>NC_090699.1:49402780-50057780 GCF_040954835.1 Lepisosteus oculatus
TTGTGGTTGCATCCTACTGGGATAGCCATGGTCCGCAAGGAGCTGACAAAACATCTGCGGGATCTTATTGTTGAAAGGTACCTACAGTATCAGGAGAGGTGTATAAAAGAATATCAGGCATTGGATGTACCATGGAGCATTGTGAAGACTATCATCAATAAGTAGAGAAACACAGGGACATTGTCAAGATCAGGACGACCCTCCAAAGTTGATGACAGGACAAAGAGAAAATATATCAGGGAGGCTACCAAGAGGCCTACAGCAACATTAAAGGAGCTGCAGGAACTTTCTGGCAGGTACATATTCTGCACATATGGGCTATGGGGTAGGATGGCAAGACGGAAGCCATTTCTCACAAAAAAGAACATCCAGGCCCATCTACATTTTGCAAAAAAATTAAATCAATCACCCCAAACCATTCGGGAAAATATCTTATGGTCTGATGAGACAAGGGTTGAACTTTTTGGCCTTAATTCTAAAAGATATGTTCGGCGCAAGGACAACACAGCTCATCATCGAAAGAACACCATACAGTACCTACTGTGAAGCATGGAGGTGGCAGCATCACGCTTTGGGGCTGCTTCTCTTCAGCTGGGACAGGGGCTCTAGTTAAGATAGATGGGATGATGACTCTAAATATCAAGTTATTTTGGCACAAAACTTGCTGACCTCTGTCAGAAAGCTGAAGATGAAGAGGAATTTCACCTACCAACATGATAAGGACCCAAAGCACACATCCAAGTCAACCAAGGAATGGCTTCAGAAAAGGAAGATTAAAGTCTTGGAATTGCGCAGTCAGAGCCCAGACCTCAATTCCATAGAAACCTGTGGAATGACCTGAAGAGGGCTGTGCACAGGAGATCCCCTGGCAATTTGAAGGAGCTTGAATTTTTTTAAAAGGAAGAGTGGGATAAAATAGCAAAGTCCAGGTGTGCAAAGTTGAGAGACATATTTACAAAGACTACAGACTACAAAGACTTGCTGCAATAAATATGAAAGGTGCTTCACCAAAGTATTAGTTGGGGGGGGGGGGGGGGGGGGGGTAGTGCACACTTATGCAACCAGGGTGTTGTAGGTTTTTTATTTTCAATTATTTTCCCTAATAATTATCTATTTGTTTTTCTCTTGAATTTTTTTGGTTGCAAGGTCACATTAAAGATGGAAAAATGTCTGACATGATTTATCTTGGTCTCTGGCTTTACATCACAAAAACCTGCATTTTCAATACGGGTGTGTAGACGTCTTATATCCACCGTATCTATTTTTATTTAATGTAAATTGGTTCTCTTTTGGTCTCTTATTTATATCTTACCTTATTTTAGGCTTCAGGAAAAGACATCAGCTGGTCTTGCTTTGCTAAGTTTTCTAAAACAAGGTTTTCTTGGTATTGGAAACACTGGTGTCAGTGCAAAAAGTTCACACCATCCACAATGCCATAACACCTCTCCCTTTTTTATCCAGATTCTCATTTTCATTTCCAGGGCTAAGGGAGTATGAAACAAACTCCCAAGCCATGTTGTTGAAGACAATACCCTGGCGTCATTCAAGAAACAGCTGGATGAGAACTTTGAATCACCTCACTAATACACGAGCTACAACAGCCAAATGACCACCTCTCATTTATTCTCATCTGTTCTTATGTTGTAATAAACACTCCTCTTTTTATGAGTACATTGCTCAGGACTGTTTCAGTGGGTTTTGCTAGTTTAGTTCGGTATGTTTCAATATGCTGATGAGGTGGAAAGGTGGTTGCAAACTTTAGTATAAGACCACTAAATGTGTGGGCTTTGCAAGCTTTCTGTAGATCTGCCATCATAACAAACAAGAGTTTGTTCATTTGTTGGGCTAGGCCTAAAGCTTCCTTTAATAATGAGACATATTGAGAAAACCCATTGGTGTGTTGTGTGTGGACCATAGGGTCTGAATGGAAGCAAATGACAAAAAGACTGAAAAGCAAATAAAAAAATTGACTGGACAAACCAGCAGTTACAGCTCTCTACTGGTTGCTACAAAGAAACACCCATGCAACACATTACGACAATTAACAAAAGACATCAGCTGGGTGCCCTGCGGCTGACTGTCCACCAAGCTACTGAACTAGAAACTGCTCTCCAAACATCACCCAGCTGAATGAACAGTTTAGCGATTACATAAATGCCTGTTTAAAAAAAAAACAACAGAAAATGTCTAGCTTATAGAAAAAGATTGTGAGTTTGAGGTGTTACAGCTTTAACTGTAACTGCTTTGATTTTAAAATGACATATATTAAAAAAACACATTAAAAACTACCTTTACACAATACTGTACTAAACCACAACAAAAATAAACAAAAGGCAGTAAACAAGTAAATCGCAAAATGAGAGCTCAAGATAAAAAAAATCCCACGGGTTTCCTAAACTAACATTTAGTTTGAGGATCACTAAATATGATAAAATCACCTCATTATTAAACGAAATTTTGTGTCAGTCAGAACTATAGAATAATAGAAAGCCTGTAAGTAAAAGAAAAGCTTGTTGAATTGTCCCTTGGCTTAAATGTATACCTCAGAAACAAATACTATACACGAATAACACACCAAAAATTCAAGCACTTCGGAAATTCTAGCAACACAAAAGTTTCATTTTATTTCCTCTTGATGCTTTTACTGTAGGCTTTTGATGTATAAAACACTGATTAATAGTTTGAGATGTTTTATAATGTGCTTCAATGCTACATTCCAAACAATCCAGGCAATTTGCAATATTTCATGCTTGAATGCCAAAACTCATGTTGCTTATTTAACAAATAATTATTGACAGTGAGGAAGATCATACTTTTATTAAAATCTCTACACTTCTTATTTTTGTATTTCAAGCACTTCATTTAACTCTTTAAGTTAACATGCTTAATTAACATCATCAGTCACTAAGGATCTACTCACACAAACTATGCTTTTCAGCACAAAAACAAGATGTATACATTTTTTCACATTCCTCAGCATCAGAACTGAAAAGAAAAAAAGCACAAGTAATTTGGACACAAAAGTTTCCTGAACCAAATGCATTTAGCTATAAAAATGTTAAAATCCTAAATGACAAAAAAATAATTACCTCACACATTGTTTTTGACAAATAAGTGAAGGTCATTTTCCAAAGGAGAATCACCCCTCAGAGAGGTTCAGAGGTTGAATAAAAAAAAAGAAATTCAGAACAAAGGAATGACGGGGGTACAGGAAAGGAAATTGGCTCATAAGTTAGCTCAGCGGAAAGGAAGCAGGCACCTTAAAAAGTAAACCAAGGCAATCTGTACCATCAGGTGAGAGAAAATATCAACACCATGACAAACTGTTAGCAAGTATGAACCATCACAGATGAAGCAGAAGGAACATGGGTACTTAAAATAATGTTTCTGCAGCAATACCTAGAAAACACAACCAAACAGCAGCATGGGCACCTTCAACCTGTCCTTTTTGAAGAAAATGTCTTCTTTTTTTTAGCTTGGAAGAAAAACTTTTCTTTATCTTAACAAAATCCAAATTTTAAGAGTGACCTTTCTTCTCCTTTTCTGAATAGAATCTCAATATCTACATGGACTCCTACAAGATAACATAGTTATCATAGTTCATAGATAACATAGTTCAGGTGGGTAGCTGCGTCAGCATGCGTAGGCTGCAAAGGAACAAGTAATAGGCTTTTTATGAGCACACACCTGAAGAAGGCTCCATGGCCAAAATGTTGTGTTTTCTTTCTTCTCTTTTCTGCATGGAAAAAACCTATTACTTGTTCTTTTACAATATAAAAATAACTTCAGATTAAACGATTTGTAAGAAAAACACCTATTTCTTCATTTTTCCACTTGTATAGGAAATAAAGTTCCCAGGTGACACAGACAAATATTTTACAATATCACTGACATTAATATTTGAATCCCAGGACTGGTTTCCCTTCTCTCCGTTAATTAATATCTGATCAGCTGTTATAGGGGTGCTTTAAAAACATACTGAGCGCACTGCTTTCCAGGATAATAATGAGCTCCACCACTGCTCATTCTTGATTCTTCACGCATTACAGCAACTCTCAATCCAGTTAGAATCGAAGAGCATAACATATTGGCACCCAAAAGCATTTAGAGCCATTTGCACAACTGTCAGGTTTCAGAATTCTTCCCTCGCAAGTGCATTCAGCTCATGTACATTAAATGACAAATGTAGTGCAGTGTTGTGAGATTTCCCACCCCATGAACATAAGCATTATCGGCAATTCTAGTTCTAAATATTGTGTGTAACTAAGGTTACAATCACTTTGCCTATATGGAGATATAACTAAAACAAGATTTGTTTTTTGTGTATCCAAAAAATCCCAAAGAACTAAAGATACTTCAGTCAGAAAGTGTAGGAGGGGGAAGATACATCTATGCCAACAGTAAGATAAACTAAATAAAAATGTAATGAATGTTTTTATAATCATAAGAAAATGACCAAAACCGATTGTTTCTTAAAAAAAACAAATCTTTATGCACATTTATTTAGATTTAACCCTACTTTTTCATACGCAGACTAAAAATATTGGATGCTGTTGCCTATTTGCTGCTGTTCAAATACAGGAAAAAAGACCCTTCACAACAGAAAGGAGAAAGACTCTTAAAAAGCACAGAGAACCCCTCCCCCCGCAGGACCTTATTCTACTCAGGAGGATTAAATTGTCACCAAAAGGGCCTTTGCAGACGTTTTTAAAGTATAATAACTGTTCTGAGTCAGCACAGAACATATTATAGTTTGGGAGTATTCACCACAGATCCATACAAACAAAATAGCCAGAGCTTTAATGAGACCCAGCGTCCTTAGGAAATTAGATTAACAATATATTAAAATGCCAGAAGTTTCACGTGCATACTGATCTGAAAACAAAATGACAATTATATTGCAATAAAAATGGGACTTTGGAAACTATACTGTATGTGGTAGGATTGCTTTATCAGAACTGCAGCCAATAAAGGAAATCAGGTGAAAAACATAAAATGTATTCTTTGGATAAGCTGTAATAAAAAAACAATGGAACCACGTTTAAGGATTACTAAACTGACCAACTTCCATATGAAGAAATATCAAGGTGGTATCTGAAGAGGTTCTGATGGTTCGGAAAAAGCTGACATCTCAACAATCTTCTCTTATTCCTTCATTTTACCAGTGAAGTCAAAGGTGAACACATTCTCTTCTACAACTTAGGGACCCAGTTATACAGCAGGACAATTACTATGGCAATCCAAATTAATTATCTTGTTCAAGGGCACAACTGCAATCAAACCCCTGATTTGAGCCCACAATCCCACACTTTGAAGTCAAGAGCACCTAACAACTACTTCACTCAGCAACCCACTGTCCCTGGGATTTAAACCTACACTTCCTGAAGAGATTGTGAAGTGCATGCTGCACCTTAGACTATTTAAAAATGCACAGAAGCTCCATTTTTAAATAGTCCACAAAGACATTTCAACAAATCCTCATGAAGTACCTGGGAAGAGAAAGTGCATAGCCAAGCCATCTGAATATGACACCTCTAGAACTGTCTACATCATGTGTGCTATCTCCCAGTCAAATCCATCACAGGCTGAGTGACAGATATGTGAAATGGAACAAGCAATTGCAATCATGGCACCCATGTATCTCCACAAAACCCAGTAAAAACCCAGATAAGCAAGAGAGCCACTCTGTTAACTCTGACATACACCTATCGGGAAAGATGTTAACATTCCCTCTGTTTCAGCTCTGATTAATGGAGGTTCCAATGTTCTGAGGCAATACATTTCAGTAGAATTGTTCATTTTATGTGCCCTGAAACCTCACACACAAATATGCAATTTATTAGCTTTTATCTGTATGTCATTCTTCTCATCTCAAGGTTTAGTTAGGGACCACTAATGATATTTTGAAAAATGTGCACAAGAGAAGTTCTCTTCCTTTATACTGCCTAGTAAAAGTACTCACACCCCTGCAAGATTTTCACATTTTGTTGCCGTCTGATCAGCTAATCTTGACACTTTTAAATAAGACTCTATATTGAAAAACTCCACCAAACAAAAGACAAGGGAAAAATTCTGATAGTCCATCCATCCATTTTCTAACTGCTTCTTCTATTTCAGGGTCATGGGGGAGCAGTAGCCTATCCTGACAAGTAACGATCACAAGGCAGTGTACACTCTGTTTGGGGCCCCAGTCCATCATAGGGCATACACAGACACAGACATGCACACACAGGAGGAAACCGGAGCAACTGGAGGAAACCCACTCAAACACGAGGAGAACATATAAACTCTATGCAGATACCACCCCAGGTCAAGAATTAAACCCAGTAAATCCTACCAGCGCTGCAAGGCCACAATGCCAACCACTGCGCCACAATGTCTACCCCCCAAAAACCAAAACTTTCAAAAAAACGTCCTGATCATCACAATCTACCAAATACTGACATCAGAATTTTTCAATTTAGTCATTTGAACTCTATCCCGCATAAAATGTTCTCTGCCTGGGAAGTCCCTTCTTCTTAAATTGATAGCTTAATCTAAATTCATAACTTCTCTGCTGCTGCCAGGTGTGCACTTGATAGTGGACATCAAAACGAAGAAATTTAGGCACTGAGTAAACTCATTTCCACACTACGCCTTTAAGCATTAACAGAACAAGGAGCACAGAAGCACTTCTGATACCTTCTTTAGTCACATCTCAAACAATACAACAGAAATCTAATTGCTAAAGTCCTTTATATAAATTATGGTTCCTATATATCTAAGAAACTTTGAATAATTAGCATTGCTGTCTTACACTTCGTTGCTTGGTACTTTAATTAAGAAGACATGCTTTTAAAATCTCGTAAAAACAGGGGTTTATAGCTTTAATTAGAGTAGCTTTGAAGCCTGCCTCAAGCTGCTTGGACTCCTATTATACATCAACAGTTTTAAGAGTGCTGTAAATTTCATGCCCATACAACAACCTGAGAAGAATTTCCTGACAGGTAGATTACTGCCTCACTCCTAAAACATGAATACTAATTACACAATCTTACAGCAGCTGATAATTTCATAAAGAACAGACCTATGCCACCAAGGACCTGAGAAAGCAAAAAATAATTTGTGTACACACCTTTTTATGAGCCTACTTTTTTGTGGGTGCTTTTGCAGTTTTATGTAATCAAACAAACATTTTCCAATTATATTTGATAATATTACATTATATTGAACCTGAGAAATACCTGTCAAACATATTGACAATACATAATAACACAAAGAACAAGAAAAATGTTAATATCAAATATTAAACCATATGACAGGAACAGAGACTTGAATTCACTATTAGGCAGTGACAGATGGATGAAAGGAAAGTGAAAATTCATTCAAATTTAAAAAAAATAAGAAATGAGTCTACAAACATTATACATACTAACTCATTATTCCACCATTTGCGAGATTATATTTTTGAGTTAGGCAGAAAAATGCTGCCAAGACACAGCCTTTTTTGAGAACCATGCAGTTACTTACAAGTACAATAGCTAATCCTTGCACATTTTCTATGCATTCTTCATGATAAAGAGTACCAAAAGTATGCTGGTATTTTTAAAATGTTTAACTTTTTAAATGGCACACATTACAAGCATATTTAATGTATTAAGAGCTTCATAATTAAGCCAAATGCTACTGAAAAATGCTGAATAATGTTAGTGCCAGTATACATCCTTCTGTTCCAAGAGAATCACAAATAGTAATGTTTTTCTGTCTTTTATAGTCTCTGTGTTAAGTCTTTAAGGATACAATGTTTAAGGTGTCAGAGATATTACAACAGCACACAAGAAATGCAATTTGATCCTCTGAACACTCCCAAACACATTTTTCCCCAAACACGTCAGTTCACTTTAATCAAGCTGCCACCTCTTAACATTACAACTGGGAGAGAGACAGATGGGACACAGGGGATAATACAAGACACTTACACAATACTTCTTTTCTCAAGAAATATCCTGCCTCAAAGTGAAACTAACACTGGTATCTGAAAAAACAAAATCCCTGTTTTTTGAGCACGCAGTACAGGTATCCTGAGCCATAGTGTTTAAACCTCAACTGCCATAGACTACAAAGACAAAACTAATAGATTAACAGTCAATACTCACAGAATGACAGAACAAACAGGATAATGTAAAGTACAAAGACTTTTAAATAGTTTCTTACAGTAAAAGCACATCTTGCACTTTTCAGATGTTTAAAGTGCACGTATGAATTGCTTTTAGTGTTGTGTATGTACAGTAACTGTGTACATTTATGACTGTTATGGAGCTGAATCTTATGAAGCCAACCAAAGACACAGTTCTCATAGCTAAGAGCTTCTCGGGAAGTTTTCCATTTTTTATTAAAATAAATATTTCTCTTTGGAATGATTCTTTCACAACCAATAACCCATGATTGGGGGAAAAAAACAGTTTTCTTTTTTAATAGAAAATCCTTCAGGACCTAGGCCTTTCCTTCTGCCTTGGCTTTCAATTACACTGCTAATTTTCAAGAAGCTGTCTGAAAAAAGCAAGCAAAATGTTAACGCCCCAAGTTTTTTAAGCTAGTTGTTAATTGTCACTTACAGAACAAAGAGTGGTTTCTCACATTGTTGCAAATGTTTAATTCTCCTTACAATTAGAAAATTGGAGCCTGGAGTGGTATTGACTACTTAAATTCTGCTAGACTCATAACACTCCACATATCAAGTGCTGAAGTATCTAATATATCACTAGATCAGCGGTTCATGGCTGGAAGGGCCCCAGCCAGCCAGCTGAGTTCATCAGAGGCTGACAACCCCGTGCTGCCCAGGGGACCTACTGCCAATGAAACAGAAGCTCAAGGTAGAGGAGTGCAGAACAGCAGTGCCTGAGGGACAGCACTGAAAAGCACAACAGAGAAAACAAAAACAGATTATCATCTGCATGATCTTCATAAACCTGGGAAACAGGCAGCAATTTATCACAAACGGTGGAATACTGTCTAATGTTCAATATCATAAAGACTGCACAGTATTATAAAAAGAAAAAAATCAAATCATATTGCCTCACTCTTCTTCACCCTCAACAATCCCTATTGTTTCAGTTGCTGTCACTAAAAGCTTGATCCTGGAGTACTGCAGTTCCAAGGCATGAACTATAATCCAATTGATTGCAAACAACATTCTGAATTATTTAAGATATTGCTCTTTCTTCACCCTGGTGCACTGCTGAAACACTGGACATTTGTAAAATGTCGGTCTTCATTTGTGATATTTCTCGTGCCATTCATTCCTGCCTGGGGAAATGAGTGGGTTCTGTGCATAGAACCTGCAGAAATTATTTTGGGCATCAACCCATAACAGGAGAACAGCAGAATAGGACACACTGACTGGCATTTTAGGAAGAGAGTTTTGTTTTACTAAATATAATCTCAAAATATTGTCGTACTAATTATTTTTTTTTAAAAGCATTCCAGATAAATTACCAGTACTGTATGTTCAACAGTGAGATAAAGACTTCTTTGTAGGCCTGTTTTTTATCTACAAAGCAGTGCATTCCATAACAACTTACAGGATAGGAAGAAAATGACCCCAAGAGTTTTACAAGCATCAGATTGAGCTGTTGTGATGTCACAACAGTTAAGCACTGACAAACAAATCATTATCTTAACTGTACAAAAAAATAACTTTACCAAGCATCAGCATGTTACTGTTCTTATAGTAATTGTTGCCATTGGCAGAAACAACTGGTGGATCAATTATTTGTTTTGTATTTCTAACTAGCACTTAAGTAATACAAATTATAATGAGAACTCGACAACGACACAAAGTGTAAAATTCAAACACAGCATTCAGACTCTCCTCCGATGGATATCGGGTTTCTAAAACATAATAGTTTCAAAACTAAGTACAATGAACAATGCTCATATTAAAGACCTATAAATAAAGTAATAAACCTGATCTAAGTGAACAATAGAAGACTATCATTTTAGATAGGAAATGTGTATTAAAAAGAATCATATTTACACTAAATTAAAATACAAATTTCCCAGTGTATAAAAACAAACAAGACTTAGGGTTTATATTCTTTTGATGAGTAATTTCAGTGATTGCTTTTCCTGAACTTTCCAACACCTCTGTTCAGCTGCAGCTATATACAGCATGTCTAGAAAAAAAAAATGAGAGAAAGAACTGTTGATCATCTGTTTAATCTCTAATTGAAATGTTTTCAGGTTATGGCAGCTTCATTCTAAATGTCTAAAACGTTGTAAAGCTTTAAGGTTACATTGAACCTCTGAATCTTATTTTTTTTTCAAATACTTATCAATGCCTTAAGTAAGTGATTATCCTTATCAGAAATGTCTGAATTGAATGTTTGAAACAATACTGCAATAAACAACAATAAGTAAAGATTTATAGTGAACCTTCTTACTTTCTTTTTATGGTTCTTGTCTCCTAATATTTTTTAAAAGATAACTGAAAATATGAATGGACATTTTCCATGATGAAGGACTAGGAGAGTTATAGGAAAGAATTAGGTCTGATGATGAATCAACGCAGATCTTTAGCAGTTGCATCTGCTACAACATTTCCATTACCATTTCCTTATTTAAAATGAAAAAAAAAATGCTGAGATTTCACAAGCTCAGTTTCAGCAAATACAGTTCCAGATTTCATAAAGCTTGGAAATTTTAAAAGGCAGAAACATTTGGGTAAAGCTCAACTGACTAAGCAAAATGAAATACAGGCAGAGCTAACATACTAAGGTATGTTAGGTAAGGTCATGAGATCTGTGGTGTTGTACAATTAAGCATTCAAAGTCAGTGACTGCAATACACATTAACAGTTAAGATACAAATTCAGGTGCCATGATCTAGCAGGAATGTCATCCAATTTTGACAGATACAGTATGACAGGAAAAGTTAAGGAATTAAATATCTAACTGAGATAGTTCATAAAAGAGGTGGGCTTGTGAAATTATTCCACCCTCTTCTACACTTCCAGTACATGTACAGTAGATGGAGAGCTCCCTTTTGAAGTCTCTTGAGGCAACGGAGATAAGGCACTGTTTCTTTGAATTACAGTACACCCTTTTTTCCTTCATCTCCCTGAATATACAAGGCAAGCCAAGTGAAGAATTTGGGCATTATCCACCAGGAATGTGGGGGATGTTTTATTCTTCAACTGTGTTCTGCACAGCACACACTTCTTGCTGTGCTGTACAAGGCTCCAGATGCTGTGATATTATGGCAACAGTTGTCAGCCCCTGAACCATTGCTGTACTATCACATGGACTTCATGATCATCTGTGAACAGCTCAGGGATGGACCAACATGCGTGGCAATGCTGTTTGAAACTGTAGCTTTCCATATTCTCTTCAAAATAGAAAATCAAATCAAAATGTCGAAAAACGAAACTCTTCACTACCCTTCTTAAGTGTAGCTAGTGGATAAATTACCAGTTCACTTTATTTATTGACTCAGCCCTGTGTTTGAACATTACCAGAAAGAATAGCCTCAGTGTATTTATAAACATTAAACAGACTGCATGCCAGAAACACTTTCCTTTGGCTTCTACAATAAAGGCCCTTTTACTGTGAACCAGACTCAGTTTGGAAAGATCTGGGTTGGGAAGGAGATCAAGTCCCTCTCCTTTCTAAAAAAAAGAAATCAAGTTCCTCTGCTTTCTAAATAGCATTCTGGGAAAAGAGTGTGACACTTGAAGAAAATAATTAAATAAATATAACAAAACCACAATTTATCCTGTCAGGACAGAGGCAGAGGGCTGAAGTGCTCTGACAGAAGCTTTAACAGCTAGGGACACAGACGTCACAGTCTCATGAGAGTTTGAGCAAAGAGAGCTGCAGCAACAAACATCCCCCATCTCAAAAGCAAGGAAAAGAGACTCGCACTAAAACAGCAAGACTAAAAAGGACTCCACCAAAATTTAACATACTAATACTGCTCATTGTTTTGTTGCCAAGCCCTGCATCCCACTTCCAATTCTCTTTCTAGAAAATCCCTGCCCCCGCTCACTGAGCTTAACTTTAGTACAAATAAAAAAACAAATGTTAATCTTCTATTAAAAAGAGCTGCCATAGCACATAGAACTATTAAAGAAAGACGTGCAAACAAATGAAGTGCGGATTAGTCATTACAAAAAGCTGTCGGCTCTCCAGAAATTAACTAAAAGGTTTTCTGCAATCATGGGGACAAACAGCTGCATGTCTTGCTTTCAAATCATGTCAAGTGAACATCTGTAGCGTTCACAAAATATTACATTAAAATACAGCTTTTTTATACTACACCAAATAAAAAGTAATCTTTCTGTTGATCACTAAAATGGTATTTAAAGAAATGGACTTGCCAAAGAACTCCTTGAATTTAGAGAACATTCTAGATCCTTAAAGATGTCAAAGACACTGCACGGCATGGGGAGGGACACTCTCCACCCTCTAGCCAAAGGTGCAACACTGGTTGGTACATGCCAGCCCATCCTGCTCCAGCATGTCAATGTGCCAAACTCAAGGTGGCAAAAAAAAATGATCAGTCCACTTCAATCACATGTGAAAATACCATGTTAGCACCACTGGTCTTTCAAATACTGTCAATGATACCTTTAACAATCAGAAGAGGTCAGAACATGTGCGACTGTTGACCCTTCCTACAACTCAGTGTTCCCTGTTTAGGTTGATACAGATGAAAGTGTGCCACCTACTGGTCCACCAATACTACTATGATCTCCCATCCTAAGTGGAAGGCCACTGCCACAAAAATCAACAGAACATAAGTTTATAAGAAAATAAGCTTTTTTGGAGCTAATAAACATAAACACAGCCTTACTCTTAAAAGAGAAAAAGGCGGCAACAGGTATTTTCTTATTTTCTGATATTATGGCAAATTACTTTTTTCATTCCTAGTGCACTTTGATGAACCTTTTTTTTTTGCTTTTGTATTAACTTGTTTTCCTAATAACTGCAGCTCAATGTAAAGTAGGTTTTGGCAGTGATGAATAAAACATAATGACACTTCAGATTCTCTACACATCAATATTGCTTAGAATTGCAGTGTGTCATAGCAACAGAAATCTTTGGAGTCTTGCCATTAGGGCTCAACTAAAGCACTACCACACGTTTGCCCTAGGAAGGCAAGGCGAGGCTGTTAAATAATACATCTAACCAAACACCCTGTCTTGAATAAAACCAGTCTTATTTCCGTTAGGGGTGGTAAACCTTCACCTCCATTAACTACTCATTCCTACTGATTCTGCAATCTACAGTAGATCACTCTACAATTTACATTCACCACACTATTTCAAAATGTTGTACTACAAATTGAGAGCATCCTTTAGCAGCTTCTATACATTACAGCGCAAGTCTTGTTAAGGTCTTTAGAACTTCAAAGATTACATGGTGCACACACTGCTTATGTCCCCAAAGTGATCAGAAACACACATAGTGGGATTTAAGCGTTAAATTGGGACCTCTTATTATGCAGCCCTTTCGGACTACTCTACTGTAGTACTTTCATGCTGTGAGAAACAATTTATTACAATTGACTTCACTAACCATTAATTACATAATTAATTAGACAATATTTAGAAAAAAGTTTACAATAGCGTACATTCAAGGGTGCACAGAGCTACACTGTTTTACTACAGAATGCAAAGTAATATGTGCCTCATACTTTCCTTTCCTTAATAATATTGAATCTACCATTTATCCCTACAGTATCTAATTAAAATGCTACCGGGCACTTTTAACATGAAGGGTGGGAATCCCAACCAATCTATTTGCAGTGACACAGTCTCATTCTTGAGAAAATGCTGCATGAGGTCAAACAATTCCACCTCCTCTTACACGCTGACAGCTGCTCGTGTACTGCATTTATGATAATACTTGAGAGGACACATGAAAGTGTTTTGCTTCTGTAAACTGCCTCTAGACCTCACAAAGGACAGAACTGAAAGATGTTTGACTTCAAGTTCAGTATTATATTATATTTGGCTTTTTTCCCCATCCCACTGAGAGTCAAAAGAATTCTAACCTGATCACCACCAGCTATACAGACAATATTTCACAGCGAAGCAGGTAGTCATTTTCAAAGGCAAGAGATAGTAATGCAGAGAATTATGTCAGATGGCTGGAGTCTTAAGTGTTAAATTTAAAGACTACCAAGAAAAAAAAACTCTCCATTCCAGTTAAACAAGAAACACTCAGAAAATTAACTACTCTGAAACTCTCCCTGCACCGTGAACAGGTGGACCACTTATGGTACAATCTCACATGTTGAGCAGCACATTTCCTTACTCTGGTTTACCTCAGATTATCAAGTGAAACAGTTTAAATAATGGGTGAGCAGACATGCCCTGATAAAGTCTGTGATATCAGCATGTTTTCCATACATGGCAAATTTAACAGTAAGGTTCTCTCTCTATAAATCTTTTTCCTGGGACAAGCTCATCTGCATGAGGCCTCATATGGTTATGCTATTATAATTTATAATAAGGAGACATCAAGCAACCCCATGTCAGTCAGACTTTGCAGAGTACTTGTTTAATGAGAGACAATTTTGCTGAACAGTCATATTTTTTGCTACTTTAATGACAGCTTCTCCCTTGGTGAGTTTAGCTGCAGCTCAATTAAAACAGTAAACAGAAAACCATCGCCTTCAGACATTGAGAAAGGCTGTTGGGTTTTGCCTCTTTCTTGCTAATATTTTTCTGTCAGGCAGAAGCTAATTACCTCACTCAATTATAGAACCAGATTCGAATTTGTGTATGAAAAAATAAGAATAGCCTTTGAGGTACTTTCAAGGAGAAGAAGGAAGCAAGCTTTATCGTGGCCAAAACATCCACATTAATTACAGGTTTTAATTTCCCAATAAAGTGATGAAGCAAAATTAAAATGCAATATGGCTTCAAATATTTACACAGATTAATAAACTTGATTAAAGCAAACAATGATTAAAAACATAATGATTAAAACATAAACTGTACATTACTCTGCATTACACTCTGGCAAACATCAGCATTACTGAACATAAATGGTTACGCCCATAAGACAGAATTAATTTAGGATTTTGCTGAGAAGTATATTTTAGAACGAGAAACGTATCTCAAAGTGTCATTAAGGTAAAACTATTTTTTTGTCCACAGCCTCTAGTGATTCACAAAGGAATTTTACTTTCAGTATTGTACAATCTTAACACAAGGCAGCTCCTCACAAAAAATAAGCACTTTAATTATCGCAGAGTAAAACAATACCTTCTCATTTTAAACAAGAAAACCAAACTTTGCGCACTCACCTTTCCAACATTTTATTTGAAGTATAAAGCTTAAATCAGGTCATTGAGCTTTAGGATTCTCACGGTCTTCCTGCTTGTGACTTGACTAAACCTGTCAAAGATTCTCAGAGTTTCTGGGTGTGCTCCTCAACTGACAAGTGTTGCAATGGGTTGGGCACAGGCTTATAATAGACAAAACACCCAATCACAGTTACAGTTTGTGATTCCAGGCCTTAGCTGTGCCCTGAGACACCAGTCATTATTATTATTAAGAAGTGATTTTTTTAATAAAGGAATATTAACAATCCTGTTTGAGATAATCTGTCTGAATTTAAAAACACTTTCAAAGCCAGAAAATGTCCTAAATGTTTTATAGAAGTAATGCATTATATTTATTGCCTTGAATACACTTGACTTTACCTCAGAATTTCTCATATTTGGTACATTTCACAAATTAATTCTTCACAAACCTTCAGCATTCCTACTACCTTGCCATACTTAGCAGTATTCAATTCATATCTATACTTTTGGATTTGTACCCAAGTAAATGCCCAGGGATAATCACACAGAGAATAACTTTAAACCTCTAGAAAGGCAGAGACCCCTTTTGAAAGCCCAAAGAAAATGAACTGTCCCTTTTTTATGTGTCACAAGATCACAGTGTGCATTCCTACACAGGGCGAACTACGTAAACTGTTGTGCTGTAACTCTCAATCTTTTCGCCAAGCCCTGTCAGGAGAACACATGAGTTAGATTTCCAGCCTTTAAAATTTCACTGGGAATAGTTTTACCCCCTACTGTATATCTGCTACTAGAGTTTTAGTTTTGTTTTTCCCCCAAATAGAATTCATAAGGCCCTAAGTTTCACGTGATCTCAAAGTTTGTTTTTAACACAGGAATCACTAGTATTCTTTACTTATGAAACATAAACCCTGTACTGCCTAAAATTTAAATCAAAACACAAAATGGCTGCAAAATGTCAGCAACATCAACGGTTACTAAACTTTCACTATTTCAGTTTACTGATAAACACCAACCTACCTATTGAAATGTGATATACTGTACATATAAAGTGTATTTAAACCTATATAAAACACATCAATTCCATACTTGGTTTTTGTTACTATTAATAATTTGTGAAGTACTAGTATTTGTGAAGTCAAAACCAAAGATGCAACATCTTTTTAATATACAAGGCTTTGATATTAAAAATAGCAGGGTGAATAAAGCCAATAAATCTGCTTAAATCATAGATTAGTATATTCTCCTGCATATATTTGTGCATGCATTTACTACAGTGTAAATGCATGCACAGCAGGTGTGAGCCTGGTCAGTACCTGGATGGGAGACCTCCTGGGAAAAACTAAGGTTGCTGCTGGAAGAGGTGTTAGTGGGGCCAGCAGGGGGCGCTCACCCTGTGGTCCACGTGGGTCCTAATGCCCCAGTATAGTGATGGGGACACTATACTGTAAAAAGGTGCCGTCCTTCGGATGAGACGTAAAACCGAGGTCCTGACTCTCTGTGGTCGTTAAAAATCCCAGGGCGTTTCTCGAAAAGAGTAGGGGTGTAACCCCGGCGTCCTGGCCAAATTTCCCATTGGCCTTAACCAATCATGGCCTCCTAATAATCCCCATCTATGAATTGGCTTCATTACTCTCTGCTCTCCTCCCCACTAATAGCTGATGTGTGGTGAGCGTTCTGGTGCACTATGGCTGCCGTCGCATCATCCAGGTGGATGCTGCACATTGGTGGTGGTGGAGGGGAGACCCCATTACCTGTAAAGCGCTTTGAGTGGAGTGTCCAGAAAAGCGCTATATAAGTGTAAGCAATTATTATTATTATTATTACAGTAGAGTATGTAATAAATTACTAGCAGTGCAGCATAGCCACTGTTAATGATTACCATGAGCCATTTGAATTTAATTACCAAATACAGTATTATCAAGGTCTGCCAAAAGGATACAGCAGAAACACTTTAACATTTTGATTTATAACACTTTGACAATGGATCTGTCAGGGACATGTCAGAGACAAGATTTTCAGGAACCCCATTATGTGTCTCTGGCTGAGATTAAAACCTAAGGACAGAAATGGACTGTTTTTGCCTTTTGGAGATGACAGTTTCACAGGATCTAAGTCTGATAAATATTCTCCAACAAGGTCAAAGAAACATGTGGTGCCTGATAGCAAGTGGAGCATGACTTCCATTTGAAGATCAGGTTATGCATAAATGACTCTCTCTACTAGCACAGCAGGATGTTTTGGGAGATTCAGAGAATCACCCTCACTATTTTTGGAAACTGTGAAACAGAACTTCAGACTTATCCTTGATGGAACAAAGAAAACAAATCTGTGTACAATGTTAAATCTAGAAGTTGTCAAATGGAATACCTGCTTGCTAAAATGACAGTGTTTAAAAACAGTAAAATAAAATGTTATTCAGACTTAATCTATATCAAATTGTAACAAATGTAGTAATTTAGAAAAAACATAACTATTTAATAATGGTGGAGCCATGCTTGAAATTCTGCAAATGCAACAAAGTGGACATTGAGCACAAACATTATTGGTGTCTGAAACAAACTGCCTCATCACTTTATAAGCACTGATTTACTGGGACCCTTAAAACACATCTGGGTGGGGATCTTTGGATAAGCTGTTAGCAACTAAATTAACTAGGCTGGCTGATTGTATTCTAGTGACAAAAGATCTTTGAGGTAAAACCAAACTTTACGTGTACAATACCGTAGTAACGAAACACAGAGTGCCAGAAATTCCTGCTCAAAGAGGAATGGTGGAGTAGACATGGTCTAAAAACAGAAAAGGTCAATTCTAAATTGCTTAACATTTATCAAATGGGATCATTCAAAACTGAGAAAAATACAGAGCTACCAATCTTATCAGTTAAGAAGCATCTTCTGGAATAAGCAATGTCAGACTGATATAAAAACATGTTCAGTGCTACTGGTGACCTGTCAAATCCTTGTCTGTATTTTTATTAATCTATTTTTATGTTGCCTTTCTGATGCAAAGCTGGTGGATCAGATGCTCATTCAGATGTCATTCACACAGATAAACGTTCTGCACTGAAGACCTGTTCATTTCTGAAGTACAGTACCTTTTGGATCTCACACCATCAAATTCCAATATCTATATTGCACTAATTACACAGCCAGATTCACTGATAAGAGCCAATGTTGGTCCAACCATTGTGCAAGGTGAGATTTCATTAGCGTTGCTAAACCACTGATTAAATGAAGAGCCTTAGAATAATGCTCACTTTGGGCCTAATAATGTCATAGCTGAATAACATTTAAGCTTCTCTCCAGAGATGAAACTTGCCTTTGACCTTTTGATCAGTGAATGCACATGGACAATAGACACATAACGAGAAAATCCCATTAGACAGAAATAAATGGTCTACCTAACAGGCATGGTCTGTTTTAAAAGATGATCAAACATTTCTCTTTCCTTTGTTATGGGAAAACTGCATATTTTTTAATGGAGATACATCCACAAAAGAATGGCCCAGACCCTACACAATATTACAAATAATAGGCTATATAAAAACTAAAAACTAAAAACTAAAACTGAATTTAGAGATCACATTACGTTGCTTATCCAATTCAGTTACAGTGGTCCAGAGGCTATAACAGTTCATCACAGGGCACAAACAGACACAAACACACACACACACTCGCACCTGGGCCGATTTTACAGAAACCAGTTAACCTACCAGCATGTCTTTGGACTGGGCGAAGAAACCAGAATGCAGAACAAGGCAGCAATGCTAAGTAAGCACTGTGCCACAGTGCCGCACCACAGTTTAGGGATTTTTATGTAAATTTTAAGCACTTCTGACTGCTACATATAGTAACTGTCTCCATTTCAGCAGAAAAGCACAATACATACTTAGATAATCTCTGATACATCTCTTAAAGAGACTTTAACAACCCGTATGCAAAAATTCCCATTAATGGAACAGGAACCATTACAGAAAAAGTGATCCCAGAATACCATGAAGTCATACACACTGTGACACACTTTAAAACAGCTGAGTTTTACACCCTGTTCTGCAGCTCCTAACACAATAAGCAACAAACATAATGATGAAAATGTGTGGATTTCCTCAGTATTGCAGGTAGAAAGTGACTGTCTCAGTGGAAAATGAGTCAGATGCTTCATTAGAGCATGGCTCCAGCAGGAACTGTAATTTAAACGATATGTTGATTAATGAGATTCCAGCAGACATATTTTCTTTATGCTGGCCCAAATGCCAATTCCAGGCATGAAATGAGCTTCTCTGGACCTTGGTGTGGCACTGCCAGAGTCTCTGTCTGTGGAAAACCCCCAATTATCATACATTCCTAACTATATTATGCCAATAAGGTCGGGGGACAGAATGATGGGCACTGTGAGTGTACCGTTCTGAACTTGCATGCAAAGATGGCAACTTTAATATACTACACTCACAACTAAATCCACAAGAAGATTAAAACAGCCTCCCAACACAAGAAATATGCCTTTTTTGTTTAACAAGCCAAGCTTTAATGACCTTTTAAGAATATATGATCAAATGTATCATTTAAAAGAAATCCTTCTTGCAAAAAAAAGTGCTTTAATTGTCTGCACCGATTGTCCTTTAATACAATGTACAATCCTCATTACTGTATGCCGATGAAGCTGTTGGTGACCCACATGTAATATACCTTTGTTATGTGGGATGGCATTCTGTTGTTAAGAGCACAAAAGGAACCTGTGTACCCTTATTTCTCAGGAGACTAACAATCAGAGCTTCCCTATTAAACTTCCTAGTTCTAAGAACAATATGAGAGCAATTACCAATTATCCAGCTTGCCTTATCTCCTTGATTTACTGTAAAACTGTGTTACTAAGGCATTGTCAGAGCAGGCTGTCCAACATTCTCTCTGCTCATTGAAAGTGTGGTGATATGATTCTAAGATCTCTTACAAATAGAAACATATGTGATTACCATCACATTAACTTTAGCTTAAATTAATATTGAAAGCAGTACTGGTGCTCAAGTTGAATTATATAAGCCAAACCCAAATTCCCTCACAGATCACATTCAGAATGACAGCAAAATAGAGCTATGCTGCTATATAAAATCCTTCCTTTTCTGTTAGAAATAGGTGAAAACTTCCATTCTAATTTCTCTGCTTTCTAGGCACAAATACAGCCAGACACTCCTGAGTAGAAGAGACCATTTTCTTGATCCTTAGTCTATAAAACTGTGCTATTCTACCTATTTCTTCAAATTCTAATCTGAATATGCAAGATTTTTTTTATTTTTTAAAGGTCTTTTCACAGCCATTTCTTTCTGACTTAGGGGCCACATTTTTGGAATAGCAAATAAAATACCATTAGTTCCTTGAATTGTTAGTTATATTAGGGGAAAAAAGTAAAAACAAAACAATACACGGCAACAAAATATCTTCTATTCAATTACACAACAAACTATAACATGTCTCAATGCTGTCAAGGGATGCATCTTGCTATGAAATCCTAGGTCTACTTTAAGTCATTTCTATATTAATACCACAAAAAAACAACATGGTTCCACAACAATAAAACAGAAAAGTGTATAAATACACCTCTATCTAAATGTACGCAGACACACAAATTACTTAGATTTGAGACTGTCCAAGCATGTTTTAATATTGTTTAATCTTTGTTAGGATCTCCGCCCAGTCCTTCTATTTATAAAACATTTATATGTTATTTACATATAAACAAGATGGCTTCTGCACACCTCCTCCCACAATAGCTTGCTCTCATCACTCTTCTCCACTAACAGTCCCCTCCAGACACAGGCGTTACTCACAGCCAGCATCTCTACGTGACCACTGGCCTTTTTCGGCGGAGATGTCAACACAAAGATAAAAGTATCCACAAGAAAAGGTCACTGGCTGTGAGAGCCCAGGGGTGGCTACAAACTTCAGAAACCTCTAGCAAAATATCCTCCTCTAAATACCCAGCATGAATAACTCAATTCATAGAAATCATATAAATTAGGAATGGTACCACTGATATTGGAAAAAACACAATTATATGTAACTTAAAATTAATGAAGATTGCATAGACACATGAAGAACAGTCATACAGTATAATTACAAGTTCAAAGAGAATACCTTTTTTTTTTAGAATACAAATGTATTGAACCCGTTATTCCAAACAATTATAATAGCCCGGAAGTATTACCTTTCAAAGTACTAACTAATCTGAGGATTAAAGCCAACACAAGGCTATGGTCAGCTCTCCCTGTGAAACAAGAAGAAGAGATGTAAAAAGAACTTCAGCACCTGAATCAAATACAGTCCACAGAGAATATTTCTGTTGTATTTAAAGAAAGTAGCAGCTGTGCAGGATCATTATAAATTCTTGGACACAGAACAGTAGTTTTGGAGAACAGCTATCCTGTAGGTAAAATTCCTGTGTGGCCTTCCTGCTACAATTTACAGTACTGTCTGAAGGGAACAATTATTCTATCTGCCAGATGTGTGTGATCCTTACATGGTCTAATTAGCCGTTTAGAGTATCCCTCTAAAAAAAGGTTGCCTCCCTTAGCAAAAAAATGGCAATCGCGCTGCACATCATACAGGTAGATGCCACTTTGTGTTCAACATGCTGGGAAGCTGAAATTCAACCTTTTCTTTTCATATTAGAACTTCTCAGAAAATACCATGGTATTAACAGACGTGCCAATAAAATTATTATAAAAGGAAATAATGACCAATGTAATTTTTATCAACCCTCGTGACAACTCTTGAACTTCAGAAAAGTTTGGCAGGTCGACTCGGTTTGGTCGCAGTCCATACTGACAACTGCCTGAAATGTATTTCCATTGGAAATAGTCCTCCATAAACTAAAAGTTAGCAATATCAGAATTTAATAGCAGAATAATTAAACAGGCTGTAATTAGTTATTTAGATTTTTGATGAATGAAGTCACGCTTTTACAAAATAAAAGAAAAAAAATTCTGGAATCTTTCTGGAAATTAAATTAATCCATTTAATATTTATCAAATAGAAAAAAGTCATTATACGTTTTTTTTTTCTACTGGCGAATCATAAATTACTTTTTTGTTAACAGCAAAGTAATACACAATTAAAATGATTAAACTGTTTATATCGCCTATTTCATGCATTCAGCACAAAAAACAGCAGTAAGTTCATAATGTTAGTAAAGCTAATTATATAAATTATACAACTGACACAGGATGATAAGTTAGATCATGTACAGTGGGCCAACATTATTAATATTTCATTCTCATTATTAGCTCATTTAATTCCATTTTCTTGATCTGTTGTTGTTCATCTCTGCTAGCTACATTTCTCAATAAGCAGCTTCATGCGGACATTCCAAAAAACTTACTACAATTTCTTCAATCCGAAACACTGGTTTCCATGTCATTCCATTCCCGGAAGATATGGCGGAGCGGAGGCTCCGTGGCTAAGGATCTGCACCTGTGACTGGAAGGTTGCCGGTTCAAATCCCATGGCCGGCAGAGGAATCCTACTCCGTTGGGCCCCTGAGCAAGGCCCTTAACCCTAACTGCTCCAGGGGCGCCGTACAATGGCAGACCCTGCGCTCTGACCCCAAGCTTCTCTCCCTGTCTGTGTGTCTGTGTCTCCATGGAGAAAAGCTGGGGTATGTGAAAAGACGAATTCCTAATGCAAGAAATTGTATAGGGCTAATAAAGAAGCATTATTATTTTTTTTAAGATATTCCAAGCATAAGGCAGGAATAACTACTGGCAACCATAGAGGGGATTCCTGTAGCTCTTGGAACGGCTAGAAATTTAGTAATACACCCCACCACCCCTCCATTTGAATAATTCTTCTGATCCCTATGAATAAGCATCAGGGGTACTTGAACACACACAATACCTATGGAGCTGGTACCTTTATTATCATATATGCAAAATACATATCCGTGGAGTTGCTTTTTCAACACTTGTAGTATGACTGCTTCTGCTATATATGCACTTTGTAATCTGTAGATAAGGTTATCAATACTACTATGTGACATATATTTAAAGAGTATTTCTGTTTATTTTAGATTATTTTGTCTAAGCAGGCAAGATAGCACCATGTTTCAAATGGGGAAGCGTTTTGAGAATCTTTAGAATTAAAAGCTCTATAAAAATGTAAGGATGTAAGGATATCCTACATCATGTAATGATGATGTAGGATATACTACATATGTTTGCATAGATTGCTAGCCTGGTGAGACGTCACAAACTGTTCCCCTAATAGGTTTTTGATCAGCTGTTATTGAGAACCTGACATTTCTGGTAATAAATATGAATTAAATCAATCATACAATCAGTATGAGTTCAGAGAGGATAACTAAATTTAACACTGATGCTAGTTCAGGTAACTGCAACACCACCTTTGAGATATGGAACACCTCTTGTCTACAATCCTATCCACAAGTGAAGCACTGATATTTGTCTCCATTTTAAGTCCTAAGACTAAATAACCTGCTGATTTTGAACACTCACCTTTGTCAAAAGAGCTTTCAGACAGCCGGTTTCCAATTTGAATTGCAAATGAAAATGGAACAACTGGAACTGAACTTCAAACTGGGGGGTCAGACTGAGTCTGCACTGACATAACCAAACCCAGTTGACTTCAAACAACTCCAAAGAATCTGCCAAAGGCAAATTCCAAAACCAGTACTCTGAAGTAGGCATCAACTGGGGAAGACAGCAGCCTCTGGATAACAGAAAGCTGCCAATAGGTAGAATTGTAGTTTTTGCAAATGGAAGAAAGTCAGGTGGGCCAAAACTTTAATTAGAACATATCCCTTAATATTCATGTGCCTGCCCAGTTACAAGAGATTGCCAGACTGTATGACTCATCACATACACTTTAAACAGAGGCTTTTACAGGTTAAGCAACTAGAGAACACAATTAATCAGTTACTACATAATCCATACATCTGTATAGCAACAGAGATGTTGTGTATTAAATAATGGTAATTTATTATTAATAAATGAATTCATGTGACACAAGCATGAGGTGTATAAAAAAGTGGACTATTTAGTTTTAAAATGGGAAAACTATGGTAATGTAAGGTTATAGTTTGGACACTTTTGTTAAACACCGCAAAATATCCCAACAAGTGAATAAACTGTTTCAGTTAGACGATGCTCCACTGAGCAATGTGCATAAATCTGAGCAACTGTGATTAGCATTCCATCTCCAGAAACATCACTTCAGACATTGATGCTGTGGCAAAGAACCTGTTGCAATTACAGCTCCAAAACCCATTGGATAAAATCTGGACAGGAGCTCAGTGCAGTTATTGATCATAGTAAGATCGAGTCTGTGTGGATAATGAAAACGCAAGGGAGAGAAAAACTGCAATTAAAATACCATACCACGACATAAGGCGGAAAATGTTCCTGCATGATGAAGAAGAAAATGCCATGGAAACTGATTAAAAACATTAATTTGCCTAGTTTCCCAACAGTATGTTCTTCCATCCATCCATCTTCTAACCTCTTTATCCATTTCCGGGTCACAGGGGAGCCTATCCAGGCAAGCATCCTGAGCAGGATGGCCTGTCCATTGCAGGACATACACAGACTCGCACCAGGGACAGTTTTCCCAGAAGCCAAGTAACCTACCAGAATGCCTTTGGACTTGTGGGAGGAAACGAGCACCCAGAGGAATCCCCCCCCCCCCAACGTGGGCGAACATGGAAATTCCACACAGATAGCACCTCAGGAATTGAACCAAGGGCCCCAACTTTGCCAGGCAGCAGTGCTAATCACTGTGCAACTGAATTCTTGTTTTCTGTCTCTAGGTTGTTCTCCTTCATGGCAGTGCTGTTTCATGATGCAAGCCCTGCTGTGTCCACCTTATTGGTCTCCCTCACATACAGAGACCATTAACCTAATCACTCCTCTTGCTCCCCACCCTCCTATTGGTTCACCACAATAATCTGCTTTAGAAAACTTCATCAAAGGTAGCTGAATATTGATCTCGCGTATCTTTGTACTTGGACTACCAACAGTGTAAAAACTTTAAGAAATAGCAAATCATTCAAACAGTACAATTGTTTCTTTGAACTTTCTTTTTTATTGACTAAAATTCATCATCCAGCTCAGCAGTCTCAGAATTGTACATTAAGGGGCAGGCAGATATAGTGGTTTTGGAGGTGTAGGGTGTAATAAATCAGTTTTCTGTGAAGACATATTGACAAACTAGACTTTACATGAAGTAACTCGTTCTGTAATTCAGCAAAAAATAAATAACTTCATATATTTCATTTAATTCTTCATATAGGGGCTAATTCCATACATGGACAGGAATAGTGCATAGCAACATCTTATATTCCTTTTCAATCCTTTTAACTAAAGTTTTGTATTGTCATTAACAGTTCTGGTTTAAATAAAACTTTTAAAACTCTAAAAAGAGTGGTTATTTACATGTTCAGTTTTAATCTCAAGATGCATTCAGTTGTAGTTCAGCCTTGCTGATAGTGCCTTGCTGACTGTTAACAGATAACAGTGCTTAGACCAGAATCCAAAGTGCATTTTTTCTGCCATGTAATATATATATATAATTATTGTATTATATGTAATACACATTTTATTTAATTTATGTCAGTGATTAAAACTATTAGTTTATTAACTAGTAAATACAATCATGTACCTACTAAGGCATTAATATTGCTTTAGTTTAAGTTTTTTCATGGAAGCCAAGCATGAACCTGGACTTTCTAATAACAGGTTAAAAACTAAATTGGATGAAAAAAAAACCCCAGACCATATAGAGCCTTCTTAAAACATCCCAGTATATTGACCAAGGAAGAACATCAAAACAGCAAAGCACAACGAGCTTGTTGTTTCCAGAGCAGGAACGGCTATGAGGTTGATTACATATGAACGCAGGCTCATATTTCATATTGCTCATGTTACCAATAGCTACTGAATGAGGAGGTCCAGTTGCCCAGGTTCCACAGAGTTTAGAGCAGGCACAATCCCTTTGACATGAGGGATTGTATACATCATATAGTTCTGAGTATGACAAAGGAGACAAATTTGCAGCAATCATGAAATCTAAGCTGCTAACAATATTATGTGAAATATTTGTAGTGGCGCAAAACATCCTGTTTTTTAACACATTAAAATTGGAAATGTTTTGTCATCAAAAAAATATATAAAAGTATGTCAACTGTATGACAATAGATAAGTCTTGTAAGCTAAAACAACCCACAAGCATGTGGATTCGTTTGAACAAAAAATGATTTCAGGGAGCAGAAATAAGCTCAGGCTTAGAAGTATGTAGCAGTCCAGTCCAGACAAATTGCTAGACTAAGGGCAGAAGACCAACAAACGGGATCCACAGCAAATCCTAAGCAAAAGTTTGGGAACTAATTAAATAATAACTGTGGCCATCTGTGTAACTCTCTCAAAAAACTCTGCCCATTCAGCATAAATGACCTCTTCCAATATCACAAACTAAATTCTAGATTTTACCCTAGAATTCCAAGGTAAAAAGCAAGTGTTTTGCCATGTACATAACAGGTAAAATCCCCATGCCCCCATCCCACTTCCCTTAAGTAAATTCCATTTCAGGTGAAAAAAAAATTTCCCAAGCACATACAACACACCATTCTCAGGGACATCTCGCAGTTTAGCTCAGGGGCAGGTCATTCCACTGAGGTACAATTTCAGACCACGTTGATTTAAAGCATGATCTGGGAGTCCGCCAGTTTCGCAGCAAGATAACGGCTCTGTTTATCTTATTACTGCCTGGGAAACACAGTTACGGCTGATTAATGCCTTAAAAATTCATTGATTAAAGAGGGGACTTGAAAAAGTGTGTAAGCGCCCGTGGGATTCACTGAATTCGACACATACCATTTAGTTACTAAGCCAGGGCATCACCAGGCTTGCTGCTCTCAAACAAAGCCTTTTACACCTCTGCCTGCTAACTCTTTATTGGACAGTCTCATGCTCAAACGACACCATAAAATATGGATTTTGACTTATACAGGAATATATATATATACAGGAAAAACTTGTCATTATCCAAACCCCACTAAAATAATTTCTTATGTGACATGTTTTTCTGGTTGTGAAATTGTTTTAATTTCAAACATATTCCCAACTGACAAAAGAAGTACATGTTAAACTGATGGATATAATAAATCTCATTATTATTCCTGCAAAGCACAAAGTACAAAGCTGTCTGCCCGAAGGACTGTATGGTAGTTAGAGATTCTAGATAGTGTCTCACACAAGAAGCCTTTAATGGGCTCAGGCACAGAAACAAAGCCCATGAAATTCATACAACACGAGACAGAAAAAAATCGTATCAGGGAAACAGACTATCCAAACAAATTCTAGCTTGCGCCAACGTGAACTGTGATGGAACGCATTCTCTTCACGGTTCAGGGGGCTGTCAAGGAAGGATGATAGCAGAGCACTGTAATGCAGACTGTAGGAAAGAAACCAGACAAAACGCAAAGCCATATTTGTTTTCTACGGCACACCCAACCTTTCAGTATTTGCACATCTGATGTGGGAAACCGTGACCAATCCTTTTGAAGGCCGTGCTTGATCATGGGACTATGTTGTATCAGCCTTTTATTCTCATTCATTTCTTTTTAAAAGCCTATCTTGATCCTTATTCAGAAAGGTGACCAACAAGAGGAAGGCATTTGGTACATCTAATCCATTTAGGCTCTAGTAGCTAATTGAGCCAATTGCAAAAAGCTATTATATTGAGTTTGACAACATAGCTGGGTAGCAGTGTACACATGCCAAAAGTTTTGAAAAGGACATTTCAGTAATTCTGAAAATGTGCATCAGCTCAGCAATGTTACTGATATGTAGGAATGCAAGAGTTAAGATAATATTCATTTCAAAATTGTTACTGCACTGTCAGGAGTAGCACCACCTACATGAGACATACAAAGATTAATAATACTTTAAAATGTTTAGGAAACTTCTCTGCTTTAATATGCTATGTGCATTCTCTACAATTACACTTGGTTCTATACACTTATAGCACCCAAGAGTTGTGGAACCCTAACACAATATTAAACATTTTAAATATTCTTAAAATAGCTTTGTCTAACAATAATTTAAAATGGCTTTTTGATCATATCTAATAGATGCATCTTAAAGATTCAGATTACACTACTCTGCTTTTTATAACACATTGGGAACTAACATAACATATTCTAACATCTAGTTATTACTGTAAGAAACAACATGAAAAATAAATGTATGATCTGAGTGATTAAAACCTGTTTTGAATAGTGGAACAACTCTTGTTTAAACAGTACTATGCTTTCTGTGCTCACAGGTTTTTGTTGTTAGTCTGGTAGCAGCTGGCTTTTCCTAAGACAATGTTTTCAGTCTCACAAATTTAATTATGGGTGTTAATATCTTCCCTGCCTACTCCTTTCCTGTATTTTATGCTGATCGATGAAAACTGCAAAGTATCCCAGAGGAATCAAAATCTAATTGCCTCCGCTGTTACGTTTAGATCAGGCCAAACACAGCACACTGCAGTATCTAATCTCAATTTATAGTTATGAAAATCATGTGGTTAACATAAAGCCTTATAAAATGTATAGAAACATAGAAACACCTTTGTTAAGATGTAAGGTTTCTCAGAAGGTGAGATTTAAATGGAGAGGACATGTAGATATATAGCATCCTGATATATAAGATATACCTGTTGAGATATAAGATATCAATGTTGATGATCGTCCAAAACTGCTGTCCAAAATTGTTTGCTTAAGCTTCATTCCATGCAATAAGTAGATAAGCTGAGAACATATATATTAAATGCCAAACACAAAATGGTTTACTAAAAAAAAAAGAGGGTGTACGAAAATTTAAATTTAAGACACTGGTATGATTTAGTTTTTCCATTATGATTATCCCATCAAAACAAATGTGAAACTGTAGTGCTCTTACAACTGTATTTTAGATGGAAAGGCTAACATGATTCAAAAAGCAAGAAGCAGTTAAGCTTCCCCAAAAAGCTCATTAAAGTCTTATACAAATTTCATAAAGATGAGATGTCTCATGAGGTGAAATTCTGAACAGTTATTTGAACTGCAACACCCAGAAATTATCCAAACATGCAAGACAGTATATAGGTTTAAGAAATAAAAAAAAAACGATTCATTAAAAGCACACTCTCACTCTCCTCCATCAAATGCATGTTATATAAGAATTTTAAACCAGCCCATCATTTACACTAGTGTCACTCTTGAGCAGGAACAGGAGCTTGAGATCATGGATTCCAAAATCTTTGCTGCTACCAGGGGACCAAAAATGCAGTCCTGTAATATCTGACAAAAGACTATACTTTAATTATACCTTCCTGCCAACCATTAGAGTCTCCAAACACTGAAGTGTTACGAAGGCTACACCATTTATTTTCATGCGCTGTTCAATACATACAGTCCAAACTGTTCGGGTCTCTGGGGCATATATGAAACAATCAAGCCCTGAAAGCTGCCAGCATATTACAGGCAGAAGCAGTTCATAGAACTGAGGCTGGTGCTATTCAATTTCTCATCAAGTCAGAAATAAGAGGACTGCAAGCTCCTTTAAAGCATGCACATTAACCCCATGTACACAAGCAACCCTGGCATGAATTTTCTTCTGATTTTCTTCAAAGAGACAGAAACTCAACAGGAAGGAGTTTTTTTTTGTCCTGCTCTGCAATTCTCTGCTGCTGTATTTACATTTAAATCTTTCCGTGACTTCCCATATATTTCTCCAGAAGACCAAATGGTGTCAAGATGACATGAAAAAATCAAGTTTTTCTCTATGTGATTCTGGTCTAAACATCTAAAAATAATTATTTCAAAGGTCCATCTAAGAGAATGAGCAAATAATTATATTTGGTGAGGGAAGTTAAGGCTATGACTTAAAGTCTTGACTATGCAGTGTTATGCAAAGTTTTCACTTCAAAGTCATTTAGTCTGCTGCTCCCTATTTAAACCACTTAATTAGTTTCCTTTATTTTACATTCTGGCAGAACAGTTTCCTGTTGAAGACTGCTGAGCAGTGTTTCTCAGGGTCTCCGCCCTGCTTTGCCAATGATTGCATACCTCAGGAAACAAAATGGCTGACTCACCATCTTCACCTTCCCTCAGGAGGAACAAAGTCACCATGTAACTTCCTAACTAAAGCAAAGGTAATTAAAGCCAATAAAACAAAATATGTACAATCCTTCAAAACTCATCCTATTCAATAATGTTTTATTAAGGTTTAGAAAAATCAAACAATAAGCTGGAAATAATAAGAATAGCACAAACCAACAAACAATCTACCTTTCGCTAGTGGATGCAACTGAAAACAACTAAGTTCAGGCCAATATTAACACTAATTTGAATATCCTCCAGTAAACTAAGCCTTGTTAGCAATCTTATTGATAGTGTTGTTTTTAAAAAAAAACGTGCATGAATTCATTCAGGTTGAAAATGTCACACCACTACTTTAAATTGGTTATATGCACTTAGATGTATGCATTCAAAAGTACCATAAAACCATATATTTATTTCTGCAAATAAGCAGCTATAGTAGTATAGCAGTTATTTCCTTTTGCTAACAAAAACAGCTGAAGAAAGCTGATCAAATTAGGGATAGCATGCAGAGGCACAGATAAAGACAGATCACGAAATGTCAATAGAAACTCCTCAAAGACACTGGCCCCTCCTGCAGGGCTACAATAAGCAGATGGCCTGAATCAGAGGTTGTCTCTAGTTGATCGATAGGTTCCACTGAGGGGAAAAGGTATTTTATCAGAGTAAGTACGCTGCAGTATGCAGCCAGTACTCAGAATCTTCTTTTAACAATAAATCATTGCAATGAGTCAGTAATCCCAATTTTTTCCTTTATGGAACAGACAAAACCCCCAGGCAGTGCAGGGTCACTGCAGTCTCTTGAGCCCTAGTCTTACTTTTACACCTATTGATTTCTATAACAACCATCTCAGTATCAATACTTTGTATTGAAGACCTGCAATTGACCTACAGCTTGAATAATGGAGGTTTAAGCAAAGACGTGTTGCAAAAAGATTTATTTATTCTCTTATTCATTTGGTGATATGTTCCCTAATCCTAAAGCAGTAGTTCATGATAGAACACCCTGAATTAAATTTCACGGATCTGTCATTTTAATAGCTGTTATTGTCATGGAAGAATATATCTGGTAGACCATATTCCTTTGGTAGAGAAGTACATATATATACCAAAATCGTAAAGTAATGTACCATTCTCAGGAGTGGATGTCAATAGAAGTAAAATGTTCCTAACGTGTGATATGTCCCATAACTCATCAGAACTTCAAAGTACTAGCAAGACATCCCTCTGTGAGCCATGACAAGGGAAAGAATGCTGATGTAAGTGATTATGCAATTAAGCCAGTTTAGACCACAAATAGTAAGTGGGCCTCAACTCAGATAGAACTGTCAAGCACAGATGGCTGAGTAAACAACAAGTATCTCCACATCCATCAGTGAACATCTAATGGGATCAATGCCACAATATTCTGGAATGATCATTTTAACTAATTTGCACTGATATGGACCAACCTGAAAAATGGGATACATACTCTTAACATTCTGCACAGGAAGCACAGTTATATAAAAAGACAAAAATATATTTTATTACCAACTTTACACTACAGGGCTACAGTGTCTTTGTGGATGTATAATAAGATACATATATAAGTGCATTTCACTAGTTCATTAGCTATGCTGTCTTGGTGAATCCTAAAAAGGGTGGAATAGCTGTCTGTGGCTGCTTTGACTTTACAAACATGAGTTAGAAGCCTCATTTCTAACTCTTTCTGCTTCCTCATATTGTGAAGCTACTTAATATTAATTCCCATAATATATATATATACACACATATTAACAGTTCTTCTCTATCCATTGGAAGTATTTAAATTAAGATAAAAAAAGATTTAAAGGAAATATGGAAAGGATATAATAACTTTACATTTTGGGCTTTGCAAGATATTCATCTTTCACCATTTGTACTAATAAAAAGAGCAGTACATTTTTAATGAGAAACCTCTGAAAAGGTGCAGAACTGACACTACTTAAAAAAAGTAAGTAAAAATTGACATTAATATAACTTTATTAACATGCAAATCTCCTTGAATGTGAATTTTGTATAGCTTATTGGTGGCATGCATTAACTTCAGAGGTTTTAAGCAAGATTAACTCTCTTATCAGAAACTGTGCACTTCTATACCAGAGGGTATCAGAGACAGGTGAGTCCTGAAGCACAGTCTGAATTTTGTTCTCTGAATTATAGAGACAAACAATAACAGAGAGCAGCTGTCTCCACCAGATTTAAACCACTGCAGTTTCTCATAACATTCAAAGCACTATAACCCTTTTCATATTGACATTTATGTAATTTACAAGAAATTCACAACCTTATTATACGACAGTAAAAACCTTTGCATTTCTGATTTCAATACATACCAAACTAAAAGTCGGGCTGGACAAAGGCTGTTTTGTTGACAAAACTTCAATACTCTGTTGTTCCAACTAAAAGCCATGTACTCATAACCGTTATTTAAAATCATATAACTACCTACTCAATTGGAACACTTCTTGCATGACATCTAGAACTGCAAGGATAAGAGGTGTCCAGCCCTGGAGGCTGGTGTGTCTGCACACTTCAAAGATCTCCTCAAAGCAGCTGCCCAGTAATCATTTGGTTTTGTTTGTTAAGAGCTGAGCTAGAATAAAAAGTCCTCCAGAACCAGGGCTGATTTGCTTATCATGAAAAAAAATTAGTACAGAATGTACATTAAAAAACCTTGCTGTTTTGCTCATCACTTTCAAATGTATAAACCGATGACTAATTATGGCGTAATGCTGGTCTTCACAGCTGTGTCAGTCAGGAATGCTAGAGTTTCCTCTAGTTCTGCAGTCACTGAGACACTCTCCTCTCATTGAGCACATTGGTTATGCACTCCACAATTAAGATAACCTGGAAATGGTATAGTCTTATTTCAGAGTCATTTCAACTAAGTATAAGTAAAGCAATCCTGTACATTTAAGAAAAGGACTATAATTGGAAAACTAGGACGTGTCTCAGCAATGGTGTGTTTGTTTGAGCCTTGTGAAAGGCCAAGACCCTGGGCTTATCTCCAAAACATATCTTTCCAATGACATTTCTGCCTGTGACTCCACCTTCATTCGCAGCAGGTGAACAAATGTATGTCATAGTTTCACTTGAACCAGTTTAACAAGTACAACCTGAGCAACAGGTATATTGTGTATTGCAGTAAAAAAGTAACAGCAATAGGAATGTGTGAATGGCATTACAACACCTTAAGAAAAGTTGCTAAAAGCATTCTTGCAGAAAAACGGGTGTAAAAAGAAAACAGCCCAGCTACATTCTAAGGCTTTACCAGCTCCTGACTTTTATTCCTGAAAATTCCTTTAGAGAAGGGATTCCCAACCAAGTATTTTGAAAGAATTTTATAGCTGGATGGGAAAGTTTCCACAAACAACACCTATGCTGGATACAGCTTTGAAAAATAAAGATGGAATTTATATCCACAAATACTCTTGTTGTTTGCACATCGAGTGTTGGAATTTCTCTGGTTATTTTGCAATATTGTTTTCCAAACTCTATAAAAATCTATTGTTAGAAGACCTGACTATTTCATTCTAGACACACAATTAGTTTCATGGTCAAATCCACCTGTGTTTCTTCCTTTTCAGGAATTAAAAAAACTAGTGTCACTAAGTATTTGGTTCTTATTCAGCTTCATGGCTGCCAGTCCTGACCTTTTACTCTAACTCTCAAGGATCTCACAATGGTATACTGTATATAGTTGGGGGAGCACATTCGTAGCTAATTTTAATATCACGCATCTTGTAAACCCCTGCATAAGGAACAAAAATGTCAAAGTATCCAAATGTCAGAGGAAAACAAACACAGCACCCATACAACAAAGGTCAGAGGAAGTAAGATTTACCTTCTCCCTGACCTATAAAACACAAAAGCTGTCAAGTGCATGAATCCCATTAACAAAGTTATAAATCGTTACATCTATCACTGTCTTTCATCAACAGACCTTTTATTTAGATACGCACCAAAAGTTGATGTCTTCGCATCTTCCAGAACCGGTAAGCATTTTGGGTAACATTTTCTCTCGCATAGAAAAAGAATACCATCTTTGAAGCCTATTTTTGTATCCAGGATACACTTGGATTGGAAGGAAAAAAACAAGTTACTATTAGAATGTTTGCCATTAGTAATAAATTTGAGTAATATTTTATAGGTATACAAGAGTGTATGTAGGTGTTTACAAACTGTAGCAATTTAATTCATCTGTATTTGAAAAGAAGACAAGCCTTACTCAGCACTTGCTCACTGTAAACAGCATATACCTGCTAAAATCAGTTCTGGGGCATCTTGTAGCAATTACATTCATATGGAGTGAAAAGCTTGTTTGACCTGAGCTAATGTGCTAATTCATAGAAAGAGATGACAGTACAACAAACAGAAGAGTGGACAAAACACCACCAGATGTCAGATTACTGCAATGTAAACAATCAACAAATATGTTTGCTGTGTTGTAGTGACAGCCTTATATTAAAGGGAGGGTGTCTGGCATAATTAACTACTTTTCTTGAGATAATTAAAATCAATATTCCCTGCACAAAAAAAGAGGCCCATTTGCTGTTTTTACTTCATTTTAAGAGGTCAAGAGAGAAATGTGGCTTTTTATTGGCAGGGATTTTTAAAATGTGCAACCTGTTTTATTAATTCCAACACTCCTGGAGAACACAAATGTTTCAATTTCTGCTACAATCTCAGTCTCGGCACCATTCGTAAATGTCTTTGTTCTATTTTTTTTTTACAGATGGTGCTATAGTGTCACATTAATAGTAATGCACTGAAAGAGATTAGTACTATGTCTTTTTCAGTGAAACTGCTTTTATTTTAATGTTTAGAAGACTTATATAGTACATAAGGAGAGTTAACTTTTTCCAATTTGAAAATTCGTATTCAAATTCAGTATAACATTAAAAAAATAATAAAATTGTTTGGCTGCAGCACATTTCATATAGACAAGATATTGAAAAGGACTTCATAAGTGGAACGGTACATTTTTTATAATAGATCTTGAGACCATAAGGCAGACCATACTGTCCCTCCCCAAATACAAGTCCAGTCTGGCATTGGTGTTCTATTATAACCAAAAAGATCAACAAATAAACAGGTCAATGAAAACCACTTGACCATTCATTTCATTTGCTGCACTAGCCTAGAGACTGTGATGGTCCAATACTGTCCGAATGAGATGTAGTTTTCTTGGTTTCTATCTTTCTGCCTTGTGTTATCATTATGTTCTCAAAGTAAAATACCCACTTCATACAAAAAATTTACAAAGCTCTAGTAAGACCTCATTTAATACAATTTTGGTCATCCCATTGCAAAATAGAGATTGAAGACTTTAAATCAATCCAAAGAAGCACGACCAGAACTAAAAGAAATAAGAAGCTGTAAGAACTGTATGTTTTTTAGTCTTGAACATAGAAGACTATGTGGGAACCTGGTTTAAGTACTCAAAATCCTTAAAGGCACTGACATAGTCACTTCTTCAGTATTAACAATTTAACATGAAAAAAGACACAAGTAGAGACTATGGGGAAGTGTATTTAGAACTGAGAACAGGGTACACTTTACACAAAGGGTTTTGGGTGTCTGAAACAAGTGACTCAGCTATGGATTCTTTTTTAAATACAGTAGTTGGATGCAATCTTTGGATCAATCACTAGTACTGGCAGCCAAATTAGACAATGTCTTCCCTTTATACTTAACCTTTCTTATGTTCAAATAGGTTTCACTCTCTTTTCTTTCTTTTGTTTTTTGGGGCACCCTTTCCTTACAGAATACTGTCAAACATCTAGTTTTTCTCAAATATTTATTTTTAGATTTGGAAGTAACCCTCTAGAGATGGCACCCCATATATTAGAAAAACTTATAAATTTTTAGCCTTTGGGTCATGAAGACTGAATGTTTAAGAGTCCTGTCAAGAGCATTTGAAAATTTGTCAATCAAGAAAACAAACTTGCTTTCCAGTCAGGGTAACGTCTTTGAGAAAATGGTGGATACAATGAATTGATTTGTCATGCCTACATCGGCACTCTTAAAGAACTCTGCTTAAGGATCTGAAGCCAGAATACTCAATACAAGTTACATTTAAAAAAAAACTAAACAGCCATACACCATTGTGCCTAGAGAAAGGAATGCTCAGAATACAATAAGAACATTAAATTCAGCCATATTCACAAAACATTCCTGATATGCTTATTAGAATAAACCTTTTTACACAATTAAATATCTTGTAATGTGTATAATTTTTTTTCTAAAAGAATGTCTCTGATACTTGACACTTAACACTTTTCTGGTGCACAGTTATATTCACCTACTAACATTCTAGAGTTTTCTTCCTGAATGACCAGAGATTACATAAAACATTCCTATTACGTTTATTTTTTCAAAAATATCAACCACAAGACATCTGCAAAGAGGACCTTGAATGACACTCATAAAGGCTGGAATGTTGCAGAGGAAGAGTATAACACATGTTCTCAGCTGTGCAAGAGAAATGTGAGATAAACATGGAAACTTTCTGAATCAGGTCTATCTTATAACATTGGTCAGAATGAAATAAACAAATGGTAAAGTAGCACATCCCGACATAGTCTGTGCTCTGTGCTTTTAATGCATTTCTGTGGTACCATTAGGTACATTTTGAACACTATGCTAAAATGAAAAAGAAAAAGTCCTATGCCAGACAGAAGTCACTGATTCAGAGTATGACTAACTGGAAGCTGTGTTTTTGACAAATGGAAGACACAACTGAAAATAAATCATTGAAGTACAGATGCAACAGAAATAGGGAAACCCTGTCATTATCCTATGTGGCCAGAAGTACTCTCTTAACACACAGAGAGCAGATATAGCGAGACCCATTCACAAGTCTTTTGCAGACAGCTCCATCATTACATTTTCACATTTAAACTTTAAAAGGGGAAGCTGAGACTTGAGCAACCTGAAATCACTAAGAGGTAGTTTAATACTGCACATACATAGGTGAGGATTTTGTTTTTTAATTTGAATAAGGGATAATTAAATGAGGCCCAAGATCTTTCTTCACTATTTCTCTTATTAGAGCAAAAATGAAGTGTTTGACAACAGACAAATTAAGAGAGCTTGGACTTTGTTTTTGAATTGGGAAAGCTTCCAAGTTACTGTAGGTTTTCTTCGGCTATGAAGCAGACCTTGTAAGTGCAGTCTTACACTAAAACCACATCTCTGCCAAAAAGATTTCAGCTGGGAAAAGCGATTGTCGCTTCAATTTTTTTCTTTCTTCGTCAAACTGGCAGAATCAGCAGTTTATGCCAGCAAAATCAAGATGAAAAGTATCAAATCAGCACACTGATTGTAAAGGAAATAGATTGTTACAACACAGAAAACTAGCAGGACCCTAGCACAGGGATTTTTCCAAAGGGTTGTCTTCAGAAGGGGTCTTTTTGACATGATTATTAAGAATTCAGAAAAAAAGTAAACAGTCTCTGTAATGTTTAACTGCTGTAGCGACCATTTTGTAGTTTTAAACGTCAACAACACCTCAGAAGTGAAGCCTTTCCCATTAGCAATCCCGTCATTATTAGTCTGCCTTCCATAAAGGATGTCTAACCACCGGTCAGCCATGTGGGATTATTCATTTTGTATACACATGTAAATTGAAAAAATTCAAAACTAAACAATTTCCCGGATTTTTATATGGGGAGTCCACAATAGACAATGTTGCGGGTTTTCCAGAATGCCTTGTGCTTTATCGCACCTCCTCAAGATCCACCATGGTTTCACTGTGCTATTATTACACTTTGATGTTTATATTTACCACAGTAAACTGTTTTAAAAGTTTCTCAACCTCCTCTCTCCTGGTTTCAGACACTAAAAACCCTCAATTGTTTTGTCTTATAGGACAGACGAAAGGGCACAGCATTATCTAGACATACATAAAAGTGAGAATGGAATTAGTTTAACAGGCCTTTCACATGGCGCACTGCCTGGCAACGGGTATTGGCATACCCTGTCATGATAGAGAATGCATCACATGCCTGTGTTGCAGAATTATTAGTTGCATCAACGCATGACACAAAGTGCCTGTGGCATCCAGGCAGTTTCAGGGATATACAGAGCCCTTTATTTTACTGCTCCATCCGAGCTCTGTCAACAAGCCTTGTGTTCTCTGCTAAATGTTCCCTTTTTATCACCCTGAGCCTGAGATCTGGATTCAGAAAGGAATGTGGGATAATGGCCGCACCAAGGCATAGGCAAAGCATGCTCTTTTAAACACATTAATAATCCTGATTGGGACATCATGATCCTTTTTCCATTTCTGATTATCCTACCTAAACTCTGCAGACCACACCCTTTACTGAAATTAAAGGCATTAAGGAACTGATTCTGTGTAAAAGTTTCTACTTTTGGGTGAAGAATTGTATTAATATGCTGCTTCATCACAAAGGCAGTAATTCAAATCTGGCCAGTGGTATGAATTGGATCTGAACATCCTAGGGACCTTATTTCTCTAAGCCATAAAACTCAAAGTAGGTTTGTTTGTTTCTCACTGACTCTAACAATAGTTAAGCAAAAGTGTAATGACAACACCTTCCTAAGTACAGTACCATGGTGACAAAGAAAAGTACATACCCATCTATCTGTGGGACAGGGATCTCTAAAGATGGCTCCCCATTTTAATGGGCTTGTGAAGGCTGCCTGCATCAATGATTTAAAGTACAGTACAATGGTCTTACAAAAGATCCCCCATGAAGGGTAAAATTGAAAAAGGGCAAAGACAGAAAAAGCAGCTCAGTGCTGTTACCAGTTGTTGTTTGTTTCTGAACACCTGATCGGGGGAAAAAAAACTGCATTTCTACCCCTTGCTTTCTATTTCAGGGGACAGGTTAATTTCCAAATCCTGTTAATTAAGACTGGTTTTTGTATTTTCTCCCAGGGAAAACTGTGTGCTTGGTCTGAGCAAGAAAAAAAGAAAACAAAAAACTTCCTCTGCTTTAATGAGATTTGTGCAATCAGACCCCAGGGCTTGTGTTGGATTCTAATTAAAGATACTGAAAAGACAAAGAAAATGTTCTCTCTTCACAGACACAGAATCTAAAATTAGTAAGAAAAATTAAAAATAAAATAAAGTGAAACACTAAAGAACTCTGCATGCAATGATCTTAATAAAATCTACTACTTTATAATGTTTCAAGACCTCTTCACAACAAATTTAACTTGATGGATCTTTCAACTTCTGGCTGTCATACAGTGAAGTATGCTTCAATTTATTTTTCAGATTATGCACAGTCCTTTGGGACAGCAAGACAAAATATATAAATAGGAATCCACACAGAACACAAGTCTTTCCATGTTTATACCTTTAAAACATGTGCCTCTTTTAAATTCCACATCATCAAGACTCTGAGACCCTAAAACTATTACACGATTTTATCCAGCAATATATCATATCCACGTTTCCTTTTTAAATATAATCTCTGACCAGGATGTCTCAGTTGGTGCTACACAAGTGCCTGAGCACTGCCAAAGGTAAAGTGGGTTGGCCAGCTCTCGATCACCTCTCAGCGCCCCCTGTGGCTTCCTGGATGCAATTATGTAAAATTGTATGTGATTATGCCACTAAGAAGAGATTACCAAGGATCATGTCCATCAGACCTCTTGGCCAGTGCTGCCCTAGTTGCAATCTTGCAAAAACTGCAGATTAGCCTGCGAGCTGCAGTGAAATATTCATGAATAGTTCAATTTCCATGGCCTAGTTTCCTGCCGATGTTTGGGATGACCCACTGCACTGCATATCTGGGTTTATTTTGTTTTCAAAATCTGTAATTACTTCACAGAGATGGCGAGGTGGCACGACAGGTAGTATTGCTATCTCTCAGCTCTCAGACTTTGGGTTCAGTTCGAGGTTGGATGCCTTCTATGTGGAGTTTGCATGTTCTGCCTGCGCCGTCCATATGCCATATGTCGAGGGACATATGTAACAGAATAGTTCATATTTTCAGTAGTGGAATGGATATTTTCTTCCACCCGTCTTTTTTTCTTGTTCTGGCATTACCATTGTGCTGTCTAGTATTCATTTAAATATAAACACTTTCCATAAACAATGTGAAGGTTATAAAGCACAACATGTCATACGCCATGCTCATCTCTACAATACCACCATATGTAACAAATGATATATTACACGAAGGAGTTCATTTTAGCTTAAAAAGTGGTCTTAAGATTTAGTTTGCCAGCAAGATGCCTCAGAAACCAAATCCCCCACCCCTTTTGGTACAGCCACTTCAAAAGAGTGTTGTGGATTTCTAAAGAAGTTGTTTTTTTTCCAGAGCCCTTCCAAAACTTGAAGCTGCTGCATCTGCTGTTCCCAGTTTGCATAGCTACTCTGCCAAACTTCTTTGAAGATGTGGCTGTGCATTCAGGCTTCTCTTAATAAACAGTGTGTTGCTCCGTCTGTCAGCTCCTGTGATCTTTGACATTTTACATTATCAGACAACAAGGGCACATTCAAACTTTCCTTTGTACAAAGACAATGCAAGAAGCATGCTTTACTTAGCTTTTTCCTATACTTCCACACATAAAAAAATAGAAAGAGCTCTCAAATAGGTTCATGAAAGCTCAAATTCATCTTATAAAAGAATGTGTTGTCCAAGTATAAAGCTTAATTCCTTAAGGAATACTAGGGTAAGGGAATGGACATGACCACTACCTGACTCCAATAACAGCCTTATCTCTGAAAACATTCATGAAAAAAAGTTCATCATATGTAGGCAGTACATGCATCAATACACTCTCATTTAAAAATGAATTATATAAAACATTGAGAATAATACAGGGAACTATTTGCATTGTACCTCTGACTCACCTCTGTAGCACCAGTCTGCCCTGCTAGGCAAATAGGCCATTGTTTTGGAACTTCCTTAGTCAAAGTGACCGTTAATGAAACAGCCAAGCACTTGAGATAGAGTTCCCTCTTTTCTTTCCCCTGGTCACAAGAAAGACATTCAGCATGCTGTGCAACAGATATTACTGCTCTGGAATCAGTCTAGAGAAGGTTTGGGAATCTGGAACAAGCTACCCAGACATGTTGTTAAAGCTGATATGCTGGCTTGTTTCAATAAAAGGCTGGATGAGATCACTGGATCAATTAGCTACTACTAACCAGGTAGACAGGTTAGATGGGCCGCATCTGTAATAACTATTTTGCCTTTCACAACTCTATGAACAAGAAGAACTTTTTACATATGCTTAAAAAATAAAGTGCAATACAACCACATGTTACAAAAGGAGAAAAGGAATAAAGATAACACGATCCAGTTAATTTCTACACAAGCGTCCTTCCAGAAGCTGGAGTCTATCCCTGCAAGCATCAGAGCAAGGCAGGATACATCTCGAATGGGACACCAGTCCACTGCAAGGCAGACATGTACACGCTCACACCTAGGCACAATTTTGCAGAAGCCAAGTAACCTAGCACTATGTTTTGGGCCTGTGGGAAGAAACCGGAGCATACAGAGAAAACCCATGGGAATTCAGGGAGAACCCACAAACTCAATGCTGATAGCATCCCAAAGCTAAAATTCTAGCCAGAGCCCCAGCTCCATGAGGCAGCAATGCTATCTACCATGTGTTACTATGCTGCCCTATATATAAGCATGCTACCCTTAACAAAACATTAAACATTAGGGGATGGTCTCATTCACGACAAATAGCTAAAGATGGACCAGTTGTCTGAATGCTTGTGTTAAGAGGAATGGTTGGTATTTAATCATCACAGTCTGTGGCACTCCCCACAAATGCCTTGGTATTTCTCTGCTTGGGATAAATTAACAGTTCCCCTTGACTTGCTGCCTAGAGTATGTGCCTGCCACACAGACTAAGTAAAGACTTTGCGCAATTATGGTTCTGGTATCTGTCTCACATTGAAAATGAAACAATGAAAGACCAACTACATTAACAATTACATCACTCTTGCGGGTATTAATTCTATGATTCGGGCCTAAATGCCAAATTAGATGAATCAGTAAATGCAAGCTCTAATGATATGTTTTACTTTTGACAAAGAATTACAAAGAACAACAAAATTATTTAAAAAAAAAAAACTTGGCCTTCAAGTGTGCCGTTCTATTGCAAAAGAGCCATATGAGAGAGGTCTTTATGTCTTCATACCACTATGTCTCATGGACAATTATGTGGGACCTGGACATCAAATGATTCACTGGAACAGCAGCACATAAACCTGAATTATCAAAACCCTTTTCTTCAAGGTCTAATGAATCACATGTCTCATAGAAATCAAATTTTACCTCCAAAGACATGCATGTAATTATAAGCTTCACAGTAAGCCAAACCCATTAAAAGTTACTGAAAGCCACAACCATGCCAAACAAAAAAGCAAATGCTGGTGTTCTTCATTAACTAGGAAAAACTGGAAATCCACTAGAATAATTGAACACTACTATAAGGTTTTCTAAACATTGATTAGGGAGTTCATTTATTCCGTAGATACTTTAAAGAATGGGTCTCTTTATGACCACTTAAAAAGAAATGATCTAAAACAAAATGAAAATATATTAATTCCTTGAGCAACAAGCATAAAAAGGATAAATAAATAGACTCCTTAGCTAAGCCATAATTACAGTTATAAAACTACTGGTCACTTGTGTTGTCAATAGGTGTTTGTTTCATTTTTGGTACACCAAAGTCACAAAGCAGCACAGTGCTTCTGAAAAAAGACATTCATTTTTGCATTGTAATATATATTTTTTTAAATGCACAATATCTCATTCCAATATAAACCTATACAAGTACTCGACACAATGTTTTGTTGTTTAATGTTCAAGCCACATCCCTCTAGTCTTGTATTTCTCTGTTGATACTAGTTGACAACCAAAAAGTTTCCATTACGTTTCTGATCTTCTGCTGCTGCTGGATACAGTATTATCTCCATCAGCCTCCTTCAACAGATCTATAACATGTGCAGCTCATATTTTCATGTGAGAATTCTACACCTGTGGGCTTCCCGTGAGCAGCTTCAATAAACTCTTAGAAAGCATCTATGCAATCTGCACAAATGAGCAATATATTATCAGTTTCCCGCGAGGATGTTTAAAATCTTACAACTAAATTATTGTTCTTTATTCAATGACTGTCAGTGCGAGTTACAGCCCTATGAAAAAATGTGCTGGCAACGTGGCAATGGAGTCTAAACAATAACTTAGAAGGCGGAAGGGACTTCAAGTCGTTGTCTGGCGTGATTTCTTTTTATTTAGCCAAATATCTTTCGCTAGCAAAGTTGATGTCTTATCCTTTACAAATGTATGTACCATGGTAACAGTTTTCTTTCAGTTGTTAATTTTTTATTGAAACAAAAAAGGAATATTTATAAACATCAGTTGCAATACATCACTAAGTTTCTTTCTGAGATTTTTTTTTCTATCTTATATGAAATTAAGTCACCGTTCAAACTAGGGGTTGAGACATATCAAGGGTCAGATCCAGCAACTCTGTGTATAAAGTGTAACCGACTCAGAGACATCAGATAGGAAGTCTCTGTGAGATCTTCACAGCCAGTACCAATATTCCAAGAGTTCATAACCAAGATGAACATGGGAAATAATTACACAAAGAACACTGAAAAAAATCAATACAAAATATATTTTTAACCTTGATTGCCGAGAGTTTGTTTTACATCTGCAATTTAACTACAGTACCTAGCAGTATTAGTTTTAAAATCCCAAATTTCCAAAGATCTGAGCATGTTAAAGCAGCCCACAGAAACCTTAAAAAAGTTCTTACCGTCTACCCTACTCTTAATCAGAAACAAATGGTGTTAGAAATGTTTTCTTTTGATTGTACGCCTGGACATACATTTCAGCAGAAAAGGAAAATTAGACTGGTGAACCATTTGCAAGAGTGACATATGTTTCCCCAGTCTATTTATCTGATCAACGCTCGTCTGGCTTGACTTTAATTTGTTAAAAGTGCATAAGGCCTATACCAGTGTGGACATTGCTGCAGATTTCCTGATGTTTGTTTTTTTTTTTGTCTTGGCTTGATTTTATGGTCACAATGCCCCATACTGTACCAATTAACCGAGGTCTAAGAGTGTTTCTTAAAATGGACAAAAAAAAAACTATTGTCAACAAGAGAAAATGCTGTCTTCTCTTCTAGCACCATGAAAACCTTTAGAAAAAGCACACCTGTTAATGGGGCCAGCCACACTGGCACACACTATTTCAATGTCACACTGGAAGTGAGAAGCTAATTATTTGCCAGAGTTCTTACTTATTGGGCTGGAAAATATTAAGAAAAGCACATGAGATGTGTCACTTGTGTTTATATCACTTGTCAGAACAGTGCTTCCAGACTGGCTAGCTGTAACAAAAAAAAAATCCTAAAAAAGTCAGTATTGATAGTTTCAAATATATTTGTTTGATTTCTTTTATTTATATGCATTATATATACATATGTGTAAAGGTCTTAGACATTTTGCATTGACTTGCTCTTTTCACTACACATTTTTCTTTCTTTATAAAGAAATACAATCCCATCATGATCTTCTGCTGAAATTTGACCTCGTTAATTCTGATAGAGCTGGCACCTTTTTAATTGTATGGTTTTGGGGAAAGAATGATGTCAATAACAAGAAACATTTGACAATATGTCAGTTAGATTGCCTTGGGAAATGCGATGAATTAGCTGCAACAGCACTTCATATTGGACACTCAGGTCTGGGTTACCTTGAGTTGTTGAGTTCCTAGTTTTTGAAATTTCTGATAATTAAAGATTGCCAAATGATAAGCTCAGTCTATCTTCATCCAAACTCAGATGTATTAATAAGTAAAGTTAAGAACAATATTAAAGGTTTTGAGTGAATGGTTATTTCTCAAAACATCCACAAATTGTAACTGCATTTTTACACCATATAAAGTATATAAATATTACAGCATAATCTGTATTGGCACATAAATCATCGTAGCCAAAAGGAAAGCATTCTATTATACTTGCTTTACAAAAACAGTTATTTCTGTTACTTCATAGCTTAAAGCAAGATGTTTTTTTTTTATTTATTGAATGCTGATTTCTATGGGATAAAAAACCATACCATACCATATGTCAGACTGACGTCTATCTTTTTTGTTTTGAAATGCTTAGCCCTTGAATGTAACAAACTTCTCTCACATATTATCTCAGTGTACTCCACTTTGAATTAGAACTACATCATGACTTCCCTAAATTATTCATCTGTAATGAAATATCCCCATGTTCCTTCTTAGCATTAATGAAAACACAGAACAACTTAAATGAAAAATATGTCCCAATGAAGCTGATCAGTCCGTTGCATGAAATTGTTTCAAGTGACTCATGTATCTGAACAAAACCACCACAATTTTATGCCTGGAAGGAAATAAACTAGAAACATGTGATGGAAGCTATAAATAAAGATGCATTACAATCAATGTTCCTCTGTGCATGTACTGTATGCACCCAACACACTGTGTATCACTGGTACACACAGAAGGAGGAGCAATGCTGGTAGAACTGGTAAGGGTTACTTCAGTCTCTGTGTGCCAGCTATTACAGGTCGGATAAATGGAAAATCTGTCACACTGATCCTGATGACTCTCATCAAAGCACTGTGTTGTTATCTGCAAGCGTCCAAAACAGACATTAGAAATTCTAAAAAAGAAGTTACACCTGATGTAAACCAGACAAAAGCTGAATGGCTTCTACACTCTAAGACACCATCCTGACATGAAGCCATTGCTACAACTTGAAGTAAGTAAGGTTGTAAGTGACCCAACAAAGGCAAGAGGAACCCTGTCAATTTAAATGTTCTTAAATGGACTGGAAGTTGCATTTTAGGATCCAGACAGTTAATGTTTTCTAGCAATAATGTGTTGTTATACATCAAAAGAAGACAATTTGTTGAACTTCCTATTTCACTATGTTCATTAAAAAGCTTTTCATAGGTTCAGAGCAACAGAGCATTGGTGTAAAAGAAATATACTGTATTACAGACCCTGTTCTCCACAGTCAAGCCTATTGCTCTTTCCAAACAGGTTAGAAAATGATGTGTTATAGCCCATATGTGTCTGTGCAGGGCTAATCAGCCATATTAAGGTGTCCACAACCCCAGGACAAAATATGTGACAAACACTTCAGAGCAACTGGCCATCTACAGTTACCCCTGTTCCTGTACTGTAAGCCTCACTTTCAAGGAAACAAAGCACCTGGTGTTTTGTCGTTAGGTACAGCATTTTTTTACAATTTCACAGCATTGTTATTAAGATCGTTGTTTTCATTGTAGTAAAAACAAATAAGTTAACACTAATGGGATGGGGATAATTTTGTACTTTTGTTATACTGTATACTGTGTAACAGAAATATGGAAGTCTAAACCATAAGACAGGTCATCTATCGTGCCAGCACTGGTATCTAAAATAAAACAAAGTTAAATATTGTAGCAATTTGTTTACAAACCCTCACTCACTGGGTAAACTACTTATCTTTGTCCTTCCCTACCAAAACAGGAAAAAATGCTACTGGATGAGCGCAGAGGGATTTAGGGACATCATCATGTCGGATGTCGGCTGCTTGCATCACCTACCTTGTTTTACAGTTCTCAACCTGACGGGACCCTTGCAGTTCTTTATCACTGTCTGTACATCGTAGAGGGGCAATCCAGACACTGCGAGCCCCTCTACTTCCAGGATCAATTCCCCCTCGGTTAATTTTCCTTCTCTGAAAACCGCGACATCTTCCTTAACTTCCCCGATGTACGGAAACTCTCCATTCTCTGCTCCCCCGAGCAACTCCACATTCAGTTCTCCGTGAGCGTCTTTGATAATCGCGCACTCATTAACTTTTGCTGTCCAATGGTTTTTCTTTTGTAGCACTTTGGACATGGTGAATACAAACCAACAGAAAACAGGTGGCCCCACCAACAGAAACAGGGACAGCCAAAATCAGCTGTTTCATAGAATTCAATATCCCAAGGACAAGCTGCAAACTTTTCTTTTTGTTTTGTTTTAGCAAGCAGGAATCATAATTAAAGCTCTTAATGTTTAGAAAAAAAATCAAGCCATTGCGATACAAAAGTCCACTTTAGTGGAGCTTCAGTTCTTTCTTCTCTCCTGGTTTGTTTCTCATGTTTTCTCATTTTCTATGGTAACATCTTTACTGCTTGATCCTCCACAAGTCGATCTTTATCCGTCTCTGACTTGCTTTAGTTTCACGACCGTCCAGAGTCCACGCTTGTTTTATCTCCAGTTTTTCTCTTTTTTAATTTTTGCATTAACTTTTCGTCTTTTCTTATCAAAAGCCCCAAAAGAAAGTGTTGATTTTACTCACTGGTGGAGTTGAAAGAGAGGTTTCGGTACGATTGCGGCTCCTTTAAGCAGGTACAATGTTGTTGCCTGTTTTGTTACATTTTATCCAGCTATCTGGAGCTTGCCATAGTAAAGTAGGCGCATGCGTCACATAACCCTCCCGGAGCCCTAAAGGGAAATCCTGGTCACACCTATCACAGGGTCCTAATGCCGAACAATGCCGAGTTCACATTACTCGCAATGTAATTACTGATTTCAATTTCTATTTTTCATCACTGAACTTCCTAAAGACTTACAACAATCATTACATATATACAATTGAATTAGTATATATATTTTTTTACTTTCTAAGACATGGTACAAACATCGTGAGGAACTACAAAAAAATGAATCCTTTTCGTAATCTACAAAGCCTCGGTGACCATATACTGTAGGTAACATACAATGAAAAACGAAAATGCGGTCAGTCTCCAATGTGCTTTGGATTGTTAACAGATATGCTTACAGTCTTTTTATATATCTTGTTTGTTACTAATAGTATTAATCCATAGATCTAATTGTAAAGTAACTGAAGAACTTTGACATTAACTAAAAAGCTTTCAATAATGCACAAAGGAATATACCCTCACTGGACAAAATATTAGAACCCTCATGCTATCATTGGGTGCCAAGGTCTGATTGGCCTGAAAAGGATGAGAGGAGCTCTCCCCATTCCCTCCACACCTCCTAAATCCTACCAAGGAAAACCCAAGGAAACACTCGAGCGATACCACCTCCATCACAGTCTTGTGAATAGGATTTGACCAGAAGAATGGAATAAGACTGGGTAGAAAATGTTGAATATGTGCTAAGGTCTTTTCCTAGATGGTTTTTGGGGGGTATCCTGATATTTATACCAAGGGGTATAGCACAGTTTAAAATAAGTAAATAGAAACAAGAAATTGGGTAATTTCCTCTGTCTCTGGAGCAGGCCCCATCTCTAGAAGCAGCTGGACTGTGGCTTTCATGTCAATGGTTGATTCCTCTAGTAAATTATTAGACAGTACCAGTTAGAGCATTCTTTGTTTTTTTAATTAATGTAAATTTAACTTTCAAAGGCTTCTGCCAAAAGGTAAAGACTCGCTTTATACAAAACTGAAGTGCAGCCCCCACCCGCACGTGCCTATACCTTCTGGTAATGCAGTCATATAAGGAAAGCACACCGTTTTGATGTTTGAAGGAAGCTGGCAGTCTGGATAAAAAGGTACATCGAGTGTCAATCTGTTACAGCCAGACACCAGTACAGAGGGGGAGAGATAAGGAAATGTGACACATCGATGCCTGATGGGATCAGATGGGGCATTGCACTTTACCTAGGGAGGAAGATTAAACTTTTCCAAACCTTAAAATGACATTCAAACTTCTGTCACTCTCAGGCTGGTCTGTGGCCTGGACTGAACAGAAAATCAAACCTTCTCTTCAACTGAATCATATTATCGCTTCTCAGATCAGATCAGCATAACAGAGCTGGAATACTACAATGATTACCAGAGAGAGAAACACAAAATAACACATTTATATGTTTTACTGTGTACAGCTGACATTAAATATTTCATATTTTCTTAATTTTTTAAAAAATATTATCAACAAAAGAATGCAGTTTTAGGCAGTATAATCCAGCATAACCCTGGCCTTGAAATTAGTATGTTCTTTTACAAATATACTGATATTTTTCCCTACATATCTGTGGGCTCAAAAGAAGAACTGAAACACTGATATCAGCACACATGTCTTTTCAATTGTTATACCATGGTAGAGTCCACACTTTATTCTGAAAAAATTGGAATAGGACAATTATTTGAAAAGCATAAAATAAACACAATAACACAACCTGCTTGGTCAACACAGCATCAGTGTCAACATATCAGAGATGTCTGTGCAATTTATCCTCCTCATGACTCGGGAATGGAGGTTTTTTTGTTCCTGTGCTGCTCTTCTGCACAGGCGAACTCTCCTGATTTCAGGCAGGAGGCAGTTCACAGGAGTGCGACGTTCAGAGACTGCAGCACTAGGGGACTGTACCCCTTGCCCCTTCATCTACGGCTCACTGCAGCCATTCTGCTGCATCTCCAGAACAACTGAACACAGCTCTTTCACAAGATGATGTAGCATCTTAAACGTCTTCTCGGCCAGTAGCTTCTGTTGTGATTTCCTGACCTTTCATGGCCAACATGAATACTTACGTGAAAAAGCTACTTCTTCAGACTGAGTATTTATGGTACAGTGTATCACGTTTGCGTTATCCAAGATAAGACCTTAGAAGCAAACTTGCAAGTTCATATCTAGATAATAAATAAACTATTTAACTCATGTGTACTTGCAGCAGGTCACAAAGAAGTATACTGTCAATGCTCACCAGGTCAGCATTAAGTCAGAGGTAATTTTCAAGACCAGGGAAATTCTCAGTTGTTGTAGATACTGCTAAGTTAAAAAAATAATTCCTGCATTATTATTATCACTTCCAATATTTTGAGATTCCTTTGGATGAAAAGCTTTGTATAAATGCAAAATAATAATAATAATAATAATAATAATTGCTTACACTTATATAGTGCTTTTCTGGACACTCCACTCAAAGCACTTTACAGGTAATGGGGACTCCCCTCCACCATCACCAATGTGCAACATCCACCTGGATGATGCGACGGCAGCCATAGTGCGCCAGAATGCTCAGCTCACATCAGCTATCAATGGGGAGGAGAGCAGAGTAATGAGGCCAATTCATAGATGGGGATTATAAGGAGGCCATGATTGGTAACAGGAAATTTGGCCAGGGCGCTGGGGTTATACCCTTACTCTTTTCAAGAAACACCCTGGGATTTTTCATGACCACAGAGAGTCAGGACCTCGGTTTTATGTCTCATCCGAAGGACGGCGCCTGTTTACAGTATAGTGTCCCTGTCACAATATTCATTGGCATTAGGATCCACATGGACTGCAGGGTAAGCGCCCCCTGCTGGCCCCACTAACACCTCTTCCAGCAGCAACTTTAGTTTTTTCCAGGAGGTCTCCCATCCAGGTTCTAACCAGGCTCACAACTGCTTAGCTTCAGTGGGTTCATATAATTTTAATATATGGAACTATATACTCAGTCCTCTCAGAGGACCCTGTAACCCCTAGAGAGCATATCCCCCATGTGGCAGATGGGGGAGCCCACCATTACAGTGGGGTGGCCCGAATATGCAGAATAAGGGCCTGCAGATCAACGATCTTTGGATCTTTGGCGACCTGTAATGTTCTCAGTCTATAAAGAGTGGGGGGTCTTAGGAGCTTAGTAAATAGACAAGTACAACATATGAATAGTGGCACTAAAGGAGATTAGATGGAGAGGTACCGATATAATGCAATGCAAAGACTATACGCTTTTCTATGGCGGTAGTAAGATCCATATGATGGGTACTGGCTTTGCAGTCTTTCTTTGCAGAAAGAGTATAAGGGTACAGTTATTGCCTATAGAGCCAGGAACGAATGCACTTTACATCTCAAGACCAGGATATTTAATGTAACATTGATATGTGCGCATACCCCTATAGAAGAAGCAGAAGATGAAGAAAAAGAGAGCTACTATATTGAGCTCGAGGCAGCATATGACGAAGCTCCAGGTCATGATGTTATCATCATCCTTGGAGATAGGAACGCCAAAGTCAGGAAGGAGCCAGCATATAGACCCACCATAGGGAAAGAGAGCTTTCATGAATGGACCAATGAAAATGGATTTAGGCTCATCAGTTTTGCAATGAGCAAAGGAATAACCATAAGTAGCACATGGTTCCAGCAGAAGTGCATCCACAAGGTGACTTGGCGGTCACCTGATGGAGCAACACAGAACCAAATTTGACCATGTGCTGATTGACACGAGGCATGGATCTGACATACTGGATGTCCGAAGCTATCATGGGGCTGATATGGATTCTGACCACTTTTTGGTTAAGATCAAATACCGACAACAACCATCTTAAAGACGAAAAGAGGAAGCAAGAACCCAAAGTACAATAGGCAAATACTGGCGAGAGATCCGACAAGAGCTGAAAACTCAGGATACAAAATTCTAGTATCAAAGAGGAATGGGAAGTAATTAAGAGAGCGGTTCTGTGCACATCTGAGGTAGTGGGGCGTCAAGTAGTCAATCGGAGAAAGACCTGGTGTGATGACGAGTGTAGGGTAGCGATTACAGAAAGAAACGAAGCAAGGAAGAAAAAGCTACAAAGACCTATGAGAACCAGCACGGCCGAGTTCTCTAGAAAACACACATTAGCCAAGAGGTTATGTAGATACAGGAAAAGTGAATGGCAAAATCTAACGTTACAGGTAATTGAGGAGTTATACCATAACAAGGAGACAAGGCAAGTGTACCAGAAGATAAAGGAACATAAAAATGGTTTCGATGTAACCCGTCAATGACGGATCATATGTTCACTATCAATTGCATCTTAGAGAAGTGTTATGAATATAACATTGATGTCCATCAACTATTCATAGATTACAAGCAAGCATATGATAGTGTTGATAGAGCATACTTGTACCAGATGCTAGGACAGCTAGGAGTAGCGCGGATGTTGATCAGGCTAGTAAAGATGACCATGACCAAAACAAGTGGTAAGGTGGAGGTGCAGAACCAGGTATCGTTCGAGTTTCAGGTGAGACAAGGCCTTAGACAAGGAGATGCTCTCTCGTGTTTACTATTTAATTTGGTTTTATAATCAGTGATATCAACAGAGGAGGAACATTACTGAATAGATTGGGACAGTATTTAGCCTATGCGGATGACATCCATTTTGTTGGGTAGGAACATACGGACACTTAAAGAAAATTTTATTCAGCTGGAAGAAGCATAAACCAGGGCTAGGCTGACCATCAACATGGTGAAGACCAAATATGAGGTGATGACCAGGAAGGGCACCATCACCAGTGACAGCCTGGTGCTACCAGTTGGAGAAAGTCAGTACTTCTAAATACCTGGGTTCGCTTAAGTGAAATCAGCCTGGAAATTAGAGAGAGAATCAATGCAGAAAATCGATGCTACTTTAGTGTGCAGGACCTGTTGAAGATGAGACCTTTGTCGATGAGGGTAAAGAAGGTGATATATCGGACCGTTATCCGCCCTGTGGTTACCTATGCAGAGGAGACATGGATGCTGACAAGGCGAGATGCGGAACTCCTTAATACTTGGGAGAGAAGGATCCTCGGAAAAATCTACGGGCAAGTCCAGAAAGAAGGAGAGTGGTGACTAAGAACCAACATCGAGCTCTACGAGCTGTATGAGGATCCCCCAATAACCGCGGAGGTAAGAGCGGCACAACTACATTGGCTTGGACATCTAGAGCGGATAGACAATACCAGGGGGGATGAGAGGATGGCGAAGACTGGCTCAGGTCCATGATGCATTGAGAAGGGTGCTTTACAAGAGCCGTAGCACCATGGGGTTACGTTATATTCTCAATCATTCACTGGAGATTATTGATCCATTTTCTTCTTCAATTTCAGGGCCACCCGGGAGATGGAGCCTATCCCAGCAGACAACAGGGAAGGCAAGGTGCATGCTGGATAGGATGCCAATCCATTGCAAAGCACACACAGACATAAAATTTCACACACTCATACCACAGCATGTTTTCCCAGAGGCCAATTAACCTACCAGTATATCTTTTGACTATGGGAGGAAACCAGAGCACTTGGCAAATATCCACATGGACATGGGGAGAACATACAAGGTCCACACTGATAGCACCCCAGGTCCATAACTGAACTCAGGCCCCCAGCACAGCAAGGCAGCAATGCTGACCACTGCACCATCATGCTGCCCTGGCAGAGATCAGCTGAATTTAAACAAGGGAGAAAACAATGCGTGTTCTGAAATACTCGTTCAATCTGAAGTATGTCTGGTGGGGGAGGAGTCCTTACAATCTTTTTTTTTACTTCTCAGGAACAAATGGAAAATACATTTTACGCCATTCTTTATCAACCCAGAAACACTCAGTTGCAGGCTTGCTATTTTAATGCACTTTTTAATGCATGTTGGCATCCTCCAGAGAATATAATTGAATTAGAGGTGAACAGTGAAACTTTACTATTCTTGGCATGGCTCTGTCTTTCTTTTACGCCTAGAATAATGGAGTACAGGTCTGAAAGGTGAACAGTGGAAGTAAAGCTGCTGTCCTTTTCCTCTTTTATCTTTGGGCCTCTTTAAAATACTTCAGGTTTGTCTTTATATTCCTAATTCTTGTAGCTCTAAATTTTGATAAATTAGTGACTAAAGGAGACATTAGTATTACTAACACTGTGTAGCCATTGTATACAATATAGAGCTAATTAGGCGGTTTGAATTCACCTCTAATTAGGAGGTTTGAGGAAGACACCAAATTCACCTCTGAAAATTGTTTAATATGGATGGATAACGTCACAATTCTTTACAAATATTTTTTGAAATTTTATTTTTATTAAGATTTTTAATCATTTACTACTGCATATAATCATCAAGTGTTGCTTTTTTATTCATTAACTTATGGAGCATTAATAATATTTTCTTCTTCTATGCATTTTGAGCTTGTTCCCTGACATATACAGACAGATTTGATTTCACTATGTCATACAGTCACATCACCACTAGCCACCTCTGTATTCGCTTAAATTATGGATTTTAAGCACAATTATTCAGCCATTTCCACATGGACAGTCTTCCTTCTAACCAGTTCAGCTGGAAGGCTGAAATGATTCAGAGCAAGCTCGATTCCACCAGTGTTTTTGTACATGTAAAAATGGAGGTGTAGAGGTCTCTCCTGAAAAAAACAAATCTCCCTAAGTGCGGTTTTCTGTATGAATAGTGTATTCTGGTTTATCCCCAGATGTCTAATTAAGTCTGCGAAGACGCCAGCAAAGTGCAATTAGAATAATTAATGAAACCTGTATTTAATGGTAACCATTCAGGATGTAAGGGGGTTAAAACTGTTTGATTCATGACAGCTGATTAATCAGCAAGAGATATAGATAGATATATATATAGATACACATTACAATATGAGTATGCCAGAAGCCATGTCACCCTGCAACTTACAATTGGGAGCCCACTGAAGCTAAGCAGAAGTGAGCCTGGTCAGTACCTGGATGGGAGATCTCCTGGGAAAAACTAAGGTTGTTGCTGGAAGAGGTGTTAGTGAGGCCAGCAGGGGTCCGCTCACCCTGCGGTCTATGTTGTCCTAATGCCCCAGTGTAGTGACGGGGACAAGTGCTGTCTTTTGGATGAGACGTAAAACCGAGGTCCTGACTCTCTGTGGTCATTAAAAATCCCAGGGTGTTTCTCAAAAACAGACGGGGTGTAACCCCAGTGTCCTGGCCAAATTTCCCATGCCTCCTAATAATCCCCCTCTATGAATTGGCTACATTACTTTGTTCCCCCCCCCCCCCCCCTGCAGCTCTCAACTGGCAACCCACTATTGAGCCTGGTGAGTACCTGGATGGAAGACCACCTGGGAAGCTAAGGTTGCTGCTGGAAGTGGTATTAATGGGACCAGTGGGGGATGCCCACTCTACGGTCTGTTTGGGTCCTAATGCCCCAGTATAGTGGCGGGGACACTATACTGTAGTGGACGTCGTCTTTCGGATGACTCTCTTTCCTGACTCTCAGTGGTCATTAAAGATCCCTGGACATAATAAAATAAGAGTAGGGAGTTATCCTGGAATCTGGGCCAAATTCTCCCCACCCCCCACGGCCTTTACAGTGGCCTCCAAATTGTCCCCATGCATGGTTGGCTTGCACTTGCCCTGCAATGGACTGGCGCCCTGTCCAGGGTGTACCCTAACTTGCCCTGGCTGCTTGCCAGATAGGCTCCGGCTTCCTGCGACACTATATGTTACAAAGCAGTTTGGTAAATGGCATGACATTATAATATGATTAAAATCATAAGCTCCCTACCCTTAGGAATGGACTTAAGGTAAGGTTATGTTGCTTACTAAACATTGTACTGTAGTACAATCAGAGTTTAGTAGGAATTCTAAATTGTAACCAGAACTTTACATTTGAACTTTTTCACAGAAAGGGACAATGTTGTTGTATCCTGTATGTTTTCAGTCGTTTTTTTTTCTTCTTCTATGATTCAATAAAAAGGAATTTCTGTGGCCTCAACATCGTATCAGGTTAAAGATAATTCCTTTTTGTACACTCCTGCTGGGGTGGGCTCTCCCAGTGATTAATAACAAATGTCAACAAAAAGTCTCACATTCTTTCTAAGTACTTATGGTTCTTATCATACCAACTGAAAGAGAAGTTTCTACAAAATGTGAACAGAGAAAAGAAGTGTCACCAATGTACTTCCCCTAATTGTTATTTAAAAAAGGAAGCTGGATTAAATACCTGGAAATATGTACTAGACTTTTTGGAAATGGTGATAATTGGATTAGTACCAGTAAATAAGCACCTTCATATATCAAAATCTGCATTTAATTGAAGAATATCATCTCCTATTTGTTTTGTGTAATTTTCTGATGTATGTTTTATTGAGGATATACAGTTCATGTCCATTCCAGGAAATATTCAAAGCACTAAATTAAAATATATAGGAGGAATACAGTATTTTACAGGACTAATAATATCTTGCCACTGTGATGTGCTGGCATTCAAATTAGGAACCTGTCAAAATTTCAGATTTTATTTTTAATTTAAAATTTCGAATTATTACATTTAATGGAACAGACAGTTATCAAGAAAACACTAATCTAATCACTATATTATTGTAAGTAAGTATCAGGAGGGCTCCACCCAGCCCATGATGATCAAATTGTTCTCTGTATCAGCTTGATCCAAGAATCTCATTAGAATAACAGAAAAAGCCTGTAATTGACTAAGTAGCAAGGTAATAATGGAATAAAAGGAGAGCACAGATGACATCCACTTTTGTGTTCAATGGGAGGGAACACAGTTTGGACTGTGCAATGCAGTTCTGTGTTTCCAGATCATTATGTTTTTTCTACTTTTTTTCTTTTCTTTAAAATTTAAACTCTAATGAATAAAAACAGGAGTAGAAACCGAAACCCTGCATTGAACACGTGAAAAATTATTTAATTATGATAAAGCAATTCTAACACATGAAAGCAAATCTGTTTCTCAAAGTAATGCTAGAGACTAATTTGTTTTGTTAGAGGTAAGCCTCTATTAAGATATAGATTACACAATATGCTGTACCTTGAAATGTGTTCCACCACAGTGTCCATTAATCATAATAGAGTTACTGAAAACCTTCATATACTTACATATACTTATATATTATTTTCTAAAAATTAGTACAAACATCAATTAGCAGATGAGAATTGGTTTTATTCACTAGTCTGAAGTTATTGAACAAGATATTTATATTCTTGGCATATTCTTCTTTAAAAAGAAAAGAAAAACAGGGGACACTAGTAGTATATTTATTAATAACTGACAGTTCATTAAATAATTGTCATTGTAAATAAACAATGAATAATAGTTATAATAATATTCATGAAAAATGACAATAGATGACAATAACAGAAACTAAAGAAAACACAACATACAACCTGCAGGTTTCCCTATTTATAAACAAGGCATTTCATAGGCCTATGTCCTGACGAACCAGCAAATCTGGACAAAACAGGCCCACAAAACAAAATAAACCTGCATACTAAATAAAAAAGAAAACAACCTAGAGCTAAATCTTAATTCCTATAAATCGGGATGTTCCAAAGAGAATGGGACCTTATCTCCCTATTCTAAAAAATGCATCACTAACCTGGAAATTACATTTTTAGCCTGGAAATTGCTTATAAAGAAAATTAGAGCGTCCTAAAATAACAGACAACAAGCTCTCTAAAAAGGTAAAATGTTTAGCTAGTATCTGGTCTTTAAGGGTGATTTGAGCAAGGTACTTGATTGACATGTTTCATCTCCTCTCCTTCTTTTAATATCTTATTTTATTAGTCTACCCATCACATAGGGCAAATAACAGCCATGACACATATTATCTACAAGGGACACACAGCAACAGATCATATAAGCCCCATGGATACCAATTGCTGAAATTCACCTTCCCAAAGAAGCAGTTCAGAATCACCTTTCTACAAAATAACAGTTCCGGTCAGTGACAGTGACCAGGTGTGCTTCCTCCCACCATAGCATACATATGGTATAGTCTTAGGCATCATCTTCACTCCCAAACAATATGACCCAAACAATATGGTCCCTCATGTTCTTCCTACCCTGTTTTTCTCAGAGTCCAGCTTTGGTTAAGAGGGGAGGAAGATGATGCTGGGGCCTTCCTCCACTGCTTTCTGTAGAGCTCCTTTCCTGGGTCCCACGCTGCAATCTGTGCCCACTTCAATTCTTCTCTCTAACATGTTCTCTCCTCCTCCTTCTCTTTGTCTTCTGTCTCCTACTCTGCTTTTGCTTACCTGTCTTTTATCTTCTGTTTCTGGGCTATTGACTCTTAATGATTTACCAAGAAGTTAATCAAGGTAAACCAGAAGATTGCTTTTGATCAATATTTCTCAGGCCACCCACAGCTCTGAAAACACCTCAGCTCCTATTGCTTTGCTTTGAAGCTGAGAACTGCAAATGTTAGCTTTTTATGATCGTTGTAACAGTACGATCTATAATACAGAAGGCAAGCCTCTTATATGCTACACACTAGAAACTTACAGCTAAGGTGCCCTTCAGAGTTTTGAAAGCTAACTGTTGTTTAGTTCCTTATATTAATATTTTCTTTTGCAGCAAAGACCTTAATGAATCAAAATGATGTTGTATTTGTTATGATAGTAGACACTTCAAATCATAATGCCAAAGGATGAAAGTTGCTTCTTAATGCAGAAATTACTTCGACAAACAGTTAGAAGTCATAACTTTGAATTTAATATGAGCATTTCTATTCTCCTGTAGGTTCTCTCCACAACACACAAAAAGTTAACATTGCAGCTAAAAAGCTTACTTTAATTTATAAACTGTCCCCTTATAAAGGTTAACTAAATTATATCAAGATAGTCTATATAATAATGTTTCTAACATAAATGACTCGGTTTTAAAGGCACAATAGCAGCCTTTAGGCATAACACTATTGTGTTCTTTCATCACAGCTTACAATTGTTTTCAAAAAAGGATCTGTTACAAAACCACATCTGTTTCCAGATAATAGCATACCACAGGAGGGGTTGGAAGAAAAAAAAAAAGATAATTGTATTGCTTCTCATTTAGTTATGTTATCAATAATTGTAAAAACTGCCCTAAAACACAACCTTAGGATGATGGATGTGCTCCACAGCTTAACATGAAAGTATGTCAGCAATCAGGGACATACTATAACCGCATTCAAAGCAATTCACACCATGAGGAATTTTAAAGATGTACTTCAGAAACTGCTGATTTGAAGCCTGCAATACAGAACAGCAAAATTTAAACTTAAATTTTCTACCGATTTCAAAACATCTATTTGGTTCTTAATCTCAATATTTGCTACTAACTGAATCTGAGTAAAGGAAGTGCCATGTAAGTTATTGAACAACTCTTTCTGAGGTGCTATTTTCAGAAGACGTGAGCCCACACAAATAACAAACCTGCTACACCACTGAACAGGTGCCTGAGACAGCAGATCAAAACGTATCACATATGTTATATGTACAGTCTTTTGTCCACAATATGGTGTTATGATGTACAGTATTCATAAGCAGTTATATAAACCATAATGATATCTGCATTTAGGATGACTCAACATTGACCAATTGTGATTTAAATTAGTTACTTCCTAAATGACTTAATTTTTAGTGTGCGATAGCATGAATGCAGATCTGTGTAGTCTTGGTTGCCTTTTTTATTACAGTTGAGGATCAACATCCTTACTAGTGTGATTTCTTAGAGCAAACTTGAACTGTGTCACTATGAGGAGGACAGGGAATACAATATGTCAGGGTTTCTGACAATACCAATGGCTTTGTAAGCAAAATACTGAAGCAGGACCCTTTCGGGATAAACCTTATTTTCTATTTCAAGGTTTTGCTGACTGTTTCAAGGTTTTGCTGAGCAGTTTTGAAGTTACTGTGTTATTGGCAGTGGCATGGATGTGTTTATATGGAAAAGCAGGACTTGTCTTTAGGTCTCCCTCATACTACTCTGTGGTCATAAAAATTTACTTACCTTGCAGGTTAGTTCAAATGATTACTGAAGTGTCACAGATTGAAAAAACTGGGTGTGGGGCGGCAGGTGTAAGGGACTCTACAGTATTTGAGTTCAAACTCAATAGCCAGTCTCTCCCTAGGGGTTGATGCATTTCTCATCTTGATCTTTGAGCTTCCTCCCCTAAGATCCCCTAAGGGATCCCCTAAGATCTAACGTCCTCCTTGTGTAGACATTTATTAATTCCACACATATGTGATTGTGAGACATGTGTACCTGGGCTCCAGACCGAGAGTGGGGGGAGGTGCTCCAGAAGAGGGTAAGAGTAGACTGTCCATCATTACACCTGGCCATCTGCACACAGCAGTTAGCTCTGCCCACACACAAGACATCAGAGGAACACTTCCATCCCCCTAAAGAAATAGTCCTGTCCTGGCTAGCAGGTCTTTATAAGCCTCAGTCGGGAGGACTCAGAGCATTCGAAAAAGGAAGAATTGAGGGTGGCACGGATTGTAACGTGGGACCCAGGAAAGGACTCAGACACCAGGGTTTCTAAAGAGAGCAGCGGAGGAAGGCCCCTGTATCGTCTTTCTTCCCCCTTAAGCAAAGCTGGCCTCAAAGCTTGAGAGACCACATTGTTTGGGTCGGCTGTGAGTGAAGAGGATACCTTAGACTACACAAAATGTCTTTGTTGTGGCAGAAGGAGGCACACTGTGTCACTGGCCAGTGCTGATTTTTGCAGAATGGTGATGCTGGGCTGCTCTTTTGGCACATTTGTGTTTTGGTAACTGGAGTCCATGGGGTTCCTTTGCTAAACTGGTCATGGGTTCTGTTGTATGGGTAGACTGACAGACAAAAAAAAAAAAACATTATGTAGGATGACTGCTTTGCCAAGGTCTATGGGCGCACTGGTGGTTCTTGTGATAAAAAGAACCTGTTGCAGTGGGGAGAAAAGGGTCTTAGCCCTCTTAAAATTGCTAGGTTCTGTAGTCAGCTACAAAAGTTAAAATAATCCTGCATTTAGGGGTCACCATCTATGACAATCTCCTAGGGATCGTTCCACAACATTAAAAGAAATGTAGATTCATTCTAGTGAAACAACTAACCAGCATTACGCCAGAAATGGATTTCCTTTGGTTTTATTTTCCTTTTTCTGACTAAAGTTTGTAATTTGGAATTTTTAAAATACATGTGCACTAATCTGCCTACTGAAGCAGAATATAATTGACCTTTAACCTTGGCTTCAGCTATCAGGATTCCTTTGGCTGCTTCCACAGAACATGACAGGCTGTGAGAAGTATCATTTGTTGCATGTTAGACTTAATATATTGGCACTACAACATTTGAAATCAAGGCTCTTTGTGTCATATTTCTTTAACATAACAGTTTCACTTTGGTTGCTTCACTGATGTGTTCACTTTTTTTCTTAACTGCATTCCTGCTCTGAAAAGAAGGGTGAGAGAAAAATTGAATATTTTCAAATCAGGACACAATAGCAAGGGAATGGAGATGAAGTGCCATGAAATCTATGAAATCTATGAAATCTTTCCACTGATGAAAAATCTCAGTAGGCCTGATTATGATTCAGAGGCAAATTAAATACTGCATTAAGAGGAAAATTAATGAAAAGATGAGAAGTTTTCCCTTAAAAGCTAAAAAAACCAAAAACATACTGGGCTCTAAACACATCCCTCTGAATATGTAATAATCCATTTCATTATATATAAATATTTCTATGAGAGAAGAAATGATGAGAAAACATAAAAGAAGATTTATCTAAATTTGCAGAAGACAGGAACTTGACAAAGTCAACTCGATAGATTCACCAAAGGACATAATGGAGCCTGGAACAAACTATCCTACTACATAATTGAAGATTATATCCTCGCTCCTTGGATCAAGCAAGCAAGTGAAATGGCCCAAATGCTTAAAAGGACATTTATTCCTTGACCTTTTGCTATCTGGGAAGATTGTTGCTGTCTCCCTCTGAAGATGTCTTCACAAAAATAAAGTCAGGCATTTGGAGAGAAGGAGGATATCTACCCCTCTTCAAATAACACTTCTAGACCTTGAAAAAAATTATTCTGTTCTGCTGCTCTAATGTCAAGATCACAATCCCTCCTCCTAAGGGCGCTCTGGCTCTTTCTTATTTATCTAATTACGTGCACCTGCCCCCTATTCTGCCCCTCCTTATTTAATCCTGGCGCTCTTGCTACTCTGGGCTCTTGCTACCCGAAGGCCCACCTGCCATTAAGTCACCCTACGTCCACCACTTGAGGGCATAGGCCTCCTATTGGTGTCCTGACCCAACTGAGTCTGGGGCTCAGAGTCCCTGGCCTCGTCATGCCGTTTTTATTCCCTGTTCTGGTTTTTAACTCTGTATTGTCACATCTCGGTTGGATTACCCGGTTTTGGACTTTTGGATTTCGCCCTGGATTTCCCCCCCACGGACTCCTTGGACTTGTTTGCCTTGGCTACGCCCCCCGAGCACCGGTTCACCATCGCCACACCCCCCATGTCTGTCAACCCCTCCTGGTCCTCGTCATCTCCTCCCCGTTGTCCTTTTACATTTACTTCTGGATTATATCGTTTGATTAGGGTCCCGTTACATCTAACCTCTGCCTTTGGAGAACACCTCCACTAACCCTATTTTATGCTTTCATCTGCAATTTGTCACAGATCTCAGCTGTCTTTTTTGTTGGATATCCCATCATGTAATACAAGACCATAAAGCTGCAAACAGCAAATGTTATAACTGCCTTTGATAATGTGTCAAGTCTCTGCTGGTCTCATTGCCTTCATCTAAACTTTCATATCCTATGTGTCTTGCACTGTACTGCTTTCATTTCCATTAAGGTGTACTGTACTTTAAGGTTCTCACCCCCTTTACTGTTTTCATATCTGTGCCTTTTGTTTTCATTATTTTCATTCTGTTCAATAATTATATTAAATGACTTATGCTTATACTGCATAATAATGAATGACGATAGATCAGGGTTTTTCTAATGCACAGCTCAACACAGCTCAGGATGTGGAATATATGAGCAGTTCCTGCAGATCATACTGGGACTGTCAGGCATAAGGTTTATTTAATTCATTCAACTCCTATCACTATCCAGTACGTCAGGGAGTGATATGAGAATCTGGTACTTGTGTCTGTGTAGCACCATGACTCTCTGGTTAGGGCTGTAAAGCACTGTTCTCTCCTACAGTGTATCACCATTTTCAATTCACAATGCTTTGTCGTTTAAATAAAGAGATAATTCTTCCTATTGAAGAATATTACATTCTTACATACACACTGGTTCTACTGTAAATGCAGCATTGAGTTCAGCGAAATTCTAGGCAAAAGGTTTCTGCCAAAGTACAAGGATTCATTAGGGATCTTCTTATTGAGAACAGGAGGGCTGTGGAATATGCTCAAAAAATGCTTGCTATTTAGGCAGGGGACTGAAATCTGAGAAAATCAGGAAAGGAGTGGTTTAAGTAAGGGAAAAATCTAAAAAAGAATTATACCAGCAAGTAACATCAATTTTCATTTTTAAATGGTTCCAGTCACTATACGTGCAAACCTATGGAGAATGCACTTTGCTTCAGCAACATTGCTTTTCATCTGTACTATAAGGGTCATTCCTATCAAACCATACAGTGCCTAAAGCATGGCAATCTCTCCTTAGACTTCATGTCAGATTACAATAATGCTTCTCAAGTCCACACACAATCTTTGCTGTGCTTGAAATGAAGCTTGATTTTCAGGTATTATGCAATTAATCTCCTCAAGAGTAGGTTAATGTCTACTAAATAAAATTGCTGTTAATAAAAGTGCACATTTATAATGCTTATAAATGTAACGGAGCTAGTTTGGGCACGGTAATGTCATCGCCCTCCCTGCACGTATAGTAGCATGGACCCCAGCCACCTGGGTTGCGGGAGGTCTCCTTTAGCTCACTCGGCTGTTGTGTTACGCCAGAGAGGCGGGGTGAAGGGACGAGGGCCCAGTCACAATTGCATCAAGGCCACTTAACTAAATATGAATTTCAGTTCTTTTACTTTAATTTTCTTCAATGGTGCCTAGCAGTGCAGTGGACAAAATCATGTGCAGCTAGCAGTATTAACAAAATCCGAATCCTTAAAGCATCACCTGACCTGGATTACGGTGCTTAGACTGCAGGTTAGGTTGACTTTGGAGAAAACTTACTAGCCCTTGTTGACAACAGAGGCTTTTAAAAAATGTTCTTTGCTTTTTGCCTCACCAACAGTATCTATGATTTGTAATTTCGGTATCAATTAAGACACAGTATAGTGTAATGCATGCTAGTCAGAATGTCTGTCATATATTGTTAACAATAGCTAGAATAATTATGCATAGAGAATTTAATTTAGGATTTGTTTTCAAATTTTAATTGTGGAAGAACATTCCTAGTTTTGGGAATTTTAATTGTGCAAGATTTCAGCTAGCTTTCAGTGAACCTTGATACTCTGCCAAAGTAGTGTACAGTAAGTGTATTTAGTGACGACTAAGTCTTGATGACTTTGCTGATAACAGACCAGACAAAGCAAACATGGAACCATGCAGTCTTATAGAATTATCTTCCCCAAGACAGCTTCTTTGGGAAAACTCTTCTCAGTGTCACTATCAAACTCCTCTTTTTGCAGTAACCTGTGAGGGAAAAAAATTGGAAGACAAGGGGTGCATGAGGTTTACTGTTCCTGTTTGGAAAACACAAAATAAGTAGCATTACCATTATGTAACCTGATTATATATTAATTCAATAGGTGAAGCAGTTTCTTGAAGTGATCTGCGGTGTAGCCAGGCTACTAGTGCATAGTAGCCTGGTGGGTACTGCTCTATGGTGGTGAATAAAGTGGATTCCCTCCTGCTGTGTATGAGAAGCACTTTGGGAATAATGAAAAGCGCTATGAACACACTCATGGAAGACAGAGAAATTGGAACATAAGCCCCAGAAAATGTGCTATCCTTGAACAGCAAGTGCTTGATGAACGGAGATGAACATTTTAACAGAGATGAGGCATTGTTTGACATTCCCATACCATGAATGGCTTTGGGAGCCCATCCATGCATTGCGTGTGATGGATGCCAATATAAATATAGGAAATTTAGTGTGTGGCCTTGTGTGCTGAGTGCACAACTGAAGTCTGGCAGTAAATATATTTTAATACAGGACATCAGCTTTCTAAGCATAAAAAAATAGTATAGCCATATGGCTGATGTGTCAGCATCCATATAAAATCAACATGTTAACAGCCAATTCACTTTTACTATTGAATGCTTTATAGTATATGATGCTGTAATATATCTCTATTCTATTTTGTATTGTGGTGCTTTTAGGTTCTATTCACTTATCATCGGCATCTTTACCACCTTGTAGATCTAGTCTGAAACTAAACAAAGGTCAGTCCTCAGATAAGAGACCTCCATTGAAAATCAGATACCAGTTGTACCATAAATGGATGACCTGCTGAACAGTAGCTTTTCCAACTGAACAATAATTTTCTAACTAATACCCCAGTATGGTGACCAGAGACTGTGCTGGTGGATCTTCAGGTAAGATGTTTATCTCATGATCATCAAAGATCCCTTGGTACTGTTATAAGAGTAGAAGTGTGAACCCTGGTGTCCTGGTTAAATTACATATTTCCAACAACTTTTTATAGCACACAATGATTATAGTGTAGAATGAGTGTAATCAAACACAGGTTCAAACCACAGTTGAAGGAAGCAATTTCAGAAGGATAATGAAAATGTCAGTAGATGGGAGGCACTTCTCCCACAGAAAAAAATACTGCATTCTAAAAACCAAATTACAGGTACTCAACTTTCACTGTCAAGGAGTTTATAATCTGCTTTCAATAGTGTTTATTCTTGCATATGACAAAAGTAATGTTTTTATGTTGTTTTATATTGGCAATCAACAAGCAGCTTGATTTACATCTTGAAAACCCCTTTGCTTTTCTTTCTCTACCTTTCACCCTGTCTGTGACTGTTCTCGAATTTCAGCAGAAAACCTTTGGACCATTTAAAACACCGAGTCCAGCAGCTGTATGGTGTACTTGATAACTGACACCACACTTTTTGCATAATATCTCTCTGTAGCTCTTTCATGCCTGCTAACCCTCTGTTCCAAAATCACCAGTGCACAATATGAGAATATTTCCTTTACAGTGCTTGCTTTAGAAACAAGAACACTGTTGTTTTCTCTGGATGTGATCCAAAGCAGACCATGTGGAAGAGACCCATTTTTCTCCTTCACACTCCTGCCTGGTTTTTAAGATGGTTAGAAGAAATTTCAGAAATTCAGTAAATGATATAACAAACAATTCAAAGTATTCTGATGCTGATACATATTCAAACACAGAACACTGTAAAATGGCAAAGAGAAAAAAATGCAGTTCCATAAAACAGTAAATTAAAAATTGATATTGAAATATGATGTTCTGTTTGCTACACCCGCGCCAGCACTGGCACACTACTAACACACTGTATCATAGTGACAGAATAGCTGGCATAATTGAATTTTGCTTAATGACTAGTCTTGTCAGATTGTTTTTTGTCCTGTCTGGTGAACTCTGAAGTAAAGTTCCACTAATAATCGATACCAGACACATTTTTTTTTCTTGGCTTCGCTCAAACCAGCTGCTAGTTTTCAAAAGACTGCACATTTTTATATTATTGTACTTTGCAACTGAGAGAATACTGTATTGTTCCTCAACTATGGGCAACAGGAATTAACAATAAACACATTTGTTCTCAGAAGTAATCCCAGGTTTCTTATTATTTCATCAGGCTCAAAGTGGGTTTCTCTATTTATAAAATTCAATTGACTTGGAACACATTGCCTTGAGTCCAGATTCCAGGTGGTTCCTTTTCCCTCACTGGGAGGATCTGTGTTCTCCCATATCAAAGAAAACAAAGTCTTTTGTTACTATTTTAAGCACTTGAACAGACAGGTCATTTGAAAATTTACCTCCTCGCCCTTCTGATTTAGACTGGATGCTGTTAGCCTATATCCCAGAAAAGCTGCTGGAAATGGCAATGCAGAAGTCTGTAGAAAGTGTGTTTCATTGCACCAAAACAATGAACAAATGATTATTAACTTTCATGCACTGTACTCATTTAAATTAATTTTTTTTTTAAGAGAAGTCACATTGTGATGTTTCAAAAACAAAGGAAGTCATTATATTGTTACTGCCTTTGAATGAGAAAGAAGTAATTACAATGATCTCTTCAGCACTTTTTGTGATGAAATATGTTCAATTTTAAGAATGCAAATGCCAAAAATAGTTACAGCAGCAGATGTGGGTTTACTCAAACTTTTGGTTCACGAGGAATGACAACACCCAAAATGAAAGCATCAAGGAATTGTGGCTTAACCAGCTTGGCTGAGGGCTGACCTACAGTACCAAGGAGACCAGGACCACCATGCAGTGTGACCAAAGTGTAGCTGCAGAGGTGGAGATGGGGTGGAGGTGGGATGCAAGAGACATGCAAGAGAGAGAGAGGGATCTTGTAGGTATTTATAGCGTTTGAGAGAGGAATGGATTGTCAAAAATGATTGTTAATTACTGACAGCTGATTGAGCTTGGTTGTTGTCATCCCTCCCGAACTTTTGTTATAAACTCCATTACAGACAAGCAAATCTTGGTCTGCATAAAATACATGAAATCAGGGGAAAACAGCAATATACAAAGGTCTGGAACACCTAAAGAGAAAACAAATGGGCGTTTAATTTGAGAATAAAATGTAATTAAATAAAGAGATTAAAGCTTATTATTAAAAATTTGTCAAGTGTAACATCTGAGGTGAACGGTTGGAAAAGTAAATTAATGGGCATGAATTAGCCAAAACTGATAACTAGACTGAAGAATTAAATATAAAAGCCAGGACAGATATATGAAAAGCAATTAAGAGTAAAGGCCTGAAAGTGATTAAAGTGTGACATACTGATTGCCGTGTCTATTGCCATTGTCTATTACCTTAGTTCATAGTGTTTTACGGTATGCACTGATGGTACACTCTCTGCCCTCTGATTAAATGTTAAATGTATAATGTGTAGCATTAAATATAGTATATCAGGAAGTATTAGGAAGAATGGAAAAATGAAACACAAAATCAATTTTGTCAATGTTTTTTTTTTAAGTCTGCCACTGGGTAGCATATCTATCATACAAACCAGAAAAGATTTTTAGATGAGTGAAAACACTTACTTTTTCAAGAGCTTTTTACAGTACCAAATTTTTAGAAGTATAGATTCACTGTAGACATCTGAAAGACGTGGGTAACCCAGAAAAGTTGGTGTTGGATGATCTTTATTCAAGTCATGTTTAATGCTTTGCTTTGAGCAAAAGTCTGCTGCATGGATCTCTCCTGTAAATCTCCTGGATCAAATCAGCAATCTATTACCTCCCATTTTACTCTGGAACACATGGTCGCAACTGCAACAGAGTCTGCCTGTGTCATGTAGACACTAGCAACCCTGCCAGCTTTAGACCTGCAGATACATTAAGTCAATCATGGGAAATAATCCTCCTCTACATTTCCCTCTGGCCAACTTTTCCCTTGGCCCTCACTAACAATGGCCTCCTAATAATCCCAGTTTATGATCTGGCTTCATTTCTCTGTTGTCCTCCCCACTGATAGCTGATGTATACTAAATGAAGTGGTGCACTTTGGTGCTACATATTGGTGGTGGAGGGGAATCCCTATTATCTGTAAAGCGCTTTTTGCATAAAAGCACCACTCTTACTCATCACGTCATACAAAGCATGGGTGGAATGGAAACAAGAAGATGCAGTTGTCTTCCAGAAACAGGGCTGACACATTGTTTGGAGTAGTTCAGGTGGGTACCTGCATCAGCATGTGTAGTCTGCAAAGGAACAAGTAATAGGTTTGTTCCATGCTGGAAAGAGAAGAGAGAAAAACACAACATTCTTTCTTTCTAGTACTTGTTCCTTTGCTGACACATTGTTTGGATTGCTTTAGATCTGACATTTTCCCCTGATTTGTCTCTAATCAGATTTAAACTGATCTCTAATTGGTATTTCCTCTTGAGGAGCAAGGACAAGGGTTTACCCCCAAGAACCCATATCCGTCCCAAAATTCCTAACAGTACAATTGCCTATTAACAAAGTTCTAAGTTCTAGTGGTAATCAAGTTCATACCCGTGTTCTGCCATGTTTTGTTCTTCTGCAAGTGTCTGGCATCTTTCTGGCATGCAACCATTCTGTAGGAAAAGGTCTGTAGCATGGCATTGTGATTTCACTTTAAAAGCAAAAAACAAAACACATGATTTTGTGGTGTCTGGAGCTCTGCATCTGATTCTCTATTTCACCACTTCTCTGCTGTAGTCTGACTTGTATCACCTAATGTAATATTGCGTGTTTTGTAATTTTCAAAGTTTTCATTACATTTAAGTATTCTAAAAATTCTGGAAGAGTCTGACAGCACATCAAATGAAAACAAATGATCAACCTGGTTATACACATTGTGTCATCTCTTGGAAGATGAATTTTAATTCATTCTTGCCACTAAATTGTAAAGCTTCTCTAGAACCTGGAATACATTAAAATCAGTGCTATAAATTGATCGGTTCCTCAGGAAATATTTATTTAAAGTTTCAACCACATACAGTGTGTCTGATTCTTGAAAATTAACTTAAAGAGATATACGTTTTAACTCAATTCTTCCAAGATGCCATCAGGATATGATTGAAAAAAAATAGTATAAGTAAAATAAATTACATCAAAGCCAGACTGTATGAAATATGAATTTATAGATATGACTGTGTTAAAATACTTTGAAAGAGAGCATAAACTTTGTCAATTGAAAAAGGTCATGGTAGATTCTGTCACAACACGGATAATGTGTCAGGCAAGTAGAGAAATGTACACAGAAAGAATCCTTCTTTTTACATTATAAATGATAAAACATTTGCATTTATATCTAGAAAATACAGATGTCTCTGTACAGAAGTCTCTAAGGTCTGAACAGAATACTATCCATTTTCACTTACTGAGAAATACCGTCCAATACTGTCAATTCATTTCCAGAATACTTTTTCCCAAAAATATGTCTCCCATACAATAATTCATACAAAACGATTTCTATAGAACAATTCGAACACACTTCCCCACTTTCAGTGTATATGGAGGATTTACTGAACATGACAATTATATAAGACATGCTTATTCGAGCTGAACCATAGAATTTTGATTTTCCTTTCAGCCTTTAAAGAAATAAGGCAGCTATTCAGCTTGACACAATGTGACTGCAGCCTGGCCTAAACTAGGAAAAATGTTCCCGTTCCACACAGTCTTGGTGGAAAATTTCCAAAATAATGTTTCTGAGAAACTTAGGAAACGTCAAATTCCAAAACTACTACTATACACTGAGAACCACTACACAAATGTCTTACTTTGGAAAGATCAAAAGTAGCTTTGATATTGCAGAGACTTATAATGCTTGCATGAAGTTGCTCTTCCAGGACACCTAATGGTTTTGAGTAAGGTGTATAAAACTTTGAATTATACACAACAAAAACACTGACAAAGCAGTTCAAAGTTCAATGATAAAGAAATGCATACGGACATAAGAAAGGCTGCAAATGACATGCACAGGAGGCCATTGAGCTGTTTGGTTTCTGCTAATACCTTAAGGATCCAAGATTTTTATCAAGCCATTTCTTAAAGGATTCAAAACTCCAACTGTTTCTGTAAAAAAAGTGTTTCCATACATAACTGGATGAAACATTCAATTCAATTTATTTTTATATAGTGCCTTTCACAACAAGGTTGCCCCAAGACGCTTAACAATGCAATTGACGATACATTTTGAAACATGAAATTCAACTGTTGAAAGGAGAATTAGCTAAAAGTTGGATTTCCATGATCTGCGCATAGGAGAGCTCCTTCCCTGTAGTGCTTTCCAGCTCCCGCAATACCACAACTGTTGGTCAATCTTCTAATGAATCACCCAATCTATCTGTTCTCATCTCCAACGCAGTGGAACAGGTTATCTATACCACCGGTCTGTAATTAAAACAGCACTTTCCTCATGACCAGCAGTGTATTTATTCCCATTCCATCAACATTACAGTGCTTGGACAACCTTTGCTCTGTGACCTTGCATTTCTTTCTCCCATGGTTTCTCTCCCATGCTATGTACTCCAGTCCTGGCCTGATTCTCTGCTCTCAACCCTGCCTGCTAGCCTGTCTACTTGTTCCTGCTGTCTGACATCACCTTTCCTGAGCTCTGCACCTGTCTTCTCCTGCAATAGGATTCTTCTACCTACATTGACCACCGCCCCCTTCAGCTGCAAATACTGGACCATTACATATAGAGGTTGTGTGACACTTTCTAATGAGTTGCCTGTGTCACAACCTCTGCAGCCAGAGGGCGCTCCTACTCTGTCCTGTCTCTTGTTTCCGGTGCTTTGCTGTCCTTCCAGTGTTATGTCTCTCTCTGGGGCTATATATTTCTGGGTCTTTCATTTGCCTTCACTCAGCATTGACGTTCGGATGTCCTGAAACCCGCCTGGCACCAGGTTGCCCCACGTCCGCTACCTGAGAGCATAGGTTTCTATACAGAATTTCCTGAACAGCTGAGCCCAGGCTAACCCCGTCTCGCCGCTACACATAGGGTCTTTTACGATATCCTGTTATTCCACGGTTCGTCTTTTCCAACATCCATGACAGAATGTTGAGCCTTTTTCGACCCTGTGAGCAGCGTTTTTTTTTTCTCAGTTCTTCTATTCTAATCGTGGGATGCTACTCCTGACTTCCGTGTCTGTGAGCGGGTCATTCTGTGTTATGCCGTCCTGACATACACTCCTGAATACCTGGCTTTCCTCAGGTTGTCTCTCTCGGCATCCGTGATTGAATGTTGAGCTGGCTCTCCCATCCATATTGCTGGATATCACTCCGGTCTTCCATGTCTGTGAGCGGGTCCTGTACCTGGCTTTCCTCGGGTTGATCACTCTGATATCAGTGATAGGATTTTTTCCTCTCCCTTTCTAATTGCTGGATATCACTCTGGTCATCCGTGTCTGTGAGCAGGTCCTGCGCCTGGCTTTCCTCGGGTTGTCCACTCCGATATCAGCATTAGTTTGGTGAGCTTTTTGCCGTTTCTCCATCCTTTTCGCTGGATATCTCTCCACACATCCGTGCCTGTGAGCGGACTACGGTATGGCTTTCCTCGGGTTGTCCATTCCGATATCAGTGATAGAATGTGAACGTGCCTATTGCCCAGTCTGCAGTATTTTTCCCCAGGTTTTTTGTTTTTATTCTTGTTTTTTGCTTGGTGTTTTGATTTTATCACTTCCTGGTTTCCCCTTCTATCTGGTTCCCCTGACCCATGTGTCTTGGAAATTTTGGTTTCTATCTGTTTTTTGTTGTTTGTCACCCTGGTCTCCCAGGTTTATGTTTGTTGTGGTTTGTGCTTGTGTACTTGTCTTTTTTTGTTTTAAAGTCTCCGTAGCTCTACTCGAACCCCCCTTTCTCTACCCAATAGAGGTTTACACCCTGGAAGAGGGGGCAGCTCTCAGCCGTGGACTGCCGGAGGTTTCCTTTCAGTTAAATGAGGTTTTTCCTCCCCCCAGTGCAGTGCAGCTCATTTATTTGTTTGGGCATCAGGAGCCGCCCATTAAGGGGGGGGAGGGGGGGGGGGTACTATCACGCCCTCTGCAGCCAGATGGCACTTCTCCTCTGTCCTGTCTCTTGTTTCCGGTGCTTTGCTGTCCTTCCAGTGTTTCTCTCTCTCTGGGGTTATATATTTCTGGGTCTTTCATTTGCCTTCGCTCAGCATTGACGTTCGGACGTCCTGAAACCCACCTAGCACCAGGTCGCTCCACGTACGCTACCTGAGGGCATAGGTTTCTATACGGCATTTCCTGAACAGCTGAGCCCAGGCTAACCCTGTCTCGCCGCTACCCATAGGGTCTTTTATGCTCTCCTGCCATTCCACAGTTCGTCCTTTCGAACATCCGTGACAGCCTGAATGCCAAAGGCTTTATTGTTTCTTTAAAAAAATGTGTATGCATCATTTTGCAATTTGAATGAATACTTTTTCAAGACACTCCTAGTAAGTAGTAGTAATCTAGATTCTCAGCTAAATTGTGTGTGATAATGACTCTTTTATTCTTTGTATTTTATGTTCTACCATCCCAGTAAAATTGCTTCGGCAGCTCCGAAGACTTGGGACAACACAGTTTCATTGCCACTGGGATTTTAACATCTGAGTGCTTCTTTTTGATTTTTTCAGGATCAGATTATCTTATCTCCTATAATTGTTAGAGAACAGATCATGTAAGTGTTGTCACATACTGCACTATGTAATCATGCTTCGTATAGATAGATAGTGAAAAATGAAAATGCAAATGACACCAGCAACAACGTTAATCTCCAATTAACATGCAAATTAAGCATGACTTCAGTCTTGTTACAGTTTAGATTAAGGACATTTTGAGTCATCCATGTTTTGATGTTGGAATCTATTAGATAGAATAGAGCCATGTGATTTTAAAAGCTGACCAAGCGGAAACATGTAAATGCTAAAAAGTAGGATACCCAGTATCGAGCCCTGTGGAACACCAAACTTAACAAATCCAATTTCAGACCTCAATCCACCAAGAGAGACAAAGTAACAGCAATCAGTGAGGTAAGGCTTGAACCATTTGAGAGCAATGTCAGAAACTCCAAACACACTCTCAAGAGTAGAAAGGAAGATATGACAGTAAACAGTGTCAAAAGTGTCAAAACCAGAATCAGATGCTATCAGATTATCATCAGTGACTTTGACCAGGGCAGTTTCTGTGCTGTGAAGTTGTCAGAAACCAGATTGGAGGGGTTCAAAAAGGATATTTGCAATGAGGTGGTTATTTAACTGAATTGCAACAGCGCATTCTAAAAGTGCATTGGAGATGGGGCAAAAATTGTTTAGTTTGTCCAGAGCCATGTTTGGCTTTTTGTGGCACAGGGGTAATGGCAGCAGTTTTGAGGACCACTGGTACAACACCTGTGTTCAAGGATTCATTTATTATACTGAGGACAATAGGGCAGAGAGAAGTGAAACAGGACTGAAATAAAGTGGTAGGAATGGGGTCTAATATACAGGTGGTGGATTTCATATGTGAAATTCCCTGCTTTCAACTTTTGGACTACTCTTTTGCCTCGCGTCTTGGATACTCTGCTTCTACTGAATCTGTTCACCATATAGACTCCACTAATCGTCTCTCCAGCAATGTACAGGGTTCTGTTTTACATATCTTGGTGCCAGTTGACACAGAATATGTGAACCTAGGCTTATCAATTGATCGCTAGTTGCGAAAATTTATGGAGCATGAGGGGGTAGTGTTAGAAACAGGTAATTCCAGATTAAAGAGAATAGCTAAATGGTCAGAGAGGACTAGTTCAATGGAATAGAAGTGAAAAACAAAGTCATTTGCAATGATTAAATCAAGGTGTGTCCTTTGTTATGTATTGGGCTAAGAACAAACTGGGTAAGATCAAAACATCTCAAAAGCCAGAAAATCCTTAGCTAAACTGGAAGACTCTTAAATACAGACCCAAGCATAAGGATCCTCTTAAATCAGAGGCATAAAAATAAAAGTAAATTGGCAAACTCACCTAAAAAGGTTTCATTAGGTTTGGTTGGTCTATAAGCCGTGGCAATGCTAGTAGAGTGAGGAACAGAGACATTTAAAACAAGACATTCAGAAGAAGAGGGAAGAGGTACAGTAACAGGATTTAAACCGTAAAGAAGATTAGAAATAACAATAATGCCCCCCCTCTGCCTGAAAGACGAGGGAGGTGAAACAACCTGTACCTCGGAGGGACTACTATACTTGGCTGAACAGGAGACCATCATTTTTGTCTGTGCCAGGTTTCGGTTAAGCACCACACCACTGCTTTCATTCAGCCAATTAGAGGTTACGACCCCTAAGGCAGCATATAGTTTACTGTACATTGACCAGTTTTTAATTCAGTGTTCAGCTTTTATTTTAATTAATGAATTCAGATAGGAGTGAGCAGCCATTAATTTCTAAAGTAATGCTCCTTATCTATTGCAATGGAAAGGATTTTCTACCTCCTGGATTTGGAGTCTAACTTTGGTTGCTGCTCCTATACAATATCCTTTCTTTTTGTTGTAAAAGAAATGATCATTTCCTTCAAGTAAACTTTAAGCACTTCAGAGTCTGTGCTGGAATTAAAGTTTCCTATCTTGTTGGTTTGGTCAAAAATATAAAACTTGTCATTTAAAAACTATAATTTAAGGTTGGGTGACATGGTGGTTAGCATTGCTGCCTCGAAGCACTGGGGCCTTGGGGTCGGTACCGGGAGTTTGTATGTTCTCCCCTGTGCTCAACCGGGTTTCCTCTGGATGTTCTATTTTCCTACCACAGTCCAAAGATTAGATTAATTGACTTCTGGGAAAACTGGCCCTGGTGTGAGTGTGTGCATGTCTGTCTACTGCCTGAGGTGGACTGGTGTCCCATCCAGGTTGTATCCTGCTTTGTGCCCACTGCTTTTCAAAATGCCTTCCCCGTCAACCTGTATCGGATAAAACAATGAGAAAATTGATGGATAGATATTTAGGGTCTGTTAGCAGTAATACTAATAATGATTATAATTGCTTACACTTATATAGCGCTTTTCTGGACACTCCACTCAAAACAGGTAATGGGGACTCCCCTCCACCACCACCAATGTGCAGTATCCACCTGGATGATGCGACGGCAGCCATAGTGCGCCAGAACTCTCACCACACATCAGCTATTAGTGAGGAGGAGAACAGAGTAATGAAGCTAATTCATAGATGGGGATTATTAGGAGGCCATGATTGGTAAAGGCCAGGGGGAAATTTGGCCAGGACGCAGTGTTACACCTCTACTCTTTTCAAGAAACGCCCTGGGTTTTTTAATGATTCGTCTCATCCGAAGGACAGCACCTGTTTACAGTACGGCGTCCCCTTCACTATACTGGGGTATTAGGACCCATATTGACCACAGGGTGAGTGACCCCTGCTGGCCCCACTAACACCTCTTCCAGCAGCAACTTAGTTTTTCCCAGGAGGCCTCCCATCCAGGCACTGACCAGGCTCACAACTGCTTAGCTTCAGTGGGTTGCCAGCTGTGAGTTGCAGAGTGATATGGCTGCTGGCCGATATGGCTGTATGAACACAGTAGAGTGTTCAGTCTACAGGAAGAGAGAATAATATATTGTATAATGGTGTGCCACCTGGTCACGATGTTGTTCCTGCCTTGTCATGTGCTTCTGAGACAAACTCCAGGGCTATGTGACTTTTACCAGGAGTAATCAGCCTTGTACAAATTCATAGATGGTTAAATGTGTGCATAGTTTCTCTGAACTGATGGCAGATTTCATGGTCCGGTTTTCCAGTTTCGCCGATTGAGACTTCCTTGGTTACTGTTGATATGGTGTCTGCCGCTATGTGAGCTTGTTGTTATTGTGTCACATACTGTATCTTGCTCCTCCACGTCCGGTACCACAGCACAGGGCATCATTTGTGCTGGACTGTAGTTTTATTCTTACATTTTAATATTAATGATTGTTTTTCACCGGTTTGTTTGATTTAGTCCAATTGACATCTCAGTCTATAACAGAATAAAATCTTAAAATTACATGCACACTCTTGTACAAAAGAATATAATTTATACTTTAGAATCAGTTTCTGGGAAACATTGCTTTTTATCAATTTAACTTTGCTAACATTCAAACTTTTACATTTTTTAGAATAACAATGATATGAAGCGATATCAAGTTACATGTAAGGTGGCTTATAATATACCTCAGCAGCATTTATATGCATTTATAGATTATGTCTAAAATTAATTTAGTGTATATGGATTTCTTCTCTAAAGCCTCTTTGTATGACAAATGAGTCCCTGCTTAAACTCTGAAAGCTTAACTTACTCTTCTGTGTTAATGTGCACAGTACAACATAAGGTCAATGGTCAAGTGCCTTAACCACTTAAGAGAAGAGAGGGGGTCTGCAGATTTGTAATAATTATGGTAGCTGTAAATATTGGTTGAAAAGCAGAGCTGTACAAAATGGTCTCCAACGAAATAAACAAAACATTTTTACCACCTCTGAAATCTAATGTGTTTAATTTTAAGAGCAGCGGTTCCTTCTCATATTTCTGCATTAAAGTATGAAGCATGTTTGCTCAAAGCAGTATTCAAAGCAAAGCAAAGCTCAAAACAGGGATCTGGGGCCTGCAGGACATCAATACTTATATTTTTACAAGATATCTTACAATATTTTTAAAGTGAAATTTCAGTATAAATAAAATTATGTAAACTTTGAAAAGGATGCAACACATGTACACAATACCCTGAAGTCATCTGGTAATGACTGGCTACTGTACGTTAGAGGAAATCCTACAACAACAATGCTGTTACTCTTTGTGCTGGACCGGATTTGTACAACAGCTGTTCTAAATCTGGAACTGTCTCTGCTCCTCTGTAAAATTACATTACATACAAAAACAACTTTATATTGGTTATAGATTTACAGGAATAATAAGTGAAATAGGGATGGGTGTCTTCTTTATAAATAATCAATCTGTATAATAACAACAGAACCTGGGAAAGGAATTTCTGTTCTGTTGCTCCGAGACTGTGGAATGATCTCCCAGCCCATATTAGATCTTATCAGAAGCAAGTCAGTATGCACTTTCAAATCCAGTCTTTTCATACTGCAGCAGGAACTTTTGTTATTAAAATACAAGATTGTTTGTATTAGAATTATCACGTTTCTTTTTCATATTTGAGTTGTATTTTATTGTGTTTTGAAAAAAATCATGTTCACATAAATCACTCTTGCACATGTGAAACGCTGATGAGAAATCTTGTATCTGTCTATTATCTGAGTACTGCTTTTTCCTGCCAAAAGTCTTGGCAAACTGAAGCCTTTCCCGGCAGCAGAGGTAGGTTTACACACTGGGTTGGGCGCCAGACCATTGCAGACAAACACAAGCACACAGAGACACTGATAAATCTAGCTGACCAGTCTGACGAAACTGAGCTCCCAGAATAAACCCATGAAAGTACAGGAAGTATACATGCAAACTCAATACAGTAGGTACTCATCCAGACTGATACATACAGTAGGATTCAAGAGCTATGAGGCAGCAGCGCAAATGCCTATGCCACTGTACTGCCCCAAAGTTCTTCCTATATATTATAACTATTGATTAAGAATTCTTAATGAAGCCCAATGGCTGGGTAAAACGTTCTGGAGTTTATTCATGGACGTTAAAGATTAAGAAAAAGTCTGCAGTCCTGCTACTCACCTGCTTACCTTCCCCTTTTCATGGCCAGGCTGTCACCCCTCATCACCAAAGTAGTTAAAATCAGTAGTCACCTAATAAAATAAATAAATAATTAAAATACTTTCACATCTTCTTACATCACGACAAACTCTTTCACAGAAAAAAAAAATGAAACCGTAACCGTAAGTTAAAACTGCAGTTAAATTAATCTCCAGAGGTCTGTCATTACTTACTCTGAATCAGCATCTTCACATCCTACTTCTTCTCATTTTAAATGTCTTTTTTAGGAAATCATTTTGAAAGGCCATCAAATTAATCACTGTGATGAGTACATGATTATTTCGATGTTTTGTCAATACTAGATTAGCTTTTTTAAATGACATTTTTCTTTTTGTTTCATGTATTCTTTCCAGACGATGTTCTGATTTCAAGCCCGACAAAAGAATTTTGTAAAAAAATTTAAAAATTGTGCAAAAACAGCTGTGATGGCTAAGAATTGTAAGAATTTGATTGTCTGACACTGGCGCGTTTTGTACCTTGACATTGTTGAAATGTGCAGGTAGCAAGAGAATGTTCTATAAATGTGAAATGTTTGTGAATGTTTCAGATTTCGTAATTGCACAGAGTGAGGTAACCTGGCCCAGCTTCTAAAAGGTTTATCAAAATAGCAATGCTGTGTAAGTAAAATGTTTGCTTTATTGCAACAGTGAAGCCCACAATTTTTGGTGAATATCAAAATCTGGATAAGATAAGATTAACAGTGTGGATAAAATACGGTCATTTAATGTCTAAATATAGCAAATGAAATACTTGGACTTTTGACTGGAACCACATAGGTGACTTTTTCAAACAACTGGAATTGAGAAACAAATTGCTTCAATATAATCTGTAGAATTCTCAATGTTTTAAAACTGAAAAACTCGGAAAATTAGCAAAACATACTGTATATAAATTCACACTCATATGTGTCATTTACCAAGTTGGTCCTAGCTTCATTTAATGCAGCTTTCTAAATTTTTAATGATATAATATTTTTAAACATACAATAAGGATGGGAACTGAGTAAAACTCCCACAGGATGTAATCCTGCCTTTAAGCAACATACAGCGAATGATTTTAAAATAAAGCACTGAATTCTGAGAGTAAGTTTTATTTACTTATTTAATATCTGGTAGTTTGAGGGTAGCATATTGACTCTAATTTATCATGTTCTTTGTATTTTTTCCCCTCATTGAGGCTGAAGTAGGAGGACAGTTAAGGAGTAGCTTATGTCGTAGGGTGCCTTTCAAGTGCCCTGTGATGTGAGTATTCATCAGGGTCAATAGATTGATTTCGTGCTGTTAGTCCCTGTAGTAACATCCAAGCTGGATTTATGGATCCTGCTGACAAGCAGCAAAGCTCCTCCCAGCTTTGGATTAAATCGACTTTTTTGTTTCTTATTTTCTTCATCATATTTTATTAGGTTTGTGATGTTAAAAGCCTACACATCCATGTTACTTTTGGAGAGGAGATTTACTAAGAAACGTGCCTTTGTGCTCTTTCTAGGCTTTCTGTAACTGATTTTAATGAGAATCGTTATTTATGTTTTACTCACCTGATCTGGAATTGCCAATTATTAATTTTTTATGAAGATCAGCGGTACTCTACTCATTGTATCATCCCAATTTGAGCACTCACCCCTTATCTTAGTACAAAATCCAAACAAACGTATTTCACTGAATGTCTCCGTTATGAGGAAAATTTATCAAAATTCTTCTAATATTAATACACTAAATACATCATGTGTTATGATCTTTATGTGTGTCCAATACTTTTGTTGATTGTTAAAATCCCTTTAAAAACTTACCTTAGCAAGATCTATGTTTTCTAAATATATTCATATATAGGTTGTGTTCTAATTAATTGTTTCCATAAACTTTGATGAAAGAGACACCGGTCACATTCAGTTCTGTACTACTTATAATATATGGGTATTCCTGAAGAAGTACATAAAAATATTTTTTCTTTTCTGTCCGCCATAACATTTTTCAAATATTCTTTTGTCTTGACTTGATTTTCTGAGTTCATTTGTCTACCCCAGAAGTCACAAATCCAACCCCATTAGCTACAATTGCTCTGAAAATGCATGTGGTAGCTCAATGCTTGTGTTTTATTGATGACAAATGCTGGTTTCTATAAAATTCCCATTTTAGAACAAAATCTACCATCTACAGGAAGGAATATAGGTTAGGAATAAATGATGAATGGGTTTCTTTTATATTAGGCTCTAAAAGCTCTCCAAAGACCCACCTGCAATGGGTTTATACATATTTCCTTCATGCATGTTAATCGCTTCTTTTATAACACAATATTCTATTTGAAACTTTGAGCACAAACAAACTGATGAATGAAAAATGATCAAAGAAAATAAATAGGGTATTAATACATTCAGACAATGTACGTATTAAACGTAATAATTATGTATAGTAGGGCAAACTAACACCACTGCCCATTGCCCATGGCTATCAATGCTGCCAGCAAATTGTGTGTAAAAATGACTGAAACAGAGTTTCAAGACTATGCTAAGCAGAAACAATTTCTTGAGTTACTTTTGTAATTCACTGTTGCCTATTTTTTCTTATATGCCAGCAGCTGTATCACCCTCCAACTCACAACTGGCAACCCACTGAAGCTAAGCAGTTGTGAGCCTGGTCAGTACCTGGATGGGAGACCTCCTGGGAAAAACTAAGGTCAGCAGGGGGTGCTCACCCTGCGGTCCATGTGGGTCCTAATGCCCCAGTATAGTGACGGGGACACTATACTGTAACCAGGTGCCGTCCTTCAGATGAGATGTAAAACTGAGGTCCTGACTCTCTGTGGTCATTAAAAATCCCAGGGCTTTTTTGAAAAGAGTAGGGGTGTAACCCCGGCATCCTGGCCAAATTTCCCATTGGCCCTTTCCAATCATGGCCTCCTAATAATCCCCCTCTATGAATTAACTACATTACTCTGCTCTCCTCCCCACTAATAGCTGATGTGTGGTGAGTGTTCTGGCGCACTATGGCTGCCGTCGCATCATCCAGGTGGATGCTGCACATTGGTGGCGGTGGAGGGGAGTCCCCATTACCTGTAAAGCGCTTTGAGTGGAGTGTCCAGAAAAGTGCTATATAAGTGTAAGCAATTATTATTATTATTATTATTATTATTATGATTATTATTATTATTATTATATGCAACTGATTTGATGGACTCGTGAGTGGTAGGTCCTTGCTGCTCCTGTAGTGCCTTGAGTGAGTACTTTACCCCAGTGGTTCAGTGTTCACAGGATGTAAGCTCTGCAATGCACTGGTGTCCTACCCAGGAGGGAAAAAAAAGGATAGGCTCTGGACCAACTGGCTGTTGTGTCTCAAACAACCTACCACCTGTTTCGAAATTACCAAAGTGTTTTTCACATCTTGGCTCACAGCTGGGCTTCAACCTCACACAGGGGAAAGTGAGAAATTGTAGAAAGACTCCTCTGACCTAACCACCTTGAAGCCAGTTGTCTTTTATCTCATTGCAGGCAAAATAACCCTTTGTAGGAGTTCAGCCCTGATTGGGGGAGAGGCATATCTCTAACTGAGAGAACTGCTTTGCTTGCTCAGGAGGCCACAGGTGTATGACTAAGAACCCAATGAGCCCTGACTGACTAATCCCACCCTACTGTCAGCAGTGCTGAGGCAGATCTGGTCACAGTCAGCTAGTGACACATACAGTACCTGGCTCTAACCTGTGATCATAGAGCTCAACCTGTGCTTGTGCAAACACTTTACTAGCTGAGCCACTCAGAAAGTTCTCTTGAGTGATTTAAATAATTAATTGAAATACTTTATGATAAATTAAATAATTTAAACCTTTACTTCTTTTAAAATTCTATAATTGCATACATATGGAACTGCAAAATGCCTCCACACATAGTTAAAAATGCAAGAGCACTTGTATCAATAAAATACTTAAGGGGTATAACTAATAAACATTTAAAAAAACAGAAAGACAGCTTGTGGTAGAGATTATTCTTCGCATGGCAGAGACAGAAGTTAATGATAACCTCTAGCAATAAAGACAAAAACAAACTCTATCGGATTTTACAGAGAATAAAATTCAATGCTATTTTTAAATAAAGTTAAATAAAGTTTGGGCATAAAACAACTTCTGTAGATAACATTTTAGGTTTATTTTTCTACAAACCAACATTGATGAGTGCATTTCAAACAACAATAAAAATGTACACAGTAGCTTGTAAAACCTTTACTTTACCCCACAAAATAGACTAAATTTCCAGGTATAGTATGTGCAGCTTGTACACAAGCAGGCTTGTGAATATACTTTTCTCTTTTAATCCAATAGAAATATTGCTTGAGATTTCAATACAACAAATACTACTTGTTAACTCTGCATGCAGATCACATTGGAATATCTCTGTGGTGAAATGCTGCTGCACAACCTGCTTTTATTTGCTTGTACATCACATTACTCAATCCTTAAAGAGACTAGTAGTAAGCAGGAAGGGTCTTATCACGTCGCAATTTGTGGGAACTCGAATCCGAGGTTGTGACAAACTTGGCAACTTTCACAGTATTTTTACAAAGTTTGTGCTTAATTCGAAATTTGTCATTTGTAATGGTCTGAGAATCTGGCACTACATTTCCCCTTTAATTAACCCAAAAAAGAATGCACACACTATTAATGTTGACAATATATTGTGTAGAACAAGAAAATGCTATTACATCCTTGCAGCTTCATTGAATTCATTCAATTTTAAGAGTTTACATTAAATGTTGATCTTAAAATCATTTTTAAAGCTTTTTTCCCTTCCAAAGGACCTACTATTCTTCACTGGCCAAAAAGATTTCACGTGGAGGAAAATGGACTGGTGGAATTGATTTGCTTCACATTTAAGAAGAAAGAAAAATACAGAGGATGTGCTTCTCCCTGTATCTCAGAGCCTGCGCTGTATCAGGGCCAATAAACATTAGGTACTATGAATTATAAAGTAAAAAAAGGATAAATATGAAAGGCTGGGAAAAACTGTTTTGGTAGTGGATAACTTTTGCAACTAAAAGAATAAGGGATGGTGAAGAGATGTTATCAGAACTACTGAAATTCTCCAACAGGCAGAGGCTAGAGGTCAGCCCAAAGCGCGTTTCAATTTGTAGCTTTTGCAGCCTTGATAACAACAACAAAATTACAAAGCAGAAAAACATCAGTAGACGAGGCCCCAGGAGAAGAGAAGAAGAAAACCTCCCTTTCCTGCTCCTCTTCTGAGGCGCTGACCACAGACTAAACCTCTAATTATGGGATGGGCCATGTTTTGAACTGTAAATATTTAAGGTAGACCACACATTGTTGTGCTGTCAACAATAAAATTGCACTTTAGCTTCTAGTCTTTCAACAAATGTTAATTCTGAATGAAATGATCTGGATCTTCTCACAAACCTCTAGAATCTAATTTAATAATTACTAGTTATTATGATTCATATAATGGTATGAAAGATATTAAAATTTCAAAGAAAACCCAATGCAAATTTAAAGTTTGGTGAATTTCTGCTAAATGCATTGCAGTGAAATAATGCCCAGTTGTATGATGGAAGGTGTGTGACCTCTTTGTTTCTGTTTTTCAACCACTAGTTCTGGGAATCCAATATTCCTGTGAGTCCAGAATTTTCAGAAGAAAAAAACATCACAGAGGGAAAATTGTTGTTGGTGGTGGCTTATGATTAACACATAACAGGGGTCAATTCTGTGAACTCTGAATACTAAAGTCTAAAACATTTTCTAGAAAGTAAATATTGAGCGAATTTACTCTTTGAGGTTTTTGGTTCCTAGCTGATCAATAAGCAAGATCAGAAGGTATGTTGCAGACCAGGGACTGTAAATCACACCAGCCCATCTCCTAATGGCTCTTCATGTTCAGAGACAAAACAACATTATTAGGATTTGGAGCTCTAGCTGCATAGCTTTTTTATTAACTTCTCTTTAACATCAGCTTCTGTCATCTCCAAAAACATTTAAATCCCAGGACCTGGCAAATTGACTTTTCAGGTTGTGCAAGGTTAAGGGTGCATGAATGCAATGCAATAGATTATTGGATGCAATAATGATGTATCACATGCCTTAGATGAGTGCATGAAGACTGAACATCAAGTGAGTGATCCAGAGGAGGCTATGAACAACATGCATGAGGTATTAAAATCTGAAATCTGCTATAGTTACTCTGATAGGACAATGCAGATCAAAGAAACAATCATGGTAAAAGAGCTTGGGTTTAGCTGTAAATACAGCAGAAATTAATAAAAGCATTTCTCCATGTCTCACCTTTGTTATCCTCTAATTAAAAATCAAAATGGCTTATAGACAGGGATCTGATTAAAACATATTAACACAGATAAGGTGAGACAGTTTAATTCTGACATTACTTGGGATTAATTTCAGTCTAGTCCAGGAGATGTGTTGTGATAACAGAGCAATACTTTTTTTCTCAGCTCTTGAAGATCTCAGAAATTTAATAAGTCCTGTGTAACTCAAAATGTAGAGCAAGCACTTATCTTTAAAAGAACGCTAACTGAATAATAAAATTAATTTAGGAATGATATATTATATTTAGTTATCTATAAAAATGATAAAGAATATTCAGGTTTTGGATAGGTAGAATGTGTATATGAATAAAACAATTAATATTACAACAATCGGGGTAAGAAGAATTAATGTGTCTTTCTTTCAAAATAAACAACATTTCAATCAATAATTACAACATTGAAAAAGTATTTTTGTACTTTAATATTCAATGTTGTAAATATTAGAAAAAAAGGGCTTATATATCTATTTAAGATATGAAAGATTGGATTGCCAAAAAATCTGTGATACTATTAATTAATTTCCGCTTCTTTTCTTTCAGTCACGAGTGATCTAAAACTAACAACAGCTGTTGGGAATTTGTTAAACCAAAATTCCAAAATAAGTTACTAAGTTACTGCTTTATTTTAGATCATTTTCTATACTCAAACAGCACTGTCACTGGCATTGCAGACTAAACAGTGGCTTTGCAATCCATACATTTATAGAAATAATTAGGAGAATACTGCATTCACAGTCATTAATCTCAGTATTGTAAAGTGAATACTACACACAGACATTATTGTACAGTAGCATGCTTTACAATGTGTGAGCTATAGAAATGCCTGATCTCTTGGAAAATCTATGGTCTTATAAGAATTATAATGTTAATGTTTAACAAGCAGTGTGCACCAGCAAGCAAAGAAACAGTAGGTACTTATTGTTACTTTCATACGTACCCACCGATTTTATGTAAACAAAGCTGTGGATTATCTACTGTAGATCCATAGGGTGCAAAACACAACTAACCTTCCTCACAGACTTATATTATAAAGACCCAAACAATATAGTCTCAATACACGTTATGGCATTATAATCAGAAGAGCATAAACGTCTAGGTCCTTCAGGTTATCAACTTATTTTAAATGATTAAGAATCTTATACAGCCTCCTCTTCAATAATCTCAAACCTGAGTATTTTATACCAGGCTCCCTCAACCCTTTCTGTAGATATGCTTCTAGTTATCTTTGTTAAACACACTGTCATGTATTTAAAGCTATAACGTCTAGAACACCGATGTTTATAATATATCTATAATTATATACCTCTTGTGATGCTGCATGGGGTGTTGTCTTTGAAGGATGGTATTTTTCCCAAAGTGCCATCCACTTTACTGGCAGGTTTGCCATACTAAGATAACCGTGAGAGAACACCAGCACTCAAAATGGTGTCAGCCAGTGATTGTTGGAACAGCTGTATGCCCTGTTCTGTTGTGAATCAACTTCTAAGCTAGTAAGTGTCCGCTATTTTGAGATAAGATGCCAGGAAAGAGAAGGCTGATTACTCAGCACGCTACACAATTTCTGCACAAAGCTAGGTCTGGCAAAGGAAACTGAATTGTTGAAGACAAAGGACAGGAGGAGGAAACTAAACCTAATGAGGAGTGAAATTTGCTGAGACAAAAGGACTATGCGTTTGGAAAAGCCCCTTTTCTTTTTTACTGATAAAGCAGTGTTTCAGTTTACTACAGAAGATAACTAAACACACCTGTAGCAGGACAGCTACCCCAGCATTTAGTTAAAGTCAGCTAGGAGCTTAAAGTGAACTAGGTTTGTTTTTAGCTTGTTGTTTTATTTTTCTGTTTATTTAATTAAATAAAGAAACACAATTAACTGTTACTCTGTCTCTGGTTGTGTCTGAGTGCCAGGAACCACCTATTTTACAGGTCCATGTGATGACTGTGACCCCGTGGAATCAGACTTTCTATCTTATTCTGCCATCTGACCTAAAGAAAAATAAGGAAAGTTTCAACACATAAGCATTATGCTCTGCAACTAACACACTCTTTCACTTTTAGGAAAAAAAGATCCTTCAATGAGGCAGTGATTCATGGAGGACACATTAACTATTATCTGCAGTTGAATGTCTTCAGTCTAATGAAGGAAAATAGTTCCTTAATTATCAGCACTAACTGTGTAGCTGTGGTGTTGTTGGCATTTGTAAATAATGTTAGATATACTGAAGAACTGCATGAGTATGTCTATAAATCTACAGCCAGTTTTGCATTTTTTTAATCAGCACCTCAAGCCTAACTTTTGCATCTCTCATCTGTCTTTAAATGAAGCATCACACATGCTAATGAGACATTTGAAGGACTCAACATTTCAGCAGAGAAATCTTTACAGTGGGAGAATAATTGTACAGTTTTGTATGAATGACATCCTTAGCTTATGAAGTCATCCAACTGTTTGGCACAATATGTTCCCAAAATCCTTTCACAACAAGTTAAACAATTCAATCTATTTTTAAGTTATCTTTGTCTATAATGTTTTTTTAAATATTTTACATTCATGGGACTGTTCTATAAACTAGAGGAAATACTGCACTGATGAAACAAAGCAGAAGCAATGCTAGGCTATAATCCATCCATCCATTTTTTCATCGCTTCATCAATTCAGGGTCACTTAATTAAAAGAAACTGATTTGTTAAACAATACGCTCATAATAAAGTGAATGTTTAGTTTGGGTGCTCCAAGCCTTAGTTCCAGTAGACCCTCACTATTTATTTTTTCAGTAGTGTTGTAACCGTAGTAAGGTTGAAGGATAGAATTTGGGGTTAGTGGAGAAAACATTCACGAGGATGGCCTGAGCTCTAACTCTTCATTACTGAATGTACAGCACAATGCCAGATAAAAGAAATTTCTGACCAGGCAGAACAATACTCTCAGCCTACTGGGCCTATCAGCACATTACACATCCTTCTCTAATAAGTGACAGAATAACTACCAATTTACAATACATCAAATAACCCTATAAAAGTTTTCATTCCAACACAGTTATTCACTTGCACTAATTAATGTTTTAATGTTTTTTTATTGATCTCCTTGTTAATTTACAGACTCCTGCTTACCTGTTTTATTCATATAGACATTTATGCGATCCCCGCTCAGTTAGTTTATTAATAGCTTGTTCACTTATTTCTGTCTAAACAGCTCTTAATAGGTGATCAATTTATCAAACACAGGAGGAAATGGCAATTTAACAAACCATGACATGTTTTTTTTCTTTTGCCAGATGCCGGTTACAGCATTGAATTCAAATGAAGGCAGATCTAAAACTCAGGGATTGGCAAGGAGTGATCCATCCATTTATTTTTTCACTGCATCTTCCAATTCAACCAGACCACCTGGAGGAAACCTATGCCAACACAGAGAGATCATACAAGCTTCACGCAGGTACTGTAACACCCCAGGTCAGGAAATGAATCCAGGTCTCCAGCACTGTGAGGCAGCATTGCTAACAATGTGCCACCATGCCACCTGTCTAGGGTCGATGCCTAGAACATATCCTGTTTGACCTCTGAAAAACTTGAGTGTAACGAAATGTCCCAAACAAAAAAATTAAATCAATAAGCCTATGATTAAGAACACAACTGGAACAAGAACAAGAAGACACAGGGTTCCCAGGAGCAACAGCTTTATCCTTATGAATAGCCCAGTATTCCAGCACAGGCAGTAGAGTGGTGGTTTGGGATGTGTTGATTGGGGTTTATCTTATATGAAAATTACATCTTTCAGTGCAGGAGACCATGAATAAATTCACATTCATTTTTGTTTGCATGAACGATGTTTCAGTGTGGGGCTGTCATTATTACGGCACATTAATGTGAACTGTATAGAATGCATCAGTAAAGCTGCACACTGTTTTATCCAGTTTAATTATTTTCATTAACAAAACATGCAGGAGCTCTGTAAGTAAACTGATGAAACCCTAGCAATGGGAAATTATTAATCTGCCTTTTTTCAAGGTTAAAGAAAGTCTAGAGTATTCTGAACATTATACTTTCATCGTTTTTAGTGTTGCCTTTCTCTAATCATTGTTGCACAATCAGATTCAACATGTCAGATTCCACAGTAAAATTATTTTAGTTAAATACTTTATTCTGTGCCTTACAATTATTTTTTCTATTTTTCAGGAAGTCAGCTACAAATGGTTGACTTTAGACCACTAGCATATAATTATACCTTTGGCCTGGATAGATATTTTAAAGGAACAAGTAATAGGTTTATTTCATGCTGAAAAAAAGAAGAGAGAAAACACAACGTTCCGGCCGTGGAGCCTTCTTCAGGTGTGAGGATAGGTGTACTTACACAGCTCCCTAACACCTGAAGAAGGCTCCACGGCCGAAACGTTGTGTTTTCTCTCTTCTTTTTTTCAGCATGGAATAAACCTATTACTTGTTCCTTTGCAGCCTACGCATGCTGGTGCAGCTACCCACCTAGATATTTTAAAATGTCTCCTAGAGATGAGAATCCTGGAACAAGTTAGCATAGAGACCGAGGCACGTGTTCCCTTAAGGAGGGGACAAGGCTGCTTGGCAAATTGCTTGTGGTTATTGTATCAAAGTTTACTTGTGACTGTTGTGCAGAGAAATGCCACTTAAAGACCAGAAAACCTTCAGTACCAAACAAAGGAAACCAAATGGGATTTGGACCAATAGTTTAAGAAAGAATCAAACAGCCGAATTCACTAAACAAGATTCCAGATTCCTAAGGTTAACTTTGGAACTTGTTAATTCCCACATCTTGGAATTGGAAGGTCTAGGTGTAACATTATGAAGGCACATCATTGTCATTGCCATCTAAGCTGAAACGCATTAGTTGTTTGATTGTGGAAGTCAGGAAAATAGCAAACGACACATTATCAGCACGGCTGGAATAGAACAGGCGGAGCAAATCGGCAATAGGAAAATAGCAGGCCAAGAAGGCAAGCAATTAGCCAGTCAATTACTGCTGTGCTCAGCTCAATTTCCTAATTAATACTGCAAACAGAGATGTTAAATGGCATTGTCTGAAAAAAATATATAGACACACACAGTTAAGTTACTATTATCATTAACACTGATCATCAAACAGGGTGCTGACAGCTCTAGAATAGAGAATACTGCATGAAAAACTGGTATTTAATATACCATAAACCAAAAATATTAGGTGTGATTAATTAGCCAGAAAGAATGCAATTTAGTAAGTACTACCTTCTGATAAACTGTTGTCTTGTAAATTGAAGTGGCAAAGAACATTTCCTATGAAGACAAAAGGCAACCAAAATAAATTACCAATTAGAATTCTGAAACCATAGACAAATTATAGATCACAGGGAACATTTTGCATATTACATTTTATTTAAAAAAATATTTTTATAAAAATAAGGCCAGGCCTGAATTACCAATGAAAAAGTCACAAACACTAATGGTAATGACAACAGTGTGTTGGCCAGAGGTCTGCTGCTTTAGCTCAATGGAAACTTGCCATTAGTGGTTGAACAGTTTACTGACTTCAGGCCTACATTCCCAATACATCTTAGAATGCTACAACCTGGTAATGACTTGCTCCTGGTATTCTGATGATTAGAATGATGTCTATAAGGTACAATACATTGTGAAACCATTAAAGCAGGGAAAAGAGATGGTCTCTGACCCAACTCTTTTCGTAAATAATCAGTACACTTTTCATCCCTCATGGCACAGGTTTCAGTCTTTGTCCCCAAAAACAAAGTTTTATTCATGCTTCTATAAGACTGCTGAATGCTCAGTGCTCATTAATGTTGAATGTATGTTTCAATGTATACCTGTTTACGCATCACTGAACTCTACTGGGTTTTTCTGTCTTATGTCCCTAAGAAAGAAGAATCAGAAGACTATGGTTTTAAAAATATGTCAGAGAGATGTTATGAAGCGTCAAAAACGTGTGTGTGTAATTTCACTATTTCAAACATTTAACATGCTTCGGGGTGCACGATCCTTTTCAAATTTATGGACATATCTGTTTTGGTCATCTCCAGGCTGCAGTACTTGACCAAGAGTAAGCTTCAAGGTGCAGTATAGTTTCTTCAAGGTACATTTGCAAAATTACACCAGCAATCCATTAAAATAAATGTATAATATAGCAGTAACATGGCAGCTATCATATTACATTGTTCTGGTAGGAAAACTTTATGGTACAATTTTTGGCCCACTATTGACATGTGGTTGTCCCTCATCTGGCAGCAGTGAGAGAGCTGAGAAAAATTGTCTTCTGGTTGAGCTTCATTGCTCCCCTTGTCCAGAAAATCAATACTGATTTACCACCCATTTATAACTGCTCCCTCAGTGAGCTTACAATATATACATTAACCTACAGTAAACTGTACTGAATATATACTCATATGTCAGAATTTTAGAAATTCTATCAAGAAACACATTCGAATTCTGTTGCTGGATAGAGACACCAGACAATTATTTTGTAAATTGCCACCCTGAACAGGATGTACTGTGAATTTCACAAGACTTTGAAATATTTGCAGCACCGTCCCATCCTAATTTTTAAGCACATCTGCCTTCAGCTGAGGTTCTGATGAGGGTTTTGTCACGCGAGTGGTGTGAGAGTGACATGCAGGTTCCACTGGTTTGACCAGTTTTCAGTAGGAGTGTCGTCTGAGGACTGCTCTAGCCAGGGAAGTGTCTCACGCCTCTAATGTCAACCACACATTTTACCAGCCACTGAGAATCCATTCAGGAACAAAGGGGTTCCTGACATTGTTAATATTGACTGCATTATAATAATGTATGGACAGTGTGAAGTAAAACTGAAATCACAAAAGTTGTTGTGAAAACTATTTATGTTTTCAGTAGTGTTGTATCAGTAGTAAGGTTGAAGGATAGAATTTGGGGTTAGTGGAGAAAACATTCACTAGAATGGCCTGAGCTCTAACTCTTCATTACTGAATGAACAGCACAATGCCAGATAAAAGAAATTTCTGACCAGGCAGAACAATACTCTCAGCCTACTGGGCCAATCAGCACATTACACATCCTTCTCTAATAAGTGACAGAATAAGTACCAATTTACAATACATCAAATAACCCTAAAATTAATTTTCTGTAGAGCATGGGGGAACATAATATAGGGATATAGGAAAAATATAACTTCTAACTCAGCAATAATGAACAAACAACACAATGCCCACTAATAGAGCTTTCTGACTGGGTGTGAACAAGTCAGGACACGCAATAAGCACACTGCACAATATTCTCATATACCTATTGGATGACTACCTATTTAAATTAAAATTCAGTGATAATCTCGTAAATAAACAGTCATTTCAAATATGTAGCAGCTAGAGACTGGTTTTGCCTTCAGTGTGGCCATGTCTTCACTGTGCTCTTGTTGTTGTTTTTTACCTTCATTTTAACTGACATTTCAACTGACAGGTCTGGTCACTGTTATGATGTGAAACATCACGAAGGTAAAGGCTAAAGCCTTTACATAAAGGCAACCACACATCTAATCAGAAACACTGCCACCTATTGGTATAAATGTAACTCCATGTCAGTGCAAACTTTTGCAAAGTTTTGTTACTTTGAGGACAAGAACAATTTTCTAAATAATAGTAAACAAAACTACTATGGTTAATTACAATACTGCTACTGAAATAAAAATGCATTTTGGGTCTAAAACACAAAAACGTACAGTATGCTGTTTTATAATGTGACAACTTTATGATTTACTTTAAAAAAATAATTTAATGCAGTTGATCATTTTTGTCATTTAAAAAGGCTTTTAAAGGGTTTTTTTTTCTTTTCATTTTCAGGCAATAATGGACTTAAGAATGGAAATCATTCGTTATTCTGTTTAGGCTGCCAAAACATTTCTATCCTATTTGCTGTTTATATATTTGTATTCTGTGCCTTTACTAGATCATGCCAAATATTCAACAACCTTTAAGAATATTGATTAAATTAACATCTGAAAGTTTGTTAAGGATAAAACAGGAAGTGAAGTGAAGTCCAAAACAAAATGAGACAGGATTGTGAATTATATTCAAAGGAGCACATTTTTAAATATGTCTAAATCTTGATGTTTTTTTCCATTATGTTAGTAACTCTATAAGACTAAAATTCATTTAATAGTACTGGAATTGAAATTCAATACTGTGCCTTCTTATTAATGGATAAGAAGAAATGGAGCGTTAACTACTATAATTAAAATAGGGATTTTTCTTTCTTTTGTAAAAGAATGTGTACCATATCAGCCTGAGTCAAGACACTAGTGTTTAAAACACTGTAACCTGAATAGCACTAGGTAGTGTATTTTCTAGAAATAATCTATCTTTAAACTGACTTTCCCAAGACTAAGGAGGATATGAATTAAGAATACCTGTGCATCCTAACTAATAAAAAGCATAAAGTAGCTATATTCAGAACAAATCAAGACTGGGTTCCCTGTGCTGTTCTGAATTCACAGGTGTGGCTGCAGCAGGTTTCTATCAAACTACAGATTCCCCTTCCTCATTGCGACAAAAACGGTAATTAAAATGACAGAACAGCAGCTGTGGTGTTTACGGCATTCTCCTGTCTTGTTCTTCCTGTTTCCTGCAGTCATGGCAGCTTTGGGCAAACATTTTTTATTCTCTTGTGCTGTGTTGTTGTCGACCAGTGGGGACATTTTATATATTGTTTCCCTTCTACTTCCACATACAGTATGATGTAAATGTTCTATAGATTGTAAGTATAAGGGTATCTGCTATAGAAATATAAGCATGATGTTAACAATAATAACATTTGAGGAAACACACCGCAGCTATAATGATCCTCTCTGTGTTTATGTGTAAGTCAGTAAAACCTTATCCTTCATGCCATCAACCAGATAAGCCTAAAATTAATTTTATGGGGAATTTGGAATGCTGGGTAGCACGGTGGTGCAGTGGTTAGCATTGCTGCTTCACACCACTGGGCTTGAATTCCAGACCTGGGGTGCTATCTGTGTGGAGTGTGTATGTTCTCCCTGTATTAGGTTTCCTCCAGGTGCTCTGGTTTCCTCCCAAAGTCCAAAAAATATTTGGTAGGTTAATTGGTTTCTGGGAAAATTAGCCCTGATATGAGTGTTTGTGTCTGTCCGCCATGTGATGGATTGGTGTTCAATTCAGGATGTATCCTGCCTCCAGCTCTGAAATGGATGAAGAGTTTAGAAAATGAATGGATGGACATGGGATACTTAAGAGAGAACATCATAAGAGGATATACAGTATTGAAAAATTACTGATCTATCATCAATCCAAATATAAATAAGGGATGGTCGAAATAGAAAAAAAAAATCTACTTCAATTTAATTTAATTTTTGAAACTTAAAAAGTTTTGAAAATGTGGTGTATATTGATGTTTTTTAAGAATCCATTAAAGACTGTAATCACTGTGAATGCATTCTGAGACATGTATTCATCTCTGAGACATTAGCATTCAGACAGAATGATGTTCCTAACTTTAGAAATCCATAATTGTGATGGAGTCCACCCACTCAGTTCACAGAAACAATCTACATAGCCTTTTCTTTCTATGGCATTACAGAACATGACCAGTTATGTCCAGTTAGGTCTGCTTAGGGTCCTCGTTGTATGTCCAGTTTTCTAGTTAAGTGGCTGAATGAATTAAGCTGTATGAAATCAACTTCCCTTTAGAATTTAACAACAAAGGTTTAAAAATAGAAACACATACAAATACTCGGTATTAGTGTTTCCATTATTTTCTATAACCTCTACACATGTACAGTAACAACATCTCTATTTCATCTAAAGAGGAAGCCAGCTTTCATCAAAATAGTGGAACTTGAAAAGAACAAAAGAAGTTTAAAAACATTAGAAACAAGAAGTTGATTTTTTTTTGTTAAATAAACAAGAATGAACAACACCCCCACTGAGGAAAACAGGTACTTACTTTGTAATTTATTTGTGCTTTTGGATTAAACAGGGCTGTGAGTTTGTCACCATTTAATTAGGAAACATTTGCTATGCAAGCATATACGGTAATGTATGTATATTTCTTAGATGGCTTGCTTTTTCTTTATAACTTATAATATCTAATTTATATAAAGATTGAACCTTGCACAGATAATGTATATTATAAACTTTGTCATTGTGACTGCACTTGCCTTCATAGAAGTAATATGTTTTCACTGTGCTTCGAAAAATCCTGTCCTGTGCTTATGATATGATTTTAACCACATTTTGGTAAGAAAAGTAATTTATTTAAGCAGAAAACAAACAAAGCTAATCCAATAAAAATCTAGAATTGGAGGACTACCGCACTTATAACTGCTAACAGGTGAGAAAATAATGAAGAAAAGAACTACATGGACTAGAAGGTTTCAAAAAATGGTATATCACTCCAGTCCTAGCCAGGCTTCACCAATTCTGTGGCTCCAAGTGAAATCTAATATGTTTACATTTAGTCTGATTTTGCAGAGTATAGAATACTAAGACAGAAAGAGTGAAAGTGACCAGTACTCATGCCTTTAATGTGAAAGTGTGCCAGGCATGGGTTCTCTAAACATCTCTAAGTTTTGTTTTTATTCAAGGACAAAACAAAGCTTTAGGCAGATCTAGAACCTGGAAAGACTAGTTCACAAAGCAAGATCGCAGCAAGAGAAAACTCAGATCTTCACAGAAGCATTTCCATCGTCTGCTCCTGCAGAATATAAAAGAGTACGTGGGATAATTTCATTTTCCATTTTACCACAACCCTGAAAAGTCTTACATTTCTATGGATTCTGTAATGGAGTAAGATCTGCTGATATTAAGCCTTCTATTTTCTGAAACCCAGTACTACACAGAAATGTGTTGCATGATGATAATACTTACATAAATCAGCAAAATTAACCCACATAATACCACAGTGCCCAATGAATCCACATAATACAAAATACACAGATTTATCTACTACTGTACATAGGTCTCTACTTATCATAACTGCTGTTCTTCTCATTCTATCAACTACTGCTACCCAAAAACCTGCTAAACACACAAATGCTTTGCAGGATGTGTGAAACCCTTTTATAAACAGTTAATCATAATCCTTACATCGGTATTCATCATAATGGATTAGGCTTCTAAGCAAAAGCAGCTGCATTCCTGTAAGCAAAGGAGCTGGAGGAGGGGCAGGTCAGTGAGAAGGGGTAAGATGAGGATTACTTTAATAAGGGTTAACAAAGGCTAAACTATCCGAAAAGGTCACTTTCAGGTTTTAGGTGTCATCATTTATTTCATACATTGATAAATCACTGTGCGGCATGCTTCTTCCCATTTTTTAATCTGTTTATCCAATACAGGGTCTTCAGGGGTGCCTATCCTAGCAAGAAATGGGCCCAAGGTAGGAGAATATGACACCAGTCCTTTGCAGTGTACTCAGTCACACCAGGGCCGGTTTTCCTAGCAGCCAATTAACCTACCAGTATGTCTTTGGACTGCATGAATAAAATCTATGATGTAATTCTAGTGCTATAATAATTCCTTGCATTTGTATATCACTTTTCATTCTGAAGGATCTCTCATTTCTTTCACTTATAGGGGGGACTCACTTCTTTCGTCACTGAGATGCAGCAGCTACTGTACCTGCATGATGTGTGGCTGCCATTTTATCACCTAGCAGGCTCACTGCACAGCATATCAGAGAGAAGCAAGAAATATCTTTACCAATTGAATTAAGGGGGAACTTTAGGTGAGCCAGACTGTACAAGCCCAAAGCAGAACTTAGCCATGAAACCAGCCCCTTTAAAGAGTCCCATGACATCTCTAATGATCAAGTTGTCAGGACCTTGGTTTAACATCTCATCTGAAGAATGGTGCCAACTATTTGGTCACACTTCTGTGGTCTGGATTTGCAACAGCAATTTTTCCGTTAGAGGTCTCCCATTTTGCTTTTGACCAGGCCCATCATTGCTTGCTTCTGAGGTCTGACAAGATAAAGCAGAAAGGTGGTAATGCAGCACTTAATAAATGATAATGTGTTGTGCTATATACCACACATACCTCACAGCTTAGGGAAACAGAGGAGGCCAGAGACTATACAATGCAAATACATCTTCACATGGTTCTAAATGGAGGAAGAAAACATAAACAGGCTGATTGTAACCATGACTAAGATAAAATGTCATTCTAATTAAATGGCTTATTGCTCTCTTCACCTTCTTTGAACAGAATTTCACACCACAATCTCACTATCTGAAGCAAACACTTGATATGTTATGATGTTATCTCAATTGGTAAAAACTAGCAGCATTTAATAAACCCATTTATCAGCTACACTGATGATGAATGGTTCTTTAGATCTCACAATAATTTTTTTTTCTAGTGAAAATAGAATAAAAAAGCACTCCTCTTTCCTGTTTATTATGTGATCAACCAGACAGAACGGATCATGTCTATAGAATACCTTCCTCATTTTATGAACACCTGACAACGAACATCCATGATGTTTTAGCTTGGCTGATTTTTTAGAGGCCCTCCGCATCTAATTTTTCTTTTTTCTGTGCACGGAAGTGACATTTATTTTATCTTGAGTCTTAGTCCAATTTTTGATCCTCAAGGGTAGTTTTAAATGGCCTTGTCTAGACTGTTTTGATTTTGAGTTCTTTCTACAAAAACATATGCGACCTTCAGAGTAGGTTACCATCAACATTCATCAGAAGAGTAATCAAACACCTTGTGCTGGTAATTGAAGATTACAATCCTCTGTTTTGTGAGAAGAATGAACTCGTGCACATTTAATATTTGGACATTTCTTTCATGGCACAATCACCTCCGAAGTGCTTGCATTTAGCTTTCTCCTCCCATACTCTACCTTCCATACCAGATCACTCAGATGTATAAAGGGTCAAGGCACCTGGTCCAAAGGCCAGTTGATGTCTTCCAGCACACTCAGCTGAAAAAGGAAAAGGAACATTTTTAAAGTCTCTCACAGTCAATGACCAGGTGTAACATAACTATTTATGGATAAACAAAAACGAAAACAGGTAATGGCATTATTGTCAGATTTTGGTACAGCTTCAATATGCATAGCGGCCTTTTCTAGTATGACATAGAGTATATAATATTGACTGTAAATGTTTAAACATCTGTGATGAACTTGAATTGTAGAGTTTATTTATGTCTTACTATATTGCTCTAGGAAATGAAATATGATCTTGATTGTATTAAGGTCAAAATCATTCTTAGACTAAACAGGAATAATCAAGCAATGTAAAATCTAATATTCTTCAGTGTTTAAAAAGATGCTGTCTGATTTTGCAAGACTTGTGCTCCCCTGACTGTAGCAGAAGGTACTGCACCATTGACAAGACTATGAAAGCACTGATTCTTCAGCTGCTAATAACTCTCTCAATGAAGCATCTGGTGAATCAAAGCAGGCCTGTAAATTGTAGTTGCACAATGCAACTGTATATTCTAGGTAAATTGAGAATGAGACAAACTTCTCTTTTGTAAATCACCCTGGTCTGATTATTGCTGAACTTCTGTTAGCAATTCAGAAACAATTCCATTTGTTGGAAAAAAAAACACAGTACCCTCCACATTTCATCAGCCATCACAAGAAACTTTATGTGCGCCACACTGTAATTTCAAACTGTCACTGCCACTTGGAGTGGAGCAACAGAGATAAACAGTGACAGGAGTCAGAAATTATTGTGAAAACTGTAGAGGAGGCATTTTCAGAAATCCAGCGATTGAAACTGAAAAATAAAAAAATCCTTCTCCTACCTCTAGACAGGGTGAATCCGAACGTCATTTACAACAGTAGTATTTGCAGTACCTACCCATTGAAAACTAAGATTAATGTTTTCTTCATACAACACAACATGAACCATCAGAGTTAACTGACAAACGTCCATTAAGCAAAGATGTGACACATATTTTTCAGAGCAAAATTACTTTTCTGCAGTAAAAGGCATTTATTCATGCGACACCTGCATCTCCTTACTATTCTAATTAGTATAATTTGCACCTTTAATTATCTTAACTCCATCAATTAGTGAAGCAGTAAAGTGGGGGCTGCAGGTGTTGTTGACATTTGTTAAAATAGAACTAATAAAGGAAGGAGACTGAATGAAGGTGTTGTTATGATGGTTTCTCATTGCAATTGTTGTTAGAAAATGAAACTATGAATAAAAAAATGATGAGATCATTTTCTTACTAGTTATTTTTTCATTTTGTTGTCAGTAGCTGTACATTTAAGAAATAGTGAGGGTCAGATTTGGTTGGTTTTTCAACCCAGTAGTTCAAACCAAACCCCCTAAAATGTAATGCTAATTGATGTAATGTAAGTAATAATAATAATTGCTTACACTTATATAGTGCTTTTCTGGACACTCCACTCAAAAAGCTTTACAGGTAATGGGGTCTCCCCTCCACCACCACCAATGTGCAGTATCCACCTGGATGATGCAACGGCACCCATAGTGCACCAGAACGTTCACCACACATCAGTTATCAGTGGGGAGGAGAACAGAGTGATGAAGTCAATTCATAGATCGGGATTATTAGGAGGCCATGATTGGTAAGGGCCAATGGTAAATTTTGGCCAGGATGCCGGAGTTACACCCCTACTCTTTTCGAGAAACGCCCTGGGATTTTTAATGACCACAGTGAGTCAGGACCACGGTTTTACATCTCATCCAAAGGATGGCACCTGTTTTTACAGTATAGTGTCCCCCTCACTATACTGGGGCATTAGGACCCACATGGGTCCCACAGGGTGAGCACCCCCTGCTGGCCCCACTAACACCTCTTCCAGCAGCAACCTTAGTTTTCCCCAGGAGGTCTCCCATCCAGGTACTGACCAGGCTCACACCTTCTTAGCTTCAGTGGGTTGCCAGGTGTGAGTTGCAGGGTAATATGGCTGCTGGCTCATTGATCCAGGTTAAGTTTCCAAAGTGCCCTGCACCTTAGTTTTGATCATTTTCAAGTTTTTATCACACTTCTTTTGATTCTAAGTTTTTGATTTAGTTAATAACCAGACTGCAAGCATCATAAGCAGTGTACATGAGGGGTTTTCAAGCCCTGAGGGTCATCAGAGACTGTACAGTGGGTCCCACAGGTCAGTATGTAAAGTATCTGTATCTCTGTCTACTGTATCTATCTATTGTCACACACTGGATCCCTTCTAACAGCAGCATTATTTTTTATAATTATAGACATCAGTTTGAATTCATATTAGGATCTGACAAAGTGATTCCCTGAAAAGTTAAAGAGCCAGAAAACGTTGAATAACTCTGATTTAGATTTAAACAATTTTCAGCAAAGAAACTTGCTGAAATGTTGGCTTTCTGTTTAGGAAAGTAATAGTGTTTTTTTTGTTTACTTAGAACATCCATTCATCATTTACCTACCACTTTATCCAATTCAGCATCACAGGGTAGACTATCCTGGCAAGAAATGGGCGCAGGCAGGGTACGCGCTGGGTGAGACTCCAGTTCATTGCAGGGCACACTCAGACAAACACCGTAGCCAATTTCCCGAGGAGGCAGTTAACTTGCCAGTACGTTTTGGACTATGGGAGTTAACCCACACAAAAAACACAGGGTGAACAAAAAAAACTTCACACAGATAGCTCCCTAGGTCCAGATTTGAACGGAGGGCCCCAAAGCTGGAAGGCAGTAACACTAACCACTACACTACCATGCCACCCTACTCAGACTATAAATTATGTATTATGTGTTTTAGTAGTAGCAAAATACATAAAAATCAATATATTTGAAGATGTCTTTCCCAGGAAAAAAAACGTTTCCAATCTTTAACCAGCCCCAGAATACCTCTGAGCATCAGCTCTGTATCTGTATCCACTCCATATATGTACAGTATCTGTTTCTGTATCAACTGGATCTGTATCTGTATCTATGAACATGACTTTTACATTTTCCACACTTACTGGATGTAATTTTGGATTGTATTTTCACACGTAACACAAATAAATTTCAGCCAACAACGCCAAATGGGGATTCTTTTAGTTTATAAAATGAAAACAGCAAAGTTGCTCTTAGCAAAAGTCTAAGCATGTGTTTAATGATTCCGATGTGCTTTCTAAGCGTGGTATTACTTTAGGCTTTAACATCAGCATAAAATTTCAATTTAGTAGCAGCAAAAAAATATTGCAGAAGTTACACATATATAAACCTGGGTATTAGATTCTGTGTGCAACAGCTGCAGATGGGAAATCCAGCAGAAAAAAGTTCTCAAACCAATTTATCTAAATTCTCAACAGATGTCTTCAGTTTTCCAAAACATGTTAACTGAAAAACAAGTGCAGACTGCAATCTAAGAATGATATGTTCATTTTATCCTGACCATTAAAATCTCTCCCTTTTGTTTGTTAAAAACATCTGTACATTCCTGTTCCTACTGAGCCTTTTAATAAGGTAAATAATGGTCTTCGAATAATTAGATAAAACAAAATAATCATATGTAAGCACCTTCTGCAGATTTTTAATATAATTTTTAAAAGGTTTTGATCTATTTTGAAGAGATAAACTAATTGTGTTTTCGCTGGGTAACGTTATGTATTTTTTTCTTGTTACCATGGAAGCATAGGATTTTACCAAGGGAAAAAATTTACGATAGCCTTACTGACTCTTAGGTAAATTATATGTATATTGAATAAAAATCCCTTAAAATAATGGCTTGAAATCCATTAGTGTCCTGTCTTTCCTCTCATACATTTTCATATGTACATGTGTTTAAATTTCAAAGAAAAAAGTGAGCATGATAATAGAGAATGCTTTTGATTGAAAAAAGAGCTCTGAGAAAATGATAAAGATATTATACTGTCAGTTATGACTTTTAGTGCTCATGGATATGCTGAATTCTGTCCTAATGCTTAGGCAACACAAGGATTCAGTGAACATTTGGGGAAATTCAGATGTGATTTTGCTGGATTTAAAAGCCTGTGCTCTCACCCTTCGTTCAAAATAGATTACTTGCAATAAACAACATTTGTTAGGCAGTGACTAGAAAGAGCACAGTGCAGCAATTTACTTGATTAATTGAATAACACTGACTCACTGTCTCTTTCATGGCAGTAGGCTTCTAAGAACAGCACAGAACGGTATCAAGATTATGGGCAGAATACCAGCAAACAAATAGCAAACTTAAAGTTTATTCAGAAAACCCTCTACTTCTGGATGACTGATATACCTGCCCACATTATCTGGAGGATTCATACTAACATCTTTGTCATCTGCCAACACTCGGTAATTGATAACAGATGCAATAGGAATCATTTGGAGAAAAAGTTACAAAGGACAATGTCTTGAAAACTTATTGCAATTCACTTATATATGCAATTCTTGTTCTTCCAGTCTGAAAGACAAGTGGCCTTGAAGCCTAGGCCACTGATGACACTTGATTTTCAGCTAAGAATAACTGTTCTTGATCATAGAAGGGCAACAAATTGGGAGGGTGCATTTTCTAGCCAATATGCAGGCCTCCAAGAGACGGGAAAGAGCCTTCTTTGACGGTCTTGACAGCTCTGCCACAGACACAATTATAGGCCAGCAGTACTACATTGTATTGTTGCTCATCCAAAACCCTAATTTACCCTTGTCTATTTCCCAGCCTGAAAATATCTGCTTCCTATTTCTATTTCCTCATCTTTCAAAACGGTACCACATTAAAGTGTTCTTCACTGAGCATCTGGATTCCTTAACCTACCATAGCGAGATCCATCGCATACAGTAAACACTTATTACATGCTAATGTTATACAGGTCAAGACCATGTTCTTGAAAGCTGTATGAAAAATGCACTGCTGGGCATTGTTTTGCTGAACCTTATCTGTTCAATACTTGCTGTTATACTTTGAAGGCTACTACAATCAGCATGCAAAACACTCCATTTTGTGTAAATTTAAGATTTTACACAAATCTCTTGTCAGTAAGATTAACATATTTATTGAAAGGCCATCTTAAAGCACAGACCTTATTTTAATGATCTGAAAACAGCAGCTTCTCAGATCATTTAAATGGAACTCAAGCTCCCACAATGTAATGTATCCTTAATAGAATCTGAATGTAAAGTTGCCTGTCTGTCTGCTGCAGAATCCTTCGTCGCTTCACTTTATTCATTAGAAAGGATTCACAGCAAAAAAAATATCAATGACAGATACTCCTGTACATTTTTACTCTAACTATACACCTTTATTAACAAGCCATAATAGAGATGATACAAAACGCAATTGTAATTCCTTACAAAAAATTCCAAGCTAAGGTCTGAATATGATTCATTTATGTTTTCAGATAGATTTACTCAGGTCTGCAAATAATGACATTCCAAACTAAACTGACCTAAAAAGAGTGTTGCATTACCTTGCACAATTTATATAATATGATGATCTAGATTAGTCGATATCCTTTCAAAAGCCACATTATTAACACTATTTAACACTGCATTATTAACATATTTTCATTACTAGAGCAGGAAATGACTGTAATGTAAATATGGGATTTGTTTATCTTCTATTTCTGGCATTTCTTACTTTCTGGCTACTGGTTCGGATGCCAGAGGCAGGTGAGGTTAATTTTGCATTGAAGTAAATACATCTGAGTGTTTTGTAAAGTTGCAAAGCTGTAGGTTTAAACATACATATTATATGCCTTATTAGAATCACACTTCTCAGCACAGGAAACTAACACCTCTGCTTAAACGATATATACTGCAAATACATTCATGTATGACATGATTTTCTCTGAGCTTTTGGCACAAAATTGGGACATTTGTTAATGTATATTTCAACCTCTCAAACACCTGTGTACTGGAAGATTGTGTTATTCCACAAGGGGTCATGGAGAATCTGCTGTAACAGAAAGCTGACAACCGTGACTGACAGTCAAGCTGCTGTTGAAGGATTTAGTCTATTAAAGAACCCCGGGAAAAGGATCTCTTTAATACTTCTTTGTGGAGTTTGGATGTATCCATGTGGGTGGCAGGTTGAAACTGGCAAACTTTTAAAAGCTGTGTGTGTAATGACCTGCCTACAGAGATTGAAATTGTCCCTGACATTCTCCTGGCATTTCTTCAAGACTTGTGTGTTTCAACAGCACATATTATTGTCTCCTTTCTCACTGCACCAAACCTTTTCCTTTATTTCTGCTGCTTTACTACATTTTCTGTCATGTTTCCAAAAAACTGCTTGCATGTTTTTCTACATGTTTTTCTTTTACTTTTTTCCACTACACACTACCACTCCACTACCAAAAATTGCGCTTTCCAAAATTTCTCCACCATCTAAATTGTATTCTAATTACCCATAAATACCCTACTTCTGGGCATCTGTATTTATCACTTTCTGCAGGTTATTCTTATGCTGATACATTTTAAATCTGTGGTTTGTATTTTCTATGCTTTATTACGTTGTCTGGTTTGTTTATCCATGTATTGCTCTGGTTAAGAGCATCTGCTACGCTCAATATTTCAAGTGCAATATCTACCCAGAAGACGCTGGTGATATCTTCTCACTAACAGCTATAAAGGTGAAACACTGCACACTGGTTAAAGGCTAAATGAAGCAGTTCCAGGATGAATAAACAGTACAGCACAAGGGCAGCAAGCAAGCAGGAGAACAGCGAGCAGCATCTCTACATATCTTCAATGGGCACGCTCGTCAAGCACCCACACCAGCACTGCAACAGTGACATCTAATGGTCAAACTAAGTAATAAAGCATCAAGCTTTACCGCATGGGGCTGTGCATATTTCAGGGGTCTCCAAATCCTTTCGCTACCCTCCAGACCTGCCCATTTCTAAATTCAATTGGAAGGTGATTTGTTACATTAAGTAATGTATCAATAATTTGCATCACATACCTGAATACCCTTCAGTTTTCAAGGACATTATTCTAAACAATGTACTTTCTTATATATAGCATTAATTTATGGTTGCACCCAGTGTTTAAAAATAAGTGACTAATGATGATTAGTAAGACCTACTAGATTGGGGATCTCCAGAACAGCTGTTGTAGACACCTGACAATTTGTTCCAATTTGTTCCAATATTATGACTTCTTAAACTACCCGTACTGTATTTACTATGGTTCTGACTGAATATCATTAATAATATATGCATGATATTAATGAATGGTGACAATAACCATTAAATAATATTATTAATAATGTTTGGAATAGAATGTCACATTTCTTAATGCTCATCGTCAATGTCTCCAATCAATTTTGAAAAACCACTTAAGAACTCCCACGTCTTACAAAAACAGATCGGGTAAATGATAAGCAACTAATTTCATATTCATTTCTGTTCCTGGTGTAAATGCATGCAAATGCTGAGACATTTTAAAACTGGTTGTGCATGTTTCTGTTCTAAAGATTTGATGGTAAGAGTACTGAAAAAGTATGAATTTAGGAACAGTCAACACTGAGCAGACATATCTGTCACGCCCTCTGCAGCCAGAGGGCGCTCCTTCTCTGTCCTGTCTCTTGTTTCCGGTTCTTTGCTGTCCTTCCACTGTTTCTCTCTCTCTGGGGCTATATATTTCTGGGTCCTTAATTTGCCTGTGCTTAGCATTGACGGTCAAGCTTATGGAAAGGCTAATATACAACAGAATAAGCGCTATCGTAGACCCACAGCTCCCAAATGAACAAGCAGGTTTCAGGCCAAATAGATCAACAACCAACCAGGTCTGCTGTATGGTTGATGATATTGAACAATGCTTCCAAGAAAAAAAGAAAACTGGTGCTGTTCTTGTGGACTTAACAGCAGCTTATGACACAGTCTGGCATAAAGGACTCATTCTCAAACTGCTTCGTATTATCCCAAACAAGAAAATGGTCCTCTTTATCCAAGAACTAATCTCTAACAGATAATTTACCTTAACACTGGGCAACGATACCTCCAGGAAATTTTACATTAAGAATGGCATCCCGCAAGGCTTGGTGCTGGTGCCAATGCTATTTAACATCTACACAGCTGACCTGCCATGTACAACTGCCAAAAAGTAGATATACGCAGACAACATCACTATTATGCATTGCTCCACAGACATTAAAGCAATAGAAACTACACTATTGAATGACCTAAACAAGCTGAACTGCTACTTCAAAGAATGGAGGTTAAAACTTAGCATCACCAAGACAGTGAGCAGCATTTTCCACCTCGCCAATCGCCTTGCTAACATAATCAACGTCAAGTGTGAAGACAAAACTATTCCATTTGAGAAAAGCCCGAAATATCTAGGAGCTGTCCTTGACCGCTCACTGACCTTTAAGCAACATCTCGAACAAACAGCAACAAAAATCCAAGCAAGGAACAATCTCCTGCGAACACTAGCTGGCACTTGCTGGGGTGCAAATTTCATCGTCTTACGCACCTCTGTGCTTTCTCTAGCCTTCTCGGTAGCTGAGTACTGCTCTCCTGCCTGGCACAACAGCAGCCACACGAAGATGGTAGACACAGCCCTGAACAACAGTATGTGCATTATCACCGGGTGCATCAGACCTACGTCCACTGAATTGCTACCGATTCTCAGCGGCATCTCTCCACCTAATCTTCGCAGAGAACCAAGTTGCATCAATCTTGCACTGAAAGCCTCGGATGACTCCAACCACCTGCTGCACGATGCCATCTGCAACCGGAACACCACGATCCTCCGAATAGAAAACCGTCACTCACCTTCTAACACAATGAGGCGCCTTATGAAAGATGCAAACAACGACAATGGCACCAATTGGGCTAACAAAAAGTGGCAAGACGTGTGAAATAATAACAACCACAGACTGAAACAATTTATTGACAAAGTATCTAACAAACCCACTGGAAATGACCTATCCGGACAAGCCTGGGTCAAGCTGAACCAACTAAGAACCGGACATGGCCGTTTCAAGGCCACCCTACACAAGTGGGGCCTCACTGATGACCCAATTTGCGAATGCGGCAATGGCAAGGAGCAGAAGGCTGACCACATCCTATACTCCTGCCCTCGCTTCAGATGCTACGGCAACTTTACCGATTTGGATGATGCCAGCCGCGACTGGTTGAGGCACCTGACTGTGACAATCTAACTATGTAACCTCTGCATGTTAAGCTCATACAAATAAATAAGCATTGACGTTCGGATGTCCTGAGATCCGCCTAGCACCAGGTTGCCCCACGTCCGCTACCTGAGGGCATAGGTTTCTATACGACATTTCCTGAACAGCTGAGCCCGGGCTAATCCCCGTCTCGCCGCTATGCATACAGTCTTTTCGCTCCCCTGTCATTCCACGGTTCGTCCTTTCCGACATACTTGACAATATCCCAGATTAGAATACTGAAGTACTGCCCTCCTTCATATACTGTAACACCAACTTTAAAAAGAGTTCAAGGAAATAATTATCATTTCAACTTATTTGTGCTTGAAAGTTTTTTAGTATTAGTTTTATTACATCTAAGACAGGTTTTCTACAGTATATAAAACTGTATCTAATACATTTTTACATCCGCTTCTGTTTAAAGATTATGTAATATATATACAGTATATACTGCATAGCTAATTAACATTTAACAGAATGTTAATATTAATTGGTTTTAAATTACAGTTGTTAATTGGGTTCTTTCAGTTACAGGGCATAAGATGTCTGTAATTATTCAATGATTGTTTAAAAGATTAATTATAAGCTAATTATAATGTAATGATTATATGATTACTTTACGGAAGGAAATATTTTTTAAGCATTCCATACACCAATAGAATACCAAACTAAACTTCTTATTTAAAAACAAATTCAAAGATTAAACCATTTTGTAACATACAGAAATATCTACCACTGAACTGCAGTGAAATCACTGGGAAAATAACTGCAGAATTCCTGCTATTTAAATACAACTATTTTCCATATTTTAATTATGCACCTATAAGCATTATAGAATGATCAATACCTATAATTCAATTACGTTTAATTTTACAAGAGCCTTTTTCACTAATATTTGTAATGTGATATTCAATAGTCAGTTACATATTAACTAAGACATCAACTTTTTCATGGATAATATTTTCAAAAACAATAGTCCTATTATTAGATTATACCTGCTTTGTAATAGTGGTTGGTAAAACAAATCTAGTGCTTACTGTTCTGCTTGTGTTCTGGAAATGAAAGGGCTATTCCCTCAAAAACACCCACTCAATTGTCTGACATTTGTATTCCTGTTTCTATGACCTGATTGTCATCTTGGTGTAATTTTATTTCCCATTCAAAATGATAGAATTTGTTAGATGTAAGAAATGTGCCAAAATCTGTTTATACTGCAACTTGCCATCATTTACACAGGTTGTGCATACAGAGAGAGCATAGACCCATTACATCACTTTTATCTAATCTTCACTCTCTGTGATTTTGTCTGGTAAATTATATTAAGGGGCAGTGAAACTCAGGAATAACCTTTAGACACATTCTAATTATATTCTAGTTATGCTCACACCTGAAGAAGGCTCCACGGCCAAAACGTTGTGTTTTCTTTCTTCTCTTTTCAGCATGGGATAAACCTATTACTTGTTCCTTTGCAGCCTACGCATGCTGACGCTGTTACCCACCTGAACTACTACATTCTAATTATAGCCTCACACTTCTGAAATATTATATCATCAAAGTTAAAAAAATATATTTTTTTTTGTTCCTTATTTTGATTGAATTTTAGAAATAGGGGTCAAAGGGACCCTATGTGGGCATCACAGCTGAGGTACACTCCAAAGAACAGGAAACTACTGACACAATGAAGCTAGAGGAATTCAGACACAAGGCTGTCAGAAATGTGAACCAGACGGTAGTACATCAGTCAGCTGTGGGAGGGAAAAGCAAAACTCAAAACCGCAGTTTTTATTACTGAACATACCTAAAATGGGAATGATTACTTTTGTTACTCGGGGTAACAACAGCTCATCTCAACTGTCTCTACAGTATGTTTTGAAGGCAGAATTATGCAACTACTAACTGCCAGATACCTAGAGAGGTGCTAAATTGTTTCCTACAGATTATGAATTAATTCCAATCAAATAAATTAGGGCACAGATGGGCTGGTCAACAGGAGACTCTCCAGCCATTAAGGGCTAGAGCTATGCACTGCACATCTTCTCTAGCTCAGCCAGCACTGACACAGCATGAACAGCATCAAGACTATCCAACCAGGGATACTGGAATGATTTTTTGATGCTATGTGTGACTTCTGAAATGCATTATTTTAGTCTCCGGGAACTTGAGTTCCAAAGCTCTTAGAGCCCTGTAACACCTTATGGCCAAACCCATTCCAAATCAAAAGTAATAATTTAAGCCTCAGACCTACAGAGGGCATGGGAAAAAATGCACATATAGCACTTACACTAGGAAGCTTTTATTTCCTGCAGTCTAGTATGATGGTTATGTATGCAGAGACCGAGACCACTTCTACAGAACTTCTCATATTTGCTCAACAATTTATTGAAAGTTCTGAAAAAATACTACCTTTTCTAAATTGTGGCTTCATGTGTTAAAACATGGCTTATATTAAAATGTAGTATTTTTATTATTGCCTTTATTTATGTGCTGATGATGTTAATAAATGTATAATATCCATTAAGAAAAAAGCAAACAAACCTGAATCTGTCACAAAATATACTTTCATTATTGTATTTTTGAAGCCCCTAAATTTTTAAACTTAAAGGTCGGCAAGTACTGAAGATTAGATCTGCATTTTTAAATAGGGAAATTCATTCCCCTCGTCTTGTTACTGCACTACAGTTTTTGCTACAGTGTGTGCTGCAAAACACTAGATGGGGCTCTGAGACTGCAGGATCATGATGAATATACTTACCACAGGGAACACAAACTGCCACACACACGTTTTGTAGTGTTTTTACTGTTATACAAAAACATGTTTAATTATTAATTGATTAGTATATGCTCTGCAAAGGACTGGTGTCATGATCAGGGTATACCCCATTGCTGGCCAGAATGGCTTCTGGCTTCCCCACAACCCTGAATTGTATGAAGCAGTTAGAAAGTGGGCGGATGGATGATTAGTATATAGCACTTTTCAATTCACAGGAACCCAAAGAGTTTTGAATACTAGAATTAGGAAAATTCATCCCCCCACTGAAGTGCAGCTCTCACCTGAGTGACATGTGGCAATTTAGCCAGAACACCGAAATGAATACCCTACTTATACTGTACTATGATCTTTATTAACCAAATAGTCTGGACCTATCATTTAAAGCTCCTTTGGCACCTCCTACTTTACCACCATTCCGCCACCAGGGGGCTCCTAACCCACAGAGATCTACCTCAGCTACTCAGAGTAGTTCTGGTGGGTAGCTGCGTCAGCATGCGTAGGCTGAAAAGGAACAAGTAGTAAATAGGTTTATTCCATGCTAAAAAGAGAAGAAAGAAAAACACATTGTTTTGGCCGTGGAGCCTTCTTCAGGTGTGAGGAGAGAAGATTGAGAGAAGACTTAGACTACCTAGACCTCGTTAACCAATCCCAGCATTTCTACATCACCACACCTCCCCTCCCCAGCCTAATTAAGCCCAGCTCTCTGGATCATCCCTGCTCAGTATTAAGTTTTGACCTGAGAGCTTCACTTCCTGTTTGCCATGAGTCAGTCTCTGCATTCCCCTTTTTGGCTTATGGACTTCAGCCCTGTTTTGCGATAGCGTGTTTTTGGATTCTCCCTCAGTTACCTTTGCTCTAGGACCTTCTGGTTTTTTGATCTACTGTTTTTGGACTTTGAGCTTGGATTTCCCTGTTTGATTCTATTGGCAGTTTTTGAGTTCCCTGGATCCGCATAGGGTCCATCCCTAACTATAACGTAACAAGTAGTCCCTGTCACCATACTTTGGGTTGTCAGATATACATTGGTTTTAGAAAGAAACCTTCTAGTACTCAAAAACCTGTTTTTCCTGGCACTCTGTTTTTTCCTGGAGTCTTGCTTAACTTCTGATATCATATGAGACCAGGCTAGGTTTAAATGTCTGTCTTCATAATTACTATATGAATATACAGTATGGCTGGACTTAAACCAAGTAGAAAACCACCCCCCAGTACACCTGAAAATGTGTATTTTGTGAAAATAGTGAATACAAAATAAAAATATGCTATGTAAAATTAAAAGACTATATTTTATATCTAGGTGAATAGTAAGCTAATTGTAATGAATATTAAGCCAAATGAGCCACTATTTGATTAAATTTAGACTATTTAGCAAATACATGCTTGGATATTTCACACAATTCCTAAATTAAACAAGATAGATTTTTACCATTAACATTTTGATGAATATGCTTAAATTATTAAATTAAATTATATTATATGAAGCTTTCACAGGCTGTGGTATCCATGCAGATGAAAATGCTGCTACACAATGTGTAGCACTTATAGGAGACAAAGTTTGCAAATAGTCATAATGACAGAGACCTCAGAAAAGTACAAATGAAAATTCACTGAAAATTCCTTACCTCCATCTTAATGGTAGCTTTGCATTGGATTGATACAAGAAGATTCCGACCTGTAGAAAATACCATAATTTCTAGAATTTGCGACTAGCAAGAGTTTTCAATTCTTGTTACAATCCAGGGCCATAATTATGAGGTCCTGGGAGGCAAATAATATGCCTTTTGAAAGCAAAGGTCAGAAGATATACAATAACAACACCTAAATGACTAAAACTATAACTAGACAATGTGGTCTATGTTCCCAAATACCCAACGTTTCCCACTACAGTAAATGTACAAAACTCAGATTATCTGCTAAAACGTTTAATATCCATAATATCTGTACGTCAACCTACACTTATTTCAATTTTCGGCATGGAGTTTTTAAGCAAAGACACATATTCTACTGTCAGTCTGTAATGGGCACCTATGACAGAATGTTCATACCCAATTGCAATGGTCTTTTATTTCACATTTATTTCAGACATTTTTCACACCTTATATTTTTGCACTGACTGTAAAGGATAAACCACACAAATATTGCTAAATTTAAGAAAAAAATATATGTTGGTGTTTCAGTCAAAAAGGTTGAAAGTTCTACATGAATAACTGCCACTATATCCTAATGTTTTTAGGTTAACTGTCTAATTATTTTATCATTTACTGAGAACATTGTTGAAGAGAATAAAGACACGTACTGCTGGAAAAAAAAACATTTGAATGCAATTCCTTATTTATTATTTCACTGCCCACAATATAATTACCTTATGTGTTTTCCAATAATTGGTGTTTCATGAGGGGATCTTAGATTTTTTCAAGCATAAAGCTCTATCAATAAATTACATTTAAAAAGTAGACCATTTAGAGTAAACCAGATTGTTAATTACATTGTACAGAAAGCAAATAGAATGACCATTGTGTTAACCTGAACACTTGAAAGTCTTAACAACTTGCAGAATCATATTGATTTCTGTGCTTCAGCCAAGAGAAGAATAAGACGAACTTTTGCAATGACTGAAAACGTAATATCGACCAATCGGGAATGACATTTACGAGAGTGCCGGTTAGCAGATGAAAATAAATAGCAACAAAATAGCTTCTCACTCGTAATTTTTGTCTAATATTGTATCAGCTCCTGAAACCTTTGTGAATGTCATCTAATGGATCATCCCTGAGCAGAGAAACCTGAAACGAATGTCTGAACAGAAGTGGCTGGAGGAGACACAAACACTCAACTATTTCCAGAAACAATGGAGACTCTGGAAACACACTGATGACCAAGGAACTGACCCCATTTTAAACCTTGCTCTTTTAGCAAAGCTAAAAACAACAAAGCTATCAAAACAATTGCTCCATGATAACGAAAAACTATCATTGTTTGGCCCAAGGTTTTGGGCTATTTTATTGCTATTAACTCTAGTGTTCTGTATAAATACCTTCCACATGTCAATAAAGCCAAAGCCCTCTTAAGCTCCACCTGCTTATGACATAGATCAAATACTGAATTCCCATCATCTGTGGACTTCCTTATACAAAGTGGAGGTGCCTTGTGCAAACAGTGACAAAGTCATGTTTAGTCATGGCTTTTTTTAGCAGGCACTAGTCAAAATCCACAATCAATCTACAATCTCCTACAAACTCCACTACTGCTGATAGGCATACGGACCTGCTTGTTTTTATTTATTTCGACACACTGACCACGTATGACACATAATATGATTGAGATACATCATTGAAGCAGTTGTATTCCAGAATAATTCAAAATGCTACTATGTTGCAGCCTTGGCTCCCTAGAGAGGAACATTTACCATTATCAATTGTCCTTCTCCCTCTCCATAATGAAATGGTTGGAAAACCTATAGTGGAGCTCACTGTAAGAGTAAACGTGGGTAATACTATCCCCACAAGAGCACTATGTACAGTAAGCCATGCCAAAGAAGCAGTTAGTTCACACCGGAAGTCCCTGCAATCTAGGTGAACACCGACCATGACTGATGCTCTACTTAGAAGCCGAGGCTTTGGCAGGAGTGAAACAGTCTAGCAGCTGGCAAAAACTGACATTACTGATCAGCAGCCAAAGTTGGATGTCCAAATGGCTATAATCTTAATAACTGTAATATCCTCCTTGATGAGCAGTGTCCACTTCCAGGACAGCTGTCTTGAATGCAAGGGCACATAATGAACGTGTTGAAGGAGTCTGGAAAGAAAGAATGTGGTTCAAAACTCCCAAGAGCATCCATATATCCTGTGGCGCGGGGCTGGCCTTTTGGCATAGTGCGTTTTGCTGCATGTGTGTGTACTTAGTTTTCAGAGCCTGGGAGATGGCAGATTGAGTCTAAGATCCTACAACACACAATGCAGGTGCAGGTGCTCAAGGAAGTGATAAGGTGTGAGGCACACAGCCCATCAGTTCGAGCAAATGGATGCTACTTCCTATCTCAGTCACAGACCAATGACCCCTCACTCCCTGATGATGTCAAACTCCTCTTCAGATGGAAGACGCTGTCACTTCTAGCATCTGGACAGAAAAGCCCAGTGGAGAAGCTGTTCCTGCTGTGGCTCAGGTGAAGTAAGCATTTATCACTGTTAGAGGAATGCCTGTATTGTATATATTTTGAGGAATTAAACCTTTCCCATTATTTTGCTTTCAAGTGATCCTTGTATTTAAGAGTATTTCAGAGGTTAATATAGGGAGGCCAAAAGCATAATGAAGGGGAAGACAGCTTGGTTTATATGTAAGGTATTCAATGGTTAAGGTTTTGTTTATGCTGTTGGGCCTTGGTGCTGCAGCTCTTAAACACTACATGATGTGTTCTGTGGCTCAGTAGGGCCTGGCTCAGCCCTTGAGACCGAGACACCTTGGACAGAAAACATTAAAAATACCCAAAATGAGAAAGTTACTAGGCTCATTGAGGGCTTTTGGTTCTGTTTCCCTATAGTCCCATAGCCAGCGCTGGAAACAAACTTCAAAAAGTATGAGATCTACTTAGAACCCTATTGAAAATAATCATTTAAATTAGCCTGTCAAACAAAACCTAAATGTACTGTATTTGGGAAGTGGAAGGATATCATAGTACTCAGGAAAACCCACACAAAAGCAAGAACAAGTAAACACCACACTCACAGGCCCAAAGGCAAATTTCATTTTTGTAAAAGTTAGCAAATTATCAGCTCAAGATCTGTTTTTTTTAAATAGTACAAACATAAGAGTAAAATAATCATAAAATTAAGACAATTACTGTTGTGCCTTTCTTACCTCCCTGTGCAACTGCAGTTTCCCCTTCCACTAATCCTAGTTAAGATTTTCTTTAGTTGCCAACAAATTAAAACATACATATGGGCTATGAAAATTGTCCTGCTTATTCTGATTCCCAATTGTGTTTTTATGGTGATTCAATAAACACAAAAGCATCACTTTTAACACAGGTGTTTTTTCTTGCTTTGTCCTCATGGTAAGCTCCTAAAAATAAAGAAGCCCCACACATGGTTCTACTAAGTTAATGGGATCTCAGTTGTGGAAGCCACAGGCCGCAAGCAAAGCAATTTCAGATGTGGAGCTGAGGAATGGACAGCCGTCACCTTTGTGTCTTAGATAAGTACAATCCACTTACTTTCTTACAAAGTTGGATCTGGGTCACAAATGATTTAGTGCAGGGGGAATCTGTAGTGCAATATACAGTCTTAATAATCCCTGTCACACTTCATGCATCAATGCTGAATAAGGCAAGAATGCACATTTTATTCAGTCAGTTTTCAGCCAGGGGTTTCTTAGGTGATAAAGCAATGAGCCACACCTGCTTGAAGTTAACAAGGGCTGGTTTGGTGATCTGTCAAACTCAAACATAAATGATTGGGGTTAGAGGACAGAACCTTAAAACACAGAATTGACAGCACTTCTGTGCTGTGGAGCTGGATGTCTCACTGCATCAATGGAAGAAGACAGTCTGCTTTATATTGGGATATTTTAGCTAATATATTCAGCGCAAAGATAAAGCAGAAATGACACTGCCGCCTATGTGAAATAATACATGTCACTTATTGCTTTGACATAAAAAATTTTAGCTGGCAACATTATTCAGTAAGTGTTCCTTTCATCATAACCACGAGATTAAATCTCTTGAAAATTTTCATTTGTGAGCTCTTGAGATATCTGCTTTCACACCTCCCCAGAGAACTTCAATATGAGCCCGCTATTTTGCTGCAGCACTGACCCCTGTATTAATAATAGAATTCACATTAAGAGCTGTGACAAAGGTCATTATTTCCCGTGTATACAAAGTATATTAAGCTTGTGACTATGCAATACTTTATGACACATTGTGGATTTATTATTTGAAAATATGTATTTAAGACGCAACACACAGGGAATTACAGAAGTTTAACTCATTTTGCAAGTTTCATATAGTAGTTTTTTAAAAGGCATATTTGAAAAAAAGATACATTTTTTGTAATCAAAAAGAATTACAATCAAAATATACAGCACTAACGTCCGATCCAGGGTGTATCCTGCCTAGCGCCCGTTGCTTGATGGGATAGGCTCCCCCACAACCCTGAATTTGATGAAGCGGTTAGAAAATGGATGAATATACTCAGCGGAAAATGAAATCATAGTAAATTCTAGACCCTAATGATGTCTATCAGAAACCTTTATTTCTGCACTCCTCCCATGCAAATGACATTTTCTTGGAAAATAATCTAGTGATCCAATCTGAGTCTATACACACTGGCCCAATGAGTGCTGACCTTACAGCCCAAATATGAATTCACTCACTGCCTGGGAGTCTGAGGTATAAACTCCTGTGAAATCAGTCACAGCAGAAATTCAAAAATCCCATAAAAAATGTCTTAAGCCCAAGTGGCCTACTCATTTGAAAAAAACAAATCACGTCAGATGTAACAGCATCATAAACCATCAACTTAAAATATTACCACAAGCCATTTTTAATAAGTCAAGGCCAGACAGCTGTTGAATACACTCCAAAAATGAGTCAAAGTCTTTCTGCTCAGTATGCAAGAAAGGTCCTTCGTATGTTCTTTTCAAGTAAGACTAGTCTGAAACAGAAGCAGAAAATATCCATCCAGTATCGAACGTACCTAAATTCTGATCACATGACACTTCATCGTGTAAGCTTTCTTGGTCTTAACTTTGCAGTTTCTTTATGCTTTATGAGTACATTCAGATACATTTCCATCTAAAGTGCATCTCAATATTGAGGAAATTTAGAAAAGTCAGTGAGGGTAGATTTACTAGAAAAAAATAATCTCATATGAAAAATGCTTCAAGGTATGTCAGACAAAGAAGTGTCTGCTTTTTTCCCCAAAGTTGATGGATCGTTCCAAAATCTGTTGAGACATTCTCAGAAAAATAAAGGTCATTTATCTGCTTAAACCTTTGGAAACAGGGCATTTGTAAGGAGCTTTGTTTTAAGTGAGTCTTAGAAGAATGCCTTCTTTATGCATTTGCATCAGTGTTTAAGATGAATGCAGCTGTAATAAAGCTAATTATTTGTAGAAATATTATATTATCCCTGGGGTGGGAGGGCTATGTTGCTTTGTATATCTTCTGTTCTCGGTTAAGGTCTTCATCAGCTATCACTATCAGCATGTGGCACTGCTGTATAATGAAGGGGAACATGGAAAAGAACTATTGAATGTCAAAGAGGTCTTTCAGCTCTGATAAGGCATATTTTAAGGTGAACTCCCACTGTTCATAGCTACCTAATGAGCCTGAGGTATTAAGGTTCTGTTTAAAAACTTTCAGCTAATTCATGGGAGACTAACTAAATTGAAAATTGAAACTGAAATCAAAATAAAGCATTGTTTAGCATTCTGTTGAGTTGTTTGTGTAATAAGATTAAAAAAACAATTAAATCTGATGAAACACAAAGTTTATTGGAGCATTATCACCAAATATGTGCTTTTCTGGTTTACTTTTAAACAGCTAGAACCCAAGACGTAGGCACTATCATGTCCTTTCAGCAATGTACTGTATTTGCTGCTTGTTATCTGAAAGGCTTTTGATATAGAAAGGAAGATCTACCATTTTTACTGAAGCATTATGATCTCTTCATTGCTTTTAATGGTCTGCCGTGTTAAGGTTTTATCACACATGGCAGAAACACATTTTTCAATGTCTTTCATAATCAAACAAATGGTCAATAAGAGCAGGTGTACAGCACACAAAGTGCCCGCTTAAGACGTTTAATGAGGCTATATTTAATAAGCTTAAATGGAACATTGTGACCACCTGTCTTCTAAAGCTTATTTAATATACTGCCACAGAATAGCACCAGAGACTCCATCAAGAGGCTTTGTGAAGATGGAAACATTTTAAAGTAAACACAAGTGAAATACATTACAGTATCTAATGAAAGTCAGTGGTTTCCTTTTTACGCTATTTTCATATTTCAATGTTTTCCAGGCCCCCTTGCATGTTTTATGTTATTAATTGTAATTTATTAACTGTGTACAGTGGATTGGCTGTCATTATAGGACATATAGTATATATATATAGTTTGACTGAAATAATTATCAATTAGCTAACATTTTATCTTCACATGACTAATTCAAATTGTATGGTAAATGTTTTTTTAATTGATTCTTTATTATTTTTAATTAACATTTTTCAAATAACATTGCATATTTAAATATGCACAGTACAATAAATGATGATATGCAAGCAATCTGTAGTATGCTGTTCTTCCTGAGCTACCTGAGGGCTGTATAAATATACCTTACAATTAATTAGTGGCTCCAATGTAATGGTTTAACTGACTAAAAGCTATTCTGCGGTTCATCATGATGTAAAGACTAAATTAAATTGCAAGTGTTAAAAGAGCTTTGATTTTGACTGAGAGTTCAAGAAATTGCTACTGCCAGTTGAACAATTTCACAGCCTGTGCCCATGATGACTATCTTTGCTTGTCTATCTGTAGATGACTCATCACTTCTGTCTCCTTTCTTGCTTTGACAAATTGATGTGCTTGTCTGATGAACACTCCTATGTTTTATGAGTTATTTTTCTTTTAAAGTTGTTATGATCCACATCGACCATTGATACACTTTAAACATGGTGAGTAACAAATGTACATGACATTTGTGTTTTCTGTAAATGAATACATTTTGTGTAGCTACTTACTGTATATTGAAGCAAATTAGCCAAACCTTTAGATCTAGAAATCTGTTCATATATTTATCAACAGACGTTGATAAATATATGAACAGCTCAAAGGGATATTTTGAGTCCTTACATTAAACATAAGATCACACTTGCTTGTATTTCAACTCTATTCCTTAAAGTAGAACAGAGAATGAGTTTTGTGGTGACACTTGTCCTGGAGAGCATTTTTAGGGTTTTAATTGTTTGGTTAAATTACAAAAACTACTCAATAAATCATATTTCGGTAAGTGTCAATTAGTATTTGATTACTAAACGTTCCTACGGGCTTTCCTAAGTCACAATTACGAGATAAGTCAGAATACTGAGTAACTAAGTCGGAATTCTGAGTTACTAAGTCACAATTCTTAGATACTAAGTCGGAATTCTGATATATAAAGTCGCAATTCTGAGTTACTAAGTCGCAATTCTGAGTTACTAAGTCGCAATTCTGAGATACTAAGTCGGAATTCTGAGTTACTTAGTCGGAATTCTGAGATACTAAGTCGCAATTCTGAGTTACTAAGTTGCAATTCTGAGATACCATAGCAAGTTTTTTTTTACTACCTGGCTGAAACGGGCTTCCACAGGGAAACGGGCTTCCATAGTTTTGCAATGGTAATGAATTAACTCCTAGAAAAAGAGGTACACAGATTAATAGGGGGCCCTTTCCAAAATGCACTACCATGGAACATACATATACTGTATAAAAACTCTTTAAGAATTTACCTATGAATATTTTGCAAACAAGTAAGATGGCAACTCACCCTGAACAAAACAGTCATGAATAATGGGATTGTAATTTAATATCTGCGAACAAATATATGTCAAAGAATCAAAGAAACAAGTTAAATATTTTGGGGAAAATGTTATTCATTATGAATATTTTGTATTTCCTATAAAATAAAACCTACATGCTCAACATACTCCTTCCTGCTATGGTGAACTACGCCATTTGTTTTACTCCTGCTATGGAATGACATGCTATACTATCTTATTTTTATTATCTTCTTTCAAGCTTATAAACATCTTCATTGCTCACATTTGTATTGCTTCAATTCTTTGGTTAAATCACAAAACAATGTCCAATAAGTCATATTTCAGCAGAAACAAGTATAAATGGAAAAAAGTCCTTTTACTTATTTGTTCCCAAGTTAGATTATTTAACAGGAGGGCAAAATGCTCAAGAAAAAAAATGCTTCTTTATATCCATGAATCAAGACGCAGGTGAGATTCAATTATCATCAGGGACTTAAGACTGCATGCCAGGTAGTTTAGCATTAACAGCTCCTGTTTGGTAGCTATTACAACTCTTTTCAGCCGATCAATACATACCAAAAGCCTGGCCACTGTCACTTTTCCCTCAGAAGGCAGACTTAAACTTGAAAAATTTATCAGCAGCTGAAGAAAAGAAATTCATCATCACAATCAATAGTGGCTGCTGTTACGCTGGCATAGATGTATAAGACCTATCTGAAGCATTCTTCTTTCCCCATGATATATCTATATTTAGGCAGGTATGAGGCAAAGGATCAATATGCTGCCGGCAGCTAATATTTCACTCAGTGTCTTGGCTGGACACTGTGTGTTCCACTCTCATAAAATGACTTGTCATGCACTGCTGGGCCTTGTCTAATGTGTGGCAGATGGGAGCAGGTGCAGATTAGTATGGGGATAATAGTTTATTTCAGAGGTGTGCACAACATTCTAATGCACAAGAACATTGGGGATGGAGGAAGATTTTGAAAGAAAAAGCAAGAGATGAAGAACTGCGACATGCCACAGATTAATCACCAACCTTCACAGGATGGCTAGAAAGTGTTGCTTTACCTTAACGAAGCAGCCCTGTCACCCTGCTCATCTTCTAGGTCAACTTTAAGCTCCTGACTTGCTAACTTCATAACGTTCACTCCCCTCTGTCAACAGAATAGACACAAAACTAATGTGAAGACATTATCTGCGAAGACGAGCATTTTTTCCCCACTTTCAATTGATTTGCCTTGACTAAATCTGTTTTTGTATTATTTATCCTGGAACTTTATCTTTGGTAAGTGAAAATGTTCAGACTTCTCAAAAATGTGCTCCGCATTCTGATGAGCTAGATCAAAAACAAAACTGAACAATAGGGAAGGAAGTCCATGAGATTTAGTTGATAGAGAAGTAGGGACATCAAGGTCTTGACCTTTAATATTTAATAAGCAAAATTTGATTATTTGAGTGATATATATATTTCACTAGGGGGTGCCAATTATTAGTTTGCAGACCCCTTGGGCTAGCTGTGATCTAGTTTTATCCCAATATGAGAACCTCAGTTCAATACAGCGTTTATACCAATTCGACTTTCACACAAGACTGAGACCCTGAAACAGGATCTCAGGAGATGGAAGGCATGCAAAGGTGATTACGGATCATTCATCCTGAATGCAGGGCTTAAAGTCAATCCTCAGTAAGCACCTTTAAAACAATGTTATGTGTACACAGGGGGCTGAGTGGTCCCCATTTTGATAGGCATTGGGGCTGTTGTGCAACAGACCAGAACATTTCATAAAAATGATAAGGCAAAGAGTAGCTGCTTGGGATTTGGAAATTGAAAATGGATTGATGGGAGTAGAGAAATGATCACACACACATACACACAAAACAACTTCAATTTTTATTTGATGTCTCCTGTGACAGTTATGCCTCACAGTGGACTAGTAACTGGTTACTGATGACATTTTGTCCAGCTTCAAAGTCAACAAAGCTGTGTCATTCCATGTAATTGAGGGTTAAAAATTACACAGATTAAATTACTACAAAATTACTACAAGGAATTCAAACAAATGTATCATGCACACAAATTGCTATTAAATTAGATGTTTTAGCTTCTTTAAATGCTGTATTTAACCTACCATGTGGTTTCTGAAAGTCTATGATTTTAGAAAGGTGAATTTTACATAGTTCCTACACAACAATGTAGATGTTTTCTGTCATGTAGATCCTGAACAGTACACTGCTGTTCTTCTTTTTTGTATTTTATCTTTAACACAAAATTAAATCTTTCAACAATATCTAGTTCATTGCAAATAAATTTAAACACTGAAAAAGTGCTACAAGCAAGCATTGGAGCAAGGTTTAATGGTATAACATGCAATAAATGTAATATAAACTTCATATCAGTACTCTTCATGTTGTTAAATCGTAGCTGAACGCTAAAAATATAATCAATGTAAAACAAAATAAAAATATACAGGAATACAGGTATACAGTTACACAACAAAAAATCATTATTTTCTTATACACTGGTTAACAAAACAATTTTGTGCACTGCCATTTCCATGAGCAGAGATTAAGAGCAGGTTGAAGGTAGACCACTAATTGACCTCTGTGGCACAAACAATTAGACTGTATGTCCATGAAACAGACATGTGTGCTCCTCACTGTTCAGGATTAATTGCTATTACAGGTGGTGCCTTGTAAAAATATGCTTTAAAAACCTGTTGGCAGTTAATGACCCAAACAGTAATACATACAAAAAGGATTTTTTTTTTCCAGACATGCCATTAACATTTTAAATTCAAAATACATCCCATGATGACGTTTATAGTACTGATTCAATGAATATATTGCGAACAATGACTCCCTTTAGACTAGGGATAATCTCTAAGAAATCTGTGAGACTCAGGAGCTGTAAAAAGTCAGAGTACCCTGTTCCCCACATATTGTGAATAGGTACTAGATAATAAAGCAATTATTTTAGAACATTGTTGTCTAGATTAAACTGATTAAAATATAATTAATAAGATAATGAAAAAGTTCTAACCTTCTAATATACTGTGTCATTCAAAAGATGAATATTGTAGTACTGCAGAATACTACAGAATCTGTTGCTAGCAATCAATAATAATGCTACATTAGCAGCTGCACTTGGTCTTTTCACTGGTGACGTTATTACAATGAATTGTGTCTGAAGTTTCTGCTTAATCCTCAATTCTTTGCCCTTCATATCTCAAAGACAGCCTGCAGGCTAGAATTGGCCTTTGCTGACTCTCTTCTGACAGTGAATAAGTTTTCCTTTCTGTGGTTTACTTTTATCTCAGGGATCACACTAAGAGTGGGTCAAGATCAATGCCACTATTCACAAATCTACAGAGACTCCAAGTGATTTTGATAGACCTTATATTTGGTAAATTTCCTTTGCAGCCCAATTTCCTTACAACAACGTCAGAACTAAACAGTATTGTTTATTTTCTCTCAGTCTTTCTATGTATTTTATTTACAGCTTTAAATGCCAACATACACTTATATGTTTTAAATGTAGTAGTCCTTTCTTATATTAAAATTACAATGTTTTCTTCAATATTAAACAGTGAGAAACAGTGCTGTATTATACAAAAACAACATAAATCGTACATGAACTTTATTGTTTTTACATGCATAAGCTCGAAAAGTTACCAAGAAAAATTAATTTAGCTGAAATGTAATTTTCATAGTGAATTCTAGGATTAGAAAACTGCACCTGTAAAATACTCATGTTTGACAGAAGAATGTCTTTGAATTTAATTAACTTGCATTAATTACACGTTTCTGTATTATGTTTAAACTTATTTGCTATTTGTAAAGAATTTTAATTTAAAAAATATTTATGTATAGTTAAAATATATTTTACAAAACAAAGCTTCCCCTGTTATGTTGGAAGCAGGTGTCTTTACTCTTGAATACTTCATTTCACTGACACTTCACAGTCAATCCACCAGGTGGCCACAAACATCCAGTAACAGAAATCGCTGAGGATTAATGACTGTATGCAAGGAATACACATTTAAAACCTGAACTGTGTTTATGCTGAATTTTACCTTCACTTATTCGACATAGTGTTATACACAAAATTTAACAAAACAAGCACTTTTTGTCCAAAAGCTGGTCAAAGAAACAATAATAGCTTTTATGTCATATTTAATCTAACTGCTGAAAAATTCAGTAGAAAACTAAAGAATATGATATGCTACATGGATTTGGTTGAAAAACGTACATTTGAATGATTTTTAAGAATGAAAATAAACTGAGCATAGCCAGGAGAGAAAACAAAAACTGTGATGTGAAACATTGAATTCAAATAATTTAAAAATGGCCTTTTCACAAATGCCTTTAAAGAGGAGAGAACATTGAAGAATTATGAAGAAACGTTGCACATATCTTTCCTCTTTGTTTCCACTGAAGGAAAATGATCATATTGGGTGCGCAAATGATGTTGCATTGTGGATCTGAGACAGAAGGGACATCTTTTAAAATGTATGTTAAGATGTATAAACAACAACAGCTAACCAAAGAACAAGATATGACATTATGATAGATTACCTTCTTACCTCATTGATTAGTACTGGGGGACAAAAACATCACTGAAACAAACTGACAAAAATCAATCCTGCCCATAAGATTAAATCAATTCAGCCCAAATTGGCTGACCTGTGGACAGCACTATTATTAGGGAAGGAACAAGAAACGTAATTAGTATTATAATGACTTTCAAAGAAGGACAAAATGACCTTGTTTGAATCTTAGAACTTAAAATGTCAGATAATTTAAAAAATGTTCAAATGTCATATTGCAGGAAGCGCTTTTGACAATATTATGAACACTTGTTTTGCAGGTCGGTCAAATATTTCACTGTCATACGCACCAAGGAACATTTATGTATGCAGTTTAAAAAAAACAGGTATTTTTTTCCCCACAGATATTAAAAATAATTTTCAAAATGATCCTGGCATAATTATTAACCTGGATTGATAGGTAAAGGTCTTCTAACCTTTACGTGAACGTATACACATGAATTTTTAAAATGGCAGTTCAGCACACAACCTAGCAAGCAGGTTACAGTACATACCTATCTAGAATACAGTGAATAGTGCCATTCGTGTGCAGATACTCTCAGTGTGCAAAACAAGGAGCTACAACAGCAAGAACAGAATAAAAAAGGTATAAAAAGTTAAATATAAGCAAAATACAATTGTATCTCCAAGGGTACAATAAAACCCTTGGAGGTACAGTTTCTTGATGGATTAAACTGTATTCCCTAGAATGTCTAAGGGCTTCAGTCTGCTATTATGGTACTTCAAGGAATAAACAAACTTAATTTTCGCTCTCTGTACATTATGGAATGGGAAAGGAGAGACAAAAGCCAATCTCTTTCTTCCCACAGCTGGTTCCACTGGACCAAAGGGATCCCTCTGAGCAACACATCAAGAAGATGAATGTTGGGCACATGGAGCCAGACAAGGCCTGCTCATTTAAGACATCGTTGTGGCTCAGATGAATACGGGGTGCTGCCCCCCCTAATGGAGAACTGCTGCTCATTTGACAGGAGGCGATAAATAAAAGAACCACAATGCCACAGAGCGTGTTTGGAAGTGGCATACCAGCTACAGTGAAAAATGGCAGATAAGACTGCACAAGCCTCCCCACAATAGGATCCCAGGGTAGAACAGTACTTTACAGGTTAAATAAAACAGAATGAGTGTGTCTAGGAATCAGCAGCACAATGGGACATTATACAGCAGTGATTCTCAACCAGCATTTAGCCATGGGCCACACTGGACATTTAAAAGAACTAAAACTGCCTATAAATGGATGGCAAAGAATAATACTATTGGTAGGGCATCATCTAACTGGGCTGTTCAGCACCATGAACACAGAGTACTATACAATGTCATTATGTTATTCTAATATTACAGCAAACACCCACTGACAAACACCCAATGTACTGATTTATCAAAATAGGTTGCATATACAGTATAGTGGCACAGTGGTGAGCTTTACTGTCTCACAGTACTGGGGCCCTGTATTTAGTTCCAAACCTGAGGGGGTTCTATCTGCATGGATTTTGTAAACACAGACAGGCATACAATCTCACGGGGGCTGATTTTGTTCAAAAGTCAATTAACCTGCCAGTACGTCTTTGGAGTTTGCGAGAAAACCAGAGCACCTGGAAGAAACTCACATGAACACGGAGAGAACATAGAAACTCCACACAGTAAGCACCCTAGGAATTAAACACAGCACCCCAACATGATGAAGCAGCAATGCTAATCACTGCACCACTTTCTTCCCACAGCGAGAAATCCTTGAGAAACCAGATTATCTAGAATGTAAATAAACTGCCCACACTTTCTTATTAACTGACAAGTATATAACTCAAAATATTACCAATTGTAAGCTTTTCTGTCTGAGACAGGCTGGAGTTGAGGCCTACAATTACCTAGTGTGCCACAGCTGAGAAGTAATCAATGGCCTCGTTTTTTTGTTCCATTTTCAACGTGGAAGAGAGGTGGCCTGAGCCAGCCGCTTTAAACAGGTGATAGACAGACCCAAGGATCTGGTGAATGCACATTTAAATGACATTACAAGGAAACTCGTTCCGCACAGTGGTAGGGTGATAAACTGCAAAGATTAAATCTCAGCCCACACAAAGCAAAGGGCTAAGACAGTTTTCTTAAAAACTGCAGCTACAACTCTTGACAGGACATCAAACGCCTTCAGCTTTTTCCATATTTACATAGCTGCCTAGCTGTCAAGGAAGCCAATAACTTCAAACAGTCAATGAAACTAAAGGCAGTTCATGGCGTGAAAAAAATTTAAAGATTGCTTCATGTATAAAGTACACAGTGCATCAGTTCTTCTAACTTAATGTCTGTGGGTTACAGGACTGCAAGAACAAGAAATGTGCATTGCTGAAATTTTAAAATAGGCACAACATATTAGCAGCTTATACCTACATAGAAGGCAATGTTTTATAGGAAAAAATACAATGGTAGCAATACAATCAAGGATTTTTCCATCATTACGATTGTGAAGACACTTCTCACATTAATAACACAATGCAATGAATTTTCTCTCTTTAAACTGAGTAAAAACATAAAAGGGGCCTGTAATGTTAATTCAATTCATTCAGAATTTGGGGAAAAAATGATTAAGAAAGTTTGCAGAGTATGATACACTTTAATCTAAGACTAAGAAAATCTTCTGGACATTTCAGTGTCATTTATCACTGAAAAGGCATGGATACTCCAAAATATTTTTAAAAAACATGTAACAACGCATCTGAATAAATAGCTTATATTGGCTGTAAAAAAACATAAGGTTATTTCTAAATCAAGACAATACGAACAGGCGCTGTTCATTCCAAGTGTCTTTTAAAATTAAAGTCAAGGAGACATGTGGATAGGTTTCGCTACATCTTATGTCAGGTGGAGATGATTGTTCATTGCTTTTCCTGCACTCAGAAGCACGCACAAGTAATAACGTCTCCTCATCTCAGATTTTTCACACAGCCAAAAGCAGAGCCTTCGTTGTAGCATCTATATTTCCCAAGAGGTCTTCAACTCGGCCACAGAAGCAGGCCTGAGGTTTCTTCCTGTTTCAGATGTGAAATTTAACATTGTGTTTTTGTCTCCTTTGACAAATTGAAACCAAGTGTTAAAGGTGTAAAGGGAAAAAATGTTTTAAAAATCTGAAGGTCATTTCTAACTGTTTCAGGAACACTAAGGTATTTAGCTCAGTTTCTAGTTTTTATGGAATAATACCATATTTTCTTTAACATTTATCACAGTAAATTTTCATTGTGTTTCTGCAGATTTAAAGTAGTTTCACCATGTTCATTGTATACACTGTAGATTCCCAAGCTTGATTCCTATTACTGTTGGTATTTTGTTGTTATTTCTCTTCATTACTACAAAAGTACACCACCAGAATATGCTTTTATGAAAACTGGGTGCAGAATCCCACAACCCTCTTCACAAGTTCATGATGATTCCTGTTGTTTACACCGTCAAGCAAAAATAATCAGTTTAATTCTATGAAAAGCAACAAAACCATATTTATTTTGTATGTTCTGTTTCTGTTTTTACATTCTGTGTAACACTTATGATATATTTTAAGTCATTCCCTTTATTTCTTATTCATTTAACAAAAACATTGTCAGTTAAAACAGTCAGTTTACAAAGCCTCCTGCCATAAACACCAGAGGTGTCAGGCATGCATGTCAAGTTACAGGAAACAATTGGAATAAACTTTACTTTTCCATTTAGGAAATTATAACTAGTTTCTTGCAAGCCACCTTTAACGTAACTTTCTGTCAATGTAAAGCCGTTTCTTGTAATTTACTATACTTTTTTCATATCTCCATTTGCATGGACTCTTTTTTATAATTTTTTGCATATTCACATTCATTTCCTTATCAAATAAATTCTAACTGGTTTCATAATGACATAATGTTTCATCAAGGAGGACAAACCATTTTAGAAATTATTTTGAAGAAAACAGAATTTGGTCACCAATGAAGTTCAGCACTTTAGATGTCTCTTGTACCCAGTACTGACCAGAACCACCGCTGCTTGGTTTATTTGATAACATTAAACTATGAAGTCCAATTCTAATTGCTTGGCTGAAAACACAATGCAGTGTATAGTTTTAATAATACTAGTCAAAACATTATAGCCCGCTGTACTTGTTATATTGTATCATGAATCTATATATAAACTAATGGAAAAATGAAATGCAACATTTTCTGGAATGAGAATACTTTAGCTATAGCTTATGTACTTTAACAAAAAGTTTTAGGCCCTCTGACCAGCAATACAGCTTGTGCAGTGAGGCATTGCAGCTTGCCAATCACACAAAAGCTCATTCGGTGCATTTTTACCCAACAAGGTCCAGGTGGAACAATGCCTAATCAGATCACCTTTAAAAAGGCCTTAATTCAAAGCTTAAGTCACTGCAAGAAAAAGGCCACACTTTTCTGTGCCTTCCATAATGCCTCAAATGTCACCAGAAGCAAGGGAGAGGGCCATTGGCATTCTGCAGGCAGGCATATCATGTCCCAGCATTGTGCGACACTATGGAGTAAGCTGCTACACTGTGTCCTGACTCCAGAGAAGGTTTCAGCAGACAGGCAGGATAGATGACTGTCCCAGATCCAGTCACCCTCAAATGACCACACCAGAGCAGGAGCGACACATCAGACTTTCATCTGGGAGATAGTTTCAGATCTGCCACCCGTACTGGTGCTGAAACTACCGGTAGACACAATGCCTGCATCAGTGACAGGACAGTGAGGCTCCATGCTGCTGGCCTTAGAGCAAGGTGCCCTGTCAGACATCCACTGCTCACACCTCCTAGATGTCACACCGGACTGGCTTGGGACAGACAGAGGCTGCGATGGACTCAGCAGTGGCATCAGATCTTCTTCATGGATAAGTCACTGTTCAGCCTGCTCCACACAGATGGGAGGTGTTGCATTTCTTTTTTCCATCAGTATATATAGTGGGTATGATTATCATTTGAAGCAATGAACATTGTGCCTGCAAGAAAAAACACACTTTCTCCTGACCATCAGGTGCTTTTCCTGTCTGCAGCTAATGTAAGGAGGACAATAGCCAAAGTTAATCCATGTTAAGCTGCTGGAACTGATAATATACCTGGTTGCATGCTCAAGGAATATGCAGTACAGCTAGCCGACATCCTCACAGATATTTTTAATATCTCCTTGAGCCAGGCAGTCATCCCCGTATGCTTCAAGTCCACCACTATTATACCAGTGCCGAAGAAGTCAGCCATGTCCTTCCTCAATGACTATCATCACGTGGAACTCCAATTATCATGAAGTGCTTCGAGAGACTAGTCATGAGCCACATCAATTCCAGACTCTCTACCCCTTTGGACCCCCTTCAGTTTGCATACCGCCCCAACCAGTGGCTGTATCTCTTCCCCTTCACCTGGCCCTGTCCCACCTGGATAAGAAAGACTCTTATGTAAGAATGCTGTTTATTGGCTTCAGTTCAGTATTTAATACAATCATTCCCCAGAAGCTGACAGAAAAATTGAGCTTGCTGAAGCTTAACACCTCCCTTTGTAACTGGATTCTGGACTTTCTGACCGAGAGACCTCAGACAGTCCAGATCGGTAATAACATCTCCAGCACCATCACAATGAGCACCGGAACCCCCATGCGTATACGTGATCTGACAACTGGAATCAATTTCCTGTCGTTAAACTCTGTTTATTTTTAATGTGCTCAGTGCTCAGTCCACTGCTGTTCACATTGATGACTCATGACTGTACTGCCTGTTCAAACTGCATCATCAAGTTTGCTGATGACATGACAGTGGTGGGCCTCATTAGCAACAATGATGAGTCACCATACGGAGAGGAGGTGGAGCAACTAGTGAGCTGGTGCACAAACAACAACCTATGTCTCAACTTCAAGAGGACCCACGCTGATCACTCCCACTGTACATCAATGGCTCTCCCGTGGAGACAGTTAGAGGCACCAAGTTTCTTGGTGTACACATTACTGATGACCTCACTTGGTCCCTCAATACCACCTCCTTTGCCATGAAAGCACAGCAGCGTCTCTATTTCCTGCGGCAACTGAGGAGAGCAAACCTTCCTCTGCCCATTCTTACCACTTTCTACAGAAAGTGTAGAGTGTCCATTGAGAGCACGTTAACCAGCTGTAAGGCTGTTTGGTTTGGGAATTGCAACACTTCAGACCACAAGACCCTGCAACGAATTGTTGAAACAGCTGAAAAGATCATTGGAGCCTCCCTCCCTCCATTCTATTTCTGTCATGATAAACGCTGCATACACAGGGCCTCCAGAATAGCAGATGACCCCTCCCATAAACTCTTTGCCCTCCTACCATCTGGGAAAAGATATCGCAGTGTATGGGCTAGCTCCACCAGACTGTAACAGCTTCTTCCTGTGGGCTGTCAGACTCAACACCCTGGAATCTACTTGCACCCACTCCAAATCCAGAAACAGGGTTTAAATCCCCAGTGTGTTGTGTATATTGTATTATTTACCTTGTAATTTGCACTATCTGCACTATGTGTATCCTGTCTACAATGAAAGTCTACGACGAAAGGCTGCAAGTTCCCAGACAAGTCTGGGAAAGGACGCAGCCTAAAGAACTGGACAATCAACTGAAGGACCTCAACTGGATGGCTGTACACAAGAGACTGGCCACCAGAGAGGTCCTCTACAGACACTCGCTTACCAGGAACCCGCATTGCCCCCGGGACACATGTTTCGTCAAGGAGACTCAGGAGCACATGTTCTGGAGCTGCCCCTTCGCCAAGGCGGTGTGGGGCAGAATGGACAACACCATGCAACTCCTGGGGACGGGTGCGGTGCTCAGTTACCAGTACATTCTGCTGGGGCTGGCACCTACCGGATTGGACAAGGGGACGCAGTTCCTGATGTGGCTGCTGCTGTCCCTCACTAAAAAAGGCCTGTGGGACGCGAGGAACAATCTCATCCGGCACAACATCGAGTGGGGAGCGAGAGAGCTGGAGGAGAAGATCCTGGCGGACCTCAGGGGGAGGATGAAGCGCGAAGTAGCCAAATGGGGTTTCCCCATGGCTAGGGAGCGCTGGAAAGGACTATGGACCCTGTACAGGGATTAATGGTTAACAGCAAGTGGTGGGGTTTGGAGGGACTCTCATCATAGCGCAAATCCGCCCACACTTGCAAGGATTGATAATGGACAATCACCACAATCATTTTTTTCAGAATAAAGTATATTTTATAAGAAAAAAAAAACCTGTCTACAATGTCTACAGTATGTCAGTGTCCTTTCTGTCCTGTCTATATTTGCACCGGGGACGAGAAGGAACGATTTTTCGTTCTACTGTATTCTTGTATATGGGTGGAATGACAAATAAACATGAGTTTGAAATTACTATGAATGAAAGTGAATGTTTTTAACAAAATAAAACCAATTCTGGTGAGAACTGAAGCTGTCTGGTATATACACTTTTTCACTTACAGTTGATACACAGTTAACAAATAAAGAGAAGTCTAAGTGTATTATGAATAATAAAATATTACTGTAACAAGATTGAAAGCTTTAATGTTTTAAATGTTTTTGTGTTGTTTTGGGTTTTGTGTTGCATACTTGCATAAAGACACGTTTGTGTTAATATTGTAACGCTTACGGCCGACAGGTACTGTGTAAGAGCCGGCTTACCAGAGCAGCAAGGGCGCCCGCCTGAGCCCCCGTTGCTTTACAATATAAAATGTTTTTCCATTATTGTGAAATCAATGTACAAGCAGAATAGGCAGATGTGATGGTTACCATTGGAGACTCACAGTTCAGAGTCTTAGATTCAATTCCAAACAGTGCCACATTCCATAATTCCATATGGAGTATACATATGGATCTCCTCCTGCCTCCTTAAGATGTGCTGGCTAGGTTAACTGACGTCTCTTAACTGTCCTTGTGTATCTCCCCGGATGTGGACTGGTGTCTCATCCTAGACATAAACTCACCTTGCTGCCCTTTGCTTTTAGAATAGACTCTGAATTACTGTGACGCCTATTAGGGACAATTGCCTTTGTGGTAATGTGCAGATACTACATTCAGAACAGTTGTCTCATTTAAATCTATATTTGTGTCACGTTGACAGCTTTCAGTTTGGCTTTTAAAACATGACATTTGTTTCAAACCAACGAACTATCACATGTCCACACATTACAAATGCCATATTTTATCAAGCAAGGACTGTTTACAAGAAAAATATAAAAACAAGTCTGTCATTTACCAATGATAATACAATGATTTGTATAAAAATGGTGCGTATGTATACAAAATATATTGTAGCGTTTACAGGTTATTTTCAGAACAAAAGAACAGTGGAGACGCGATTGACCAACCAAGCGGTAGCTTTTTCGTTAACAACCACACAAAACCAAGCTCAAGAGTTACACGCATATGAGGAGACTGACGGAACACGTACACTTCTTTAGGGTGGTAATTACCTAACAACACGCTATACTTTTACAAGACTACACAGGGCACTAGAATTACTAGGACATTATGTACACAGGTAGGGTCAGCCGCTGGTCATCGTGCTGACCCTCAGACTCTCCCCGGCTACCACTCCCAGCATGCCCAGCGGTACTACGAGAGCCTAGGGGCGCTTCCTCCTCACTACCAGGCGAGGGCGTTACAATATCATGTTACAACAGAAAAGAACCCCGATTTTGGGTCACTATTAACGATATCATTGTGAAAACAAATAGGTGTGGAAAACTATTATTTTTATAAATAAAAAAATATTATTATTATTATTTATACGTCTACTACATGAAGAAGTGCAATCAGAACAGCACTAGCAGATTATCTTAACACTTAGACTTTTTCATTTGATATATAATACTGGACATAATTATGGAAACAAAAGACAAAGCAAGTACATAATGCAAATCATACATTACGGGGTAATAGCTTTCATGTAAAATTGTTACCTTACACGATATTTTTTTAGTTATCATGACAATATTATTGGGCAGCCTAATGCCTAACTTCACAGCAGCAGCATTTAAGGTGGAACGAAAAACGCGAATAAGAAGCCAACTTCAGCCTCGTATCAAGCAACCCATCAGAAAAGGTCAAACCGCCTAAATAAATACAGAATAGCAGTTTCCAAACAGCTACAAACCCTGTAAGACCATTTTGAGCTGCTGTGTATTTTATACCTGTTCATAAAGCCAAGTCACTTTCAAGACTGCCCCGATTCGCTGTGGATCTGTCAAGCAAAGGAACTTTTAGTTTGTTTTCTCTTCTTCGATCACTTTAATTGTCCGGAGTACAAGTAATCCTGTACTACACCCCGTATAAACTGGTCTCCAAAACAGCGTCAGCCGAAGAGAGTTTGATTTTCAGTCTCAGTCAGTTAGGCATGTCTTTTACATTTCCAGCTCACTTCTTTCTAAAAAAACTTAAACAGTGTTTCAGCAAAAGAACCACGAGATTTTCCTAACAGGATAGCACCGGACTTATTTCCTTTTCACAAAAAAATCCCCAACGAAATGGAACATTGTAGCCTTAAGGCCTGAGTTTGGAGAAAGGGAAATGTTTATTTTGCTTTAATAATAACCTTGACTACAATATAGTAGTCAACCAGATTCCAGTGTCCTTGTAGACATATTTCGTGGTACTACTCTCCCCTAAACAATACAGGTAACAGTTATATAACATATGCCCTCGTTTCTGTATACACATACCGCAAAATATTAAACGTATTTTTACATTCCCGGAGAAACACGTGGAGTTGTTGATCATACGCTAGTGTCCCGGATGTCCTTCCTCTGGGGTCACGTCAACATGGCGGCGTCCTTAAGTCAATGCTTTTTTTTTTGACTGAATCTGGCGGATATTGAGTAAGATCTGTGAGAATGCAGGTGAAGGATAGTGCAGTGTGGATTGTGCTAGCTCCGTGAAAGATGGAAGGAAGAGAATTCTCTGCATCACTTGTGGTAAACGCGATAGAATTGTTTTTGTCAAACGCTAAGAATTAAAACGTGTTCTGTGCGATGCTACACGGAGTAATACGAGAAGAGGTTTCTGCAGATAAGTCTAATGACATGTTTGTGAATATAAAAGTGTTTAACCAAGGCTGTGCAACCAAGGCGTTTAACAAGTTATCAGAAATAAAATGTTATTTTTATTTGTAACTTTAAGCCCTTGGATGTGTCTGTGATACAAGTAAAATATTTTACTTGTTGATCAAAACCTAAAAGCAGATAAAAGTAAATGTCACCAACTGAAAAACATACTTTTTCGTTTCAGTCATTTAACGTCGATTTACTGCTTCATTGTTTGAATCTGACGATGTTTGGACTGTTTTTAGCTAATAAAAAATTACACAATTATACTCTAATTTTAAGCTAATTACCTGGAAAAAGTAAGCAAAGATATAGTGTCTAGTCAGTTCAAGAATAAGAGACACTCAGGAATGGGGATTCATTTTCGTATGGGGAATGAACGTATTTTAACAAGAAACATTAAAAAATAAACGAGGCAAACTTTTAATTTGATGCTGAAAATCGAGAAAGGCATTAACACTACGCATCTTGGTTTTTAGAATAACTAAGATTTGGGATATTATTTTTTGGCGTAATTTTGATACATTGATTGTTCTTGACTGATACACTGAGAGACTTTAAATGTTGCATAAGTCCTCCTTATTGAGGCTGATTAGGCACGGCTGATGAAGTGATTTAATAAGTTGAATATCCAGCCCAGTAGAAATCATGAAAAGAAAAACAGAAAGAAACCAAGTCTTTGACTAAGTTACTTCAGAAGGCCTTGCTGATAATGGAGTTATTGCTCTTGAACAATGAATCAGTGTTTTACAGTATGTAGGCTACCATTATGGATATTACCAGTGGCAGTGGCAGAGACCAGCAGAATGATGCCATAAATGATTCAATTATTGTTAATAACAGCCCAGTCAATAAGGAGGTCCAAGTGTGATGGTAGATGTGTCTAGTTGTGGCTCCATTTGTAGTGCTTGTTGACAAGCTGGCTTCATGGTGCAACACTAATCTTTGGACCGCATCTTCTTCTCGTACTGCAGGCTTAGTCTGATGTGATGTGTGAAAACACCACACATTCTCATTCCACTCATGTATCAGTGATGTGCTTGCAAGATGACAGTGTTATAATTATGTGAAGGAGACCTGACTCAACAGACTTGAGCTCCATTGACCATGTGGAGGGTGAAGATGTATGGTATCTAACTATAGTTTGGAGACCAGTGAACAGCAATGTGCTTTTCCTGGCTGTAGAAGAGCAGTGGGACAGAATCTCACAAGAAATGTTATGTGTTCAATAAAATGTCAGTGTAAAAGCTATAAAAGATCACCATTTTCCTAATAATAACAGCCTGCAATGATTTGTAGTTACAAGTTATTAGTATATTGTGATGCTCATTTAAAGTAAAGCAGGGAAATGGCTTCTTAATTGTCTTCTGAAAGATGAGTGTTCATGTTCAGCTTATTTCTTACATTGTGCAACAAAAAATGTGCTTCATACTCAATGTGGACTTTTTAAAATGTGCATTTTGACAGAATTTCAAAGTGTCTACTTTTCTTCAGTTTTGCATGTGCACTGTCAGATGCATCAGTTTATTAATTTGTTTGTTGATTAGTTTAATTAAAAACCTGTGATTTCCTGACTTCTCTGTAATATGATCTTCAGCAGTAGATCTTTATAAAATTGTCTCCCTTCTGGGCAAGCATACTGATGCTCTGTAGGTAGAACTCAAGAATCAGTTAATGCAAAATAGATATATGGATTAAAAAGAGCTGTGGCCATGTATATAGGGACTTTTGTGTCTGTACACACAAACACAATTTCTATGGTTCTAATTGTATAAAAAGGCTTTATTCAGTTTACATATTTTTTGCAATTGTGTGCAATCATGAGATTTTGTCATTGAGTTTTGAGACTATTAGCTGTACATATTTCAATATTTTTTACTCTGAATGTTGTACCCTTAATATGCTTTTTACTCTTAACTATGTGCAGTGTTATGTTTTAATAAGATGTCTTTGTATTAAAAAATCTTTTTTTTTTCAAAACACTTGATATCAGCCTTCATGTAAGAAATGGAAGAAGTAAAGGTTTATTCCATGCTGGAGAGAGAAGAAAAGAAATGCAACGTTTCGGATGTTTCGTTTCGGACACCCATTCACAGCCCAAAGAAGGCTCTACAGCTGAAACATTTCTTCTCTTTTTAGCATGGCATTTACTTGTTCCTTTGCAGCCTACGCATGCTGACGCAGCTCCCTACTTGAACTACTTCATGTAAGAAATGCTGAATAATGTTCTGTGTAAATGTTGTTGGACTCCTGTTTCTTTACTGTATCACTTTGCACCTTTTTGTATTTTCCAGCCATTAAAGATAAATCATTGTTTATTTGTGTCTATGTTCCCAGGCAGGGGGTTGTGCTGGGATGTGTGTGGACCTGGTGTTATATCCGCTGGACACCGTCAAAACCAGACTGCAGAGTCAAAACGGCTTTTACAAAGCAGGTGGTTTCAGAGGAGTCTACTCTGGAGTCCTTTCAGCTGCTGTGGGGTCTTTTCCTACTGGTGAGCCTTCAGTCTCCACACTAGAGCTATTTGTCTTTTTAAGTAAGTGAGGTGCCTGCAAGTATGCCAGATAAGGTGGGATACACCCAATCTTAAGGCAAGAAAAGCAGGATACACCCTGGCAGTCCATACATAAAACATACACAAACACAAGAGAAACGTTCCAACTCCACATGGGCAGCCACCTAGGTCTGGAATTAAGTTAACGGCCCCAGTTCTGCGAGGTAGCAATGCTAACTAACCATTGTGTTCCTGTGCCGCCCAGTTGTTAAAACGAATTGCTTAATTCCTAGGCAGAGGCAAAGCCCATAACAGAGCACAGTGACGCATCAGATCAGAGCTCACCCTGGTTATTAGGGTGAAGTACACCCAGTTCATCACAGGAAGTATCCCCAGCAGGGCTGGTCCCAGGTCATAGGGCTGGCTGACTGGAACAACTGAGCTCAAATAATTTTTACAGCCTGTAAGTCCAGAGGCCTCTCCACCACTCTATGCCATATCTGCCGCTTAAATTACAACTGTGCCTAATTTTAGTTTTAAATTTGTAATGTTTATTAGTTTGATACGTTGATAAATAAAGGTGTATTTTTTATTCATTATGGATTGCCCTACCACTACAGATGCAACCATTCAAAGTGCGCAGTACAGACTGACGCACGATGACGCAAAATACCGCGTTACGTGATTGGTTGACCGACAGGGGCATTCGTGGTCTGTTGGTCGGTCGTAGAAAGATTTACAGTAAATGTCTTCACTGTGCCCGTTTTAGCATTGAATATTCATATGGAATTTTACCACTGAAGGGAAATCTTAGTACCTGAGCAAAAAAAGAATAGGAGCATACTGTAACGCGTGTGAAGGCCACAAACGATATCAATTTTGGAACATAAACATACAGTATATGGCTGGTCTCGGTACTTTAAATAACAAATACACACCAGTATTCCATTTCTCCCTAAACATTTTAAGCATCGAAGTCTTTAACTAACGTGATACCGGAGTCAACAAGCATGCCTTTAGAATTTGATTAAAAGGGAATATAATATGGAATCGCGTATCTAAAGAAATTAATAACGATATAATTATATTCATGTTGCAAAAAAACTGCAATGGACATAAAAACTCCCTTGCTTTTAACAGAGCGTTCCATAATTTCTAACTATGAAAATTATTTAAACTGCGACATTTATCATTCAACCAGAGCTCGAAATATCACAAGGATCCCCAAGAGCACAGCAAAGACTGTATTAAAAGAACTGCGTATCTAAAGAAATTAATAAGATATAATTATATTTGTGTACTGCGACAGGGCTGTGTAGGGCTGTTTTGCCTCTCTCTTCATGTGACTTCCCTTGTAGCCCACTGGTCTACAGTGCCTGATTACCAACTCACGGGTTGTGTGTTCAAATCCAGCTGGCGCTGTGACTTTTCTTTTAACAAACATTTCTTCAAAAAAATATAATAGTAATATTATGGACAATCAATTGACTTTTATATTTCAAAATATCACAACATGATCGAATCTAAGTCATTTTTGATAACAATGAATAGTCACCTTCATCCCTTCTGACAACGGTCCCTGCTTCTGCTTCCTGCTTCTATTGTGTGTGTGTGTGGGGGGGATCCCTTCGGATCTATCTTCAGATTTAAAAGGTTATTAATCATATCTTTGGTGTCGCATCTTACCAGTGCAGCTGATCTTTTGCTGCCTGGGTGGGTCAACTATCACAAAGCTTTAGAGAACCTAACATTTCTATTATCAACAAATTGTAAATTTGTAATAGAGTAAATTTTTATAGAGAAGGACAGTATGCATTGCAATATAAACATTTATATTGATTTAAATCGCAAACGCGTGTTTAATTATATGTGTTTTTTTAAACCATAATCAGACAAATGCAACATAAATTGATACAGTATCTTTGTCTTCTAAGTATCTTGTTAAACTTTCAGCATAGCTTTCTCCCCGTTTAGATGTATTTTTCTTGGGATTTTGGGATCAAACGTGGAAGGATTAGATTGTAATTGTTTTTATTTTTCAAATACGTTTTAGAAAAGTGTAATCTATACCTGCCCAGACTGTATGCCCGCTTCACTGTGGAACAGCCGCACTGGTCGGCGGCCTTCCTAAACCCCGCCCTGACCACTTTCACTCCTGTTCTGCTCTTCTCCACGCACCCCAGCCGGGCGCTCTTCGGCCTCTGCCCGGGACGAATGTATATTTAGATATTTACACCTGGCGCGGCACCGAGGGAGCGTCTGCATTTATAACTTAGTTTTTAAAATTAGTCAAGCAATATGAAGCATCTCCTTTTACTTTTATGTCCCTTAAATACATTGAGCACAGCTTTCTCACCACTTAGATTACTTTTTGATACCATCCTTACACAAAGCAGAAACTTCTTGTATTTTCCGATGACATACAGTACAAGTGGAAAGATTACAGATTTTAATCGTCTTTAATTTTGTTACGTTATACGTTTTAGGAACGTTTCATCTATACAAACACCACAAAACTATTCTCGATTGTATTTCTGAATGTTATGTTACACCTACAGTAGTTCACTGCTTTAAATTCACCGAATTAAGAAAGTTAGGTGTAGCACTTTAGATCTTTTGAATTTTGTTCGGTCAGTTCTTCCTCCCAGAATTTATAGATCGCATCGATCAGTTCCTGCTTTGTGACGGGCTTAGCAGTTTTCGGAACGTAGTCTTTCAGCGAATGCCAAACCATCTCTATCGGATTTAGATCTGGGGATTCGGCTGGAGTTTTCACCCAGTTCACTCCTTCTGCTACAAGCCTCGCCCTTGCTGCTGTGTGTTTCGGATCGTTGTCTTGAAAGAGACGGTGCCTTGATCCAAAGTGCTCCCTGATATATGGGGCGGCATGCTGTGTGACCACGACTTCCTCGAAGAATTCACAGTCCATAATTCCTTCGAAAATAAGAAGTGGTCCCGGGCCTCTTCTAGATATACCCCCCCAGACGTGAACCTTCAGTGGTTGTTTGGGCTTTGGCTTGTCCACATATCTCCCCTTTTTGCAAAATGACATTGTTGAAAACTGTTCCAGAGCCACTGTTGTTTCGTCTGTGAAAAGTACATCCTGAAATGCCTCCCTCTGTTCAATCCATTGGAGCGCTTGTTTGAGTCTTTCCTCTTTGTTTTTTAGCCTTATCATGGGGCATGTGTTGGTTTTTCTGTATCTCCATCCAAACCTCCTGCGCACTCTTCTTATCGATGTCGGACTAACGGTCGCACCGAAGTCAGCCCATAGCCGTCTTTGGACTTGCATCGCCGGTAGCTCATCATTTTCATCAGTCAGTTTGTCGATAGCTTGCACAATAGGACTTGGAAAAAAAAGAGATCAACAGTTAGATTTAAAAATAATGTGCTTAGTTGTATTTACATGCAAGAAAAGTATTTTTAGAAAGTTATTTACCTTTGAATCGTCCTCGGTTTAGATTCTCTTTGCCTCCTCTCCCCTTTATAATGTCGTCTCACTGTGCTTTCAGAAATGAAGATGTCCATCGAAGCCAAATGCTGTACAATGTCCCGTGTTGACTTCCCGTTTCTTTTCATCTTCATTATTGGTGTGAGAGAGTCTTTGTGATTTTGGCCATTGTCCGTCTCCTTACCAAAGCGATACAGTGGTGCAGCTTGAATTCTGTACCTATATACTGTATGGTATGGTACAGATAAAACTTACACCATACCGATGAGCTAATACCAGGACACCAGGAAATGTGTCTGATGCATTAGCAAGTTAAAACAATTGCGTCGAAAACCTGAGTGTAACAGCTGTCCCTTTTTCTGATCACTCGCTCTCTGGATACACGTCTCACCTGTCCTGTTCTTTGTTTTCCTAATTTGCTGATTATGCCTGCTGCGATCCACTCCTTCCCTCACACCTAAAGAAGACTATTTTAAATTTCTTGGTGCGGTTCATTGTGCAATTAACCCTTGTATGTGCTGTCCTTGAGGTGATATCACATAAAGGTTATACTGCTATTTCCTTAGATATGCAATTAAAAAAAAATAAAAACAATTTTGAATCCCCGGCGGAACACATTCCATAAGAATCAGTGCTTTTATATATCGCCTTTAAAGGTGGCTTCTCAAAACACTTGACAGGATAAAAACAACAATAACAGCAACAACAACAATATTGTATTTCATTGCACTTTGAAAACCAAGTAATAACTATATGTGCAAACGTTTTATGATATGTCACTGTTGTGAATGTCTGTGGAGTGTATCTTATTTGCCCGTCTGTCCTGGCTCTCTTGGTCACCCTCCCCCCCTCTCTCCCTCAATTCAATTCAATTCAAGGTGTTTTATTAGCATGACAGATGGGTACAATCAGTGTTGGGTATTTACTTTGCTTTGAGATTCCACTTTTAAAGGTGATATATAAAATCAAGGCTTTAACTTTCTTTAACTGCGCAAGTCTGAGTTCTCATGTCTGTCCTATCCGAACCCGAAAGTATTAAAATATGTATCTTTATAGCAGGTGGTGTACAACTTTTTAGCATAGATTACACTTTTATAAAATGCATTTAAAAAATAAAAACGATTACAATCTAATCTTTCCACGTTTGATCCCAAGAAAAATAAATCTAAACGCGGAGAAAGTTATAGTGAAAGTTTATTAAGATACTTAGAAGACAAAGATATCAATTTATGTTGCATTTGTCTGATTGTGAATCAAAGAACACATATATTTAAACACGCGTTTACGATTTAAATCAAAACGCGATTTAAATCAATATAAATGTTTATATTGTAACGCATAGGTGACTATTCATTGTTATTAAAATGACTTAAATTCGATCATGTTGTGATATTTAGAAATATAAATTTGTTTGGTGCGAGTGAGGTTTTATTTAATCTCTGACCAAGGGAAACGTTTCATTTTTTAAAAGAAATGTTTGTTAAAAAAAAAAAGTCATGGTTCCAGTGGGATTCGATCACAGACCGTGTGACGTGGGAAACAGGAACCTAACCCACAGCGCCACCAGCAAGGTCACATGCAGAGTGCCGAAAAAGCACTACAGAAACATTATCAACAGACAATGTACAGCGTGTACTATTCTTGTGTTGCGGTACATGAATATAATTATATCGTTATTAATTTCTTTAGATACGCGATTCCTTATTATATTCCCTTTTAATCAAATTCTAAAAGTATGCTTGTTGACTCCGGTATCTCGTTAGTTAAAGACTTCGATGCTTAAAATGTTTAGGGAAAATGGAATACTAGTGTGTATTTTTTCTTTAAAGTACCAAGACCAGCCATATACTGTATGTTTATGTTCCAAAATTAATATCGTTTATGGCCTTCACACGCGTTACAGTATGCTCCTATTCTTTTTATGCTCAGCTACTAAGATTTCCCTTCAGTGGTAAAATTCCATATAAATATTCAATACTAAAATGGGCACGGTAAAGACGTTTACTGTAAATCTTTCTATGACAGACCAACAGACCACGAATGCCCCTGTCGGTCAACCAATCATGTACCGCGGTACTGCGCGTCATCGTGCGTCGCAGTGCGCGACGCCGTAGCCAATTACCTCCAGTACATGTCTGTAATGACTTTTAATGGCTGCATCTGTAGTAGGGTTCCAATGAGAAGGTAGGTGAAAACTGGATCTAGAAAAATGAAACTGACATTTAGTGCTGAGAGGATCATGCCAGTGCATTTCCAGTTTTTACACAAGGCACAAATTACAGATACAGGACTATCTAGACCAGCAAAACATTAAAATTAGCCACATATAGATCCTGTATCCTGTGTGATAGTTTAAGAACTGAGAAATGTTTACGAAATAATGACTTTAAATAACACTTAAATCTGTAATCTGTCTTCTTCCATCCTGTTTTTCTTATTGTGAACAAATACAAGCTCGATAGGTTAAGGTACATAAAACAAAATTAGAATAAAAAAGGAATGTATAATATTGTCTGCTTTCACAGATGAAGTTGTGTTTGTAACCCTCTGTGCACAGCATCTCACTTAGAAGGACAGGGGTTTGTGGTCCAGGAAGGATTTGGTCTGTTGCCTGTTGTTCCTGAGTAGTATGGAGGAGCAAGATGAATTTTTAGACCACAGGCGTAACAAGAACAGACTTTTCACTGCCAGCAGTTTAATTAATTGCTGTAATTTAACTAATTGGTCCTAAACAGAATGGTTCTGCTTCATTTCAGCGGCTGCGTTTTTCGTCACCTATGAATGTGTGAAGTCCCTGCTTGGCAGTTCTGAATCTCCATATGTGGCCCCAGTCACACACATGGTTGCTGCATCCTTGGGAGAAACAGTATGTTTCTTTTTGTATTGAGCTTTTATATTTCTAAGTTGTTGGAATTATTGTATGATGTTAGTAAGTCAAAATCTAAAATATATTTGTTTGTATTTTAAGCTATACACTTCTACAGAAAAGTGCGCAGAGGTTGAAATGGTGTTGGCTGGGGTTCTCTATGCAGCTGGGTAAATCAGGACCTAAGCATCTAATCATTTCCTAACAGCTGGGTAAATAAGATCTCATTACTTTATGTTGACTTAGCTGCTTTCTCAGTAAGCCCCCAGACTTTTCTCATTTTGTCTGAAGATCTTGGCTTTGAAGAGGTGGGGAAAAGTACTGTCTCTTCTATCAGCATTTAGCCTCAACTATATTCAGCTCAAATTAATGGAATTCAGCTTCAGTTTTCTGTCTCATGTAATGTAGGATGTATGATGGAGTAAGCTTGGAGATCACAACATGAAAGCAAGGAAACACACTTGAGTATATATTGGTTTAGGTAATTAATATCGTGGTTAGTTTTGCATAGTTCCATGTTGCTATTATGTATTAATTTTCTGATTTGGTACCCCCGCTACTGGTGAATGTGTGTTGCTGAAAATGTGCAGTGCAGCAAAGTGAGTATATGCAGGAATTATGTGTCTATAATTTCCACATTGTACTGCATAGTTCTGGAACATTCAGTTCATACTTCAGTTTATAGTTTGTGATTTGATGTACTTTGTTTCCCAAGTCAATTCCCTGTAATTGATGAACATTTTTTTGAGTATATTGAAAAGTAATCTGCCCTTGGGAAGAGCGGAGGGCAGGGCCACTGTCTTTTTAACCCTTTTCTTTTGTGGGAAATTGTCTGCTCTGAAAGAAAAACAAGGTCCAAAATGCATCATTGCTTTCCCTAGTGCTTATTTATTTCAGCTTCGGAGATAATGAAATCTGGGGCTTCATCACACATGCAGCCCAGATCTAGACGAAAGTGCCATCAGCCTCAGGCATTCACTGGAAGCATTTGGTCATCCGTAATATACATTCTTAATATATGTGTATATACAGAATAATTTTAGATGACTACAAATCTGTGATTTGAATTATGTTCAGTATAGAAATGATCATTTTTTACATGTACTATAAATAGGCCACACTTCTTGTACTTATGCATGATTGCATTCCAGTGCATAAGAACTTTGAAATGAATGAAAGGAGGCTATTTGGTCCATGTAGCCCATCTGGGAGATTTAGTTGATTATTATTATTATTATTATTATTATTATTATTATTATTAATAATAATAATTGCTTACACTTATATAGCGCTTTTCTGGACACTCCACTCAAAGCGCTTTACAGGTAATGGGGTCTCCCCTCCACCACCACCACCACCAATGTGCAGCATCCACCTGGATGATGCGACGGCAGCCATAGTGCGCCAGAATGCTCACCACACATCAGCTATTAGTGGGGAAGAGAGCAGAGTAATGAAGCCAATTCATAGATGGGGATTATTAGGAGGCCATGATTGGTAAGGGCCAATGGGAAATTTTGCCAGGACACCCCTACTCTTTTCGAGAAACGCCCTGGGATTTTTAATGACCACAGAGAGTCAGGACCTCGGTTTTACGTCTCATCTGAAGGACGGCACCCGTTTACAGTATAGTGTCCCCATCACTATACTGGGGCATTAGGACCCAGATGGACCACAGGGTCAGCGCCCCCTGCTGGCCCCACTAATACCTCTTCCAGCAGCAACCTTAGTTTTTCCCAGGAGGTCTCCCATCCAGGTACTGACCAGGCTCACACCTGCTTTGCTTCAGTAGGTCGCCAGTTGTGAGTTGCAGGATGATATGGCTGCTGGATTATTGGTCCAGAGGGCTTGCCGACCTGATTCTTGAAACAAACCAGGATATTTACTTCAGTAGCATGGCTGGGGTAGCTCGTTCCATACCTTCACAACTGTGCCCCCGTTCTCCGTTTTAAAGGCAAGTAGTTTCCACTTGTGTCCTCTGTTTCATATTTGAGGTACAGCATGATTTTCAGTTCTTGAAAATGAGTAGCATTTTTGAGTAGCAGGATTAAGGAACAAGCAGTGAATCTTTAAAAGATCCTGTCATAAAATTGTGTCCATTTTTTAGGCCTGTTATATATCCATGGGTGGGTTCATGCTATACTATATTATAAATGTGTTGTAATGTTTTGCAACCAGTTAATAAAACTGTGGAATAATCTTAGATCATCAGCTTGGATTTGCAAATAAAACATAATTCTTCTCCAAATTATATCATTAACAACACATGGGAATACAGAATATAGCTTCATAACTGAAAGGTAACAGCCCCCACTGCTTTATTATATAGTAGATTTGAATATTTTGAAGGGATTTGTTTATCCTTTTTAGAAAATAAAAACATCGACACCTATAAAAGCTTTGCAGGAATATCTTTTTAACTATATTTTTATAATGGTAAAACAACTAGATAATGGAATTTATAGTCATTATAGATAAAGAGCCCTATGTTCAGAACACTTACTGTAGGTGCATAAATGTAGGTGTAGAAGCAAAATCACTTTAAAATAAGAAGCAATTAGAATCTTAAGAATCCATGTGCTTTGACTTTAGGGCTTTTAAAGATTGTTTTTTTTTTTACCAAGATGGAGGTGTGGAAATCCAGGGAGGTTCTACTGACATTGAATATTCAACTTGAAAACAAGTTTCTGTAATCGTACACAGGCCTCTTTATTGCAGCTGAAATGGTACATCTCATCTTGACAGCTAAAAATAATCAACTGTCACTAAATGCACTGGAGGTCAAAAGCTCACAGGCAAACCCATTTTCCAATCACAAAAAGCAGTGAAAAAGTACAAACTATATTTTGAATGTGCCAGTACCTTATGGTGTAGTTGCCACTTTGATGCTATCGGCAAAACGAGAAACTGAAGGCTACGTGGATATAGTATCACAGAATATATTTGTAGACCAAGTATGTTAACACAATCCCTATTGTTTGCCATGGAAAATTGATTCCCACTTCCTGAAGTCGATTCAAGGTTTCTAATTTATAATGCCCTCTGTAAAGTATTATTTTGGTAAAAACGCCTCAGTGCCATGTATTAAGCTTTGATTTATTTCTTCCATATCATAAAGCTTGTTCAATATTTATCACAATGTCTTTGCAGGTCACTCTTTTTTTTTCAAAATGCCCTTTAAACAGAAATCAATGTGTAATTTTAGTGTTATACCTTTGACTTATTGAATGTTACTAATTATACCATGCAGCAATAAAGGTAGTAAGAAAAACAATACTGTTCCTAACAAGATATTAATATTTCATGAACATTACTTGCTTTTCAGTTGAAGATGTATTAAAGCTTGCTATTTATTTTCTATTAATTAATAATAAGTGATTTTTCTAAATCGACTCTCCCGCTCCAAAGCTGTGACAAGTGGTTGTGAAAGTATATGGCATTTTGAAGACCCTGTCTCATATCATCATGGTTTTATTTAGCTATTGTATATGGTTACATAAAAACAATTCTGTTTGATCAGCTACTGTAAGTGCATGTTCTGGTTAGGTAGAGTACTTCTCAACTGGGTTTTAACTAATTGAGTTCCAAATAAAGAGCTTATCATAGAATTAGTTATATACAATAAAAGCTATTAAAGATATGCAACAACTGCCACAAACAGCAAATCTAGATCTACACCAGGTATGCAATATAAAATCAAGCCATTTTGTCTGGAAATGTTGAATTGGTTCCATTATTCTCATGAATACAATGTTGTGACTTGCTTTTATTTATTTTTTGCTGGATCAGGACTTGTATAAATATTTTCTTAAACATAAAAGCATAAAAAATATATTTTTCCATACTTTAAAATCATGACATTCTTATGAATGTCACTCTAGCTACTAAAAACCATAAGGCGGCTTGTAAAATGTTTTGCTACCATATCTTTACTTTTTTTTTTTACTGTGATGGACTGGTATATAATTCAGGGTATACCTTGCCTTGTGCCTGTTGTCTGCTGAGATAGATAATTCCCCAGTGATCCTGAATTGAAAATGGGTTGATGGATTTTTTTTACTTTATAATTAGTCATTAGTTTGTAGCAAACTAATGCTATATATTAGTGCTGATATATATGGTACATTTTTTTTTACTTTTTCCACATTAGTGACAAACACTACCTGACATATAATTTAAAGACATAGCTTCAGAAAGCTTAGCAGTATGACCTCCACCTTATACATTCTTCCTTAACGTATTCAGAGATCTTTTTGTTTGGCAAATGTAAGTAACACTATTTTATGGCATCATCAGTCTAATGGGTTTTGAAAACCTGTGAAATGTAGGGATATAGTTTCCTAAAAATGCATTTTTTTTCATTTCATTTCTAAATTGCCAAGAAATTGAACCACAGCAGAAGGTGGTGATTCCTCTAACACTCTGAGTACGGAGATTACACACACTGACAGGGGCTATATTTGATCTGTAACTATCTGTTACATGGCTGAGGTTTGCTGCTCTCAAAAACCATATTGGGAATACAAATCACTACATTTCCATTGACATATAATGGAATTCTCTTTTCTCAACAACTTAACACTTTCCTCAAACCAATGTTTCAAAATGAAACACTGAAGCCCTGGTTTATCTGCAACAGTGTTTAGATTTTTGCATTCATGTGATGTTCTCAGCAGAAAATATCTTCAGAACCAAATTCAGATACATCATTCAGCCTTTTTTTAAGAAATGAAAGAAATTGTTTTGCTAAGCACCCCGTTTTGAGCTGCTCCAAGTAGCCATTCTATCAAATTTGAAAGGAGATTGCGTGAGTTAGAGGAATAAAAAAGGAACTCGCTAAAGAGAACCTTTCTATTTATAATTTCTCAGGATTTATGTCCAAGTAGTGCTCTACAGTATGTCTGTTGTGCTTGATTAATCTTTAAAATTAGAAATAAAAGCACTCTTGTTCTTGTTAGATATTTAATTTAGTTCTGCAGAGGAAGGGATGAGCCTCCAAATTAATTAAATGTCATGCGTATACTCTTGTCAGAGAGGAAATTGAAATCAAAATAGCAGATTCCATGGTGTTTTTTTTAGTGGGTCTTGAAACAAACAAGCATTTAGCAACTGTAGCTTGATTTCATCCTGACTGGGGCTCCTCAGTGCAGTGTGACCTTGACTGCACACTTGTTGCCATTTTGTCCTTTAGCAGTGTTCTTTAGCAGTTATACCATTATTAACTTCTAGGATTATAGTGACTGCCAAGGGGCTTACAAATTAATAGATATTTAAATACAGTACATATACATATGTTTTCTATGCAGTTCTATTTAATAACACTGTTCTTTTTCAGTATTTGAATATGCTGCTTAGTTATGTTTGATTTCAAGTCAAGTTTAGTTTTCTATGTCAGACTCTTATGGATGGTGCTAAATATTCAGTTCCATATTCACAAGGAATGGATCAGAACCTACCTTATGTGGATAAAGGGAGATTGGTTCCTAGCTCAAACTTTCATCCATGTATCCCTTTTCTAACTGCTTTATCCAATTTAGGGTCATGGGGGAGCTGAAGCCCATCCCAGAAACCAGCGGGCACAAGCCAGGACAGACCCTGGACACGACGTCAGTCTATCGCAGGGCATACATAGACACAAACATAGAGTAGAGAGTAGAGTTTATTGACAAATGCACCAGTGCAATGAAATGCTTATTTGTATGTACGCTCCTATACAAAGGGAACAATCAAGGGAACACCAAAAACAAAAACACAGAACAGTGGCAGCAACAACAAGTTAATTAACATACATCTTAAAGAAAAAAAAACATAATTGTGAGCCAATGGAAGGGGTATAATTCAGTAATCTGACAGCTTGAGGGAAGAAGCTGTCTCCGAGTCTAGATGTCCATGCTCCTATAACGCTTTCCAGAGGGAAGGGGGGAGAAAAGTGAGGAACCAGAATGACAGATGTCCTTAACGATACAAACGTGCTCAACATCACACCAGGGCCAATTTTTCCCAGAAGCCAATTAACCTACCAGTATGTCTTTTGACTGTGGGAGAAAGCTAGAGCACTCTGCAGAAACCCACACAAACATGGGGTGAAAATACAAACATGCACACAGCACTCCAGGAGTTGAACCCAGGGCCCCAGTGCTGTGAGGTAGCAGTGCTTACCACCGCACGACCGTGCCTCTCTAGCTCAAACATTGTCTTGCAAAATAATACCATAAGCATTAAAGATGTTACACTTTAGGAATACACTGTATACTAGGTAGCTATTCTGATAGCTGCTTAGTTTAGCAATGAACTCAGTACAAGGACAGTCAGATTGGCCTTCAGATTCGCCTTTGCTTAATTAAGATGTACGTTGTATCTTTTATTTCTCAGTAACGTTATGTGTTTAAACAGAAAGTTTCTGTTTCACTCTTATCCCAGGTTTGGAAAAAAATCTGTTGTATGGAGATTGCAGGTCCTGTAAAAAAAAAATGTAAAAGTTGATGGCTGGTGTCAGCAGCAAACAGGTTGTTACCCAGCCATTATGTCAGATTTATCTTCATTCCCATTCATTCGACGTTTTCTCTGAAAGCTCATTTGTCACGTTGAAGGAATGGTTTTCTTGCATTTATAAACCTTGTCTCCCCGAGGATGTACTGGAAAATACAGTGTGACATGACAAGGTAGGGCAATTGGCAGCCGCTTAACTTGGCATGGCAAATAATCCATGAATTTGAGCTCTGAGAAGTAGCCTGCAGTGACTGATTGCCTATTGCTAACTATACAGCTGTATTGCCTATTGCTCTTTAGACCTTTCCTTCACTTTGAGCTGTATTTGGTCTACACAATAACAGGTTTTGCTGTAACTTACAGCACATATCTTAGACTACTAAATATGGTATTTGTAATTAATTTTTACATGAAAGTGTTTTAGCCTGAGCTCTGTTTAAAAAAAAATAAACGTTACGTTCCTTCCAGTTAGCCTGTAAATCTTCTTTATGAGAAAATACTTTTTTTTTATTTTTATACTCTACTCAGTCTTCAAAAGTGCTAGATGTAAGCATATTGAAAATGTGTCTTTTACCATTTATCTTTTTTGGTGGCAGAAAAAGATTACAGGTAGAGCTGAATTGCTGTTTGCATATTGATGACTCCTGATGTTTGTGCTGAGTGACTCCTACAGTGTATGATTGTGTGGAAGTGAGGCATTTAGTGTTTCACAGCATGCTCAACATCGACTGTTTACAATTGTGGCTGATCTCTGCTCCTAGCAGCACCTTTGAGGACTTTTTTGCAAATTAATCACCTGACAGATGTTAACAGAGTTTCAGTTTTGTTCCTGGCTCCAGTATTATTTGGCCTTGTGACTGAAACAAGTTTTACATTTGGCAACAAAAGCCTAGCTCTCCTTGAGCTCCTGCTACACAGCAGATAAACCCTGTCCAATTCTGGATGTTTGTCCAGAACAACCACTTTCAATCATCCTAGCCGTACCCCGTTTGTTTGTCTACTATACCTGGTTTCCAGACATAATGAACAACAACCACACCTTTTATACAAACAAAACCTAATATAGGAATTATAGCTGATAGTGATTTCATTAATTGATCATTGATATCCACGGTATGATCATCGGATGATGAATGTCACAGTGTACATTAACCGTCAGGAAATTATAATGTATTTTTATAGAAATGAAAATAGGTGTAAAACAAAGGGAATTCAGAAGTATATCAGCATTTTTGTTTGATATATCAGTATATTATTGTTTCCTTTTAACGTTTTTGTTTTCTTTTTTTACTTTTCAGCAATATTTTTTTTTGTTTTGCCCAGTAGTTTTAAAGAACTTGGCTACTGAATCTAAGTACTTTTAAATCGGTATCCTCCTTGTGCACCCAAAATTAATGCGCAGTTGATTTGCATGAACTCTCATTTCATCTACTCCCCATACCCTTCTAAATGTTTTGTTGTGTCAGTCTCAGTCTCTGCTCTATGTGATTCAGCACTGGCCTGGTGTTTATGGTGGAAATTAAATTGCTGTCATTAGGATTTACTGCACAACACAGGCAAAAAGGGTGGTCTGATCAGAAGGAAGCTCTAATTAATGCTACAGCTGTAAATTGCTTGTAAATAAAGATGAATGGAGGCAGAAATCGAAAAGACACTGCCAACAAATTTATCATACAATTAGAGGCTGGACCAAGCAAATTAGAAGCTGTCAGCCGCCCAAACACTCCTCTGAAATTGCAAGGAAACAATGAAAAACAGCACTACAGTATCAGCTCGTCTTAAAGCCACCTTGCCCCATTATCGTGTTGTAATTGATTTTGCTATTTAATGCAAGTTAGATGTAGCCGTTTAAATAATCAGAGCTAGTTTTTTTATTATTATTCTTCATCCTCGGGCCTCAATATGATCTTGGATTTTTTCCTTTATAATCAATGGTACTGGGATTCTAGCTGATCACTCTGAATAAGTGCACATGCAAAGCTTCCGTAACCAAATATGGAGAATATTTTGTAAAAGCAAGCTGTCTGTTAAAGAATTTCTTTCTTTCTCACCTTTGAGTTTTATTATGCGATTGTGAAATTGTGGAGGTCCCGTGCCTTCAAAAGAGCTATTATGTATGTTGACTGCTTATTATTATTACACTGTTGAATGTGCTGGAATACATTGAAGAATCTGGTAGCTCACCTTCTGTATTTCAGCAGTGATTACTGTAATACTTTATTCAGGTATTACCTGAATGTCCCTTCTGTTCCTCAGAAGGTAAATTCTGACACCAGAAGATTTAAAAAAATGTTTTTGAATTTTGTAGGGAATGAGATAGAATATGATATGCTCTCGTTTATCATTTACTTACTGTGCACTTCTTTGCCAGACGCTGTAATCCCTTTTCAGATGTAATACCTGGGATTTCATGCTACAGTGCACACCCCTTAACAGTATGCCTAATGCATGCTTAATGTCACCATGTTAAACTATGTAGCTCATGTGTTGCTACATTTGATAGAAGACACTAAAAAATACAGTCTGCAAGGGCTCCTGGTATATTTTATCGCAAAAATAGCGTTTCTCATTAACTTAATTCTCATTAAAGTTTAGATGATAACCCAACACCTGCTATAAACTATAGGATTTAATTATATACCATTAAAGGTTCTTGTTTATAATCATAGTTAAGAAGGATGCTCATGAATCTTGAGAGATTCGCAGATGGAAAAGGGAGTTTTTGTCAGTAGCTGCAATATTAGCTGAAATGGAAAAAAAAAACATCCAGAGGGTATTCAGATTGCAGTGCTGCTGGTCAGGTTATTGCGTGTCAAAGCAAAACTTGACCACTAGATGGCAGCTTCACTACATGGATGAACAAGATACACTAGGACTCAAGCTGACAATTAAAGTGAAGTCAAAATGAGCATAAAAAAGAAAAATGTTGTAAATGCAGTGAAAAGAAACAAAAGTGCATTGTTAATGTATGTATTTCTTTTTTATTATTATTAAGTCATTAAATGAAGTTATTGTCTCCCTGTGTAATAAGCATCATTTGCTACTGGTGATTTTTACTTTTTGAGTTCCTGTGCAATGATGTTTTGTGGGGGGGGGGCAAGATTTAATATGCCTCTTAATCACATTACAGTCTTCATTGTCTTTGTCATACTCAAAGAAATAAGTATTCAGAGGTTAATTGCAGATCACCTGTTAGTGACAGCTGCAATCTTGTGCTTCCTACCCAGCTCTGGGGGACAAAGTAATGTTCTTCTGCATACAGTAGTTTACGTCTACAGGGCTAAAGTAACCTTTGAAAATTAAAACAACCCCTTCGCAAACATTAAACCAATGTGATATTGAAGGCATTTTGCAGAAGTAATAGTAGAAGAGTTAGCAAAATGCAGTGTGTTTTTGATATTTTTTGTATATCTCTGTGTATAGCCCAGCATCTTAAAATGCTCCCAAACATAATCCTATTGTCTGGTTGTCATACAACGCTCTTTATTCTGCGTGAGCATCTGCATCAGGCCGTCTTTGATACTTAATGCTCAGCCACCAGTTACTCCTCTATTTGGTGCTTGGTAGTCTGAATCATGGCGTACAGTATATGTGATTTTAGTAATAATAATGCATAGTTATTAATATATATTTACATGCATGTATGTAAGAGTAGCTTTGAGAATTACTGACGTGGTTTTAATTTTCACTGTCTTTATTGCCTTTTGTGAATTCTGTTCTTGTTACGGGCTTTGGTCTCGCGCTGGAAAATGGCTTCAGCGTTTGTGGTCACACTTCGAATTATTTTTATTTTGGCTGCTCTCAATGCCATACATCACAGAATTTGAATTAAAGAAAGGGCAAGCCTACTCTGAGGTTTCTCATCCTTGTTAAGTGGGCTGTGTAAAAACTTGCAATATGTATACTTTCAGGAAACTTTTGTTGAGAGGCCCCCTTTTTCAAAATAACACCGGCACATGTGTCAGCACTGATCCGGACCTCATTCACCCTTTGATGTAAATAGAAATGCAAGCTGTACGGACAGATTTGACATTCAAAGCCCTCAAGTATGTCTGCGGTGTGGTACGCGTATAGGCAATGAATGTCCTGTGGAGTAGAAAAGTAGTCCCCTGGATGACTTACCTTTATTTCCCTTTCTAGTTGTACAATGGAAATCTGCCAGTTTGTTCCTGCTCGCTCAGGGCTTTCCCCCTGTTGTCTTGATTCAAATCTGGGAAAGATCAAAGATATTATGAAGCCAAAAAAAACGTAAGGCACTCCGCGAATCAGAAGGAAATTGCAAGACGTGGCACTTTGTGTCTCCTCGGTTGGCGAAATTGCAGCGCTGCGAAAGTCAGGAGGCCACGCTGGGCTCTTTGTACCCCCTCGGCTGGGGAGATTGCTTTTCATCTGACTGACTCTTTAACGCTTCCTTTCTGCCACCATATTAATAAGAAATAAAAAAAAGAGCTACCGTAAGGACATAAGGTGTTATGAAGCATGAAGTGCTATAAATATTTATGCCAAACTTCAATAGTTGACAATTCATATTTTGTTGACATATTGGGGTCATGTGTTATTTGTGACTTCTTGAATTGGAGTGGGCATGAAATTTTGCCGCTAAGTGACTTTTTCTTTTTATAACCGATCGGGTTTATTATGTTCTTATGACTACTGTATATGAGCTGGGCTTCTGTAGAGTTCCGTTTAGATGAAGTTTGGTTCCTATACAGGTTAGAGCCGGACTAATAAACTCACTCTTCAAAGTAAACATTCCCCTTTTCCAGGATTAGATATACTGAGTATATTTGTTAAATCCCATTATTTTGTTATTAGCTTATTGAAGTCAAATTTTCAAACATTAGAACACCTGGAACATGCAAAGTAAATGTAGCTTCTGAAGAAAAAAAAGTAGGAAGTTTGACAGTAAACTGCTTAGAACTGTGCTGTATCATATTGCTTAAAGACCTCTAATACTGTATATATTTCATTTTCTATGTGCTGAATGATTTTGACATATAGGAAGATTTAACTAACTTTGTGAATGATGCAGTACACTCTATCTTATACCTTTTCTGCCCGTGTACTCCTTGTTATTTTTTTTTCATTATTGCATACAGTAAATATTGATTTGTTTGTAGGCCATTAGTAGCCGAGGACTTAAGCTATTATTAATTGCCCACCTAGTGAAATACAAAAAAAACTTGTACCATTTAGACTGGGCTTTCACAGTTCATCTGTTCTGATTACTAAACTGCTGGTTTTGTATAATCAAAACAGTTTCTTGGTGATTGGAATAATCCATCTGCCACTAATAAAAATAGGTGGGAGAAAATGAGGACAGTATGTCCAGGACTGGGCTGGAGTCAGTTGACCAGGACAGTCTTAGCTTTCCGGCAATCTGGTCCTCCTCCGACTTGCCGGGTCACTGCAAGCGTGCGGTGACATCAGCGAGAGACACACCATTCCTCCAGTCAGTGCTGGCTCTCCTTGTCAGAAGCTTGTCACAAGGTGAAGGGCTCTACAAGTGGGCTGGAGGATCACATCCTTGTGTCTCATTCTCTCAGGAGATATTGCTGTATGGCCAAGTGATGTTATACACTAGGCAATTCCAAAGAGGGTAGGTATGAAACTAGAAAGAATTGGGGATCACAAATTAAAGTAATTGAGATATATATCACCGATATTTAATTTTCAAGGTGTAATAAAACAATTGCATGTTGTCTGTTTTTTATTTATTTATGACATGTTGAATGTATTTGTGTTTTTTCTCATGGTTTTGTAGGTAGCTTGTCTAATACGAGTGCCATCTGAGGTGGTAAAACAGAGGGCCCAGGCCTGTCCGTCCTCTTCGACTTATCAAGTGCTGCTTGGGACCCTGCGTGAGGAGGTAGGAATCTTATTTTTAAGTACTTTCAGACATATTAACAGTCCATTATTGACATTGCAGATATATACTGCATGCAGATAAATGTTATGACAGCTTTTACTTGTTGCCACCACTTAAGACTTTTGTGATGAAGTTAATGTTACCAACCATTTTGTGTGTGTTGTATTGATTCCTTCTTTTTGCAGGGAGTCAGGGGATTGTACCGAGGTTACAAGAGTATGGTTTTGAGAGAGGTAAGGTTGTTATTGTTCTAACTCACTTATTTAAATGCATTGAGCAAATCTGTGCTACAATGTCTGTTTAAGCCCATTTATGTACAGCAGCTTTTTAGTTTTTGTGCATTTCTTATTTTACCACTGGACCTTAATGTTGTAAAAAACCTGTATTAAGGAAGTAATGCCAATAAATATAACCTCAATGTATATATAAAAACAGTTGGAGGTGAACAACACCCAGAGTGTATAATTTTCAATATTATATATTTTTATATTAGAATTCTAGTATATATACTAGAATGCTATTTTATACTACAATGTACAGAAATTACTGATGGTATGATTTATAATATTTTTTTATTTTGATTGCATTTTACTCTTTACTCTTGTTTTGTTTCCTAAAGTATGTTCTCAGCCTCTCATATAGATGACTATGATCTAATAATACTGGTCAGTTTCATTGAACACCTGAAGTTAAAATTCCCCTTTGTTTTTGTAACAACATTATAGTTGATGCCCTAGTTAAATATGGATACAATCTCCTTAGTACTTAAGATTGTTTAATACAGCTAGGGTCAGAAATTTCTTAATGCTTTAAAATCTCCAAATGTGTTTTGCATTAACTTCAAGCTTAACTTCATGTAATGAGTCTCCTTCATATATATATGCATAAATAAAATACAGTTTCATGCAGACAAACGCAGCATCTACCTAATACAGTACTCACCTTTGCATTGGAACTCTAACTTTTAACACCGTGGTCAATTATCTAGCGCATAATGTGTGCTGCATTGAATTTCAATGCATAATTAATACAGCTAGAACACAGAGTTTTATTTTCTTTTCAGGGGATAAATTCTTAGTTTTTTTGGATTTAAAAAAAATAGAAAAGGATTATTTGTATGAAGGTGACACTAGCTTTTTTGAAATCAAGCCCCCCACCACAGTTCTATCCTGTACTTATTTTCCGGCTCACTAAACAGATGTTATTCACGCAAATTCCATCTGGACACAGGAAAAAAGGGCAACAAGCCTTTTTGATTTCTCCAAGGGGTTCTGAATAAATGAATAAATTTCGAACCTACAGAATACAGATTCTGCATACTAACTGTTAGATAAAACACACAGTTACAAATGGATGTGATTCTCTTTAGGATTCATTTTGACATATGTCAGGATGGTAATTAATTTTCTGGCCGCTATCTTAGCACAGGATGTGACCCTGTCTAGATAACTTTGTTTACTCAAGATGGCAGTCCTCTACCGGAAATTTAATTGGGGTCTTTTCCATTATATATACTCATTAAAGAACCTTCAAAACTGATTTCTGATGAAATATTACAGTTTGTTTTGGAGAGCTGGTCCAATACTTTGTGGAGAAATTATTGACAAATGAAATGTCGCTTGTGGCCAAAGTGAATCAAATCACTATTACCCTCTCTTTGACTTAAGGATTTAGAAATACTGTTGCAAACTTAACCTTACATTGATGTACCCATAACCAAGTTAAGCAGTCAGATTTAGAAGTATTTAATCATTTACCCAGGGCAAACCAGGATACAGCATCTATAAAAGTGTACATTTGATAAATTAAGCTAATGTATTTAAGATAAATAAAGAAATATTTCCAATTGTTTGTGAACAATTGCCTAATTTTTTCTTCTTAATATTAGGGGGGGGAAAGTTTTTTTGCAGATGGGCACTAATGGTATTGGTACCAAGTTTTAGAATTAGAATAAAATTACCTCTTTTTTTGTGTTCAAAGAAGAAGAGATTAGATTACTTCGCATGCTGGCTCTCTGGATACATTTGAGGAAGTTTATATTCAGCTTTCATAATTAGTAGTGTTTAAGTAATTATTCAGATCCAGCTAGTGACTGTTGTATTGCTATAAAATGATCTGATGTGATGATGTGATTTTCTGTGTAAGTAAGGGAACACTTCATATTTTTAGCTATAGTCTAAGATGGGAGTTCTCATGTATGTTGGCCTGAGAAGGTTAAAAGATAGTAGAAAAAATAATGATTACATTTAGTAATATAATGTAATGAGAAAAATGCATGTAAGAGTGAGGTATTAATCTTTTTAAGGCCTTTCTCCCATAGCCTTTTAGTAACTAATGTTATTAGTTCACTCATTATGTCAAGTGTAAATACTATGGCTATTTTCAAACTGCTGTAAAGGTAAATATTACAGATGTAATTTCTTTAAGATAGAAAATATTTGTGTAAAAAATAATGAAACCATGTTTTCCAGTGACATGGTCCCTAAACCATTGCTTTATGAGTTAGAAAAGCTTGCAATCTTAATGAAAAGCATTGTCTAAGAATTCATAAAAATATTGTTTCATACACACGTAAAGCATAAAGAAGGAAGATTTACAGACTCAATTTACTGTGTTATCTTATGTCTTTGTCATGTGCTATAAGCTGTAACGTATAAATCTTTTGTTGTATAAATCTTGTATGTAGCAGTCAATCACTTAACACTGCTTACTGCACTTTTCACCAATCATGCATTACAGTAAGTGTTAAATGGCTCACATAATTGATAATGGATATAGCTTCATGCTTACGGGTTTAAACTAAATAATTAAAACCTAATGGATTTAAATTAATTATACATTGCTTATAAGCCATTATTATTTATATTGTAGAGATGCAGAAAACATGTAACAAATAATATAAAAAGACTGTAAACCGTGAACTGAAATTCCAAATGAGACCATTGTGCTGAACAAAGAGTATGTTTAAATCCCTTTATAGGTTTTTGTGTACAAGTTAAGTATCTAATGAGAATCCTTTTTCTCAGTAGCATTTTTTCTAGCTTAATAAGAACATTAAAAAATCCTTTTGTAAATTTTCACTTCACCAGGTGCGCAGTAAATGTGCATACTGTACTTCACTCTGCGTAACTGAGTTGCATGTACTCATGATGTCTGTCAAAATCTAGAGTTTGTCATTTCCAGTTCCCATTCCTTTCAAAGTTTACTGGAAAATTGTAGACCCTTGTGGTTTTTATCAAGTATTTTTGGATTGTCGGTAGAAGTATCATCTTTTCTTTTTTAGCTTTTTAAATGCCTTCTAAAACCTTGTCTCACATGGCAAATGTAGCAGCAAAGGATATATTTCAATATTTAGAAAATCTCTGAGCATGGGACATTCATTACTGAGAAAAAGTAATAGCATAAATGTTTCTTTTGGTAGCAGCCTTACGTTCAAATTTATCTAACTTCAGCTCCTGTCATTTTCAAAAGCTACCTGCATTTTTATTGTGTGTGTATAATGCATACCAATATCTGTCCTTCAGGTGTTCCTACGCTTAGAGTCTAGGATTTAGGTTTTAAGAGGAAACTATACATACATTTAACTTCACTAACTTTAATTGTGTAATATTTAATTGACATTTCCAGTTCAAAGGTTTTAAAATCTAATATTATTGGTGGCTTGCTGATGCTGACTTGAGTGACGTATTCAGGATTCTGGCAAACTAAATATAATGATTACATCTGAAGTTGCCTAAATTAATAACAATGCTAATGTGATTTGGAAGTATTTTTGTTTGTGACCTTGTGTTCTTATTTTAAATAGGAAGTCCAGCTTCAATTGTTGTGTGGGTTATTCTGTAGCTTGAAGAGCAAAATGAAAGACTCACGGCAGTTCTGTTCATTCTCAGATGACCGTCTTAATTATTTTGTGTTATCGGGTTTTTAAAGAATGAGGTGCATTTTTCAAGTCATTTAGTAACTTATTAGTAATAATCTCATGTTAACTACTGCATAGTACAATATATTACAGTGTTTAAATTCTCTCCTACGTTTTTGCACTCCAGTCACTTATCAACCAAACCCGATGAATAGTTTATCTCAGAGTATTTCTTAATTCAGACCTGTAGTCTGATGTCATGTCAGTTTTTACTGCCACCGCAAAATCAATTTAGAATTAGTCAAACCCTTGTTCCCCCCTAACCTCTATTTTCTATGTTTCCAAAAACATATTCAAAAAGGGCATATCATATGAAATGCCCTTCAGTGGTGTTTATTTTTCTTTGAATCTTAGAATCACAAGTTATAGTCCTATCCAATTCGAATTTGCCAAATATTCATTAACATAGCTTACCACTATAACACTTGTACCTCATGGGTAAAAGATGAACGCATGTACCCACTCCTCCAACATGCCCGCCTGTTGGTGCCGTTTGACACACTATTCCACAGTGACTTGCAGGAGAGAGGTGTCTCTCATTTCGCATCACTGAAAATGGCAGGTCCCATCCAGGTTGATGGATTTACTGGGTGTGCAGAAAGCTGAAAATACTCATTTGTTAATGCACACCCAACAGTAGCGGTCAGCCTATTGTGCACCACTCCTTCGTTAATCTCACTCACTGTTAATTAATGACAAGTCCCATGCTTAAGCTGATTAAAGCTGGCTGTCAGGCTCAACTTGTGCTCAAGCACATGCCTTTGTAAGATGAGTATGTGTGAGCCTGTATTTCATTCTGAAAATGAGGGCAGTGATATGTTGTGTACTCTTTGTAAATATGTTTTAAAAACTATTTCAAAAGCTTAATATTGATTTGTGTAATACTTTGTAGATTTTTAAGTTCTAATTTTTTTATAGTCTTTTTAGCTAGTATGATTCTAGAGCAGTTAAAAAATCAGGAGTATTTCAACTCAACTTAAAGCACTATTGAAGAAATTCAAAAGATTAACAGGGGAATTGCTGAGATGTTAAGGCTTTGGATTGGTTATCTAGTGGGCTAACATGGAAGTTCAATTCTTCAGTGGGTCACTGCTCTCATACCTTGAGCTAAGTACCTCACTCAATCATAGTAAAATGCTGTAAAAATGGGTAAAGTTCCAAGTCATTATTGCAAATCAGAATTTGTCATCAATTGAATTATATGGTTCAATATAATTTATAATCATTTCATAAATTTATATAGGAGTGATAAAAGCAAAGCATTTTAAAGAAGTCACCAGTATAACATAAGGCAAGGGAAACTGATTTCAGCATGATTACAATGTGGGAAAATGTCTTGATATGATTTCCAATTATACTCATAACACATATGAATATTAACATGAATAACTTCCTTTTTTGCAGTTTTGTTTTTCCTCTTGAACATATTGTCATTTACAGCTTGATATAGTATAACTGTTAATGCACACTAGAGGGCACAATTTACTAATGATTCCTTTTATTTACAGTTCTAAAATTGCCTATTGGAGTCTTGTGTCAGTCACACGCAATGTTTATAATAATAATAATAATAATAATATATTGCTTTTTAGAAAAAAAACTTTTAAAGTGGTTTATGTAATTTACAGACCATTTAATTTAATCTTTAGCAATTTCATAACCTTACTCAATGGGGCTTCCCTTGAAAATACATGCATCATGTTGCTTTGCTTTGTGAACATTAAAGCCAAAATACATTATATTTTGAGAATTTAAAAATAATATATTTGGTGTATATATATTATATATAGAATAGATGCAATGCAAACCAATGTACTGATATTCTACAATTGTGTGCTTTTAATTAAAATGTGATAAAGTTCTATTTAAGAGGCAGAAAGGGAAAATACATTTGCAGTAACTCACAAATACGGTAGTAGCCTGTCACATCAATTTGATCATATCTTTTTGCACCCTGGAGGACATTTCACACCTGGGACATTTGTACATTTTCTTCTCACACTGTTTCACAGTGACATCCACAGCTGGCAGTGTGAGCTGTGAGTCTGAACCCATTCTCCACGTCTCAGCGAGAACAGCGTTCCTGCCCTCAAGGAGAAACTTGTCTAAGCTGTAGTTGATGCAAAAAAAATGATTTATGAGCTTTTTTTGCTCTTTAGCATAGTTCAAGGTTTTCTGCTCTTATGTTTGTCAAGATTCAGTATTTCAATAGAAATAATAACAACTAGCTGTATGTAAAATCAAATAAATCAAATAAGATGTGGCACTCTGTTATCTTTTTCTATTGTAGTGTTATAGTATCAAGGATTTTTGGACCTACCTTCTATGTTTTGACTTGCAGGTTTCTAAATATTTGAGTGATGTTTTATCTCCTCAAGCATCATTGTCTGCAGTGAACTTTCTAGAATTGTTCAATTTAACCCATAAGAAATAAACTCTTACAAAGATAGCGATGTTGAAGGAAGGTTGAAAGCTGGCAAAATATTTTTTTTGTGTAGCTCTTAGCGATGCACTGTTAGTTTTTTATAAACTTACTCTCGCAGCCACATCTAACACTGTGAAATCCAGAACACCCCAGACCCTACTGCTTATGTCACACAGAAATGGGTTTGAATTACTTTTCAAATACTCTTTGGTCTTGGCTCATAGCACTAAAAACAGGTGTCTTTTTACAGCTTGTGGTGTCTATGGTTGACTTACAGAACAGCATAGCGTGTTTCCCTTCAGGTTCCATATTTCCTGCTTTATTTTTAGCAAGACAAACACAAGCTCAGGTTTATCCTCATCCTAAATTTGTAACACAACTGTTAAAATAACTTGAGCTTAAACCTGTGGTCTACTGAATACCACCCTTGAATCAGTGTAAATGAAAGATATACCAGATCCCAGAGTATTTAATCATCCTGTTGAACTTCTGATGCTTCAAAAAATATTTTTTGTATTATCTTATCTTGTCATACTTGTGTTTTTGCATAGTTGGAGTTTTGTGAACATCTTTAGACTTACAATACATCTTATACAGCCCTAAGCAGTATTTAAAGTTGTAATTGAACATTTCAAATAGATTAAATGCACCACGAGTGTGTGACTGTTCTGTTAATAGATGATAGCATTTTGTAGGGAGTGTTCATTAATAATATTCATGAAACAACCAATTTGTCTTTTTTTTGTGCTAATCTTACTGGAAGGCATAGTAGTTAGTGTTGCGGTCTCACAGATCTTGGGTCTTGTTTTCACTTCTGGAGTGGGTTGTGTTTTGTGTGAAGTTTACATGTTCTCCCTGTGTTCGCATTGTTTTCTCCAGATCCCCTGGATTTGCCCCCATGTGCTTGTGTGTGTGTGACCTGCAATTGACTGGTATCTCATCCAGGCTGTAGTCCTGCCTTGGTCCCTGTGCTTCTGTGGTATGCTTTGATTTGATATGACCTTTGTCAGGAATAAGCTGCTTCCTGATAACAGATGGAAGTTATCTTTGGCTATTTTAATATACCACACAGAAATGTAGTATTGTCTGAATTTTTAGGAGGGTCGTGCAATATGGTAGTGCAATAGTTAGCATTATTGCCTCACAGCACTGGGACTCTGGGTTCAATGCCAGACTTGGGGTGCATTTTCTCCCTGTGTTTACCTGGGTTTCCTCCAGATGCTCCGGTTTACTCCAAAAGTTCAAAGACATACTGGTAGTCATTTTGGCTTCTGGGAAAACTGGCACTGCTGTGAAATGTTGTGCTTTTGTGTCTGTACTGCAATGGACTGGCGTCCCATCTCTGGCTCCCAACACAGCCCTTGACTGGAAGAAACAGTTAGAAAGTGGATGAATCTTTAAGAAAAAAGGATTTCCAGGACTGTTCAGTGTTACGCATGGCACCATTAGTCCTCATCGTGATAATCATGCTTAAAATGGACATGTTGATTTTTACCACCAGTGTGCAGTAGCGCATAAAGGAAAGGGAGAATTTAACTAGATATATTGTGAATGAAGGTCTGACTTTTTCTGCACTTCAAGATGCGTGACACTTTATTTTTATTTACTCAGTTGTTAAATGTCAGTTGCTGTTGAGGATGCCACGCATAAATGTCATGATCCTTGGGTAGAAAACATGACCTAAAAGACTACCTGTAAAATAAATAACATGTCATGGCCTAGGCTACACTTGAAGTGTTGCAGTAAACTCTTATTTATAACAGTCCCTGCCTATCCAACTGTAGCATAAACTGTTCTATTCCAAGGATAACAAGTGCCAGGCTGTATGTATCAGAATTGTAAGACAGAACATTTTTGTAAATAGATATTCTTAGTGGAATAGCCTTGTTTCGATGCAAAAAAGCACTCTTGTGCTGCAGCAGAGATGTTCATAAACCCATTCTTTGATTTTTATTTTGTTATGTGACCGAATAGGAATCTTTGAACTATACAAAAATGTACACAAAAATGCTTCTCACAGGTGTCTCTGGCTGCCCATACACTGTGAAAGAATGCAATTTAGCAGGAACTCTAAAAACACTCTTCTTGAATTTTAGGGTGTCTTATGGCACTCACAAATGTCTTGTGTATGTCGAACATCTCTTTGGTTGTCATAAACAGTACACCGTTAGGCTTCAAGTAGTTTTTTTTAAGGTTTTCCTCTTCCTAAATTTATAACTGCTGTTACGTTCCAGTGTGTGGTCCATGTGTATTTTGTTGCTATGTTCCACACTTCCTGACCTTGATTGTTTTCCCTCCCCCATTGGTCCATCATTATATCATTGTTTCTGTGTGACATCATCTTCAACCAGCTTCTCAACCAATCAGAACTCATCTTATTCACTATATAACATGAAGTTTTTCCGAAGGAAGAGGTCCCACTTGGTTTTGCTTTGCTTTGCTTTGGTTTCGCTCTGGTTTTGCTTCGGCTTCATTTTATTTCGCTTCGTGTATATTCGTATAGCTTCGGCTCTCGTTGGTTTGTGTTCGTCTCTGTGTATTTTCGTTTGTTTATGTGTTTATCCTTGTTTTGTCATTACCTTGCCCTAATGTGTTATATGTTCAACCTTTGTGGTCTTTTGTACCATGTTCCTGTTGTCTACTCTTGTTTTCCCTTATTTGTATTCCTAATGTATTTCACGTGTGTATTTGTGTGAACTTTTGTGTATGGGGTAAGTTTAGGTTGTTGGGTACATTCCACACACGTAGTTAATTCTTGTATTAGTCACACTAGTTTAGTACAGGTGAGTGCCTTTGGTCTTGTATGGTTTTGGGTAGTCAGTGAAGGTTAGTAGGGTGTTTGAAGACATCGAAGACCGTGTGTTTCGGGTTTTCTTTTGTAGTTAGATCAGCTTCCCTCACTTTCTTAGCCAGCTCCATTTTGTTTGTTGTTTTCTTTCCTTTGGCACCACTCTTGTTCCTTACCCTGTGTGTTATCGTGTCTTATTACGTACCAGTCACTTATTCACCTTAAAATAATCACTTTTGCACCAACTCTTGTTAACACGCTTCCTAGTCCCTCACCAGAACCCACCTGCATCCAAAAAATATCCTAAATGTTACACCCCTTTACCCCTAGACACTTGGGGTTGTAACACTGCTCATGATCGTATAGTGGAGCAGCCAAGAAATGCTTACAGTATGCGTAGACTAGCACAGATTTCCTTAAACAAGTTGCTATGTTTAAAAAAAGAACTTAGCTTCAATTATCAAATTTGAGATGTGTTCAATGTTCATGTTTTTACATTACTGTATGCTACTACATGCGATCTATCGAAAAACATCCTATTTCATCCCCAATTGTGTGCTGTTTCTTTTGGAATTCTGGCCACAGTCTGCGATGTGACCTAGGCTCAAACCCGCAATGCTCCCATCATAGAGTAGTGCTCACCCTGTACACTGGTGAGAACCTTTATTTCTTGAGTCGCTCAGGGGCCCAATCTGATCATAATCCTAATATAATACTGCAAGGTTTTTTAAGTCACCAAGGTCTGTGAAATCACCAGAAAGCATGTATGTAATACGTAAACGATTAGTAGAAAATAGTATTTTGCATTTCACAATGTAACATGGACTGTTCAGCGTCTCTGTTTTTTTTTTAAAAGCTTAAATAGTACATTTTCTGCACAAAGACATGTCACCTATATTGCAAACTGCTGCTATTCAAAACTTGTTACTTCCACACGGTCCTGCTTCAATATTTATAAACCGGTGTTTCGGAGCACTTCAAAACTGCTTGCAGCTTTCTTGGTGTTGGTATTAATATTTGAATAAGAGCCTTCATATAGCCCTTTAACAACAGATGTAATATAACCTTTCCTCTCATTCACAGTGAATCTTATTAAAATAGTTTTTTTCTGCCATTTGCTCTCACCCAAACTGCCTTATTATGTACTGTATCAGTTTATTTCAGTATATTGTTTTATTATTTTAATGTTTCTTGCACTCATAAAGCAGGTTTGATTTTTTTTTTTTTACATCTAGTTCACTTCCACTACAAGTGGCTGTACAGAATGCAAAGTTCAGATTTAAGGGTAGGAAAGGCACTTACTTCTGCCACAAAATAGTTTCCATTTTTTGAAAGTGTAAGACCCTGAATTGAAAACATCCTGGACTTGGGCTTTTCCATGTTCTTACCAATGTCTGAGTCAGCGGTCCCCTGGTTACAGTTATTTTTTTTCCATTAAAACATGACAGACCTTTGTCTGTTCAGATTTGTTCAAGATGTTTGGGTCAGAGTTTGTGCAGTATTCAGTAACATGAGATTTGTTTTATTTTTACTTTATTTTCTATTTAGTGGAACAGTTTAATTCAGAAATTTCATATCAAATGAGCTTTTGTCACTGCATGGTAGAGAAATAAAAAAATATTTTTGGGACACAAGTATAGTCTTGCAGGGCTCAATACTAATCATCTAATAAAAAATTAATTATTCTAACCCTTTTGTTTGAAGTTAAAGCAAAACAATAGACGTTTCCATTACTTCAGTTTCTTTAGGATTTGAAAAAGTTTTCTATTTGCTTGAGCTGGTCTAATGAATGTTTCATATAACATGTAAAAACTAAAAACATTATGATTTTATAATTCTTTAGAAATTGTATGATTAATACAACTTTTTTTCTCAGAAATGTCCTGGATACCCAAGAAATGTGAAAAAAAGTTTGCATTAAAGGCTGTTTTTTATAGAGTTACTTTTGTTTTTTTTTCCAAACACATAATAGGTTTACAGGTTTTAGAAACCTGATAGTAATGACAGCTTTGTCATTTTGCACTTAAACAGTATTGTCAATGTCTGTTTCATTTTAAACTTATGTTTAAACCTCACTTTCAACAACATACCATTAACCCTACTAATACATAATACAATAAAATTGACATTTTTAATTGACTTGTGATATCCAATGGTTGGTACAGTTTAAGTTAATGGAATATACTGAAGTTAATCTCTGTATGCCTTCTTTACATTATGTATCTACTGCATGCCACATTGAATGCTCGTCGAATGCATTTATAAAGAGATGCACATCACAACAAATTTAGAGCAATTTTTTCATTGTTTTTTGTATGTTAAATTTAAATATTTTAATGTTCAAAATGCTCTTTTAATTTTATTGTCCATCTGGAATTTGCATTAGCCATTAAATCAGAGGGCCCTGATTGCCACTTAAACAGTGATCTAATGTAGTGGAACCAAGAGAAAGCACATTGTGTGACTTGCTTATCCATTACACTAATGTGGTATGTGAACTGCCTGTTCCAGTATACAGCTGTGCATTCAAATTTATCACTGTGGCTATTCTGATCAAGAGATTGTGATTTGAAAGGTTCATAGCTTGCTTTATAGCAAATATGTTGAATCTGATGTTGTTTTTATAGTAGACTAAGGTTCTCTTTAAATCTTGTCTTTTCACTCTCATTAAAACACACTCATTTGTATCAGTGAATGATTTAGTCTTCTATTGTCTTTTGTGACTTGCTTTGCTTACCTCACAGAGATATATTTTCATCTTATCATGATCTCTGCACATATTTTTGTTTCGAAACACTTTGGTAAGCACGCAATGCCATTTCTGTGATTTTGTTTAGGATTTGTTTTGTTTTTTGTCTGTTTTTCTTCACATTTGTTAGCAGTTTCAATAATGTGGAAGAAATATTTACAGTAGGCTTACAAGCAAAAAAAAAAACCACTAGAGATGTTGTGCTGTTTGAAAGATGAAAATAGATTCAGGTGACTTATGCATTCGGTATTGTTCATAGACCTCTCATGCAGTTCAAAACTTGTTAGCGTTCCAGATCTGTTAGTGGTTGTTTATATTATCAGCTGTAGAAGAAAGGGATTAATGTTTAATGATGTTATTTTCAGGGTTGTGTGGAGCATTGAATAGACCCCGCACAAATCCGCTGATAAATACTCACCCACTCTTGATCTTTATGTTGACACAGAACACACATTTTTCACTTCACAGCAGCTGTTGGGTAATAGATTTCTGTTTATATCCTGGAAATGTTTACTTTAATCTGTACTGAATTTTGTATATATACCAAATCAATCATGGTCATAAGATGAAGAATTTGTTTATTTTGCAGCGGGTACATAAAGGAAGATTTACACTGCAAGTGTGATGGGATATTTAGCCTTTTTGAGCTCTGTACCAGGCAGGTTTACTTTAACCTGAAGAGATGCCAAAAAAATGTTAACGCAGAAGTAAAGCAGAAATGAGCAGAAACGGTACTAATTTAAATAACAAGAGGTTATAAATCTGAGGAGGAGCCTTAAGGAAACCTGGATTCCTTTAACTTGGTATTCTAGGTTACAGTAACTGACATGTCGGTACAAAACCCTTTACATATTCTTTTTGTCTATAGTTCTGCATTATTTTCTCCTTTTGACCCATTTGAATGCTACATTTGAATGCTTTCTGCTTCACAACCTTTAGGTCATATTGGGTTTGATTCTGGACTGGGGCACCTTCCGTGTGGAGTTTAGAAGATGTTCCCATTCTATTTCCTCTGGGTGCACTGGTTTCCTAATCTTCCATAGACATGCTGGCTGGGTTAATCAGTGTCTTTGAATTCATCCCCTGTGTGTGTTCCCTGCCATGGACTGGCATCCTCTCCAGAGTGTTATTCCACTTCGAACCATATGCTTCCAGGATAGGCTTCTGGTTGCCATGTATCTTACCAGGATTGGTTGTGTTGAAGGCTAATAATTCATTAATTGTTGCAGTCTTTCCTCTTTTTCAGTATACTTAATCTGCTGAAGAAAATGGTCATTAAATATTCAGGAACTAAGCAGAAGACAGAAAGGTACCTGAGTATGTTGTCTTAGGTATTGTTTTTGCCTTCTAATTTCAGGCCATGGGTCTGGAACAGTAATACTGACAAGGTGTTCCTGAAATTAAATTCATGTGAAGTCCTGGAGAAAAAGAAAAGATGAACATTTCACGATGATTGCAGAAAGTAATATTGTGCCTAAGCCGTTTAATTCTAATCAAATTCTATATAAACAAATATTGATCTTGCAATTCAAATTAGAGACCTGTGTTCTAATTCAAATGATACCTGATAGGTTATGGTTTTGCATCTGCATGTTGCCACCTTTGGGCTGGTTGTTAGTGCTTTCTGAGATATTCTGTCTGTTTTAACAGCACCATCCTCCTGATGTCTGGTTTACATATTAAGAAAATAAAGGTTCATTTTTATGAACTAATGTAAGCTGAAAGTTTTTAAAAAAAAAACATTCTGAAACAAGCTACCCACATGTGCATCAGTATCAGGCACAGCAACAGAAAGCTATAGCATGTACTGTTGCATATTGCAGGTTGACGAGCATCTTTGTTTTTTAGATGCAGGTATGGATGGAGCTTCCTTATTCTCTAACTATTAGGAGCCCTTTGTCAAGCGAAAAGCCTCTTAGGGACAAGCATTGGTTTAAGGAGTACAGGATAGACTTGCATCACTTTCACCTGGGATAAACAACCTCCTCATTATGGAATAGGTGAAATTTGCAGTTCAGTCTCACACACCTTTACCCCGTCACTACTTCATTTGAACTGGATTAGGACTGGAACTAGGACTGAGCTGCAGAACCAGTGCTGTTCTTGCTGAATGAGTCAGTCAGGTTTTCTAGGACTGTGGCCAGCAAATGTGTGAAACAGAACCGTTCACTAATGGATGTGGGCATCATCTTAGCCAGCAGCCATATCACCCTGCAACTCACAACTGGCAACCCACTGAAGCTAAGCGGGTGTGAGCCTGGTCAGTACCTGGATGTAAAACTGAGGTCCTGACTCTCTATGGTCATTAAAAATCCCAGGGCGTTTCTCAAAAAGAGTAGGGGTGTAACCCCGGCATCCTGGCCAAATTTCCCATTGGCCCTTACCAATCATGGCCTCCTAATAATCCCCATCTATTAATTGGCTTCATTACTCTACTCTCCTCCCCACTGATAGCTGATGTGTGGTGAGTGTTCTGGCGCGCTATGGCTGCCGTGGCATCATCCAGGTGGATGCTGCACATTGGTGGTGGTGGAAGGGAATCCCCATTACCTGTAAAGCGCTTTGAGTGGAGTGTCCAGAAAAGCACTATATAAGTGTAAGCAATTACTAATTATTATTATTATCTTGGGATTGGCCTTGCTAATCCCAAGATAATAATAATAAGGTTAGAACCTTTATCGGGTAAATTTAATATGGAGGAGATTAAGTGCTAAAAGTCATGATTTAGGAAACTGGATTTCTGAACACCTGCTGTTCAACACTTAACATCCTTGCACTCTTGTGGTTTATGCCATGAATGCTGCTGGTGCACGTCAGAGAAATTATATCTCTCAGTATTATTAAGTAGTATCTGGAGAGGGTCTCATGTGATTTCAGTATCTGGGCCTGTAGAATTTAATCTTCCTCCTGCTGAAAGTCTTGATAGATAAACTTTTGCACACACCTGAATATTAGAGCTGATTATATGAGTTAATGACTTTGCACTTGGAAATCAGAAGGTCCGTTTTCTAGATGCGAGTTGGGGTTTTGAAATCTGTGTTAATTTTGAGCTAGTGTTTTTCTGTTTATATTATATGTAAAATGCATCAGTTTAGGGTTATGTTTACTCAGCTGTTTGCAGTACAATATGGCACCTTTCTATTGTGTCATTTGCCTAGAAATATGTGGCTGTGCAGCATGTGATGTGACCATAAACATTTTAATTGATTTTTACATTTGTGGTAATGCTTTATTTGAATATTGCTGCATAATGACTTCATAATACTATGCAGCACATTATAATCAGGTTATGCACAAATGACATAACGTAAGCATCTGAGGTCATGGTAATTGTTTTAGCATCATTTCAAGCACTTGGTACATTATGCTGAAACATTAGAATAGAGAATGACCTAATTTTCATTATATTTTATGCATAGGGTTTTTTCAGGAAGCAATGACAAAAAAAAAATCATTAATACCAAAAGTCTCATCCCAGGTGTACTGGGACTTGAGTTTAAGACACTTTGTTTAGTTAATGGCCATATGGGAATCAGGTGAGTGTTTGCTCTTAAAGCTGTTGGTAAAACTATTGAAGATGCATTGAGTGCAATAACTTGAAACAAAAATTGAAACAAGAAATGAAAAAAAGAATAAATAAAATAAATATTTACTTAATATAGAATACTGGATATTTAATGTATCCAATGATACATTTTAATATCAAAAACTTTAATATTAAAGAAGAGCAATTTCTATCCTTTCATTTTTTTATCCCATTAAATGTTATACCACCTGGCAGTGCTATAACAGCAGCACTAAATACAATAGATTTTTCAAGATTCCATATTGTAAAGGTTTGTTTTGCTGTGTTTACCAGTTTATTATGTGTATTGCTGACTGCTGCTCCAAACATTAAGATAGAAAATAAGTGCTGTTTGTATGATCAGTGGAAGTGACTGCTTGATATTTACAGTTTTAATTTCAAACAAAAGTGTTACATTTTAGAGCAGAGTTAGGAAAACCTACCTGATTCTACTATTGATGTTACAAATGTTAATTAGTTGTTATATTAATATTTATGTTTGCTTTTCATAAGACTTCACTTAAGTAGGCATTGACCAAATAAAAGTTATACTTTTTGCTGCCTTCTCTTTGATTTTCCTGGAAAGCTAATAATCTATGATCTAAGAAAATCATCTATGTTTAAGAAGAAAAGTAAAATGATTTCAATTTAACCAGTTTTTATTGTGTTATTTATACATGTCCAAAATATTAGAAAATAAATGACTGAGTGAACAAAACATGAAAAATAGTAGGAGTTTATCCATTATTGTTGTTGTTATTCTTCTTCTTCTTCTTCTTCTTCTTCTTATTATTATTATTATTATTATTATTACAAACTGTTATGTTTACAGTTAGGTTTTTGTTCATACAGTTTCAGAAAGCACTATTAAAATTATTTGACGCACATCAAGATTCTATCATTTAAAATTAAAATTGTATTCATTGGAATAAAATATATACTGTAGAAGGTTTAGCCTGCCAAATTAATTTCCCGTCATTGACTTACTACTGTGTTCCCTTGAAACCGGTTCGTCACTCTTTGACTTTTTGCTGCAGGGTTTTTCTTGCATGCAACCACTGGGAAGCTCTTTTCAAGAGCTGGGTCTCAGAGCCTCAGTGATGGAGGATGGATGGCCCCATTTGACATTGTAAATTACAGCTCTAAGTTTATTCACCAGCCATCGCTGCACCCTCCCTACAGCTCATACATTAGTTCTCTGGCACAGCGTTTGTTTTCCTGCCGCCTCAGCAGGAGGTTTGGTTTTAAGGCTTCAGACGATGTTGTGTACACAGTCGAGGTTGCATTAGCTCCGAGTGTATCTGCGCTATTAGTTTCACAAACTCTCTGGGCTATATTTGTTTCCCACAATTTTCTGCGTGTTTGTCTCAATCCAACCATAAAATGATCTCAAGCAACATATGTTTCCAATAAGGCTCACTCGTGGGCCAGTGAAGGAATTTACTGTACCAGGGCTTTTCTTCTACGACGTGTAGCCTTACAAAGATGTAATGCATGCTGTTGTAAAGAGCAGCCAGCCTTTCAAAATTTGACAAAAACGATAACAGACGAAGGAAAAGAAAATGGTTCTGAAAAATGAAAACCTCTCATCATGTGACACTTGGTGCTCTTTGCATTTCAGCTCTGTCACAGTGTCACTGAATCATTACTGTCCTTAAATATTTGTTTTAGGTTGAATGGTGATAGACTGTTGTGTTTTCACAATATTTTCCTAATGTTTTTTTTGTGAGTGAAGCTTTCAAAAGTGAACTTTTGTGACTTTCATGACAATTCAGACAAAACAAGTTATTTGTAGATTTGCAAAGGAACAAGTAATAGGTTTATTCCATGCTGAAAAAAAGAAGAGAACACAACGTTTCGGCCGTGGGGCCTTCTTCAGGTGTCGACACCTGAAGAAGGCTCCACGGCCGAAACGTTGTGTTCTCTTTCTTCTTTTTTTCAGCATGGAATAAACCTATTACTTGTTCCTTTGCAGCCTACGCATGCTGACGGAGCTACCCACCTGAACTACAATTTGTAGATTTGTCGTCTTCTTGTAATTTCAAATAAACTTTTTGTTGCATTATCTGTATAGAGTAACTTTTTACACTTTTAACAAGATCTGGCCCAGCAGTAATGAGAACTTTATATACTTTTAGCAATTACAATTTGTTATATAATTTTCAGCTGCCAGCATTGATGATGAGTTCTGTATATTTCCATTTATACATCAAGTATTTTGATTTTTTTTTAAACGAGCAGTGCATGACATATGTAGACATATGAAAAGAGAAATCATAGTGTTGTAAATTACACTGAGGTTTACCTCTAATTGTAGACTGCACTTTGGTGCCTCTCATCAGAGTGATTTATTTCTTCAGAAATGTTGCTTGCGTCACTTTTATAGTCTAGTACAATAATGTGTAATAGCAACAAGTATACACTGTACATACTGTGATTCTGGTGCTGTAATATAGAGATGTTTATAAGAAAGGAAAACTTTAGCTTGATTCTTTGAGCTCGAAAACCACCAATTGTAAGCAGTTCCATATGATCTGTGTATGTTGTTCTGTTAATATTCTACTTTATTTACCATACACTTTATGCATTTGTTTTAATTAAAACAGAACTGATTCTCTGTTTAGTGTGGACTACTGAATGGTTTCAGAAACAATGGCAAGAGGAGAGATAGTATATGCGTATTGTTTAGAAAAAATAGCAAGGAATGTCTTTTTTACATATTTGTTTTCCTGTGCATATGGTACGAAAGGATCATCTTTAAAGCTGTTATAATTCTGGAGTCAAATGCACCTGCTGGAGTCATTGATATACAATTTAATTGATAATGTTATTTTAGTTCAAGTAACAGGAAGAGTGAACGATGGAGACATCTGGGGGAAGAATAAGGATAAATGTGAAGCTGTGAAAGTCCCACGTACACACAAAGGGACATATTTCTACCTAAAGCTGTGTTTCTAAAGATCCTAAAATGTTGCACCTCAGCATTTCTTCTACTCCAGTAAAGCACAGAAATTACTGCATGTCCCTGACCCTTTTTGTGCTGCAAGCCATTTTTCATAATTGCTTAGTAAGAGATACTGAATTAAAAAAAATGGCAATAAGAAAAAAAAGCTAAGCTACTGCAGTTAACTGAAATGCTGCACTTTAAGAAGTGAGGAAAATTGTAACTTTAAGTTTCAAGTTTTACTGCAACGCACAGTACAATAGACCTTACACCTACATCGTAGTGCATTAGGTAATAAAACTTGACAGCTCTGAGTAACGTAGCATGTGACTTAACAGCCTGTAAGTGTTAGAAAGACTGAAATAAATAATCTTTCTCATAGAACCCTGAAACCGATTTTTACTTTTTTATCTTTTATCACTCCCTCTTTCCATGCTCAAATCTGCAATATATCTGTACAAAACTGTCATCACCTAATTAGTTTGTCCTTGGGGCATCCTGTGTCATACCAGGACAGAATTAATGCACTAATGAACAGACTCATTGACATCATTAGAAATGAAAGAATTTCTGAAGTAGTTTGTTACAAACAGAAAAGCTTCTGATACTGTCCACAGAAATATAAATGCATCAAGTTTTTGCACTTATAATTTTCGATCATTACAAATATATAAGAATTTGTAGAGACAGATCATTATTTTTCTACATAACATAGTTTGCTTTTAGTGTTTTTAGAAAGGCCTGGCACAAATTGGATGGATCATCACTATCAATCAAGATAGATATCATGTTTGGTATAAAATTCAAGAAAATTAAAGATTTAAGCATTAACCTTCCAGATGAAAAAGCTTTTTTACAATAGATAAAAATGTACTTGCATTATTACAGGCTATTTTTAATCCTGCTTTTTAAGAGAAATATTTTACAATTGAACTACAACTAAAATTGTGTCCTAAATAACTTTGATAAAACAAGTTCCGGATAGCTTTGATTAGTTTATTCCTGATTTTAGTATAGATTTTATTTTCTTTGATATAAAGCTTCCTCACTTAAAACTGCGAAGCACTCACGCTACATGCTGATAAACCCTGACACAATGCAAATATTATTTGAAGTTGCTGGGAATTGTTTCACTCATGTCCTTGGAATTAAGAATTTTGAAGGTTTGCCAAAATGCTGATCCAAGTATCCAGAACAAGTCCTAATTTGTTTAAAATATTATTACCCTATACCAGCACTCATTTTTCCTTAGGCTGAATCTAACAAAGCACAGTGCAGCAGTGATGGGATGTTTTGACATGCTGAGCAACAACTGCAGTTTAGCTTGTTTAAACAGCGTATGCAATGGCATTTCGAGCTGTCAGGTGGAATTTTTCAGCAAGTGCAGTCAAAGCAGTGCTTTTGTTGCTTTGTAGGATTATTTTAACTTCATTTTGGGTTTCCTTTAAGCAAAGGAATTACCAGTGTGTAACTCCTAAGCTGGATAAGAACATCGTCTTGCACTGAACAAATTCTGTTCTTAACAATAAACTTTAAGACAACCTGGTGAATGGATATTTTTACGAAAGCATCCATATGTTTGATTATTTTTGTGCTTTTACCCAAGCAAAATTGTTCTTAGGGTTTGTTTTGAATTTTGTATTTATCCGTTACCGACTCACACAGATTTCACATACTCATATACTCTGAAAATAAGCACAGTGTTCCCTGTTTGTATACATCACTGTACAAATCTGAAGTTGTCCTTTCCAGGAGGTCATATTATGGGGAAAAATGCATTTGGCACTCGGAAAGACAATGTAAGGACTTGTTGGAGAAACCAGAATAATTCATCAAGTGATTCAGGATTCTGTTCTGGTTAGAAAAGGAAGGAAATCAAGATTTGTTTTGTGCCATGAGATTGGTGGATTTTACCAATGTTTTGATAATGGTTGTGGTCTGTCAGGGGTCTGTGCACAATGTTGTTATTCCTAGGAGATGTTTATGTTGTTTAAATATAGAAATAGTATTTAATTTGTTTATAGATGCAGCTATAATGCATTAATTGTTTGTTGAATCTCCCTTAATGGAAGCATAATGCACAGCTTGTGGTATTGCCATGCCCTTTATGTCCACTCTAGAGCACAGACTTGTGCTGAGATCTGGTATCTGTAACTCACAGAATCCAGGCCTCTTAATACTTTCCACAGCGAGATGATAGCTGTCAGGGGGCTTGTAATGGTACAAAGCAGATCTTTCATGCAGCAGTTATGAAGTGTTAGTCCAATGAAAGCAAGCATGGTGTAGAAGAAATATTTATTTTTGCAAACTCGTTAAGTTTTGTCAATAAAATGCATAGTTATGTAACAAAAAAGCGCTACAGCCTAACCTTATGTTAGACTCATTTTGTTTTTAAAAAAATTGTTACATCTCTTTGAAATTCCTCCCTCACACCCCATATGTATGTAACTAATTCAGCTTTAAACCATTTTTATACAACAATGCTAATGGAATAAACTGTTTAAATCTTTATTATTGCACATTGTAACTGGTTAAAATCTCAGTTTGGAATCAATTCAAATGAAGTTAGGATTAATATTATAAAATGTAACATTTGCATTTTTGTTTTTAATTATCCGAGTAGCGTTTAATTAAACATTCTAAAACATCTGGTATACAGTACCTGCTCTATAAATGATTTGGTCTATTTAGTATAAAATGCAAATTCACTTTTCGCTGTTATTAGGATTTGGTTTTGTAAGTCACGAAGCAGTGGTGGATGTTAATCTGTCAATGGACGTTTCTCACAGATGGTTTACTAAAGGGGTAGCTCCTGTATGCAGTAAGTTGCTCAGTTCTCAGTAAAAATTCACATCCCTCTTTGGAATGCAGTCATACTGTGTTTTAATATTTATCTAACTTTGTACTCTGTATGCACTAAGGTGTGTATATGTACACACTTAATGTTACATTCTCATCAAACCTCAAAGGAAGGTGGATTAGGCAAAAACTTATTTTCTCAGTTCAGAAGAAATGTCTCAATAATATTAAATATTTCAGATTAACCAGCTCTAGTTGTGGATATACTTAGTTTATGTCAGTTTACAAACACAAAAATCTTAATCTTTCAATGTATTGCTTTATCCTGTCTTTTTTATTTGAATGGATACATCTTTGAGCTACAGTATGATGGAAAAAGCTTTTCATACCATTGAAGCAGGTACTTCATTAAACAGAGAAATGTGACCTACCAGGTGCTTTATATTTGATACTGCTTAGCCTCTTGCTTGTATAAAAAAATGGAATATTATTGTATAATCCTTTCCCCACTAATCTTCAACAAGATTGCATTTGCGCCTTTAAAACATATTCATTTTCAGTTCTAGCACAAATTCTCATAGCATAGTTTTCTAAGGAACAGGCTATCTACAGATGTTTGCTGATTATATTAAATGTATGCGGTATTACCTGGTAATAAATTGGAGATTAGCCTTGGACTGTGTATTTCCTGGTTGGTTCACTTCTTCAGACGGTTCATTGTTATCCCGTTTCCTTCCAAGATATGGGGTACTCTAATGGTTTAGCCATCTGACACACATCTGCTTCCTATTGCACAATATCTTCATTCTACTGGAGACCCAGATCTCATTCCTTATATAATGAGTTTCTTCATGTCTTTTCTGGACTTAAAAGTTTGGCATTCACCACAGCTGAGTACTGGCAGGTATTTATTCACTTACTTAGTATGTTAATTAATTAGCATGTTTTTGCTGGGAATACAATAATGTTAGATTAGATCCATAAACATGAAACTTTTTAAATATTTAAACAGATGTTTGTATATGTTTTTTAATACTGTCAGCATTTATTTTGATGTGTTAGTTCATTAATCAGTTGATTAATGAGCTAACACATCAAATGTTTTGTTTAGAAAAATACCATTTGCTTGGTAAGTGACTCACAACAAGTAAACTATTTTTTTTCAGAAGAAGAAAATGATTCTTAATACTTGGGTAGTATTAATTTGTCATTTCTTGTGTTGGTGGTATGAGGTATGTAATCTAAATTCTTATCACATGCTTTTTATCTGAATTTCTACTGCAGATATTGAAATTATCAACATGACATAAATATACAGGACAATCATGAAGAGTATGTTACCTATGTTTAAACTACCCCTTTTTGCTGTGCTTGGTTAACTCAGAAATAATTATTTTTTTCCATATTGCCAAACTCCTATGAAAGAAATTCCATTGCCTTATTTTGCTTCTTGCATCCTTTCCTTTCTCAGCCTATTTCCACCTCTGTTTTACAGTAGGCATCAGTAAGCACCCTAGAAACTAACTGATAATGGGACTAGTAAGCAGACAAGAAGATCATTACACTCATAGCATAGCCTGTGGAAAAGGCTACATACAATTTATGTTTAAGGCTGTAATTTTGCTTGTAATTACAGAGGTTTTTCCTGAATGAGACAATTTAATGGATTGATTAGATTAGATGATTACTGTTTAGATGAGTGGGATCTAAATGCCTAAAGTAACCTCTAGAGGTTCAGGATTATATTGCAGTCTTAAAAAACAAACCATAAAAAATGTACAGCCCTTACCATAAATGTTGAAATTGAATCAACTTTTTCAAGTGCGCGGAGATTATTCTTCTCCATGTGTTCACGTAGATTCAGGTATGTTTAAATGATTCCCAAGCAGATTTCTAGCTACATTGCTCTCTTTATATTGTAGCTCTGGAGTTATCTGTATCTTTGGGTAATAATTGATCTCTGGTGCAGATTATTTCTGCAGTAGAAGTACAGGCAGCTGTCTAAAACTTTTGTCATGGTCTGTCGAATACTGATATTCCATGGGGAAAAAAAGTATTTTTTATAAATAATTAATATGATTAATGGCCATTAAGTCACCCTAATGCTTTATATGTTATTGGGAGGTGAGAATCGACACATTGTATCATCCAGTAGTTGGATATATCAGCTGAGATATTCCTGGAAAAATGATATTTCAAGTTTCACTAGGGGCTGGATATAATGAAAATTAACCAAACTAAATAAGTTACACTGTTGGGCAGCACAGAGGTGTGGTTAGCACTACAGCCTCACAGCTCTTTGGTTTGACTCCTGGCCTGCCTGTATGCATGGTGTTTGCGTTTTGTCTTCACATTTGTATGAGTTTTCACCAGACACTCCAGGTTCCTGCCACTTCCCAAAGACATCCCTGTCAAGGGTATTTGCCTGCTCTTAATGCTCCCTTACTTGAAGGGGAGGTTCAAGTGGATTTTTCAAACTCTGGGGGTGGTGTTGTCAGCACAGCTAGTACTAGCTATTGGACTGTAAAGAAATATAATTATATGAGCTCCATGGGGCAAATGGCATCTCATCTGTTAGCCTTTCTGATGTTTTGATTTAAAAAAAATGGTTTTGCAGTTGTATTGCAAATCAGTCATTGCACTTATTTAATCTTAATTCAGTATTTTTATTAAAGTATTCTTTTTTGCACACAATTGAACAGACTTTGCACATTACATTTAACAAGCAGGGATCATATTATGCACTGTAACTTAATATGTTGATATATCAATTATTTCAAAGCCAAAAGCAACTTTATTTTTCCTTTGTTTTTGATGCTTCAGCATTAGTTTTCACCAGGCCTGTTGGAAAGTCTGAAAGAATTTCTTGATGTAAAAGCAGCTGATAAACTTGTAACCTTTAAGATTTGAACCTAGTAGGAGTGATTCAGTTCTCTTTCAAATATCATCTAGACATCTTTTGATCTAAATTTTCTTCTAAAAAGCACATCCTATTCTTGCAACCAAAGGTGAGCTTTAGCTCTGTTCTTTTGGCTTAGGGAGGGGTTGGCTGTAGGCAGCATTTGCCAACACGTTTCCTGTTAGTTTCCAAAAGGGCTTAATAAGATAAAACTATTTCCTTATATAACAAATACAGTGTGTTTTTCGTAAACAGAAACCATTGCATAGCACACTATCCTGAGTTGTATAGTGAATACAATGGAGCTGTATGTGTAAGTACCTTTCTGACTGTACAATTAACAGTCTGGACATGCCTCTTGACAAGATTAGGATAAGCATCAGTATGCATCTAGTGCATTGTGACCTATTAGAGTGATTTGTCAAATTGCAGGCACTGTAGCTAAGAAATTGGGCTTAATTCAAATTTATTTTGACATGTTTTTTTCCCGATGCCAAACATGGTTTAAGGATTTATGACAGCCCATTTTACCACAAGAATACTAATAATCCTCGAAGTAACATTGTACAAAATGGAGAGACAAAAGAAAACCTTTATATATGATAAATGACCTGACAATCGAGTAAAAGAATGTTTCTTTCCGATCTAGATCTTGTTGTGAGAAGTGTCTCCCACAATACAATATAGACTGTTATACATATATCTCAATTCCCCTAATCACTGGTGAAGCAGAGCACAACGCAGTGTTCATGAATGTGAAAGGAAGATTCCTATGATAGCTGGTCAGTCAAATAGAAGCTTAATTTGAAACTGCATTCAACAACTTTTACGTAAAGTGTTAATGGAGCACAGCTATAGTTGCTGAAATCAGGAAAAAATAATGACTCAGAAGATGAAAGCAAAAAATATTGTTTTATTATGGTTGATCATCCTGGTTTGGAAGTCATATTTTTAAGAATGTGTCAAAACGGCTCTAAATTATTAATAATAATAACAATAACAATAGCTAGATGCAATATATTTTTGCCACCACTCTAAGGCTACTAATATATTTCTTCTTATTATTATTAAATAAGTCTTAAAGGTCAGTCATGCTGAACTCCAATGTAATATAGGTTTTTGATGCTACAAAACAAGCTGTTCAGACGTCTGAAGTAATGGACTTTTTTCCTTCTCTTTGTGATTTATGATAATGCTATTTATTTGTGGGCGCATGTGTGATTAAATATTTATTGACTTTTCAGTCATAGGCATTTTATAAGAATTCATTCAATTCAGAATAATTGGTTCTGTGCCTCAAATGTATTTGTCTGAGTAGCTTGGCCGGGCATTCCATTTTTTTAAGCCAAACACCTTCTTTTTTCCAAAGTCTGACAGATATTATTTCACTGGACAATTAAATTAAATGAGCCCTACTCTGTGGTTTATCTAGAAAAAGTAAACAATTCCCAGCAGATGCCAATATGTCTAATAAAGCTCTTGAGGAGCATTTGTTTAAAGAGCCACTTGGTACAGTGCATGTGGCACTCACCATATAAGGTCAAAAAAGCTAAACAGAGCTTTTAAAGGAACGGTGTGATTTATACAGCTTTTTGGGCAGTGTGTATTTTAAGTCTCTATGACTAAAGCACCTGTTTGGACACAAATTTGCAGTTGATTCCCTTTTAACTTGCTGTTCCCCATAAAGAGTTAGACTAATTTGATTTATTTGACACACTTCTAAAAGCAATTCACTTTCATATCATTATAGCAGAATTGTAGGAAATAGTTTCTGGTCAAAGACAACAGTTTATCTTCTGAAACACTGTATTATTAACTGGAGTGCGTGCGAAGAATAAGCTCTTACTTTTTTTGACGTTTCATTCTGTTTTCTTTCTGGCTCTGCTTTGCTTGATTTTTTTACTTGCGCTGTTTGTTTTTGTAAAGTTCTTAAACATTATTTAAAATGCTGTTTGGTTGATTTAGCCTAATAATTCAGGCACGTTAATTTTAAATTCGAGGTGCTGGCAGGCTTGAAGGATCTGTACATGTGTATGCCTTTCATTTGGAATAATTTTGCGACATATTTTTCCTTTGATTTTTCGAGGATGACCAAAGTTGTGAAATTGTTTTGTTTAATCATTTCATGTGGGGAGGGGGGTTACAGAATTGAAAACAAGTTTGTCTTGCATTAAATGGTATTTCTGAGTCACAGAATATCTGCTGAAGGTATGCAGTTTGGCAGGAAACAGTCTGCATATGTGGAACAGATTTGCAATTTGCACTTTGCCCACTTTGAATATAAATATGGAAGTCTAGCCTGGAGCGACACAATTCCGTCTGAAGATTTGTGCTTGGGACGACAAAGGCCGTGCTGTCTGTCTGGGTGTCCTGATGTAATGTCGGCACACGGGGACCCATCAGACACACTAATTGATACTCTGCTTTATTAGGGCCCTTGAAGGTGTGTAAATGTGTGTATGTTGTGTTGTTTTAAGCCCCATATTATATTTCATCATCTATTTTTTTTGTGCTCATTCCACTGTGAACTTTACGGTTGTTGGTGACATGTCTAAGAATCTTGTCACAGCGTCAGCAGTGAGCACTTTCTGGTATTGAAAAGATGCCTGGCCTCTGAGCTCAACAGAGATACTTTTGATGCTGTTGTGTTCCATCTTTCTCATTTTTACCAGCTGTCAATGTAAGCACCCTTGTGGCACGACTGTAACCGATCATTCTAACAAGCTGGATTTGTCTTTGTTGTTTTGCATTAGGCTTCTCTGCAAGAGCAGTGCTAGAGAGACTGGAATCCTATAAAGGTGCATGGAACAAAACATCTAGTCGATTTTAGTTGTGGGAAATGACCTAGGAGTAACATCAAAATGACGGGAGTCACAGGGGTCTGGAACAAACTGCCCAATCACTCTGTTGAATCAGGGACTCTTGAAGTACCAGCCCAATGAGATTAGATAAAGGAGATATATTAATTAAAAGGCTTAGTCTCATTTGTGTAATTTGTTTCTGATTTTTGTGAAGTGATTCTAATGACAGATGTAAAGATTTTGCCTGCCTGCCTGCCTGCCTGCCTACCTGCCTACCTGCCTACCTGCCTGCCTGCCTGCCTGCCTGCCTGTTTGTTTCTAACACTAACCCTGCTTACAAAGATAGAAATCTCTTTGGAGAGAGCCATTGGAAAAGGTACACAATAACTGAGCTTACTCTGCATCCTCATGGTTAAAGTATTCTGTTTGTGCTGTATAGTTTAATAAGGAGGTTGACTGACTTTCGTTTATTACAACTATATATGATACCTGCTATCACTTTTAAAATGAAGTCTTGTGAGTTGTTACTATTTTGTCATAATCCCTTTGTGGACTCTTACTACATTATTACTACTAATCTGAACTTCTTCAGCTTTCTGTGTCTCTCTCTGCTGGGAGACGACTATCACTTCATAAATCAAATCTGACCAATAAAAGGTTTGCTCTAACTTTTTTTCATCATCAGGACCTTGTAAAGTACAATTTTTTAACATCTAAAAAAAGACATCTGGTAGCCTGGATTTTGAAAATCTTGCTTCGTGTATTAAGACCCTTGGCTTCTCCTTTGCCTTGTCTGGATAAACAAATGCCTGTGTTCAGTTCAAGTACCACAATAAAGATCTGCACTAGCAGGTTTCCATCGAGTTGGACTGTAACAAAACACCATTGAGGGTGTTTTGTTACAGATTCATAAAAACAGAAATATACTTTGTGTTGCACTTTGCCCCTAGTGTTGTGTGCATGGGGCATTTTTCCAACTTAGCCATTCAGTTGTCTTTTCTGTTTTTTAAAAGAGTTTAAGTGAATTTGTACTGATGTTGTATCTGAGGTGAGCAGCAGTTTATTTTTTATTTTGTTCTGAAAACCCTCAGGGAGACATTGCAAATGAGCTAAAAGATCATATGCTTTAGTTTTAGTTAAAATTGGAGCAGCTGAGTTCTAATCCTTCTGCGACTTGTTAAAAACATGTCTGGATACACCTGCAAGCACTGCATGACAATTGTTAAGCTTACAGAAGACAAAAAGCATGCATTGGGTGTTCTGTATCAGGTTGGGAAAGATATGAAATGATGTGAGCAATGTTACAAAGTGGCAAAAGATTACTAGGGGCTTTGATTGATTCCAGACTAAAGTTGACACATTTGCAGAGTTCATAAGGAGGACAAATCAACATAACTTAAAGTCTTGTCAGATGTGAAACGTTTATATCTATTTTTAGTATCACCGAAGCACCATGACAGATCTGATTAATGTCAGGTTTCATGCTGACATGAGTTTTAAGTGTCATCAGCTGTGGCAAGGTGGTGTCATAAAGAGACCAAGAGCTCTGTTTTAAGCCACATGAAGGTGCTAGGCTCCGGTTTTGTTTTATATGGATCTCTGTGGGAGAATTCACAGAGATAATTACCTGTGGAAATTATCTGAAGATCTTGCTTCTCATTCCACTAGTTACATTTAAGAGGATTCCAGAGGGGAGAGCCTCAGTTTACATCTTGATCCAGTAGAAGCAGGACAAAATCCTGCTCCCACGTCAGGGGTACCAGAGAAGCTTCAAAAGACGTGAAAGTCTATATATTCAATTAATTAGTTATACATAAAAAATAATTATTTTTTCAAATATTATTCTGTAAGATGGTATAAATGGTATCAAAAGCGGCACCAGGATATATTAAAAATGAGTCCATAATCAGCCCAAACTATTTATTTATTTCTTTAGGATGACAATACTGGAATCTGTATATCTTATAATGATTGAACAATATAGGTACTTGCTTTTTTGGGATGAGAATTCCCAAAAGGATTATGGCTATCCAGCATTTATCAAATTAAAACAGTTGTTTAAATGACCTGATTGAAAGTGATCAGGAATATGAAAATAAGGAGAAAAGAAAGGGACTATGAAAAGGGGAAGGAAGAGGTGAAAAAGGACATCCAAAGAGATGGACATCTTTGAGATTTCCAGGGGAAATATGGAAAGCAGAAATGTGTATTTGAGAGATTTAGAAAGAATTAAGTTCAGAATGAAGTTCATTCAGAGCTGGAGGAAGGTGAGAAGGTGTGAGAAGGATTTGGTTTCTGATGTCTTTCTGTGAATGGCTATGGATGTTTACTAGAACTGTGGACAAGAAGCCTTTGTGAAAATTAGATAGTTGGCTGTATAGCTTTATTCACGGATCAGGAAAAAGAGTTCCAGTGGAAGCATCATCCTGCAAATTGGGGGTTTGTTTGATGGAATAGAAAGGGTGATGGAGTGAAATGAAAGCACCATTGGAATGTGGTTCTGGGAATGGGAATTACTTGTGAGGCTGTCAGTGCAGTATTAAGGATCCCCCCTCAATACTTTATTTTAATTAAAACATGTATTTTAATAGTTTGTGGAAATTAGTCTCTTCAGCGCATAGTCTGAGATACTATAGGAAAGGAAGATAGTTGTTGTTATGTTTGGGATGGAAGGTGTATACTGTATAAAGGAGAGAGAAAATAAATAAAAATAACTTAATTTGCTTGAATACGAGGTTGCCATAGTGTCTGCTAAATCCAGCTACTCCTCTCACATCGCTGAGGGCAATCGTAGCAAGCCTAGACACCTGTTTTCCACCATCAACAGATTGCTTAAGACAGACTCACCTACAACACTACCTGCCTCATCCCAACTGTGCAACCATTCTATTTACAATGCATGTTGCCTTCATGCCTCTTCTGTGTTAGTCTAGTTTTGCTGGTTTCCTTCTCTCTAACTTCTCCCTACTTAATGCTGCATTCCTTAGTAAATTGGTAAATTGAAATCTACCACCTCCTATTAGATCTCCTTCCCCCTGTTTTATTCCTTTTGTCTCTCTGCTGCCGGCTTCTTGTCCTCAACATAATAAATGAGCCTTTGAGTACTGGTGTGGTACCAACAGCCTTCAAAACTGCTGCATTTACCCCTGTGCCTAAAAAAATAGCTATTTTTCACCCTCTAGCTAACCTGTGCATTTATTTGTTCTCTCTCTGTAAAGAACTTTGAGGAGGCACTTTTAAAGGTGCTATATAAAATAAAATGTCTTATTATTGTTATTTATTATTGTAAAGGAAGTTGTTTGAATTTAGTTCCAGAAAAGGAAAACTGGTGGAGGATACATTAACAGTGGATTAGATGGATGGCTGAAATTGCTGTAGCTCATTGTTAGAGCAGGTGGCAGCACCAACACAGACATCAGTATATTGCTAGACAGTTTTGGAATGAAGCCAGTATAGAAGAAGAAGCAAGATGTTAGCATAATTTGGTCCCATCCAGGTACCCATGGTGACACTGCTGACCTGGTAGTAGAAAAGATAAGTTAAAGAAAATGCATTCAGCATGGGAATTGAACCAGTCGTTTAAGTATGAGGGTTGGGGGATCCAGCCCTGCACATTTGTTAAGTGTGTGTTTCAGAGCTGTGAGGCTGTTGTCATGGCAAATGATGTTGTATAGGGATGTGATATCTATGGTAAACATTCTGGACACAAAAATTGGAAGCTGTCAAAATCATTTTGTTAGTATATTTAATGTATGAAGGAAGATTCTCAGCAAATGGTATCATCAAGCTGTCAGTGTGTTTTGGATATTGATGCTTGAAGGTTGCTTTAATTGGCTTCACATTGAAAGAAAAAGAAAGATTGATAGTTTGTATTTTTAAGATTAGCTATGCGATAGTTGAGTTTGATTTTATATTTCCCCAAAATCCTAGTTCGGTGCCTTCCCTGACACAGTTCAGGGGCTGGCACAAGTGACCCTGTTTGACCTTTCTAGTGATGAAGAAGGAGAGTCTCTTGCTGGTGGAGATGACACGCTTCCTCAGAGAATTCAGCTTGTCAGCTCTCTGTACTGCAGTGACATTGATTTCTCCTCACTGCTGCTTCCTGCCAGGGCAGATAACAAACATGCTGTGGCAGGTGTCAGTCAAGATCTGTGTGGTTTGGAGGCCTAAATAAAAGAGTCACCTCATTTATTAATCATCACTCACAAGAGTACAGGAAAAATTATACGAACAAGACTGTACAATACACTTGGATTATTCCATTGTAAACTATTATTTTATTTTCCTTTGAAATTGCTGTGTTCCATGGCATCCTATGTTCTGTGTTCTGTACTCTGTAACTCTGTTGTTTTTGAGTGTCTGTATGCCTTCATTTTGGTCAGCAGTATAACACTGGAAGCACTTTTTTCACAAATTGTATACTAAATGTCCTTTAGACCATTCCAAAAGGCAGTTCTGTGTGTGAGACTAGTGCTACTTTTTTTCTGAGTGCTTAATCCCGTATGACCATGAAAACATTTTTGTATGAAACATCCTGGAACAAATGGGTTTGTAATCATTTAAATCTTGTGTACAACTCGCAAATCCTTTTCATTTTCAAAGCTGTACTTTGACCAATGAAACAGACTTGATATGGTGTCTTTTCATGGTTATGGAGCTTCTGAGAACAGGCATTATGGGGATAATTATCTGCTTTTTGACATTGTGAAACAGTACGACCAAATTACCATTAATTTATGTCATCATAGATAAAGACCTTTGCTTGCTTTTAAATATGCCTTAAATGGTGTTTCTTTCAAGAATATTAGTATATAAATAATTAGGTTATATGACAAGTTAAAGACTCAAAGACTTATTTTTTATGCTTTCAAAGTCATTTTATCTGCTTTATTAAAAAAACAGAAGCCTGATTTGGCTGGATTTTTATTTTTTATTAATTATTTTTAGTAGTTCTGAAGTAATTTTAAATAGGACCAGAACATAACGCAGGAACACCCCTTTTCCCCACCATGCCATCAGTAGTAGCCCCTGTGTGTGCAAACAGAAGTTATACCCTTCATTTGAAGCACCCTAATAATCTACTGTCATACCCCTAACAGCATAGATCCAAGATGGAGTAAGCTCCTTATGAATGATCCAGTGAATCCTGAGGTTCTGAACAGAACTAATGCCTTTTTTAGTTAATGAGAGACCAACCAACCAAATCAGTTTCTTTCATTATGAGTATCTGGCAAAAGTGCCAAGGGAGAACAAGAAATATGAATTATTAGAATTGTGGACAAAGAAGAATAAACCTGTTTCCAAATCTTAACCATGTCTGCACATTACTAAAAATATATAAAATGGTCTCCACAGTGCCTGCTAGACAAAGCATACACAAGACACTAAGACGCTGATGATGGCATTAGAAAGTATTCCGGTGCACTTCTTACCTAAACAAACCCTAAAACTGCTAAGGATTTGTAAGAATCCTTTAACAGAAAAGCACAAAGACAGGTACTTTGTCCCGCCCTTGAAGTCCAGCAGAATATGCACTAGAAGTAGAATCAGTAGAACATCAACATCTGATGGGGAAAAAAAGACGAGTCAGAAAGATCTATCATGTTTGCAAGTGTTGGACAAAACAAGGCCGCCCTGAAAAGAAAAAATCAGATAATGTGAATTATAGCTCTAAATTAAAGAAGATAACATGGAAAACATTTTTTTTAATTTAATGCAATTCAAGTTTTAATGACCTACAAAAAACTGAATGGTGAAAAAGAAAAAAAAACATGCAACTTGTCAGTCTGCAGAATTTTAGCACATATGTAAAAGATAATGTGAGCATGTTAGATATATATACAAAAACCGTGCTGCTTTTTTTTCTTTGGTATAGTTCAAACTCTTTGTGCTAGTGGACATCACTAACACTGATTCCACAGCAGGTGTGAAAGAAAGGTTACAATAGCAACTGAGTCTGGCCTCTGGAAACTGGGTGTCAACACACCTGCATTCTCAAGTGTTAAAACTCCCCTGAGGGCACAACAGCTTCTCTTCTCTCTGTGCAGGACGAATCCCTGTTTGTTTCATACACCTGGTGCATAGACTTGAGTTACCTTATTGCTCTTTTATGATATTTCTATAATCTTACCATATATTGTTAACAAAATAACTGACTTTAGTCATTATTGTTTTGGTTATTAACCCTTGTGTATCATTTTTGTTTTCATTGTTAACCCTTTCAACTGTTTTCAACTTTCAGATTCCCTTCTCACTTGTGCAGTTTCCTTTATGGGAGTATTTGAAGGTATGTACTTTCCCCCTGGTGTTGACAGCCATAGTTTATGATTAATCAATAATAAGACTGGTTACATGCTACTACAGTTGTGGCTGAAGCAATATTTTATCTTGGCTTTCCTCTTGGGATAAACGTCTAACTTTATATCCTCAATTATGGTTATCTCAGATGTTATTAAACAGAGCTATTGTCATTTGGCCTATGATGTAGAAAAGTTTATGTCACTAAGATGTCTGCTCTTTCAAACATAAAAGTGATTTTAGTGTAACGTTCGTAGCCGTGATGTCCTGGGTAGCCAGTAGGAACACTAAATTCCATTAGCATAATGGCTTAATTTTTGTTCAGCAGAAAAGGACAATGTAGCAGACAGCCACGAGGGAGACGTTGCCCGCTCTCAGTGAAATAATAACTGTCATTCAGTTCATGTTTCACACTTTCAAAGACATTCCTTCTGCCATCTTCATGTTGATGCTTCGTCATTCTGTGTACAATACTAGAATTTGAAACTTTAGTGTTGATCACAATTGCAGATCTGAAACATTTGAAATTCTATTTTGCTAAAAAAAAACAGCTAAATAAATGTTTTACAAAAAAGTGAAAAAAAGTTTGCCAGAACCTGAAACAACAAAATCTGATCCTTTGTAGTTCCATGAAGTTAAATTTGCGTGTCACCTGTCCAAATATTTAGTCAATTCACTTTGACGTTTTGAGTCTGATTAAGTGAAAAATTGAGTCTTCCGCATTGTGTTTGTTTTGGATAATATCAGAAGACACAATCTTGCTGTTTTTCAGTTAAATTAGTCACAGATCTTCCGAAGCCTGAGGGCCACTGTCTGCTCTCCCTGCTTTTGAGGGTGAACCTGAAGTTGTTCAACAGTGTTAGTGAATAAAGAAGGCAAACTTACTGCTTAAATCACTGTACAGTGATACAGTATGAACTCCGTGCTGTGGCACAAATATTATGTAACGAGGAAATGTGTATATTGGTAGTGGATCATCGGCTAACCAGCATACCAACACAACACTAAAATAGAAATGAAAAAATGAGAAATTGATGTCATAATAATATAATAATAATAAACTTTATTTTATATAGCACCTTTAAAGGTGGCTTCTTAAAGCGCTTTACAGGATGACAATAACAATAAATAAGAAGAGTATAACAATAAATAAGGAGAATACACAAGATAAGACACAATTACAATAAATAGAGGAGTGGTACTAACGAGTGGATGGTGGTACTAAGAAGAGCAGAGGGGTGAAGAATGGAACCAGTTAAGTAAAGGCTTTTCTGAAGAAGAGGGTTTTGAGTCTGGATTTGAAGGAGTTTAGAGAAGGTGACTCTCTGATATCCTTGGGCAAAGAGTTCAAGAGCTTGGGGGCATAACAGGAGAAGGCCCTGTCACCCATGCAATGTAGATGGGCTTGGGGGACATGTAGTTTAGACCCAACTGAGATGTTACCTTTTAATGTACATTCCCTGTGACAAAACAAAAACATTGTTTCAGCAATGATTTATGTGTCACTGACACCAAGTCCCAGAGAGTCAGAATGAAAGGCTTTAAAATGAACCTGATTGTTTAGTAAAATCTTAATGCCCTGGTCTCCTATGGGTTTATTGTTAATGGTATTGGTTGGGTTGGCTTGCTTCACCACAATTCTGTGGAATTGATGCCCATTTTCAGGAGATTCCTGCAAAAGTGAAGTAGTAGCTGTTTGGTATTACGGGTTGCAGGTCTTATGGTTTAAATAGGTCAAGCCAAGAAGTTTCCGTGTACCACACACTCTGAATATAGTTGATTCATCAAAGCCCATGCTGTGTGGCATTTTAATTGGAAGAATCAACATCTGCTCAGAGTAGGGTTTTTTTTTCCTGTTTGGATTTTTTTTTCTTTTTTTACAGCCACTAGCCTGCTAAACAGCCACATAACAGCTGTTTATTTGGTGGAGACAAACCTCTGATGTCATGGTCATGAAGGAACAATGATAATTATTCTATTTTCTTATATATGTGTACCTCGCACATTAAAGCTGTCACTTCTTTATTAAGAGAGAATTCCTTATGAGCCTCAAATAAATAAATTAATTAATATTTTGAAACCTGCAGTGGAAGGTCATTATTCCACACAAAACAGATAATACAGAAAAATAAAGGCACCTGTTTCTTTTCTTTATTACTCAGTTCCTTCTAGAATGCCTGCTGCCTCATGCTAGGATGAATGTTTAGTAAATGTGGAATTGTTATAGATTGCAAATCAACATAGTCCACAAGTAAGTATGTTTTTAGACTAGTGAATAACTTTGCTTCTGATATGGTTTACCAATACTTAATGTCTATATATATGAGTAGAAATTACTTGCTTGCAAGAGAATGTCATTGCTACCATATTTTGATGGCGGAAGATAAGTAGGTCTATAATTTTGAACCTGAGTTTAGCTAGAGCATGGCTGGGGACCCTGTCCCCATACACCAACAATAACTCTAAAAAATGTTTCGTATTGCTCATTTTCCTTTTAGATTCCAGTCCCCTCTGTTGACCTTGTCTTTATCCTTTTGGATTTTATATAACAGCATCAAATCTCTTGATACTGTATATGTTATTATACACAGGCATGATTTAGTTCTCTTAATACATTTGTATATGACAATCACGGTCACCTAAGACGAGGAATCACTCTTGCTAATCTTTTTTTAACTTTGTCTAAGGCTATAGCATACGTTTTTTGTTATAGAGACCAAACCTGAACAAAATATTCTAAGTAAGATCTTATCGAACCTCTGTAGAGGTGAGGATAGGTTCTCCTGATTTAATATTCATGCCTTTTGCTATATATCTAAGGTTTCTGTTTGCTTATTTGATTCTTTTACTACATTACTTTGAAGAAGACAAATAAATAATCTACATCAGTGGTTCTCAAACTTTTTGGACCAAGTACCACCCCTAATCCAAACAAAGCATCCAAGTACCACCTACAAGTCATCATCTCATAGGAACCCCAGAAATTCTCAATGACCAACATGAGTGTGTGTGCACACACTCACACATACATATAATAAATATTATAATAATACACTTTGATATAGCGCATTTAAATGTGGCTTCTCAATGCGTTTTACAGAAAAAAACAGTAACAACAACAAATAAAAATAATAAAAAAGCACCACTTCAGTGAGAGGGGTGAGCCTGTTTAGTCGAGCAAAGCAGATGTGAATTCATTTTTCGTGCCTTTATACAATTCACAACAGAGTCTAACAGATTTTAAATCGTCAGGCATTTTCTTGATGCAAAGCTCTCGCGGTGAATGTTGCAATGCGTCCATTAATTTCTGGAGCAGCCTCTTTAATTCGTGCAACTACACCGCTATGTCAGCTTGTCATCGCTCTAGCACCATCTGTACAAACTCCGACACATTTTATCCAGTCGATGCCATTCTCTTCGATAAATTCATTCAGAAGCTGAAATATGTGGTCTCCTGTAGTTCCTGTTGGTAGTGGCACACATAACAGAAAGTCCTCATGGGACGTACCCTCAAACTCGTATCTAAAGTAAACGAGTGAATTGGCCAAATTTACTACATACTCAGCTAATTGCAGTGAAAAACATCTGCTCATCTTAACGCGCTCTATCAGCGTACTTTTGATATCATTTCAATAATTCTATGAATGACTGTGTCTTTCAGGGGGGCAGCAGGTCGAGCTGTTTAGCAGCTTTTTCTCCACACATAATACGTGTCAGCTCTTTTGTCAACGGTAAATAAGGTTCTTCAAAAATAGTGTGGAGCTTACCTGCTTTAGCAATCCGCAAGCATTGATCACCACAAATGTTTTGTTACGGTGTTCTAGAGTTTTCCGGTTTTCAGAATCTCATTCACGTTTCCCTTTTTAAAGTTATTTTGAAAAGAATAACTTTTCAAAATGTATTCTCCCCCCCACCCCACCTTCTCCAGCTCTGTGGCCTGCTGCAGGTGCTAACCAGAAAGAGTTAAAACAGGGGTCAGAGAGCAGGGAAGTTGAACAGAGCTCAGGCTGTGCAAGTTTCCATGCACCACAGCCAGCGGATTTACTTCCAATTTGTTATTCATAAGGGAAGAGCGAGAGACTGGGATGGCTCTCTGCGACGGCATCCTTTGAAGTAGAAAACAAAGTCTCCCATTCAATCTGCAAGTTAATGGAATACACATGACACATCTTGGCACTTAGCAGAGCCCTTCCACTGCACATGCTGGTGAAGGGTGTGTGTCTGTATGGTGGTGGGGGGAAGTGCCCCTTTAAAAAAAATATATCTAATTATTTCATGCTGTTCTTCAAATGGCATTCCTTAAAGCAATCAAGCATCTATTATTTGGGCCAGCTGAACAATTGTAATTCTTTTCCAAAGAGGATCACTAATTATTTGAAATATGTACCTTTCAGCAGGCGCCATGTAATGGAGAAATTAAAATGTTTGCAGAATTTTGCATGTTCAAAAAATTCCATTTGAAATCATTCTCTTTTTCTATTAAATGTTTGTTTAGTGTACACTTGGAGCTTGGATGAGAATGAAAAGACGGGGTTATCAGGGCAAATGAGGCAGTTCACAAAGAATAAATACAGAGGTCCACATCCATTCCCAGTGCACACAAACCTTTTTTAGAAAATACTCTTCATGGTTTATGTTCTTGAGTATTTAAATTTTTTCCTATTTAGAGAAGTAGGAATGGGTTTTTAGAACTTTGTCAGTGCAAACCTTTTCAGTGAAACCTTAAAATTCAATACAGAAATGTGTACCTTTTCCATGAATTAAATCATTTAATGAACATGCAGAACATTTCAAGATAGGCTCTCTCTCTTTAATAAATCATTGATCTGATATCACCTGCTTCATTGCTATCCATGAGTAAATCTAAAAACGTTCAAAAGGCCTGTGAAGGTGATTATTAAATAATTTCTAATAGGCCACTTCACAATAATTTTTCTCCAGTGCTCCGTTTAGATATCTTTAAATTGACATCAATATAGTTAAGTAAAGACCAAAGAATAACTGTCACATTGACAATTCTCAAACAGCTCAAATAAAGTTTATCTAATAATACAGTTACCCATCTAATGCTCATCAATAATTTGTTCCTTCTTTAAATAATGAATATAGTTTAAGTTGTCCAATCAAATGTCCATCAGGCCAAGAAAGACATAACTTCATTGGATAATTCATACCTACTAAATTTACTTGTGATTGTGATACAGACTATAAGAAGGGTATTAAATCCAGTTCATCTTATTCTGTGCTTCACACTTTCAGCACAACAGAAGCTGTTGACAACCCTGAAAGAGACTGAAAGCTCGACAAAAAAGCAACATTTCTAGCAAAATAGTAAATTCAAATATTTTATTCATTTGCATTATTGCTAAAGATATGTTGTCTGATACTTGATTTAAATTTTTAAATTGTTAATCCTCACAAATGACAAAATCTGAGCAAATCGACAGATTTTCTTTACATATATTGTACTTTTTCACTGAACCTCAGAAGTTCCAACCCTTTTGCAGCATTCCAGTTGCTTGTTTTAGTGTCCTGTGAAGATTGCTTGGGAAAGTGAGCTCATTACATCACATTGAAAAAAGGACACAAAAATAGAAATTCACTTGGGTTCCCATCCTTAGGAGCTGACCCAGTGGGGTTTCTGGTGCTTTTACATGCAACTAATAACTTAATTTCCCTTTTTTCCTTCACTACAGAGCCTTTGGTCATGGAAGCAAGGTCATGTGCTGTATCCTTGGCAGGCTGCGCTATGTGGAGCTTTTGCAGGTGCAAGGGATTATATGTTATCCTGGGAAATGCTAAGGGGGGGAGACAATCTAGAAATATATAAAGTGTACTAAAGCAGCATTCCTGACAAATTCCATAAAGGTAGATGCAGTTGCAACAGATTTTTTTTTCTAGTCGAGGAATACCAGACCGTTAAAACCTATCAAATAAAGGACACTTGCTTGAAAAGGTTGACTTGCCTACTTCTTTCCCCCTGCTTGAATTCTGTCAGTTTAGAAAATAAGTTTGTTGGACTAGGCTCACACATCCTTGCAGTAGATGATTGCAAATATTTTCTAGCAGAAGGAGGCCTGTTCTGGGTGCTAGGCCACACAGCTGCCTGACCTAAAGTGCTCTTCTGGGACTTGAAGTGATTTCAGCAAGAGCCCATAATTCACAGCTCATGTGACAGCCAAGACAGAGAAAACAGATTAATTGTTGTCGGGTGGATGGGGATATTGACGGAACACCCTCAGGCCAGAGGGCTGCCATTTTCGGCTTCAAGATGGCTCCAGGCCATCTCCACCTGGTATGTCTATTCCCAAGGATGGGAAGGGACTGAAACAGCTAGAATTTAAAGAGACATCTTCTGGGTGCTTTTATCACTTCATCCAGTTAAATGTTTATTTAAAATGTTTAATTACCTTATTAAAGGGAAAGTTTGAAAACATAATCATTTCTTTATCACCTTTTAAATATGTTTGCATGTGTTAAAATTAAAATGAAGCATGCATAATCTTGGTTTTTCCACAAAACAAATGAGCACTGCTTAATCGGAAGAAAAAAAAAGACAAACAGTGTGAGCATTTAGAAAGCTGTCAAATTAATAGTTGAAGATGGTACTGAAGAGTACTTTTTTTTTTACACAATCTACCTGGATTGTGTTGTATTGTTACAGTAAGTTATGGCAATTAAAAGTGGGAACAGTACAAATTAGTTAGGGAATGTTACTGGGCTGATACGAGGACCACACTTGTGTTACAAAAATCACTTTTCATTTTTTTTATTATTGAACTTTTTTTCTTAAATTGCAGAAACATACGGTACATTTTTGGGAGTTTTGCCTAGAGAGCAGAGCCCTGCAGTGCTCAGAGGCTGTGTGCTATTATCCAAGCAGTACAGGCCAGCCTAGATGGAGAGACAGGAGCCAGTAAACAGCAGGTGTTTCAGACAAGAGGGTTATATAGTACAGGCAGCTTAGAAGATATTTTGTTAAGACAGAAAACTAATACAAACATATATGTGAATAAGATCCCAGAATAGGACACTCAGAGCTAGAGCAGGGTTTTTAAAGGAAGGAACTTTCACACCTTCCCTAAATTTAGTGTTATATTCCTAATTTAAATGCAACATTAAGTAAGTTACTACAATTAATTATAATCAAATTTCACATGATATGTCTTGTTCTGCATCCTATTCTAATCTGTACAATTTTTTAAAATCTGATTAAAGAACATTTAATATGAGACATCTATGCAGATCTTGCATTTTTCTTTTTATCAACAGTTATTTTTTCCGTTTAATTAGGTTTAGTTGATCTACAGGTTAAATTAGACATTTATTGAGGGCAGGTATTTGGGGGACCTAAGAAAACACTATTTAAAGACAAACCTTGGGGTGTAAAACATTGACAAGGCGAATAGTATCGGCCACAAGAAGTCGCTGATCGTTCTTGAGTTTCTGAGACCCGTGTTGAGGCTGTGAGGGTGAAACAGATGCATACAGGCTTCACTAGGACAACAGGCTGAATCTGTTAAAGATGCTCATTGGAAGTGTAGGAGGAGGTTAGAGTCTGGTTCTCTGTTGACAGTTGCCACACAGTCATGACAGGTTCAACTTACAACAGTATCGAAGCGGAAGTCTCCTTTGAAACTGGCAAATGGTTCTGTCACATGCTGAAGGCAGTGCGGGGTTGTTGCAGTCCATGTAATAAGTAATTGTCAAATGAAAAGCATGAGGCACTTCAATAGCTTTATTATGAAATGCAAAGATGGATTGGTTCACGAACCACAAACTTCACACTCGCGGTCCATTTTCAAAAACTCTGGACATCGGATGTCAGATTGATTCATGTAGAAGACCTGGTTGTTTTCTTAGTACTTCACTCAAATTATATAAAATAAAACTCTGTTCTGCTTGCTGGGATAGACTCCGGCTCCCACACAATCCTCAACTGGAAGAAGTGGTTAGAAAAGTTTTCATTTGATGTGTCTGGTTAAAATGAAGATTTTCTTATGGAAATTAGTTTAATTAGTTAATTCATTTGGAACACCTTAACTACCACTAGCTTGGATTAATTCATATTTGGTGAGATAGGACCAGTATCATAGACAAGTTTAATTATCAAAACTATATTAGAAGTAATAGATCAATGTATAACCTTGGAGCTGTGTACTGCTATAGGCTATTAGAGGTGCATTTGACATGAATACATGACATGAATATCTGTTAGCTGGCCACAATTATGCCAGAATATTCCTTCACTTTCTATTACTGTTGAGTTATTGTACACATTACTTATTATTATTTATTTTCTTCTAAAAAAAACAGTTGAATTTTATTGAATATCAATAAATGTATGACTTTATTTCAACAGTTTCAAACAAACATGGATTGTTATAATGCCCTTTAAAACAGTTTTCCACAGAGCACTTTGCATGTTAGTGTTGCAGTAAGAAATGTAGCAGCCTCTGACCATGTGGGCATGGAGGACACAAACTCAATCTCCCAGTAAGAGAAAATACACCATTGGGTGTCCAGGAGTCCGAACCTGACTGTTGAATGCCAATCTAGTTTGTGGTATACTAATTTCTAATACGTAATGGACGGTCTCTATGACATCAGGAGTCAAGATCAAATGCCAGGGCTATCTGACCGAAGTGCTGTAGTTTTGGCACGTATTGTGTGAGCGTACCTTTTTTTAGCCTCTTCTTGCTGTGGCTTCATACTTGAAAATCTTGATTCGGCGCACCTTCTTACGGCTGGGTGTTTATTTTACAGAAGTCTGCGCACTGTTTGACAACAAAGCAAACTGCATTTGTTAAAATAATGCAAACTTTCAGTCAAATGATCTTTTACAGGGATTATAAGAATTAGTCACTTGCGTAGGACAGCTCTTGAAACAATGCGAGTATTGAAGCACGGGTTTTTTTTTCCTGTCTGGGCACATACAGGTGGAGCTGCAGCTTTTGTCACTGCACCTTTGGATGTAGCAAAGACGAGAATCATTTTGGCAAAGGTAAGACTCGCAGGCAGCTACAAAGGTACTGCTGCCCCAGTAATATGTACAAGAAGAAGAAATTGCAAAAGATGGGAGAGATATCTTACCAGAGAAGAATGGTTATTAGGGACATGTTATTACTAACCATAAAACAGTGATAACAAATGACGCATTTGTCTTTACCATAAAAAATTTGCAGTGTTAAAACAAATGTAAATGCTGGGTTAAGTTAAAAAGTAATGTATAATTTATATTTGTATATCGGTCACATAATGAATATTAGTAAAAACAGAACTTCTTTTTAGAAACCTTTGCGTTATCATTTATTGATTGGCTTAAAGCTCATAGACAGTTTTTAATGGTATGTAACAACACCACCTTTGATTGCAAAGCCTGAAAATCACTTTGTAAAATGAAAAAAGTTGGATACCAGCATTATTTAATGGTAAAGATTTGAATACTAAACAGCCTGACAGGTTTGCATAAACATCCTGTTGTGTTTCAACTGTGAGTGTGCCAGTGCCTGCAGAATGCCTTGGCCGTGTATTTCCTCTCATCATGTCTGTCATTGTGTCAGTTCATAGGTATGTGTACCAGCATCCAGCTTCTATTAGCATCAGTTATGACTGAATAACAAGTCACAGCTCTTTCCAAATGCCACTAAAGCTAAAGTGTCGTGTCCTGAGCAACATTAATGTGAAAAGCCAACAATATCATTTTAAATCCTCTGTGTTTACTGTCATTTGTTAATGATATAGACTCGGGGGGGAAATTCTTGTGTTGTCTCAGTTTGGCTGAGGTCATCTAAATGCAAAGCTGATCTGACAAGTTTTACAGCCCTTTGCAAAGATTGGATAGCATTCAGTATCTTACAGTTCACCAACAAAACAAAGATTTGCCTCCACTTCTCCAGCTAAAACTAAAGTGCAATAGGCATGAATCCTGATTTTGCAATATTTTTCCCCCTAATATTTTGCATGTTCCAAGCAGGAGAAAGAATGGCTGTAGATGTTTTAAATGAAATGTTTAAAAAAGTAAATCTCTTGCTTGCACGGTGAGAATTATTTACATGTGTGGCCTGTGTACTTTGGACCACAGAAACTTCATTCCTTAGCTCTCTGGCTAAAAGAAAATAAATTCTGTCAAAAGAGAGAAATGGTTATGCTCCATTTCTTTCTTATTTCCTAATAACCAGGAAAACAGTTTTTTAAACACCGATGTATATGTTAATAGCATTTCCTTCCCTTTTCATCAATTAAAGACCAATCATTATAAATTATCATGGATTTTATTCCTACAACACAGCATAATAATAAAACATGCCTTGCTGTTTATAATTCAAAACATTAACTCCAATTATCATTGCAGAGTGGCTCACCAACTTGTCTCTTTACCATATATAAACTACATACCTGCATTCTTTAACTGTTGCTCACAGTGCAGTGAATGCACAGCCTGATGAATTATTTGAGGTTACTGGTATTTGTTACTACAGCAGATACCTATAGAATAGGTTACCATGGGTCACCTGCTTCTTCAGCAGGAAGTGAATTCTCACCTGTGTTTCTGACAGTAATTTCTGTTTAGGTAGACTAAACAAGTTGTATGTCTGTGGATGTGGCATGTCAGAGGAAGTAAAGAACACAGGGCATCCATCATAATGCTTTGGTTTTTCATTGTTTTACTCATTCTGATCCCTTCCTGTTTTGCTGTGATGTAGGCAGGAACACAAACAGCTAGTGGAAACATTCTGAGTGTCATGTATGAAGTATGGAGAAGCAGAGGTGTCCCTGGGTGAGTGCATAGAGACTTTTACACTTCCTCTAAGATTGAGTTTAATTTTTGTGAATACTAAGGATAGTGATCTTTTTCCTGTTAAGTAATCACCCTCAATGCAGGTTTGACGTATTTCAATTCGTGTTATTAGTGTGATTCAGACATCTAAATTCTTGATTGATAAGTTGTGTTCATCTACTTACTTCAGTCTGATGTTTCTCATTTATTTTTTTTAAGTGCTGCTCTGTTTTTTAAAACACAGCAGTTCATGATTTGACCTCCACAATGGTTGACTAAAATCTTAATTGGGATTTCCCTTTTATCTTTCATGTCCTCCACCTGTTCTGTTGGTAAAAAATAGAACTTATTTAGCACAGAAACAAAAGCATGAGTTATATCATTCCAAAAGCTTTAAAACTGACCTTGTACTATCATTAAAAAACAAAGAGTATATGAAATAAAAAGGTCCCTTATGAAAATAATTTGAATTAATGGTATTATTATTTTAAAACTGTCAACTAGTGTGGCCTGTAAATTTATCATCTGAGATTTTCTTTGTTTTAGCTTTTATATTGTCTTGTAAAGAAAACCACAAATGATAACCTTGCAGTGACTATGAAGTACATTAAATAAGTTTTATTGGTTCCATACTTTTGAAAATATTCTGCCAATCAAGTTCCATAAATCACTTCAAACGCTAGTGTGTAATTTCATCTGTGACTCAGAAACATTTAATCTTGCGTCAGGATGAAACCATCTGCTACCCGACTAATGCGTATAGCACTCTGACATCAAAATTAAATGTTGAAAATAAACATCTAGTGATGGCGTGTTACACATACAAAAACAATGTTATGAATGTTATTTATCTTTGAATGGGAACTTTTAAATATGATGAGAAAACATTGGAAAGCCATGTTTTCTCAAATGCTGTTTGCAGCTGTCTTCTAAATTCTGTTGGTTTCCTGTTTGTTTTTTATGTTTCTCATACTTGTCAAAAACTGAAGTCAAGGCTACCTCAGTTTGTCCAGATACTGTAGGAGCAAAATGTTATCTTTGTGAAATGGTGAAGTTAGTAAGAAGTAAAACCTAGGTGGAATTCTCGTGTTCCTTCCTGATTGCAGTAGATAGTTCCTTTAAGAAAGCATTAGAATAGGTACTATAATTCCATTGAGTAAATCCTTGACAGTTCCGCCGGTACATGCCTTGTACAAATTGCTCTCCTTTAAAGCTATAATTATGGTAATAAGCCCAATTGCTGTCTAGTGAAGCTATAAACTGCTTCCATCTGTCTGATTGCTCTGAGCACCGAGCAGAGTTCATTACCACAAAAACCAAAACAACTGCAATCAGAGGTTCACATTATACCACATTTACAATGAAACCCCCTAAACTTTAACTGCTTTTTCAATAAAGACATGAACCATCTCCATTTGGGACATAATTCCACTGCTTCCTTTTTCACTCAATTGCAAATGTGGCTTTTTTTTTTCCCTTTTCAAGCACGCCTCTGTTTAAATATAACTTCTTCCCAGGGAGTAATTTGTCTACATCAGACAGCTGCAACACACTGTTTAAAGTAAAAATTTTTGCTTAAATCAATTTAAAATTGATAGCGGAATGTAGCAATTCATTTCAGTTCAACAGCATTTGGGCTGTTTTTATTCTCTCTACCCAAAAAATCCTAAACATATTTATAGTGCACTGGTGTCTAACATCAGTGTTAGAGAAAGTAGGATTTTGCAGCATATTTATACTGCCACAGATTTTAATGAGAACCGCTCTCTTAAAGTCTTGGAGAACAGTCACTTTTCAGTATTTATAGAACTTAAGTCATGGACTGACTTGCGCTTTTCCTTGATGGAAGATGAATAATACACTGCAGCTCTGCTAGAGTATGATGTAGCAGGTTTACTGATGTCATGATTAGTCATTGCTCCGGGGGCGAGGTGTTACAAATGGACCCCAATTGTTTGCCACAGGTGGGGTTACTCATGCTGTGAAAATACAGAGCCAGGAAATGACTAGGGAATGAGAGGGAGTAACACATGAGAAGGGTGTTGAAATAGTATTAAAGGGACCAGGTGAGAATTACTAAACCTTTTTCTTTTAAATCCAGATCACCAAATAGTTATTTTATATGATTTAGACACCCACTTTGCAATGTTTCTTGTTTCAAACCATAGGAGATTTTGAATTTTCTGATACACCCACCTGATAAGATGTTTCATTGTTTGACGTATTGCGAGCTCCAGAGTGCCTGCCAAGAGAGCTAGAGCCTGGAGGAACAGCGCTTTTCTCCCTGACATCCCTGTCTTCCAGAAAGTTGGAAGAGCCTTGATTCAATTCAATTCAATGTATTTATATATAGGGCCCTTCACAACAAGGTTGCCCCAAGGCAACCTTGATGTGGCCTTCATAGATCCGGTTCTCAGTAGTCCGCCTTATCTTTGTTAATGGTTCACAATACTTGAGAAATACCCCCAAAAACGTGGCTTTGTTTATTTCATTTACATTAGCCTTCAGTTAGGTCTTTTTTAGCAAACAAAAGATTTCAGTTACTCTGTATAATGCAGTTGTTATACATACTAACAAGCTAGGAACATCCATCCATTTCTTAACCAATTCAGAAATTCAGGGGAGCCAGAGCGTATCCCAGCAATCTATGGCCACAAGGCGGGGTACCCACGAACAGGATGCCAGTCCATCTCAGGGCAGACAGACAGAAAAAAACACATACCAACCAGTGCCAATTGTCCCAGAATCCACTTCACCTAACAGCATGTCTATGGACTGTGAGAAGAAACCAGAGCACACAGAGGAAACCCATGCAAGCTCCAGGAGAACATACAAACTCCACCTCAGGTCCAGAATAGAACCCAGGACCCCAGCAATGCGAGGCAGCTATGCTAAACACTGTGCCACTGTGCTGCCCTAGCTAATACATAAATACATAAATATTTAATTATACTTTTGTCTCTTTTTAAAACACCTACAGTATAAAGGGTGTAGATATGAATATCCTTGTCCATTTTGCACCATATCACATTTTAATACAAATGTTACTTTTTGTAAGATTACACATATTATGGAGCACTGAATTTCAGCTGAGCATTTAAGATGCTGGGTTTGTGAATTGTTTGAATAATGTGTGAGATCTTCGACATGTTCGGTACCTTGTGGTGTTTTGCAGTTGATAATATTGACTTGTTAGTCTTAGTCTGTTCATGGCCCTGGTCTAAGTGCAGTGAAGTAAAGGATGCACAGGTTCATCAACGATATTTTTGTTATTTTTGTGAGTGATCTATGTACTATGCAGGGACTGGAAAGTTACAAATTAATTTAAGATAATATATTCATAGAAATCCCAATCTATGGTTAGGCATGCATATCCTGTTCTATATACTCTTTCACCAGATTAATAAAGTAGGGGTGATGTGTACATTGCACAGTAATATTGCCTTCCAATATATGCATAATTGAATGACATTAGTCATACAGCAGTGTTATCTGGCTATCAGTCATGCACAGCGGCCTCAAGGTAAGGATTAATATTGGAAACAGCTGAAGAAATTAGAGCAGCTGCTGCATCCTTAAACCCTTGCAGTGCCTGCACGTTATAGTCCCAGTTCCCTTCGTACATTTTTTAGTCTTTATTAATCATATGAATTTTAGTCTTTAGATGCACTTTCTACAATTAATTATTCAGAATGGTTTTCATTCAAAGCTCACATCCCCAGCTGATTGAAGATTGGTTTGTAATGCACTGTGTATAGTTTAACATTCATCTTTTCCATTTTCTGCCCATAAAACTGCAAAACTGGAACTCTTTGTAGTAGTTCCAGGATGCTTGTCTGACTATATACTGTCATAACATTAATTAATAACATCAGTGTTTGTTTCACTGCTCTGATAGATATAGAGGTCTGTGTTTCTGTAGTTGATTTCCTTTTTTTAAGTTTCAGCTGAGGCAAATCTGTGGCTAGCAACCAAGCAATGTACACAGGCTGTATAACCGCCTCTAAGCCCATGAATGTACTTGATCTGTTCTCTCAGGACTGTTTCTAGAGCAGCATTATTTTAATGATACCAATTCTTTTAACTATGCATCCTAAGATTCTGTTAGATTTGTATATTGTGTCCCCAAAATGTAGTAGATGTTTTTTAAAAGAAGGCACACTATGGTTCAGGTTTTGATATGCCACTGTTATCATCAATTTCATAGTTCAATATCTTTATTGCTTGCCTCTCCTACATTAAAAATCTCCTACCTATAAAAATATACTGGTTTTAACAGCAGGAAAACTGCTTCCTTTCCCAATTTGCCTTTACAGATTGTTTGCTGGCAGCGTTCCTAGGATGGCCTCAATCAGCATTGGTGGATTCATTTTCTTAGGTGGATATGAGAAAGTTCGCAGCACCATGCTGAGAAACGACTGGATTCCTAACTGAAGCAGCATCAGCGACTATGGAAATCCTAGGTTTGAACTCATTCCAAGTGTATATTTTATTCAACACTAAAAAAAATTAATAAAGCAGAGCTTCAGTTGCAAAATTGCCGTCGGTGTAAGGTTAAGGGATCTGGGAAAAGCTATTCTGACTATACTCGTGAGGGATACTGAGAGTTAAAACTGTTTTTTTGTGCACCTTGGATTCCCTTTCAAATGCAAGAAATGCAACTACTAACTCATGCAATGTAACCATGCATTTTTCAGTTCATTAACATTTTTTTTGTTTTTTATTCCAAAGATGTGCATGTACTTCATATGAATGGTGTAGGTTTGTATTCTATCAAAGATGGATGGAATGAAACTGATTTTAGGGTTTTGCAGCTGCCTCTTCATTGTCAACTTGCTGATCAAGTTTCTTTACGATAGCAGGAATTTCCTCAATTAAACTTAAGCAATGGACGTAAAACAAACTTGAGGTCCTTCCCAAGAGCCTGGCCATTAATGTAGCCAAGAACTGACAGATTTGAGGAGACAAAAAATGTTCCAATTTCATTTAAATTCACTTGGGAATGTATTGTTTTATTAGTTTTCAAATTTAACACTGATTTTATACCAAGACTGTGTGTGGGGTATTCTGCTTCAATTTCTTGTTCTTTAAAATGTTTTGGAAAAATGTTGGTATTTTTCTTAGTAAATTAAAAGACATAAAACAGACAAATTCATATATTTTTATTTTCTAGGCTCCTATCTGTCAGATGAGGTGTTTAACTGCCTAGAATTCCCCATTTAATGTAATACGGCAAAGAAAACAGGTTTAATGATACAAATGAGCCAGGCAGTATATTAAATGTGATTTTAATAAAGACACTTCAATGTCATGTTAGACACTTCAATTTTTTACATTTTCTTATCAATGTACAACTGCTTTACCAACGTTCACATAAATACCTTTTTACAGAAAAGCAACTGTTCTCCTTTTTGCCTGTCAGAAGCAGTGCATATATAAGCTTTTGGGAGTAAAAACAATCACAGTTTTATTACTAAATTGTTGTTTTGATTAACAGACTGTACTTTACTTGTTCTGAGTCACATAGGTTACTGGATGAAGAGACAGGACTGTAAACCATGTCCCTGTTTAGTCCACAGAAAGTATATCAAACCAAGTAAGCTACCTGCCCCCAAAGTGCAGTTCTGTCAAAAATTCAGAATAGATAATTCCAGACAGGCAGCTTTAATATTAATACATTGCTGATTTGTGATTCACAGCCTGACTCTACCTGTTTGCTTAAGTGGTCCACACTTGTCGTCACCACAGGTTAACAGATTTGTATTGAGTATAATAGAAAAGTAAGAGTTACTTAACAAAATGGGAAACTGGATCATGTCCACGGGTAATCAACACCAAATGAAGCAGCTGTCTCTTTTTTTAGTACATTTTAAATGGAAGAGCCTTGATAAAAGAGTGTTAGACAATGTTCTAAAAAATCTCCATACCAAAACTGTTTACATTGTTAGAACTTTGAGGGCGATAAATGCCTTATTACATTTTTTAAATTATAGTATTAATACACAAAGTGCTGGAAACAATTTCCCTTGAAATTCTAACAAAGCTTTTATTATTGAACTGACACTGAAAAATGAAATCAAAGCTCTTCCTTCATGAAATACTGCATATAGCGTAATTTGAGGTCCTGACAGCACTTAGTTTGAACTTAAAAATCTCAAGTGTAATCAAACGAGGTGACCTCATATTTCAAATGAATCTGAAAGGTATAGCTGTCGGGTAATGGCAGATTTGTGTTTTGTGTTCATGCAGTAAGGCACCACTGTTTGGAAACTGAAAAGGCTGAAAAAAGACATTTCAAAAGTTATATTTTCACTCCGTTATTTCATGCACTGAATAGAATAAAATTTCTCTGTAAAAGTTGCATATATGAAAACTCTTATGTACAGTCGTATCCAATAAAACTTTTTTTTCTCTCTGTACAATATTCCCTACATTTGCATGCTTCAAATGCAAGTCACTTGTGGATCTGCAAGTGATGCTTCCCAAAGGAAAATTTAAATTATTTACAATGTTAACGCTCAGACAGGTTTCACCCTATACAAGCTGCCACCTCAAACTTCCGCTACCCTTTTTCGCTGGAGAGCTTCTTGTTTCAAAGCTGAGGTAGTGTTGGGAAAAAAAACGTTTTCAGTGCAAAGAAGAACAGGAGGTTTCTTGGCCACTCGTTAATCACTAGCTCTTCTCAATGGGGTATTCTCACTGACAGCGTCACGTGTCCTGGGTAGGTGTCCATTTGGAAGCAGAGTCTGTCTGACTTCAGCCCCGCAGTCATTGTCCATTGAGGTCTGGGGAAGAGCAACTAATTTAATTGGCTTGTGAAAAGACCCTTCTGAAGACAGAGGACACACAGTACCAAGTGGTAGTGAAGTTCCTGCATCCTTTGAGGAAGAACCTGTAAAACAAAAAGTAATGTTAATAGCCATTTTTTTAAGTGTTGTGTTTTCATTACCCATTCCAGTTTAATACACTCTACTTTGTGGACTTAGCTTTGCAAGTCTATCTTGGATTTCGTTACACGTACTGAAATCCTTCTCGGAGTCAAACCAAGCCTCATTTTCCTGAATCACCTAAAAGCTGCAGTCTTTCCTATACAAGGAGCCTGACAGAATCAAACCTTCAACACCCCACCCTCCACAGCTGGTGCCCACCTGCTACTCAGGGCTGGCTTTCTGCTGGCTTCCGTTGACTGTTAACCCATCATCAAATACAGGGACTTCTACTTCTGAAGCTTATAGCTGAAGCCCAGGTTTTAATTAGCCCAGGGGATTAGTATTTTTTTTAATAAATCAATTTAATAAAAATAAACAGTAATATCCTGCTTTGATGAAATGGGTCGGGTTGAGTTTATTCCTTAAAAAATACCTTTCCCTTAACACAGATATTTTAAGAAACATAAAAAGAAAAACCAGCAAACGATTAAACAAATAACTTTGAAAGAACACAGTTATTCAAAGTGGGTGATCCGATTCTGTATTCTCTGATGCATTTATGTGTCACAAGCGTCAAAATGCCATAATGTTTCCACTTTCCGAGTTGAAAGTTAAAATTGTTTCTTTGTAGTAATTTAATTTAATTTAAAATTAAGAGATCATTTTTGGAGGTCATGGGAAATGAACATAATGATTAAACGGAAGTGCGTGTTCAAGTGATTTCACACTGCTGAGGGTTGCAGCCAGCACCACAACATATAGTTTCCAACCCAATCATACTCCTTCCACAAAATAGTCCTACAAAAATTCAGGATTTTACTGTAAAGCAAACTGCCATGCTGGAGCAGATTTCAGAGTGGAGGGTGCAGAAATTTGAAAAGGTAAGTTTTCCTTACCTTGTTTATCATAGTGCCTTTCCGACGAAGCTATCCTGTCATGGTTGCTGGGATAAACTGGTGCTTGGCCGTCTCTCTTCACAGTATTCACAGTCCCGTTACAGTGCTGAGTATCCGAAGATCCTAAATTGTCCACATCAAGTCTACCGCGCTCTGTGCTTCGAGGTGTGTGCTGAGCATTTCCTAAAGTTCGGAACCCTTGGAAGACTTGCTCTTGGTCTCTTGAGTTGCTGGCATTTTCCAAGCAATCAGTGCAGACTACAGGTACACCATACCCTAATGGCACAAACACAAAAAAACATTTAACAATGCTTTAAAATAAATAAAAAACATGACACAATTATGGTGCTAATTGTGGCAGCAATGCATATAATAATATATAACAATAACAATATACAGATAGATTGTTAATGGTTTCTAACTGCAAATAAAGATATGCATTTATTGCAAAAACAAAACAAAAATCTATGTAAGGAATCTGCCAGAAATTCTTCAAAAAAAAACCTTAGCTTTAAGCACCTATCTTTAAGTGATTAATTCAACCTCATCATATTTACAGGAAACTTCAGGATTTTTAAAGTAGTTTAATATCGATGCTCATGCATACCATTTTTTTCTGGATCCATCATCACTTCACATTCATCTTCTCCATTACATCCTTCTGGGCCACTGATGCAGAGTTTTGCAGGCCTGAAGTCGACATGGTTTTCCAGATCTTGGCTTCCCCTTGTATCAATCCGGCATATTCCTGGAGTGCAAGAAACAGCCAGTGATTCACAGGACGCAGGTAGGTCACCCATGATTGAAGGTGCAAGAGTGAATGACAACATGTTAATAATCTTTGGCCAGCAACCATATCACCCTGCAACTCACAACTGACAACCCCATGAAGCTCAGCAGGTGTGAGTCTGGTCAGTACCTGGATGGAGACCTCCTGGGAAAAACTAAGGCTGCTGCTGGAAGTAGGGAGTGCTCACCCTGTGGTCTGTGTGGGTCCTAATGCCCCAGCATAGTGACAGGGACACTATACTATAAAAAGGCCCTGTCCTTCAGATGAGACGTAAAACTGAGGTCCTGACTCTCTGTGGTCATTAAAAATCCCAGGACGTTTCTTGAAAAGAGTAGGGGTGTTACTCTGGTGTCCTGACCAAATTTCTCATTGGCCTTTACCAATCATGGCCTCCTAATAATCCCCCTCTGTGAACTGGCTTATCATCACTCTGTTCTCCTCCCCACTGATAGCTGGTGTGTGGTGAGTGTACTGGCGCTCTGTGGCTGCCATCGCATCATCCAGGTGGTGGTGGAGGGGAGTCTCCATTACCTGTAAAGCACTTTGAGTGGAGTGTCCGAAAAAGTGTAAGGAATTATTTATTATTATTAAATTTTACTGCGTTTACTCCACTGAGGATGTGGCTGGAGACCATTGGTGCGTCTAAGTCCTGTTTAGAATACCATCTTCAGAATAACTTGGAAAACAAGCAAACATGCTTTATGTTTACGTGTAATATAATTGCCAGTATCTGGTGGTTTCTGATATCTTCCAGTAGTTCGGTTAGATCCTAATGAATGTGACACTGTTTGGCATGATGAGGCTAAGTTTAGCATGTCAAGTTATTTTTCCCTATTTTGAAAACTGCTGCCTATCTTTCACTGTGCCTTGTATTGTTGAAGTCAATGTACAATTACCAGATTTCTCTGGGATTTGTAGTTTCATGATTTGTTGTCTTGGATGAAGTAAACTAATATAGTAATAATCTGGCCTGGGAAGACTCGGGCTTCTTTGTGCAGTGCAAGACCAGAGGGGTGATCAACAAAGCTTTGATGTCAAAGAGAGAACAGATATAACCCTTGTTGAAAATCCCCCACTGATGTCTTCAAATAAATTTTTACTGTACAAATAATTTAAGGCTGTAATCTTTACCATTTCTGTAAAACAGTTCTGGGATTTGGGATTTTTCCCTGGAAGTAGATACAAACATCAGTGATGTCCAGTTACAGTTTAGCAACTGGAAAATACTTTTGCCAGTTAATATGCAATCAATCAAAGATCTATTACGAAGGCCAGATTTAAGACTCCTTAAAAGACTTCAGGAGGAAAGCAGTTAAATTCTACATGGGGAAAAGATCCTTACCATTGCTTTCAATATGGCCATTTGGCTGTGGGCCGTTGTTGGCTTCCACTCTGATGCAGACTTCCTGCCGATCTGACAACGTTCCCTGGGAGGAGAGGTAGCTGGGGACATCAGCGGGGATGATGGTCTCGTCTGTTTTTCAAAGCAAAGCAGACTGTCAGACATTTGATAGGCATGGAGGGGTGCGGCAGTGCTGTAGCCACAGACTCCTGGTTTAAAGGAGTCGCTGTTTCCCATTGCAATAGAATGAATAGCCCAGAGGCCACAAAGAGCTGTCAACTAGGACAAATTGTTATTCCCAACAGGCTCTGAGAAACACTTTTAGCAAAAAGAAAATTTTAGAATGGAGGACGAAAAACCACGCAACACATAGATTCATTGGAATTTATATTAAGGAATCTAGTACTACATTCAGGAGCCCCAAGAACAAAGAACACTCACTAAATCCATGAGCAGCAAGAATGGCTTGAATAGGAATTGACATTTCTAAAAAGAAATACTAGCAGACCAATCCTATTCTGTTCTTCTAAGAATTGAGGTCTTCACAGCTGGAGCTGCAGAGGTGTGCAGAACTGAGCTGCGAGCTGCACTGATTCAATCAAGTTTGATAGAACTGGGATCTGGCCTGGAAAGGTGATGGAATTGTGCCTCATGCTCTTCAAGACAGCCTATCCTTACTTTCCAGTAAGACATGTCTAGTGGTTTACCTGGGGGTTCTTAATATGTTGGCCAGTGGCTGTATAATAGTGTTCTGTCCTACACTAGACTTTTTCTAAAGCCAAAGTATTAAATATTCGCTGCGAAACACCACGTTTTGCCCAGCAGGAGCCTGTCAATATTACGGGTGGGAAGGTTGTGGCACCCACCTGTGTTGGTCACACTGCATTCCTCGCTCTTCTTGCGGGTCTGGTAGATGATGCAGACCCAGACCAGCGAAGTGATGACGATGCTGCACACCACAGCAATGATGATGATGCCCACCGTCATGGTGCTGTCCCTCCGGGTTGGATCCACCGCGCAGCCGCTGTGGCGCTGCACGCTGAGCTGGCAGTGGGCCCGCTCGGCCCCCAGGGTGTTGGACATCAGGCAGGTGTACCTCCCTTCGTCCTCCGGCTCCACGTTGCGGATGATCAAGAGCTGGTTGCCCGGGGTGAAGTGGTGCCGCTCGCTCAGCTTCAGCGGCTCGTCCCCTTTGAGCCAGGTGATGCGCGGCGGGGGGCTGCCGGAGGCCTTGCACTGCAGTGCCACCGTGTCCCCCACTAGAACACTCTGGTCCTCCAGGGCCTCCTTCAGGTACGGGGTCTCTGCACAAAGCACCAGCGCAGGTGAGAAATCCCGAAACCCACAGAAATGCAGAGACGTCTACTGTGGTAAAACACACACTAACATCCTTTCAGCTACTCCCAATTTAGGCTCACTCAGAATTATCTAAAACAGTGTAGACTTATAAACAGGCACTAGATTTTTGATCCCCTTCTAGGTTGTCAGTTTGAAATGTATTCTTACTTCTTAAAAGCTCCTCTGAGCTAATGGCTTAGCAGAGGTACGCAAATGCTCTTTCCCCTACTGAAAGGAGAAACCTTCAGCATCCCTCTCTGCTTGAAATGGAGATTAAGATATTTCTGTCTACTGCCTACATGGTCAAGTTATTTAACAAGAACATCTCATTTCAATGAAGACAGCCTCGGAGTAAATGAAAGACACACTGGATCACCTACAATGCATAGCTAATGCAAGCAAGTTCAGTGTTGGCTAAGCCTTTTCATTCTGACTAAGCCACTTGAGTACCATGGTTTTATACAGGCAGTTTAATAATTAGACAGCCACTTGAAGAATACAAACATAATTTCTCTTAATTTCTGTTTTGTAGCCTCATATTCACAGCTGGAAACCTTCTGTTAAATAACTATTAACTGTTTGCTTGACAAATTCCCCACTATTAGACTCCAGGCCAAAGCACCAATGTTTATTGACCCTTCACCTTCGACACATCCAAGCAGACAACAACACTCCCCTTGTCTCATTTAGTCGGGGGAAACCAAATAAACCCTGGCTGCTGGCTGGACAGCTCTCGACAATAATCACACTGAGCATTTTCAGTTTCATTTTCTCAGTTGCACTAAAAAACAGTCAATGTGAGAACGATCTCTGTCCTCCTTTAAGCTGCCGTTCCACTCAGTGCAGGTTTCAACTGCATCTTACGAGTGCAATTGTACTGTATGTTGGCAAAAGCAAATGAAGCCTCCTTGCAAACTATGCTTTTAAGAACATGCACAATGAACAGCTCAGATGTGTGTGCCTGCCTGCTGAAGAAAACCAACATTAATAACGCCACAGTGCTCTGAGGTACCAAGTACATGATGGTATAGGTCTGCTTGAGAAGCTGCTCCCTTACCCAGCACTGTTAGTGTAGCATTAGCAGCGATGGTGCCCGCGGTGTTCTCGGCTGTACAGCTATAAACCCCCATGTCCTCGATCTTCACATTTGTGATGAAGAACACCACATCATTGGGCATTATATGCATGCGGCGTTCCCGTGCCGCAGGGAAGTCGGTGCCCCCATCCTTGTGCCAGGCAATCTGGGGCGTGGGGTGCCCCTCAGCAGCACACTCCAGCCGGGCGGTGGTGCCCGTGCGAATGGTGAGGTCACTCGGCGTCTTGGTGAAGGAGGGCAGGACTGTGCAGACAAGAGAACACGTGTGAGACAAGGGCCGAACCGGCTTCTTAAAACTCAGGATCCACTGAAAACCAAGAACGCTTCAAATTTAACAAAGCCTGACCTGTGGAAAGAATAGTGGGATTTCACTACTCACTTACAATGCATATTTAAGACAAGCTACAGTGTTGGCTATAGTGTATGAACAAGTGTGTCCATTCATCTAAACTACATAAAAACATTTTAAATAGCTGCACTGATGAGATTATATCGTTCAGAGAGATAAAACCATAAGCACTGAGAGTGAACACGAATCCTTCTATTTTCTAATGCTGAGGCAATGCTTTATAATCTGCACTAAAATCAGAAAGCATGTAATTTAGAAGCAATCTCATTCATTAAGAGGGTTAATCAATTAGTTCCAAATTCCAACATAAAAGAACCTATTAAACAAGTAAAAAAAAAAAATTTAACTTGCAGCACAAACACAACTTTTACTTTTGGAAAAGGATCAACTGAGGGAGTTAAAAACCAAACTATTTGGATTCCTTTATTTTGGGGGAAGCCTTTTTAACTGAGAGTATACTAAGAGTACATTCAGGACTGAACCGGCTTGCTTGGTTTTAAAGAGACAATCTTTCTAATTCCTCATTATACAGAATTCAAACACTCCAGGAAAGTGTTTTTTTTTTCAGATTAATTCTTCAGGAGTAAAATGAAGCTTATTATTTAATTTAAAATTGAAATGATTTTATTATTCAATTATTTATTTTGGGGTATTTTTTGGCTTTCAGTTCCTGCAGGTCTCCATAGTGAGGTGGCAAAGGTTGGAAAGGCAGGGATAGCCCTGGGAGTGCGGAAAAGGTGTGCATACCGTTGACAGTGAGCCGCGCCTTGCCGGAGTAGGTGGAGCCAAAGTGGTTGGTGATGATGCACTGGTAGCGGCCCTCGTGAGCGAATGTGACGCGCCGCAGGTGCAGGATGGTGGTGTACTCCATCACCTCCCCGTCCTTGGCGCGCATGTGCGCGAAGTTCTCCATTTCGGCGTCCTCCAGGACCTCCTGGTCCTTGCGCCAGGCAAAGGTGATAGGCGAGCTGCTGCTGCTGGCGGCCGTGCAGGTGAAGCGGATGTCCTTCCCCAGCACCGCCATGGTCGTCTCGGGGTGCACAGTGATCTGAGGCTTGGACACATCATCTGCAGAGGGCGGGACTGTTACAACGCCATCTGCGCAGCTCTGTTCTCTCACACAGATAGTTGCCAGAGCAGTGGAGGTCAATATACAAGACTTTTTCCACTTAGAAATGTTTATTCAAATTTTCTTGGTGGAAAAAAAACATTGAGGTGCTGGAGTTTTATTTTTCTGGCCATATTTTGCGAGTGGCAACAGCTTTAAGTTCAAACACAAGCCATGAAAATCATTTTTTGGTTCTACTTCACTGTGCTCATTTACTGCACTTCCCTGCTAGTTTTGACACTTAAATAAAAAGCCACTTTGTTGACTTTTCTCAGACTATATAACCAAAATGATAGATCCAGTTGAGGAATGAGGAATACAAATATACAGAACTATATTAAGCACATAAGGTTTAACTGTTATTTTGGAATTATTCCCAAGTTGTAAATAAAAAAAATCACTTTTAATATATAGTGTAGCTATTGTCTTTACTGCACCTAATGGAAGCCTTGTGGTGTTGTACAAATCCCAGCAAGTAATTAGATTAATTGAATATGGATTCAGTGCAAATGCTGAAACAGTGGACTACTTCAAACAGAGGGAATATACTGGGAATATTTATTTAGAAAGCGAGAATGGACTAAATTAAATTATTGTGCAGTATGGTTGGCTGAAATCTGGAGAAATCAGCTGGAGAGGCGCTTTGCACAGGTGAGAGCAGAGAGCAGTTCCAATTACTGAACCCCTCAGCCACACAATAACTCACAAATAAAACTGCATACAACATCTGAGTTACAGTAGCTTGTCACTGCTTCCCAAAATGTAGGGCCTCTATAACATCCTGCTGCCCTTGGGAGCCTGTAGCCTTTATCTGGAGTCCTGCGTCTTATAAGCGACTCTAGATACAATAGATATCACATTGTATTGAATAAGCATTTAAAGTAGTGCAGGGTCTACTACTCTAAACTGGCAGGCGGCTGGTATAGTAATGAAAAAAACTCTAGGCTTTTTGATGCAGAAGGAAGCTGGCACTTTATTGAGTCTTTGATGTTGAAACACTTTTTATAACAGCATGTTTGCAAGTTGGCAAACCTGATTGTCCTGTTTATGTTGTGGTGTTAAGATTGGCACACCAGTCCACTCCAAACAAAAGCAATATACAGAAAAAGAAAGATACAGAAAGCTTTCTGTAAAGGGTTTTTGTTAGAGTTTCTGTTAAAGAATATATAATATTGAATATCAAAAGAAAAAAGCTAAATTTAAGCATGCATCTAGAAAGATAAATCACACGGATACTGGATATTAAGTAAATGTTTTGAAATCAATTTGATTAACTGACTTTTCAGACTAACCATGATGCTTTGGAATAATTGTCACAAAAACTCTAAATCGTCTCATTAGTTAGTGTTGATTGGGCACAGGTGATGTGGCGATGTCACATAGAATGTCAAGCCTTGTGAAGAACACACAAAAACACACAAAAAAAACAATATGCCCTGCTTATCAAGAAAACAAGGCTTTCAGCCATTGGTATGCTGGAGGACTAAAAGGTCAGCATACACTTGCTCAACATGGGGCCAAGTCATTTTTAGAGATGAATCAAGGTTTTATGTAGACCACCCTGATGGACATCAGCAACTGTAGCACAGATGTGAAGACTGCCACGCTAATTGTTGTGCACAACAGACCAATTGATGAGGAGGTCTAAGTGTGATGGTCTGAGGAGGAGTGTCTAGTGATTGATGGCAACCTGACTGTACGATGCTGCATTGATCAAGTCTTGGGACCCAACTTGCTGCCCTTCCTGTGGGCTCATGCTGACATGACAACATTCCTGCAGGACAGCGCACGTCCTGTGCTGCTTTTGTGACAATGTCTTTCTTGTAACATAAGAATGTGAACATTATGTCTTGGATTCTCTCTGCAGACTTGAGCCCTACTGGACAATGTGTGGCCTTTAGACTCAAAGAACAGGCTCTGCAAGAGGATGTACAGCTTGTATTGCTTCCAAAACACGCTACTGTGACTTTCACTGTAGATCCCCTCCACCACTGACCAACTGTGTTAATCGGCATAATGAATTTACACAGGACATGCCTGTTTGATAACATGTCAGCCCACCTGCTATAAAAAATGTTATTTTCTTGATACCTTTGTTGAAGATATGAACGATAAGTTTATTCTGATGCTCAGTATATTTTATACTGGCAGTATGTTTTAATCGGTTACATTTGTGTATTAAACTGTCCATCTGTTGACATACAGCCCTTTTATTATTTTTAATATTCATACGCCAGTGTATTAAGGAGTGCAACAGTTAAGTTTACTTGTTGTATCAGAACATGTAAGGCCAATTCTTGATTTTTTTTATAAACATTGCATGGATTGTTTTAGCATCTTGTCATGTCCATTTAGCCAACATACCAATGCTTACGTTTAGTTTTGGATCAACTCGCTCAAATACTTTTTAAGATTTTGTGTAACAGGATCACACTTAAAAAGCTGCAACACATCCATTTGGAAACATATACTTACCACACACAAAGCTGGGACCTGGAGCTTGGAAAACACTTGTGCCTTTCAGAGACTCGGGGTGCGCACAGACGGCCATTACAGTCGACTGCAAACGTTTCTCAACGAGCCACTCAGGGAACCACTTGAGGTTACAGTCGCACAGGAAACTGTTGCTGTTTATGTGTCTATTAAGAAATAGAAAACAATTACTGAATAAGAGAGAGGACTGGAAAACTCGTCACTTCAGTTAACTCATTCACTGATTATTTAATCAAATTGCATTTTGTACGTGGTTTTTCAAGCCCTGCATCCTAAGATTGTTGTACAGAATTCACAATAACATTAAGAACACAATGCAAAAACAAAAGTAAAAAAATCCCAATAGTCAAAAGGTAACAGCTTTGTACAAAATTATGTTTAGATGTTTTAATTATCCTCTGCATAAAGGTTTCAAATTTATGCTGTTGACAAGTTTGTGATAGAATGCAGTTATCATTCCACGTATCATTTGACAAAAGATAAACTGCATTTTACTAGAAAGAACATCACTGTAGGCACTGAGACACTGTTTCAGTGGCAAGTGCATTTTGACATGAAGAACACTAAGAATTAAACAGGATTCAACGTCAAACAAAATCCCTTTAGGAAACAAAAAGGTTGTTAAACATTCCCTTGGGTATTTAACAACCCCATAACATACAGCTTGAAGTACAGTTTTATTATGGCTTTTACTTACAACTCCCGGAGTTTCTTCATTTTTGAAAAAGCCTCAGGCTGGACTGACCGAATTGCATTGTTCCCCAGATTTCTATTGAGAAAACAAAGAAAATGAACACAAAATCAATTAAACTGAGACCAATAACTCACAGTAAACCAAATATACAGCACCTACCATATTTATTCATATCCCCGATTGAAACAGGAACAAAAACATCCCAACTCAGAGTTCCAGACTGGATAATGTTTTTAATTTAAAGCAGTTCTAAATGTGTCGCACTGTAATTGTAAGAGCACAGCACAATGTACGGTAATATTTGTTATAATCCGACGAATTCCAAAACACAAGGGCTACATTTATTTACACCTATTTATTTCCTTAATTAAAATGCAACAAACGCAACACAATGTACAACACTTTGGAACTATATAGAGGCCTCCCCTGGGGTATGAAAGCACACAACACATGAAAGATATCCAGCAGTAGCGCCATCATGAGGGTTAAGGTCAGAGACTGCAGGCAAATGGCCCTTGACCTCCATTAAATAAGAAGGTCGTTAAATAAAAATAATTCACAAAAGCTGAATCCAGCTCTTTCCATGATAATGTTTATTGTTTAAAAAGGCTACAGGTTTAGTGGCCATCCTGCCAGGAAATGGACACAAGTGTATTTTGCCACAACCAGCGATGAGACAAAAGGAGCAGAAGACAATGTTGGAGCTGCCATTTTTAGGATACAAAGTGCTGTTTTACAACACCTGCATGAATCTGGCGTTGATGACCAGGTTGCTACGGAGGAGGGTTTTCTGGAAGAGAGGCTTAGAAAGAGACTCAAAATTGTCAAAATTTTCTTATGGTCAAATGTGATCAAAACTGAACTTTTGGAGATGCTCATCAGTGTTACAAATTGTGGTGCTCATGTTGAGAATACTCCTGCCCACTGTGAAATATGGGAGAGGGGCTATTGTAAAAATTTTTAAAGACATCTACATGTACTGCGATTGTCCAACAAATACCAGGACATTTTGGTTAGGTACTTGTTTGGACACCTGGTTCCACCTGCCACGGAAATCTCCAAGAAATTGCTCTTGAGAATCTCTACCCATGAACAAGAACCACACAGCCCACTATACGAGTGTCCTGTTAGTGCAATCTACTGTAATGCACCAACAATCAAAATACTGTGATGTGAATAAATATAACCCTGATGTTTTCTGGACTTATTCATATAAACATTTTTTAATTTTCCGTCAGGATACATTATCCAATCTTTCTGTTAGATGACATTTTTGTTCCTATTTGAAGCATTCCTTTAAAATGCAAATACCTGTAGACAGAGAACATTGTTTAAATAAGGACAAAGATGTGGCTTGCTTAAACATTTAAGAAATATCAAAGTCTAGAACCGGATTTTTAAATAATCTGAGCCTGTGAAAAAAATTAAATTCCATTTCTTCTACGAAACTGACCATATGCTCAATAGCTTTGTTCCCTGCACCAGGAAAAAAGGCCAAAGTTGAAACTGACTATAAGAAGAAGGAAGCAGCTGGCCTCCACAAATGGCCGGTCTTCTCAGTTTACAAAGACGCTATTAAATTGCTAGCAGCCCTCTCAAGCAGCTACTTTTGGCAGCTCCCCTTGAAACACAGGGCATTCTGGGATACTCACAGGTGCTCGAGGGCCTCTAGGCCGGAGAATGCTTTCCTGGCCACCGATTTGATCTTGTTTCCAAACAGAGTTCTGCAGTTTCCAAACATGTAGGGTCCAGATAAATAGGAGAGCAGGCGGGGGTGGGGAGGGGGAGGTGGAAGGGAATAAGAAGCACAATTAGTTAGGCTGAATCTGATAAGAGACCAGTTTGAAGTGTTCGAAATCTGAACTGTGGAGATTAGGAGGGTGAAGTATTTTGGCCCTATGCTGCTCTTCAAAAGAAAGACTTTTATCTTTATTAGAATTTAATAATGATGACAGGGCACCGCCTGAAAGTAGCCGGTCACAAGAGAGACAGACAGGTTTCTGCACAGCTTATAAAGTAATAGAAGTGCCCCTGTCGATTTAGGAGTTCAAGCCGAGAACAAGCAGTTTCACAATTTTTAAAGGTCTGACCCAGTTCAATTGTTAAACGACGTTCCCTGCGCAGGAAAAACAAGCCTGGGATTCAGGGATTCGAGACCCCCTGCCTCAAAAGACAAACTATCTTTCCTAGAGGACTGGATTCTGGCAGGAGCTTGGACTTTCTGCTTTTTCCTGTTCCTTAAAAGTGGATTTGGTGCTGAGCAACTGCTCTCTGCGCCTTATATCATTTTCCAATCTACAAACATCAGCTTAGAAACAGAAGCAGCCTGCACCAAACAATCCTTACTTGCTTTTAAACAGACCAGAAGCTGTTTTAATGGATAGGGATTACTTGCAACAAAAAAGTCCAAATACCACAGCTTTCATTTTATATTTAAAAATAAACAACCTTTCATCACTCAAGACATTTTTTTGGAGAAGGAAGTTGGTTAGACACAGACTACATCAAGAGAGCAGAGGAGTGCATTAAATTAACAATATTTATATAGTAAATCAACCATAGATATGTAGTCTTTGAGGAACATGGCACTTTTGCCCTTGCACAAACTGATTCTCAGTTCTGCTAAATGATCAGTTATGATTCAGAAAAAAACAACAACAAAAAAAAATACTTAAACAGCTACCAGAAAAAAAAAAACTTTAAGAGGGAAAATGTTTGTGCATGTTCTTTCCTAAATTTATGTCTCTCTAAAACCAAATTTCTACAAGACGCAGGGCTTCTTCTTGCCTCTTCCTCATATCTCAACTGTTTAATATGGCTATGCTGGATTTGACTTCCCATAAAGGTTGGGGCTTCAGTATGGGTAGCCAGGGGCTCAGCCAAACTAGATCTGTCCCAACCTGAGAAAGACATCTGCACTAAGCCTCCCCTCTGGCAATCCAGGCTCAAACTGGCTAGCAGCCAATTTCATGGTAACTTTCTAAAGACGCATATTTAATAGGAAACAAATTACCATTCTAAAGGCCTACCCGTTTTCGAAATGCCTGACTTTAAGGACTAAATCTTCAGGTTTTTGTTTAGCAGTAGAAGGCACTTCTGCTCCCAAGGTTTTTTTTTTAAAAAAAGGAATACCAGCTTTCTGCTTTATACAGAAAGGTAACTCATTAGACATTTCTTTTAGCTCCCCTGCCTTGTCTTTACACTTTTTTAGAGAATTACTGTTTGTGTGTGTCTGAAGAAGTCACATCATAACACACTGCAAATCTAGCATAAAGGCCAGGACACTTTATACCATGTAAGGGCTAGAATTCAGAGCCAAATTGCGGCTGCTTTCTCTTTAGAAATTGTCCTCTAGCTCCAGGCTGCCAGAAAACTGTAACTAAGACATTAGTTAAAATGTTAACAGAATTCTTTATTTTGGACGTCATTTGTGCTCAAGTCGTGTAATTTTTTAGTTTAATTTATTTAAATGGTTGCAGTGCCCCTAAATACTGGCTGCCAGCAAATACTTTGAAAATAATTGCTCTAAATATAAATATTTACATAAGAAGAAGGAAAATAAGATATAGCAAAGTTGGTATGGCAAATGAACAGCAGGCACAAGCAGATTTTCTATAAATTTCATAATTGTAGTGGGTCGAATGCTACATATCATATTTTATATTTGATATTTGAATATAATTATTTAATGATAACTTATTATGTAAAATCAGGTACTATTTCTGCATTTCCAGAAATATAATATGCAACAGTCAATATATTCATATTCCCGTTTGTCTTTCACGCCTTCAATTGGTAGTCACTGGCTTTCCTGCATCTATAAATTATGTCTTTTTCTTGATTCCTGAGGCATTTGCCAGGACAGCACATTAAAACCGCCCCACTTGCTCCTCACTTGGAAAGCGTTGAGACAGAGCTCACAAAGCCTGTTTGATGTTGCCGGCCTTATCCACTCACTCATTTAGCACCTTCTCTTCCCTGAATAACACTCTCATTGCTTGGGTGCATGACTATCCTTTCACTGGCTAATCCCCTCTAGATCAAAGCGCCTGGTTCTCACATCTTCAGTGAGGCAGAGGTGATGATTAATTATTTTTTTATATCCGCTTCTCAAGAGTTATGACAAAAATGAAAGGCACGAAGGTCTTGTGACCATTTCAAAAACAGGACATTTGCTCTATTAATATGTGCAGTGGGACACATGTAATCAATAGGGACTGAAGTGCTGTTTACCTGAACTTCTTTTGATGCTGCATTCCTACTTATATTTCAAAACACAAGTGCACACTGCAGTACTAAGATAAAAAGACTCACTTCTAATTAGGCTTGGCACTTATCACTGTTTCTATGTGCACAAAATACTAAAATAAAACATAGGCCTTAAAATCTGAAGAGACTGTGCTAATTTACTTAATTGTCCCTAACTGGCCACAAAATGTGAGTGCTTAGCAATTTAATATATATTCCTGAGAAGACTTGCTAATTAAATATTTTTTCCAAAAATGGAAATGTTGGATAAAAATCCCCTTCTTGTCTCCAAGGCCAAAAAACAACACTCCCCCACTGTGATTAATGCAATTGATTTGAGACAGCTTTTGAGTTATAATTATTACACACACACAAAATAAACAGATAAAAACCAACAGTTATCACTTTAAATACTCTCCCCTTCTTCAGGTCGAACACAGAAAGCAATTAACAGGCATCTATGTTTACTTATAATAAAATTGCATTTAAATGGGTTTTTTTTTCAGGATTTTGAGTACAGCTTAGGACTATGTGCAGTGCATCTATACCATCTATAACAAACACACCCAAGAATAAGAAATGTTAAAATAGTAAAACCTATACAGTGAACCTTAAATAAACAGGAAATGTTCCCTGCTTACAGAGTCAAACCTGTGCAACTTAAAAACACACTTCTACATCTTTGGCTGCTAAATGAAAATATATTAATACTCTTTTCAGAGTTTAATGCTTCAGCCCACAGCACTGAACAGTATATCTGAACAAATAACAATGGCACTGTAATAATTTTAGACATACCTAGTAAAATAATTATTCTATAGAATTTAGAATTCTAATTTTCCAGAAAACAATACTCAGACATCCTGGCACTGACTGGGCAACATGAACTAGGCCAGTACAGGGGCTTTCAGTGTTTCCAGTCAGAATCAGGAGTTTGAGATTTTCCACAGGCCCGGCCAGATGATTTAATTCACCCCAAAGTCATCCTGACTCAAGGCCTAAGAACAATAGAGGACAAGTCACAGTCTCACAGGCTCAAAGAGACGTCAAACAGCAAGACACTCACAGCTTGCTCAAACTGTCCAGTCCTGTGAAGGCCCCATTAGTATCTTCTATTGTCCCCGAGATATCATTATGGTCCAGCTCCCTGGGGAGAAGAAGAAAGGAGAATTCAACAAGCTGCCTTGCAGTCTCGCATCGTTCCAACAGAACCTCAGGATAAATAGCGCTGCAGTTTTGGAAACTCACAGTAAAGATTTCAGTCCCTCCCCTCACCTGTTCAGATACCAAAAATGTCGTTCTGCTTTAACTTTCCTCCACCCTCTACTTTCAAACAAATTATTTTGCAAAACAAAAAGGGTGTTCAATGTTCACTTTGAAAGTATTGTCAGTTAGTGATTTTATTTACATATACATGGTGCTAAACACATCACAGTAGAAATGCTAATTATGTCTAAACAAATTAAAAAATGTAAATTTAAAAAATCCTTAAACTACAGTATCGATAGGCAACTGAAACTGTATTCATATTTTATTTTTGGAAATAAAGCAAAACCTTAAATCCTTTGCATGTATATTGATAAAAGGACTCACAATATGCCTACATGAAGGGCCAATTCCTACACCCCTCTTTCAAATTTCTTTAGCTGTAGTTGTATCTTTGTTTTTCAGGTTTCTTTTCTCTTATGAAAGCCTGGAGGTAATGCATAAACACCATTATACTGTGGTCTTAACTAACTTCCCCACACATGCTGTTTTTTGTAAATGGATGGCATTCTGAAATGAAAAGAAAGACCCTTCTCTTCTCTGTGACTTTTTTTTCCCTGTACTATCTGAAGGAAAACTCTTTTTAACATCACAAACCCTTTGATTTTTTTTTTAAAGGGTCCTTTTCTACTTTTTTGTATTCTTTTCCCTTCTTTGCTGCCAATTTCCTATTCTTTCTGGCTGGCTGGGCTTGAATGCCTACTTGCCTAGTTAATCACGCCAGTGCAAGGGCCCACAGCCTGACCTCTATTTGAATAGCTCTGCATTTCAGCAGTTTCACACCCACTGCAGGCTCGCCAATCCCCTGGCAACAATAGGTCCTAATTAAAGCATGCCCAGCTCTCTTTCACCAGGTGCAGTACCCGACAGTTTCTCTCATTATTAGATTAGAGTTCTCTCTGAATGGGTGAAGGAAGGTTTCAGAGCTAACTCAGAACAGTTCTCAACTGAAGAAAACCTGCACAGGCCTCTCACAGGACACCCCCCCTCCCCACACACCCACTCCACTAGAAACATCAAGCCATCATAAAAAGGTCTATGTAAACTTTGGATTATCACCCCACTGTGAGAAAACCCTCATCCAGCAGGCATACAACTGATTTTTTTTTTCCTTTTCGGGAAAAGGTCTTTGCCAAACATCCCCACTATGACTGCTCCCCTCCTGTGAGGAGTTCAAGTGTGCAGTAAAATGTATGGGAGAAATGTCCCATTAGGGCTTTTATGCTTTTCTTTTCTTTTTAAAAGGAGATTCTCTTGGGAAGACCACTGACTGAGAACATGTGCATCCAAGTTTGGTGGGAACCAAAAAAAAAACCCTTTTGAAATTCCAAGAGTGCAGTTCCCAGTTGCAACTGCGATTCTTAGCTAGGCAGAAAATTTGAAGACCACATAAGAAACGGAACAAAGAATTACATCACACGTATCAAAGTCAAACTGAACAGCTGTTCACAATATAATCCTAAAGGTCTCGTTTTTTTCTGATAACCCCACTGGAATTGACTTTTGGATCAGAATTTTCCAAACTTCATCATATAACAGAAATTCTTTGCATTTCTGGGACAAATTCATATTTGTGTTCTAAAGAACAACAAAGAAAATGCATAGGAAAAAACGTCCTTCTGGCCTGTGCTTAATAAATTTCCAAATAACGGCTTTTCAAAAACAGTTAAAAAAAGTCAACTATTTTTAAAGATAAATAATGCATCTGCGTCATTCATAGATACATAAAGCACAACTTAGATATGACTCTATAGAGACTTGCCATTGTGGGATACATAAACGTCATTAAAGCATATAAGCAATAAACATACACCCATGAAGAAAAATAAGTTTAATTACTGATTTAAAAAGAGTCGAGTACTGTAGAAGCAGTCTGTGGGACTGGACTCCTGTGTTAAGTGATGAAGGAAAGGCAGTACTCAGCAGTACTCACAGGAGACGCAGCGTCCTCAGGCCCCGAAAGGCCCCTTCTGCAATGTGGCTGATCGAGTTGCGACTCAGGCGAAGAATTTGCAGGTCACCCAGGACTGCCAGGCTGCCCTCATCCAGACGTGTGAGGCTGTTATAGGACAAAACTCTGAGGAAAAGAGTGGAGAAAAAAAACAGAAAATCAGGAAACTGAAGACCATGAACTGAGTAGAACAGGATTAGAAAATGCTCAGCTCCCTACAATTAAAGCAAATTAAATCCAATATATACGTTCTTTACAGGTCTCAGGCTACAGGCAGAATGGCTAAACATGTGGACTGTACTTCCAAAATGTTCTGCCATATAGCCTTTCTTGAAACGTAATGACAGCACATAAGAAGATTCATCTTAACCTCAAAGTGAATGCAAAGAGTGGTAAAGACACAACTGATACCACAGTACGCTTATTACAGTCCCTTTGACAGAGTAGCAAAAGTACAGATCTGTGATTTGTGAAAGATTTTACTAACCTCTTTCAGCAACAGAACAGCTTCCTTTTAAATCACAGTCCCCCACTTATCACCTAATTGTGATATTCAAGTTGTTCCTCATAATTGCAATTCTGAGATTACTCAAAAGTAGATCTGTTTTTAAAACCTCTCTGCAGAGCCATGCTTTTGTCATCTTTGTGTTTAGGAAAGCAAAGCCTGTGTCAATAGTAAGTGCAGCCACTACAGATCAGACCATGATCGCAGGATGAAATTCTTGAGCCAATGCATAAAAACTGATTCCTGTCTTTTAGAAGCCATTCTCAGAATTGGTTCTTTGCCGATTGCATAACTTTCAACTGTCTTACTAACAAGCCTTGCCTACAATACGATCCCCTTTTGACTCAAGAATAAGGGGCTTCTGCATGATCTGTCAATGTAAGCCAGCAGCTGGGAAGTTTCACTGCAGGAGTTATTGCTCTCAGGGAGATCCTAGTACTGATCTCCTGGACTCTAGCAAGTTTATTAAACAAGTATAATCTTTTCCACAGAGGTTTGCATTAGAAAGGGCTTGAAATAAGATGATTGTCTATATTTGGAAAGAACAATTCACCTCTGTTTTGGTGAAAAACCTGTCTGCAGGCATTACAGCAACCTCACATGTTTAGCCATTGTGTCACACCACCTTTGTAATATAATCTGTCATTCAGAAGGAGTCTAATTAAACCATGTTGAAGACCTAAAAGCAGCAGATTGTTTCTAGTGGTTAAACAAGCAGAGAACATCGAACTACTATGTGTATCTTGTATGATAATTAAATTAAACAGGTACAATAAATAGACCTACATGTACACTACTCAAAGTAAGTAGCTGATTACAATATTTTCACCTATACATCGATTCTCATGACTTTCAGCCTCATACAACATTCAAAAAAGAGATCTACTAAAATATATTGACCTTCTTGGAAAAGCACAATTAACTCTCATTGAGAACTTTCAAAGATTTACACTGTACTTTTGACAACTGTGCCAACACAAGATTATACTTTCTGCCTTTGTTTATTAAGAGCGAATAAGACTTTTCAAGCACTAAAGTACCCTGTAACCTCATTATAGGATAACGAGAGCTTAGCTGTGAAAGAAAAAGAGGGTTGCCTGAATTCCTACATGAAGTGACTAGTTTATCACTTGTAATCCTGAATGAAATTAGGCAGAAACTCTGTTCCGTGTTCTTTCGGTTTTCGTGTAGTTCCACTTACAACTCCTTGAGTTTTTTGCAAAACCCCCATCCGTCTGGGTTGATGTGGGATATGGAGTTGTTATTCAGGTAGAGATGAAGTAGATTGAAGAGTCCGTACAGAGAGCCGCTGTTCACCTCTGTCAGGCTGTTGTAATCCAGGTGGCTGAAGAAAACCGAGACAAAGAGGAGGAGGTCAGAGGGCTCAACAAAATCCATTATTTTTCCAATTATGTTTGTTAAAAAGTTTAGTTTTTTTTTATTGCCCCATCCAGTTTACACATGAGAGTTTTAAGCTTTGCAAAAACAACAGCTTGAAAAAGACAGGTGCTGTTTTAGTAGATTAACCTAAAGTGGTTAACGGACCACAAATCAAGGCCTCTGAAAAATAGTTTGAATAGAAATGGACACATTCCCCCAAGCAGCTCATTGGGATTGATGTCTCCACCTGGAAAGAATAGGGAATTGCCAGAGTGTGACCCAGGCAGGTTGGCACAAAGACAGCTTGGGTATCCTCAGGCAGCTGCCAAACAACCGTCTTGGTTTTCTGATTAAAATCGCTCATCGACAAGTGTGGGCAGACAGAGTGTGAGACGTCAGGGGATCTCTCAGTTTAACAAATTAAACACACATGTATGCATGTATGGATATACGAGGTCCTCAGGACTTTATTTTATTTTTCTGGCAACAACAAGAAGAGATATGGGCTCCAAGCAGCTCACAGGTTAGAGGCACTTACTCCAACTTCACGTTGATTTGTATGATGTAGACATCACAGGTCTGAGTCTGGGTAACCAGACTAGCCAAATACAACCATGATTCCCTAAGACAGTTCCTAAGTCCACCAGCTGGCTCAGTGACATTAAGGTGTAGGGTTGATGAATTAGGAAGCCAAGATTCACTCAGGTCCAAGCCAACCTGAAGTTCCTGCAAACTCCTGTGTGCACACAGGCTTGCATTCACATTAGAGAGGGTCGCTCCTCTGCTCTCATCATAGCTGACCCTCATGGGCACCACTCCAGAGCTTGTGGCTTTTCAAATACCTACTACTTTGTAATCTGATCTCGTCAGATCTAAAAAATCTGAGCGAGGCTAGGCCTTGTCCGTACTAAGAAGGCAGACCTCCATGGCAACCCTGGTTGCTGCTACTGCTCTTACAAGTGGTAAAGCACCCCTACTAAAATAAAGAGAAACTTCAGCAGGAAGATGAATTAATATTTTCTAGCTTTCTGGAACTTCTTTTTTACCTCAAATGTATAACTCCACACTCGCGATTCTGAGCAAGAGGGCGGCTGAGCAGCCACGTTCATAACCTCTCTCTAAGGTGCTACTGTATACATTTTATCGAAGCTTCAAAACATACAAGATTGGGTGCTTCTTTTCTTGGTATAAAAACAGTTTTTTATACGATACATGTCCTCTTCAAGTACTTGCTGTTTCGAAGTTTTTAATGTTCATTGCTGCTGTGGCCATATTCTAAATGCCAGGTGGGACAAAAAATATAATTTACTAATTAAATGGTACCAAACCCAGAGCTGTGACTGATAAATTAAAATGATCAGCCTTTTCTTGAAGAGTCCATACATAAATGGCTGCTCTTCACTTCTGAATTTCTATTTCTAACACCCTATTAGCATTTTCTGAACTTGTCATAGCTAGCAGGGTGGGCTAGAGCAATGGTTAGTTGCTCTGAACCTAGTTAGTCATGAGTTGAAGGCACCAAAATGAAGACCACCGCTACCCTTCTTGAGCACAATACTTTGACCTGGTAGCTTCAAACGCAGCTGTGCAAATGGCGCACACTTCTGAAGAGACTTACAGCACTTTCATCTTTCCAAGCCCCCAGAAGGCACCATCAGTGAGCTTGCTGATGTTGTTTCGCTGCAATTTCAGCACTTCCAGACTGTCCAGGCCTTGAAAAGTCAGGCCCTCGATTAGACGTAGCTTATTCCGATTCAGCTCGCTGGAATAAAGGATGAAAAAAAAAACCCAACAATATTGAACACGTACATTTTTTCTCCCCATTTAAAAACACGTCTTATTTTTCCAGGCACTCATCTTATCTCATCACCTATCTGCACCTGGAGGAAATTAGGTTTTCATATCAAAGCCTTTGAGCATCCTGACAATAAACATCTCTGAGGCTTCTTTGTGTGGCCTACCTCATGTTCACAATTGGCTGGTGATACGATACTTGCTTGACCACCTGGGTAACAGTGTTTTAGTTACCAGAAAGCAGACAGAAGGTTTTAAGAGAAAAGAAACTCTCTGACTCTCTGTCAACGGAAAAGATTTTCATTACAAATGATCTATTTCATGCATGGGATGAGACATAGATGTGTCTTTCTATAAATAGGTGTATTCTAGGGAAAATATACACCTGGAAAAAACACAGAAAAATGAAGTCCTTCAAAAACATACAAAATTAACTTAACCTAAAGCCCAGAAATCATTTTTTTTCCGTGTTTGGTTTTATTGTCCTGTTTCTCTGGTCATTCTGATGAATGCAAACAAATATAGCCCCCACCCACAAGAAAAAAAAAATAAGTATCTTAAAGACATAATTATTAAATCCACATTTATATAGTGTATACATACAGAAAGTGTTACTCACAGTTGTGTTAACTGGGGTAGCTGGAATCCTTTGACGGGGAGTTTTTCAATCCAATTTTTGCTTAAACGAAGGACTTGCAAAGACTGCGACAGATTATCAAAGGCTTTACCTTCAAGAGTACTAATTCTGTTGCTGCCAAGGTACCTGCAACAATGAAAATTCACAGAGGCAAATTTACTCCAAAATATTTATATCACTGTAAGAAAAGTGCAAAATTTGTGAAACTGTATTGTTTTCAGCCAGAAAATATTTATAGTGTTTATTTAATACATCAGCAAGATCTCTGTCGGCAGATGGCTAAAATAGTATTTCAGTTTGGAGGAAATATTTTTTAAAGAGGGAGTTAAACTTAATAGCATCTCACTTCTAACTGGTCCAGAAAAAAATCAAGCAACATACAGATTTTTAATTTGCAGTCCAGAAGGCAAGCAGTTGTTCCTTATTTCAGTGATGTTGTTATTGTTCAAGTCCAGTGTTTCCAAGGACGTGAAGACCTTCAGCTGATCAGCTTCAATGTTCCTGATCTTGTTGTGGTGCCTTAGGAAGACAACAGGAAACACATTGACACATGAAGATTGTTATAAATACTTCTAAAAACTTACTGCTCAGCACTTCCTTTAGAGTTAATACAGTTACAATTGCCTAGTTCCAAACTTTCCCTTCTTTTTCCAGCTTTACAGTATTCAGACTGTACATGTGTAAGATCTCTGTCATCAGATGGTTAGTACAGTGCTTCAAATTGGTGGAAATAAGTTAAAATATCAATTTTTGCATCTTTTTAGAACTGTTTTATCTTCTGGCACATAAAGGATGTGATTAGTCAGTGCTTCATACAAACAGCTAAGCTAAGAACCCTTAATCTTGTGATGAAGTATACATAAGAATCCCCTCCCGTTTCACACCACAGCTGAAAATCAGTTTGTAGCCTCGCTGCAATCAGGAGTTGACCTCTCTTGGACCAATCAAAGAACTTTCAACTAAAATACGCCAGCCAGAGTAAGGTCTTGTGTCAACAAACACACTCAAGTGAAGAGCAGCTCTAGCTTGTTTTAAGCTATTTATCTATACTCAACACTTTCTTCTGCTTGGGAGACTTCTGAGAGGCCTACGATCTGGATAAATGTCCAGCACACCGGATTTCAACACATACGGCCCTAGCTTTTCATTTGTTGCTAAAGCTACTGGAACCTTGAGGTGTGTTTGTGTAAGGGTGTCTACAGCAAGCAAACCCACATATACAAAAGAGTTCACTCTTTAGAGCAACTGGACACAGAGTGGACACTCACTTCAAAGAAAGTTACAACAGGACTTTGATTTCTTTTGTTGAGGTACTTTCTATGCTTCCAAATGTAATTATTAATTTTTATTTGGTATCAAATCAGTGCAGGAATTTTTACTCATTTGGGCTTTTCCTTTAGCTTCACTACAATATTAGAATAAATAGCAAAAACATCAATGTAAAAAATAAAATTATCAGTAGGCCAAGGAAGAAATTGGTAAATTCACATTATTGAGTAAAAAGTCATCAGTGTTGGGTTTACACTCTCTGAAACACTTTGGAAGATGTACTTTATGGGATGGGATGTAACATGGCCACTGTTCTCCTGCACGTTTAAGATTTGTAGCTGCTGTTTTTAGCAACTATTGTGTATTACTACAAAGTGGAAAAGGTCTGAAAGCTTGAAAAGAACAATATTTACAGCTGGAGTGTAATTTCAAGTACACATCTCTGTTTACAAATCATTAGAACTCAGAACCAGTCCATCACATATCACAAGAGGAAATCTGATGAACGGCAGAATGATTTACTCCTGTAAAAAAAATCTCTCCACAGGAGCAACAAGAGGGCATGCTCCCATCGTCGAATATTCATTTCCATCTGTCCGAGCACAACGGAATAGCACTTGATCCCTCTCCTGCTTGGATTTTCGGACATTTCCTTTTTGTTTTTGTTGATGGACTACACACACACCCACACAAATAAAACCTGCAGTTTCGCCGTGTCAACTCCTGAACTACACCAATCCTCAACTCCTGACACAAAGAGTTATAGTCGGCAGCTACCGAAGGACAAACGGGGTCCAGTGTCTCTCAGGAAAGCCGTGCCCAAGAATTACAGGAACGGAGATCAAAGCTGGTGTTACATGACACGTAACAAACATTCCACAGCCGGCAGATCCCCGAGACATCAGGTAGAGTTACAGCACCACCTCCCCTCCAAACTGACCTCCGATTCCCTGCGGGCCCCTGCCATCCTCATGAGAATCAAGACAGTTATCACAGATGGGGCACATGACGCGCTTCCCATCGACCCCTGGCAGCGATACTGCCAGCGCTGACAGTGTGATACTGCGACCTAATAATATAATTCCACCACATTCTGATTTGACACCCACCAAATACTAAAGAAAACAAAGACAGCCTACTAGATTCAACAGATTAAACCAACCTGGACTGGAGGAGTGTTTCACAAAACTTAAAAGGAACTACACAGCATAAGCCTTGCTTTTAAAATGGCTTGCTTGATGCTGTTTAGTTTCAAACTGCTCACACTTCATTGGGTACACAAAGCGTTATTCTTAGCAGAATTCTACTCAAACCCTACACACACACAAAGAAGACTCTTTAGTCAATCTGTTCGCATCTGCTATGGTTCAGACAATACTTTAGGCTCTCCAGATGCATAGGTAGTGGAAAGATGCTCACTAGTTCTCTTACAGGGACCTAGTAATTCATTCTGCTACCGTTTCTCCTCCTTCAAATGTCCCAGTACAGGGAAGATCATTTTCCTGTGTTTACTGTTCAAACTGCTTCTGGTTTTAAGTCTAGCTCTTTCTTTTGCTGTTTTCCTGTTGAACCCCGTCCACCTGAGTAAACAGAGATGTAATTTATCTGCAGAGGGCCTGAGAATGTGCCAGACCCAGCAGGAGGGCAGCTCACACAGAGGGGATGGATTCCTGCAGACAAGTGGATTGTTGTGGTCACTGTGCACTGAGTCTGCATTAATAAAAGGGTGGGGGCAGTTTTAACAGCTGGTGACCTTTGGAGTAAAATAATGTCAATGGTGGAATAAAGCAGAATTGTGCTGTACCTCAGACAGCACAATGGGTTTCCTAAGTAGTCAGTCAAAACCTTTTTCCCCTCCCACCCCCACCCCCCAGACCGACATGACTAATAATAAATCCATTTGACATGGATTACAACTTTAGCTTTCCAGAACAGTTTATGGTGTTTATTACTTTCTAAAACAATAAAACAAAAAGCATGTTCAGCTTTTTGATTTGAATCTCTCAAACTCCTAACTTCTCTTATCTATCCAGAGCTGGGTTATTGACCATGACAGTCCCCTGAGCCGCTCTCTAAAATGAACAAAGAGAGAAGCCACATGAGAAACAAAAGTCAGTGATCAAGAACACTTGTCGTTAAACATTAAAAACTTGTTTCATTGCTTTTTCAAACTCCCTGCAATTGACAAAATAAAAATAAATTTAGATTTCAAATTAAAAAAGAACAACACATCTCCATTAATAAAGGACAATTTTCCAGAGCACTGCAAAATTTGCTTTTGTTTTCATGATTATTGTCACCTCTTCTGCACTCCAGTCAGTAGGATCTCTTATGTTCACTACCATTTGAACCCATTATTCCCATTAAGCTAGCTAAAGCTACAGATCTTGAAGATTAGCCGGTTTACACCAAGATCAGCTTATCTGCTTCATGAACTACACAATAACTAGATCAAAGCAAGAACAACAAGTGTCTAGGATGGTCCCTAATAAAAGACAACCCCAGGCTTTCCATCAAAGTGCTGTGCCAAGTTCACAGACAGCCAGAAAAACCCACATAAACATTACATCTTTTAGACTGCATTAGGAAACAAACATATATGTCTTTGCCATAGTGCTAACTGTTAATAATCTTTACGCACACTAAACTGGAATTAGGTCTTGCTGTCTAAATCTCTGGAAGTAAAAAACAGGATGTTTAAATCTTATTTTTACAAACAAAAGAGATCTGCTTTTTAAAAAATGATATATTCTGACAGAATAGTACATTCACATAAGTTTCAGGAAAAGTTGTTTCATTGAAAATTAAACAAATGGCGACTGCATTGCTATAGTTTGAAACTATCTAGGTAAATAGTAACAAAAAGTAAAACTAGTTAATAAAAGTCTAAACCAAGCAGCAGCTTAAGTGTATTAGTGTGAAGACATGTGGTTTAGCTCATTCCACAGGTGAAGTACAAGTCCTGCTGAAAGGACTTGTCTTTCCTGTCAGCGGGTTTACTGCAGCCACACTGGAACACCTCAGCACCTAACCTCTGTCTACAACAGGGAGATAAGATGGAGAAGTAAACCGAGCCCGGCCATGACAGACCCTGACATCACGGTTTCCTCACACTGACCAGGTGTTTTTATCTAAAATGTTCTATTTTCAACAGCCACATGGACGTTTTCAGTCTTTGTTTCCAACTGAAATGCATCATTTTCCAGTTAGAGTGTGGAAAACAAGAATATAACAGATGTAACTGATTTCTCATTACCTCCCGCTGGGGTCCTGCTTTTGAATACCAAATCACATTTGGCAAGAGACATGCGTCACTCTGCACGTCGTTGTATTTCTCAAGCTTACCCCTTCAAGATAATGTATGTGGACACTGCCCCTGAAGAGCAAACGTTAAAACTCATACTTTCATTTCTTAAAGTTAAAGAGCACTGAAAACTTTCACCCTGGTGATTTCTTTGTTGCCACTTCATTGGTCTGTTTTATCTTTTGGAACCCTGCTCCTGTTTGAGTCCCAGTCCAGTTAATGTACAGATAGCAAAAGAATCCTGGGTAAAATCACACATCTGTGAGTAGATACTCGCAGCTACACTGCTAGATTCACAAGCGGAAACTGAAAATATGATTTTAGCCCCAGTCTCTTCCAAGAATGATGTCATGCTTGACTCTGCCCCATGGTTTTACAGTAAACCCCTGATTGACAATGGTGGCTGTGGACTCCTTTCAGCTGTGTTTTCAGCAGCTCTGCCTTTCCCACAGTGCATCACATCATAGCAACAGGCATCAAACCAGTCCAAAAAAAGCCCACTCACTTCTGATTTTGTTCCGTGTAGCACCGCTCTAAGCACTCGACTTCTATAATGAGCATTTTTCTGTCTAAAATTTTTTATATGTGTAACTATGCCTTAAGATCTAAAAATACATTTTGTCAAACAGTATGCCTTTAAATTCTAAAGTGCTAAGAAATGGGTAAGTATTAAATTTCATTACAGAAACTCCAGCTTTGTTTTAATAATCTATTTTTTTAAGATGATACATGGAGGAAACTGCCTGGAAAAGCATAGAAAATTAAAAAACTGGAGGCACTTCTTTACACAAAGGGTTGTGGGAGTCTGGAACTTGCAGAAGGTGAAAACACCTGAAAATAAATAGCTGAAACAGAACTCAAGAGGTCTTCTGGTGTTACTAGGCAATAACAACTTGTGGCTTTTTCTGGTTGACTGAGAAGTTAGAATTCTTCTGCAACACATGAGAATGAGTCGACAGGAAAAGAAGTCAGCCGCAGAGCGACAAGGTATGGCTTACAGACGTCACCATGTCAGGAGGACGGCAGTTCAATCATGCCTCTGAAGCAAGCCCAGTCTGTTCTGGGAGCACCAAACTCATCCAGTGAATTGCAGCTGAGGAACATGCACATGCCTGGGGATTACATTTCCCAAATAGGGCAATACATTTATTCCAAGATGCCAGCGCGCACGCTCCCATTGGATACCAGGTTCATATAATTGTAACCAAACTCCCAATCCAAATAACGAAACCCAGATTTGCAGTCTCACATTGACACACAAAAGAGGAGGCTGCATTATGACATCGTGAGGCAAACATAACCAAATGTTTCAAGTGGTTTAGAAATAAAATGGGAAATAAAGTCAATGTTGACAAAGTAATATAGAGTCATTAAAGATATTTTTTGTGTATATTCATACATTTCTGCACAGGTTTTTCTCACCAGACCAGTTTACACTCTGCCAACAAAATGGAATTCTGTGCATCGAATTGTTTCTTTGGCTTTAAATCAAGTCAATCTGATTCAAGTCAATTCTGGCTAAATGCCCCTCTGAGGGCAGATGAAAGAGAGAGGAGCAAAGCTATTAAGAAAGTCATAAGAGTCAGTAAGTTTTGACCAGGAAAAGACCCACTTTTCTGAAGTAAACCCGTAGTCCCGAACTTCAGGAACCGTTTCAATTACAGTATGAAAAGGAATAAACAACATCAGAGTGAACCACTACCCACTACAGATTGTATACAGCACGACAGCATCAACGTATATAAGCCCTTCGAAGTCTGAACCTGAACACTATAACTTTAAAACCCAGTGTCTCACAACACAATAAGAGTTAATGGCAAACTGAAAGGCATCTCCAGGCCATGTGAAATAGAACAGGCAATCCTGTGTACTGTAAACACTAAACTCGTTCCAGGTGCGCTGATTTGAATACAGGCCAGGCTGAAAGCAGAGCATAATTCCAGCAAAAAAAAAACAAAACAAATATTTTATTGTCACTCAGTGTGGTTTTCTAATCCCACTTTCAGGAGGCCACATGAAACAAATGCAAGAAAAAAAGGTAATTAGCAGAATGTACAATGCAGTCAGAATCCTGTATCATATTATAACGTCCACCAGAAAAAAGAAACAGCCTCAAGAGGGAAAACATATTTCCATCTAGATTAATTTTAAAATTGAATATTGCTTCAAATGTGTAAATCTTTCTAAGCTAACCATGCTAATATTGAAGTAGAAATGAGATGGCATGAATTTACAGTTTTTAGAAACAGGCCTTTTTTAAAAAAAAAATAATTCATAAAAATGTCTGTAAGGCACATACAGAGTACTGTCTATTCTTGCCTCTATCTCAACAGGAAAATACATTAAATTATTTGTGACATGGACAATTTTGATACAAATAACAAACTCGTGAATGATTTGTAACAAACCCCTTAAAACAGGCAGAAGTTTCTTAGAGTGTGTTTCTGGCTTTAATTAAAATTGAACGGACATGCAGTCTTACAGCTTCCTATGTTACCACTCACTCCATTAATATTCATGAAGTACTGGTACTGTGTTAGATAAAGCTTACTTACAGATACAGGGAAACGATCTTAGAAGAGGCAGTTCCAAATGATGGAATGGCTGTTAGCTTGTTGTGCTCTAAATGTCTAAAAAAGAGGGAAAACAAACATTTAGGTTATTTAAGGTGTTCAAAACATTTTCAACTGTAGCACAGCAATCCCACTCGCACCACTCCTCACCATTAATGGTAAAATTATGACACAAAAATGGGAATATCAGACACCTGGGAACGAAAATGAATTGGCTATTCCAAATTAATTTGCAGAGAATGGGAAAAATAATTGGCCATCCTGGAATAAGAAGAAGAACCAAAATAAAAAGATCTGTTAGGTGTACTTTTTGACTAACATTTTTGCTTTTAAAGAAGGCTTCTCCTGAATGGTCACAGACGGGGCTTTTCAGTATAAAATATTTACAGCCCAGGTTTCTGCCTGGTGTCAAGTTTTAATGGAGATAGCTTAAAATAGCAAACCACTTCTTAACTTCCAATTAGTCTCATTGCAAAGTCTGGTACATGAAACCATGGGGGTTACAGTATCCAATCTAACAGAACTAGATGGTTGTGAGAGGTATTAAAAAAATGCAAGAGGTCGAGCGGCTGTGTGTAGCTAGCTACATTTCAGTCCAGGCTTTTACTACAGCTTTGAACATAAGGCGGACAAACTAAGGCAAATGGGCACCCCCCGTAGGTCAGCTGTTTTCATGCATTTACAATGGAGATGCACAGATCTGCTAAAATATAACCACTTAATATCATGAGTATATAATCACTGCCAACAAACAGAACACGCAGAGTGCACAGTGGAGGAGAAAGGATGTAGTCCATTAGAGAAAAATCTTTAACCGCTTTGTACTATGTTAATGGGTTAGTTGTGTATGGCCAATTGATTTTCTTAAAGTGACGCTGTTATGAAAACACACCCGTGAAAAGACAAACACATTGATGCAAATTAACAAGATGACACCGGAGCTAGGAAAGCGTGCATTAAGCTTTTTTTTTCTTTTCTCTCTTCGACTCCTGAGCAGAGTCTTGGCGGCCTACGATACTTACACTTCTTGGAGGTTGGGGAGCCGGGAGAGGGCAGCCTGATCGATCGCTGTCAGCTTGTTGTGGCTCAGGTTTCTGTTAAAATAAAAGACAGTGGAATCAGCACGCTGCAGGGCACACCGCTTAGCACAAGTTCTTCCTTGCTGGCAATTATTCTCAATTGTGCTGGTGAAATGATCCAGTGTTTTACAAGCTCAGTCAGGAAATTTGAAAAGCACTTTACCTCACTGGTGCGCTCTGAAAAGGCGCTATCTGCTTGAGGGAAATCTCATCGGGCAGTAATACAGCTATTCCCCATTTCTGTTCAAAAAGGGTTGTGCAAACCCTTCTGCAAAATCATCTGCACAATTTTGAGACAAGAGACTGTACAGTCAGTTCTGCTCGCAAAACCCCTTGGTTACCATACTAAAACTGAGCTAACTGTGAAAAACAAGTTCAATTTATAAACAAATGGAACAAGTTACAATCCCATTTGTTGTCCAGATTTCTTAACAACCTAGCCAAAGCACTTGAATTTGATTTAGTGATGTAACATGAAACGAAAAACAATTTCACAGGAGTAAAACACAAAAAAAGACAATTTTTAGCTATGTCAAATGTTGATTCACTAATCCAAATTTGAGTTGTACAAACCTTTTATAGGTTAAAAGGAAAATTGGCTAAGCATGAACAAAATTTAAAAATAAAAGAAGTCACTCCACGATCCACACTATAGAGATTCGATTCAACTGCAAATTGCAAAACTGTGAGCATGCTTGTGTACAGTTCTTGCTACAATCAAGAATACCGAGTGTAGCTATAAAATATATATTTTTTAAAAACATACAAACAAGGTTCCTGTTTGACGTGCGTCCCCAGTAAAAGTCCAGTTCTAGATTTCTAAAGGACCCAGGGGAATGGCAAATCAATATACTGCCTGCAGCATGTATCTATTTCACTGTAAGCTCAAAGACATTCATCTATATAAAAGTCAAACTGCAGTTTAGACTAACAGTGCATTTAACAGCCAAGTCTATATTCATACTGTAACTGGAATTAAAGTGCAATTTGTCCAGAGATTATGTTACTACAAGGATAAAGGATTCTACCACACACTACACTCAGGCTACAATAGAGAGGTTTCTCTCCAGTGAGTGCAGGAGACCTGAGTAAGCAGTATTGAATATCTGGCAAACACACACATGCTATTTTACAGTGCTTTTTCTAGCAGCATTCCTTGACATTTTTTAAAAGCAGCTGGTTTTCCTGCTAGCAGTGTGAACAGGTTGGCAAAGTATAAAATAAAGGCTTGCACACCTTTAAAGAACTCTGTAGTGCATTAACAACCACTAAATGCTGCATTATAATCTCTACATTGGAGGTCACACAAACTGAAAATGAAGGAAACAATCTGATTTTTCAGAAGAGATAAGACCATGTGTCACCTTAATACTGTTTCTTATCATCTATAATTAGATCTGTCAGATTCAGGAAATACCCTGTGTATTTTGTATTAGAGAGCCTGTCGAGTATTGTGCTATAGCAGGCTGGTGTCTGATCAATGCTTTCATGGAATAGGCTATAACTTGTTTGACAAACATGTTGATGTTGGTCTTATCTGAATTGTACTTACGACTGTAGTAGATTATATTTGTACAACTATATTATTGAATAAGACTCTGAAGTACAGGCCTAAGGGCATATCACAAGCTCATCTCTGAAATCCTTCTTTTAAATCCGACACGGTGCCTTTTGTTTTCAATGGGAATCTTCTTCGGTTCATAATTTGTAAAGCCAATGTTATTGGCATCAAATTCCACTGTCCACATCCGACTACGAACAAAGGAGACCTTGCTTGAATTCCGATTTCTGTCCGATGTATAGCCTGTATCTTACCATTAGAAAGCAACTTTTTTTTATTCATTCTAAAAAGAAAAAAACAGCTCTCTCAGACCTGTTTTAACACTGCATGTTTTGATTTGGCCTTGATAGAACATGCATCGAGCACCTTCAACCCTGACCCTTCGGTATGAGCTAAACAAGGGACACCAGACAGGGGAGTTCATGTATCACCTGGCCCGTACCTGTCATTAGACACTTTGTCATCCATTGTCATAACACAGCTTTTGCCCTGTTCACAAACAAAGACGGCTCACAACCTCTTTACACAGCAGGCCTGCTGGAGAAATGCTTCCACCTACCCTGTCGAAAGATGCCTGCTTGTTCCCAGGTCTACTGAGCGTGCCCTACTTGATACACTGCATTCCTCCCCCAGACCGGACGGAGCAGGATTAGGCCTCTGGGCTTCAGCAGCACAAATGAAGTCTGTTTTCCAGCAAAATTCACACAACTGGCACAGCACGATCACCAAGCCAAACCTCCAGCGATGTAAACAGACTAGTACGCCACATTGAACTACCTTTGTGGTAGAAGGATAAAAGCTTAGAAACACTAAGCCCTTTTCATACCACCGTGTACAAATTACAAAAAGGTGGAGTGAGCCAAGACGTGGCAGAACCATGAACACAAATGAAGATTTTTTTTTATTAGCGCTACTTGTTTTTCAAAAGGCAAGAACTGAAATATTGAATAATATAGGGTAATATGCCGATTATGCAAGCTTTTGAAGATGCAGCCTAACTCTATTAGCAAAAAGAAACCGACAAGGAAAAACAAAAATGTTCCAAATGGATTTTGCTAGCGATTCAGCGCAGTACCTCAATAAATCATTGTGGCTTCAATCTCTCTCCCCCTTTAATATCATTCAGACTCCACACAGAAAAGGGAGTGCTTTAACAAACCTGCCTGTATAGTACAGAAATAGACCCGTAATGTAATACAGTTACAGGCATGCCCTAGATTCCTGAATGCTAGACTTGAATGACAGTAAAAGGCATGCTGGAGAGCAATGGAAATGTGCAAAAATCTGTCAAGCACTAAACAAACCCCTGCACTTGCAGCACAATTGCCTATGATGTGCCAGTTATCAGCATGTCCCTGTGGTTTCATGGTCTAGCTACACACCTTTATAATCTAGTCTGCCTGGGTAATAAGTATGAAAAGGATTCTGGAGTATTTTTTTAAGGTGCAGCAAAGCTCAGAAAGTTACAGATGGAACAAAAAAAGTAACTGAGGTGTCACGATTCTGTCTTTTTTAGTCTTAATAGCACTGAAGGAGTTTCAGAACTGTTCCTGTCTTTTTACTCGCCATATCCTGGGTACGATCACAGCAGAGTGTTTGTGCAAGTTCAGTGTTTGAAAACAGCAGACGTTTGCAGACGCTTCATTTTGATTTTCACTTTCGGTGTCGGTATTGTCCAAAGCTGAGCTGTGGCAGCCTTGTTTGCCTTTTTGGAAGTGTTCTTATAAACAAAAGGTAAAATTGCATTGTTTGGGGACTGAAAAGTACAACTTTAATCATACGTAGATCATATAGAAACAACAGAGCGTGATATCATCCCATTCACAGAAACATTTGGCACCCTTTTGATCAATGATTTATCTAAATTAATTACATATCTAAAAAAAAGAGATGAAATGAAACTCCATTTCTAGAAAACATCGTCAAGCTACATTTTACAAATTTTATGTGTATTTATTTAAGCCAGTCAAGACAAACCATAAGATGAGGCTAGTCTGACAGTTTGAAAGGCACCTCTCTCCTGTTCCACACAAACCACTTACTGACTGCTACTTAAATATATCAAGAGTCTTTCAAATTAAATTACTTAATGAGCACATCTAATGCTCAACAAATCTGTAATCAGAAAACTTTAAATCAACATCGCTTCTTTTAAACATAAGTCAGAACATTCTAGAAAGCTGGCTGTGTACACTTATTTATTAGTACAATAAGTCGTACAGTTTGTGGAGGAGAGCAGGGGGAGGGAAAGGGCAAGGTGATGAGAGCCACCAATTTGAACATTTCTCTGTACAAGACAAGATAATAGTAGTCCTGAAGATTCCCTGGAGCTACTGACAAAATGCTTCAATATAATCACACACTCCTCAGTTACATCACCATTGTACAAGAAGATAAGAAAACTGCAGTCCCTGGTCAGAGGAGAGAATTACTAAATTACACCAAAGAAAAGGGAAAATCTCTGTCTTTTGGGATTTTGAAACACTGGAAACATGATGAAGACGGACACCACAACAGACACATTTTCACCACTACTACTGCCTTCTGCTTACAAAACACCTGAATGTCTAATTGCATTTGGGTTATTTGCAATTCTGCAAAAGTGAACAGAAGTGTAAAATTTAGAAACATGCTGAGCAGAAAAAATGTTCTTCAGGGAGCTACAGTACTTTAAACTCAGCAGCACACACACACACATACATTTCAAATGTGTAACTTTTCAAAGGAAGGGCCCATTGCTATCTCAATTTCGTTTTTTGGAATCTGTTCCCCAGAGAATTTTTAAAAGCTTTGAAAAGTGCCCTCTATGTTACACATCTGCGTCTACATTATAACCTCTGTGGGAGTTCCTACAGACATTAAATAATAAGGACTAAATAACAGATAGCCCCCTGGATGACTGGTAAACTTTTCAGCACCTTTAACAAAAATACTTCTCCACTTTTCACAGCAGTGGCATCTTGGGTGCCATAAATGTCATGATCTGACAAGAGTCTCTGCGGAAAAGCCCATAGTTTTAGATGACCAGGTATGGTAACAGCTTCCCTTAATCCCACTGCTGTCAGAAAGTAATTAATACCCCGCAAATATAAAAAAACTAAATCATTACACCCTAGATAAACCTGTCTGTGCCAATGTCCAACATAGAAGGCCACTTATAAAAAGACTTGGGTGTTTATGTTGACACATTTGCATATTCTAGAAAAGCTAGATGTTATTTAACAATTGTACTAGTATGGCCTCATTTTAAATTCCATGCATAATTTTGGTCACCACCACTTTATAGAAAAGATTCTGCTACTTTGGAATTCAAATATAGCAACCAGATGCATTCTGGGGCTTTAAGAAATGTCCTACAGTAACAAATTGAAAGAACAGAACTTTTATAGTCTTGAACAGGGAAGATTATGAATGGACCCGACACAGGCATTCCAAACCTTCAAAGGCACTGACAAAGCTGATCCAGGGGACTTCCTCCTGAGTGAACAGTGAAACGTAAGGCAGGAGACACGTGAAAGTGCTTTTAAACCTGAAAACAGCAGGTATGTCTTTCCATAAACGGTTGTGGGAGAATGGAACAAGCTATCCAGGGATATCTTTTGAACCTGATACCATGGCTTCTTGAAAGAAACAACTGGATGAGACCCTTGGATTGATTAATTACTAACTACCAAAGGGGTTAGATGGACTGAATGGCCTCTTCTCATCTTCCCTGATACCGCAACTCATGTTAGGAGCACCTTGTTTACATTTGCCCCCATTTTTTTTTTGCATTTAACGGGTAGGACCACAGTAAGCAGGAGAGGAAGCAGACAGGGCAAGGGGAAGTGAGTTGTCACCCAGGTAATAGCAACAGAAAGCATTCACCACTGGCTAAAGGCATACATACATCCGAAGGCAGTTCTGACTCAGTCGCCTGTGCCAAAATACAAACCCACCACTGGATGTTTCCCCTCATTTGTTAGAACATTCCTTCTTCTGCCAGCAGAAACACACCAAGTACAAGGCCTCGAATTTGGTGTTTTTTAAGAAGGTTTTGATTCGAAGTTGACTTCTTGAAGATGTGCAACGACAGACCGAAAAACAGCTATATGTCTTACGATACCGGTAGCCGCTCAAAAAAACTTTAAATTGAAATTAATATAAAAACAATGTACACTGAGCCGGTCAGTAGAGTACATACCTGGATTTATTAAATGGGCAATGAAATAATGTTCTTGTTCTGAGTCCCCTAAAATATGCTAAGTGCTATGTACTACAACTGGACAGAACAGTTTTCAGAGTGGAAAGATGTACTTAAGCATTCAGAGCAAGAAAAATGAGAGAAAAAAAAAACTTCACTGGCTGTAAATAGAAATGCAGCCTTCATTCAGTCTCAAACACAAACTGGTGCCAGCAGAGGTGATACAGGCTTATTAAACACACAGACTTTTTCTTTGAAAGTCTGCTTTATCAAAAAAGGAAGGAAAACTCCTCCTAGTTTTATATGAGCTTTGGTTTAAGAATTGGGCTCATTAATATCCCTGGCAGTGCACCGGAAAACTAAGAGGAATGTTTACACAACTTTGATTTCTTCCCTTCAGGTTCATTTTCACAGTTAATCAGAGGATGCCCCACCTACTGCGTTGCATTTAACACTCGCAATATGAGTTTGGAGAGTGATTATTACTAAGTTGTTTTTTTTTTGGGGGGGGGGTTCATTGTTTTCCTCCACTATGGCAGTTTAGTATTATTTTAAAACTTGAATTTAGATATTGTGAATTAATATATTAACCACCACACTGGCGCAGCTGTTCTCTGATAATTGATCCTGATGGTGTATAGCCAGGTCCTTGATGGAAAAAGCTGCAGGGGTAGAAAAGATCGAAAACACCCCTCCTTCTCAGAAAGCCAACAGTCAAGTCAAACAGGAATCGCAGACAAACGACCAAGGGCATGTCTCCAACTCTGTAACTGAATTACAAATTGATTATTGAAATTTTGCTCACTTTAAAATTCTACTCAAAATTAGTGCTTAAGTTAGTGTGTGTGAGAGGGACAATTACAATGTGACAACTGATATTACACTCTTTTCAATTATTACCCAAAACAAAAGGGGAGTCTTTGAATAACACACTACCTCAAAGATATTCACTAGATAAAAATCTAAATAGAAAAGAGTCAAAATTGACTAATGAATATTCATCCAATTTTAACCCCAAATTAAAAAGATAACAATAACAAGCGGCCTGTAATTCTAATAAACTATTCAGAAGTTACAAAGAAAACCCATAATTACAGTGTTTTTGTGTTAGGTGTCAAATTGTTTTCCCCACATTTGAAGAACCACCCTGCTTGCTTTGACATACCATGAAATATAAACTATCTTCTTGTGTAAGGAAAAGCCAGATACGGCTGTTTGTGTAGGTGGTGCTTTGCGTGCTGCTATCTGGTTTGCATTGTAAATGCATCAGGGCTTGCGATTTCTCTCATCAGTTTGGCAGAGAGGCTCAGCAGGCTGGCACACAGCAGACAGTACTGTACTGCAGCGAGACATTCACATTAACTCCCCTTCAGGACACATTTACTTCTCCTCAATATACACATCTTCATACTTTTAAAGGGACAGGGAGGGACACGTTATCTATTGTATACTGCCCATTCAAACTAACACAAATAATCAAACCCGGAGCTCAGAAATTAAATACTAAACTCTGAAGAGATATTTGAAGAACATATTAATCAGGGGATGCTGCTCCTTTTTAGGATATACATTTTTATTTTTCAAGAAAATTACAGATGAACTGAGTTGTGGCCTTTTGTGGTCTTTCACCTCCTCTTTCCTCACTTGTCAAACAGATTTTGTGATTGATTCATGCATCCAACAGCAAGCAAGATCTTGTTGTCCTGATCTGAATCTTGAGTGTTGACAGCCAACGAATGCCGACTTCTGAAAACACTGTGTCAGCCTTATCTTGAAAAGATACAACCATGCCTTAGAAAGCAAAAAAATAGTTGTTTTTTTTTTGGGAGGGGGGGCTCCTTTTTTTTGCCAAAATTTCAAAATGAGCCATGGAATTCATGAGTGAATCTGCTATTTCAAAAAGATGTTTAATTTAGGTCTCCAGCCAAAACTTAATGTCATTATAAGTAACTGAAAACAGTATCTATTATGCTACTGTACTTAATATAGTCTTTAATTTTGTCTATTCTTATCATTATGACTCAGGTATTTGGATAGCTATCCTTGGAAGAAAAACAAAACCATGAGACATGGTCCAAGTGCTCTGGCTAATTCATTGTCCAATATACAGCTGAAAAGAGATTTTCATACTATGCATGCTTGTTTGAATGGATGATGCTAGATAATAAACATTTTATATAACACCTTTAATGTTGGCTTCTCATAGCGCTTAAGATATAAAACTGCACTTTTAAAACTTTTACATTTGATGTGCCTGTGTAAAATATCAGCACTAATCCAACAATTAAGTCTAAACTAAGTTCTTGTAGAACGAACAGGTGAACTATATAAACAAGACTATTGCAAAGGAGCTATTCAGCATACAAAAAATATACTATGGAAATTGATTTTCATCAAGTACAAATAACTCTAAGGTATTTCATTTAAATATCCTGTTACAACATGTACAAAAGGGTGGCAAATTGAGGTTTCAGAGAACCACTGCTTTCAAATGTTCATTTCGAAAACTTCACAAGGCAAAGATATGCTATCACCAAAACTGCAAATGACTTGTACAGTATTTGAATATTCATCTGCTATTGAGAACACCTGTGCATTGTACATTTCTGTGCAGTTGCTAGAATTCCCAGCAACAGATACACACAGTTCTGAGTAAGAAATGTTTTGACACTGTGGAACGGTCTTCATGAAACATTTATAATATTCCAACTAGGAAACCCATTGGCAAGACCTCTATAAGCTAAGATGTCTTACATAATGTGGGTACTAATCCAATTGGTCAATAATTCACTTACGGTCAATTACGGGAATCATTTATTTAAACAGAGAGGCAGACTGCATAACAGGAACAGTTCTTTACCAAAATCAGGGACAACCATTTGAAAGTTAAGAGTTTAAACAGTGTTTTTAATAACACATAATGCCGCAGACCAAGATATAAATATGAAGCTCTTCTGTCATTACACACAAGCAGTGCAGTAAGGGACAAGCTGCAGCTAGCATCAAATAAAAACAGTCCAATAACACAAAAAAGTGACACCGTTTGCTGCGTTTCTGTCATTGAAGAACCCACCACACTCCATCTATGAAGGAGCCTTTGCTTCAGCCTGAGCTGGGATTTCCATGATGACCTTCTCACGGATCGTTAACACAATCCCACACAGTCAGTGACCCGTGAGTTTTTCTCCGTCAGAGAAGGCCACATGGTCCTAATTCAACATGTTAGGCTGCAGAGAGGCCTGGTGCTCTCCCCATGTCTCTGGTTCAAACCGCCCCCATTCCCAAAGAGCAACACGGACAGACGTCAGGCACTTCACACCTCCCTACTGTAAACCCATCCAGGGCAATTACTTTCTCTCTCCAGCGATGGAGTAGCCTGCCGTACAAATTTTAAGTTAATTTATAGGCAGCAGTCCTTCACTCCTGCAGGAGGCCAGCTGGCCCCTAGGGCAGTAAGAGGGCTGGGGGAGTTTTCAAACAGCTGAAATGGACGAAGACCTTCTAAACATAGACTTTCACTTAACTTTTTTTTTTAACCAAAAAAAAACACACGGAAAAGTCAGTTTATTTACAATCCTTTAGATCTTGTTAAATGAAAAAGAACTCCTTAGAACACAGCTAGTTAAGAACTGAGAGGAATGTTTTAGAAACTAGTTATAATATCTATATTTATCTGCTCTAATAAAAAAAACAATGTGATAACAAAGATGTTAATTACAACAGATGAAATACACTAAATCCACTTCAGATGCTCATAAAAAGAAAAATACAGTAAAACGGTTGACGATATATATTTCCGTCAAATAGCGCACATTTTAAATTCTCGGCTTCTGAGAAAACGAAACAAAAATTATATAACTACAATTTTCCATAGTCAATGCATGTACTGTAATGGGGCTCTGAAAAGTAGTTTGAACAGTCAATACAACAGTGATAAGAAGGCAAAACAGAGATATCCTATGAACTCAGAGGAAAGGTTGAGAAAACTGGAACAAGTAACAAGCAGCAAATTGGATCTTTGTATTGAACTCTGTGTGGAGTTTGTATGTTCTCCCCATGTTTATGTGGGTTTCCTCTGGGAGCTCTGCATAGTGGTAGTTTAATTGAAAATGAGGAAAACTGGCCCTGGTGTGAGTGTGTGCATGGTTGTGTCTGTTTGTGTGCTGTCTGAAGTCCTTTCATATCATTTAGCAAATCCAAGATCAGCAGACTTTATTATCCATCATTCAGACCACTCAAGACTCACATAAGACAGATTCTCCTGGAATAGCAGTTACAGGGCCAACTTAGAACACCTAGGGATACACAGTTTCAGTTCTGCTGTTCAGTACAGGTCAGATCGTTCCAGCTTTAAGATGAAATGTTTCAAAATACACGAACATTTTTCACCTTGATAATTACTTTCAAGATCATTCAGATGAAAAAGCCCCTAATCAAACATAAATGTAAAAGAGCTTTGCACACATCTTCTACAGAAGGAAGAGGAGGCTTTCGTATCATAAATACCTAGACAGCAGAAATCAGACATGGTTTGACTCTAGAGTCAGCCAACAGACTCAAGCTGCAAGCTATTTTTAAAAAATATTTGGATTCACCAATTCGGAATTGGGAACAGCTTATGACTCAGCTGTACGGCCACAACCCCAGTATGACACAGGGAGAATGAAAACCATCGGACTCTGACACGTCCACCTGTCAAAACTATTCACTTTTTTTAAGAAATACTGCCGTCTCCAAAGTGCCTTACAGGAGAGAAAGCACAAACTGGATCATCTCTCGCTGACATCACTGCAAGCTTGCAGAAGTCCAGAAGTTCCCAGGAGTCACTCTTGTGCCAAAACGCAAGAAAATACACTCACTTAAGCCTTCCTAACATCAGTGGTGTGCCTCACATTCGGGAACCCTTGTCATATAACCCAGCCTCAGGCTGGCAATATCCCGTACTATAGGTTTCATCCCATACACTTGGCCAAACTACTCAGGGGACCCATTGGAAGCTTTGGATCCCTGAGAGACATGACTGTTCATATTTATGCCAGCTACAGACGATGAAATGACAGAAAAAGACACTGGATTGTTCAACTTTTGAGACAGACGATATTGCTCATTTCTTAGAAATGTGTCTATGTGACATTTAAGACCCTGTTACCAGTATTAGAGCATGCATCACTACATATTCCCTCAATCTCCTGGTGGGTGGGCCCAAGGTTCAGTTCTGGATGATCACCCTGGCAGCAACACTGTGCCCCACTCAGAGGAGGGTGGACAGGAGTCAATAACAGGAGTGTGAACTTTGCTCTTTGAAAGTGTGAAGTGATGTCAGCAATAGAGCTTTATGGCACAGGTGAAAGACAGTGGCCGACTCTAATACTCCTCATTGGAAAAGGCAATAAAATAGTCAAAGAATAACCTGCTGTTAGAAAAATCAGTCTGCTAAGATAACTCAGTCTGTGTCAATAGGAGAAAGGTGTAAACGGTTTTTCTTTCTGTAAAATAGCATTTTTATAGCTCAGCAGTAGCTTGGCAATGTTGCGAAGGTCAGGAAAAGCAGAAGAAATACCATAGTTTCCAAATAAACAGTATTTAGTGCCAGCTGTACTGGAGCACTGATATGAAACACGCTTCTTTTAGAGCTGTGATGAAGCTTCAGCAAAAACAAAATCCGAGGATAGAAGACAATAAAAGCTTTGAAAGCAGTTCAGACAAGACAGAAGAGGCAGTAAGACTCAAGACAGAGGCATGATAAAATGCACTCATAATTCATCTGAAAACAGTCAAAAAGGTTAGAAGGTTCTAGCAATTCTTTTCTGAGGCACAAAGTATAACATCTCCATGTGCCATGTGCCTGGCTGACCTTTGAAATCCATTCCTGGATCTTTGTATAAATGCACAGTCCAACATGAGGGCCGAAAGGTTTTCACAAGCCTGAGGCACAACACAAACTGCAGCTCCAAAACGCTGGCTGAGAACCGGGAGACGGTGGTGGGGGGGAGGTTGTGTGCATTTGAGATTTTGAGATTTTGAATTTCAAACGGAACTTGCCCAGCTCGCCTTAGGACCGTCAGTTGCCATCAAGGAAATATTACCCAGGAAAAAGTAGAGACTTTTTAAAAGCCTACACTCATCTTCAGAAAATCTACAACACTGGACATATCTCTGAAAAAAAAAAACACAGCCAAACAGATCAGGGTACAAGCCGTGGCTTACAAATATTCAGGATCAAAATAAAAGCATTAGAAATATCTTTATAATAATGAACACCTTTTCTGAAAACTGTGTTTGTAATTCTGAGCTTTCACTTAAGGAAAAAAGTGAGGCCACCAAAGAAACAAAGACAAATAATTCCAAACTTGACGGCACCTGTACTATAATCTTGGAACCAATTCTAAAACTAAACTAGTATCAATGCAATGGTATTAAAAAAAAAAACTGTCCATTAATGCTGTTCATCTTCCTGTATGCACATCACACCTTTTACATTGTTAATCATCGTGGCTAAAAATGACGGTCGGGAGCATAGTTAAATGTAAATGTAAACTTTTGAAATGCAAAAAAAAATGTAAAAGCACTGATTTCAGGCTTCAGCGTTATGTTCTTCAGCCACAAAACTGCCAGTCCTGGATCGCTTTCCTCTCACTGTTGTACTCCACTGTACCTCTCTGGGTCTTTTTTATGTTTTTCTAATGTCTTTTCCAGATCTCCAAACTGTTACCAGATGTAGAGAACTCACAGATGATTCATCTATCATGACCACTTTGTAGACACCCGCTAAAAAAAAGTAGAAGAAAAAGTACTTGGTATCACCCCCCCTCCAAACACACACAACACTTGAGATTGCCTCGTTCCAAACTTGGTTGCTGAAAAAAAAAATCTGGTTTGTTTTCAATTATACTCTAAATTCCTCTAACAATAACACTGCAGCGTCTGGCACCAGCACATTCAGTTTCAAATTATTTTCCATACAGTATTTAGCTCAGAGAAAAGGAGATGTGTAAAAATAGCCATTGTCAGCTCTTTTAAATAATATGTAAAGGAAAGATGGTACAAGCTCAATTTAATGATGTGTAGTTCATGCAAGCTTTAAAAAACAGCCATCACGTAGAGGCAAGATTCGACCGCTTACCATGAAAAAAGGACTAATTAACATACAGTAGGCTAGGAAAATGTGTAGCATGGTAAGTTAAAAACTCACCAAGTGTTCCTCAAGAGACAGACAAAATAATAATAATAACTTTATTTTATATAGTGCCTTTAAAGGTGGCTTCTCAAAGCGCTTTACAGAATGAAAATAATTTAAATTTACTTTAACATGACAAGGAATTTAAAAGATACACAGTTGCGTTGTTAATGAGAACTTTAAGTTTGAGGTCTGGTAACTGGATAAGGCTGCATCATAAAATAATTTAAAATGCAGAATTTCAAGAAGTAGCCTATATTCCTAAATCCTGGATCCTGGTCTATACTCATGCAGAATTTTCCTGCAGCAGCAATCATTTCATTTAATAAAGAATAGCCCAATACTTAATGTGCTAGGTGTTTTTTTGGGGGGTGGGCACCTATATTTATGACACATATTTAAGAATAGAATATGAACAAATATTTCTGGGGGGGCAGCACCTTTCTATCAAGGTCACGACTACTTGAAGGGAAATCACCCAGCTTTGTAAAAAAAGAGCAAAAATAACTTTGTGCAGGAAACACTCAAAAGACAACTGAGGGGTGGACATACAAATAAAATCTTCAGAACACTTATCCCAAAAGCAAAAAACAAAGTTGCAGGCTGGTAGAAATACTAACTGTAATATCTGGGAAGAAACATCATTTGCTCCCACGTGATTACAGCTCCACTTCCAAAGTGTGTCCCCAAAAAACCACAAACAGCTTCAATATATACCATTCTGTTGTTAATGTTTCGTGGAGCACTGCCATCTTTCAGCCTCTAAGATTTACATCACTTCTCAGAAAAGAGACTTGAAACAAAAAAAAATACACTCCCAGAATTCAAGCAGAATGCAACTCATTGAATTGCTTAATGCTCTAAATTCAGGCTAATCTGTAATGGCCTGAATTACATTATATTTGAAAATCTATTTGTAATGCAGTGGTGTTCATAAACTTGACTACCTCAAAAGCGGTCTAAAAGACAAGGCAATCTACTGCCTTTTTTACAGTGAACAGCACCTACGTTTCTCAAGTCTCTTTTCGGAGAGATATTCCTCAACAAGATTAGCACCTCGTCAGCCTCCAGAGAGAGTCTGCTCCCTAAAAAACCGTCACCGCCACCTTGCCTTCTCTGCACAACTTTTGCACGAAGCAAAAAAAAGATTCTTCAATGAGACGGCGTGAAAACACCTGAGACGTAGCAGACCACAATTGTTAAGTCACGTCCTCTGTACGGCTGGGTACGTGGTGAGAGAGAAACAAGCCCCACAGCGAATTCAGTTATTGCTTCCTATTGCACCACGCCATAAACAAACCCCATTCCTATGGGGGTGAAGGCTTATTCCCCTGTTCCCCACCTAGGGCAAACACCGCCCTTGGACAGACACCAGCATCCTCCGACAGGAGAAAGACACAGTCCAGACTTTTTCATTCCGTACAACCGTACAAACATCATAATGTCGGAGGCTGTGGGGCGCGCTTACAAACCACTAGTCAGCCTATTCAGGAAACCCATTAAGGAAATGCTTTGGACTGATGGGATGGATCCAGCTTCCTCGTTCCACATCATGATTTGTAAAGAGTACGGAATGCACCTGGCTCTGCCACTTTTCATACAGTCATGCTCTGTTAAGGCAGAAGGGGAAAAAAAACACTGTCTTGTAAGTTTATGATGAAATCCCTCAGAGTTTCAAAAAATTCTCCTTGTGCAGGCACTCCTGATGTCTCCTTACACGCCACGAACAAGTCAGCAACTCCGAAAATGATTCTCTAGCTCGGCAGCAGCCAACTCTGAACTCAGAAAGCCTCAGGATCTCCAGGGTTCTGTGCTATCCAGCTCTTGAAAAAATTAAATAATTCAGTTATTGGGCTCAATTGGTCAAAGCATTAGGGATTTTTATGAGTGCGTTTTAACGAAAGATGATTCAGACACAGCCTTCCCAATGCAGATCTTTGTGACCCCAGCGTCTGGGAATATTTGCTCCAAATTGATTATTTAATGGAACATCAGTTTTAATTAATGTACCCATTAGGCCAGTTCTGGAAGGTTTTAATTTACCCGTAATAAAATCCAAAGCAATGTTTATGAGCATAAAATAAAATATTTAAATCAAACAAATTATGAGTTCAACTATGGGTTCAAATAAGCTATTGGGAGTCTGGTGGAGGAAAAGAAAACAAATATTGGGTTCACGAAGACGAAGACTGCCTGCCCACAAACTGCCTGTCCCCTCACCTATCAGACATCACTTCCTGCTTTCTTCTTCATTTCTTCTGTATAGAGAACCATCATTCAAAAGCGTTTGAATTACAAAAGCTAGTTGATGATAAAGAAAGAAAATAATTTCCACTTTTTCCATCCAGGACAGCTACCAGGGCCTGAAAACAACACGTAACCGAGAAGGTTCTAAGCTGGTATTTGAGCTGACAAAGTTGTAACAAAATCACCACCAATGAGTGTTTTTCTTGTTCTTAATGTATTCCATATCGATACTGGCAAGTAATAGCAGCTAAAGCCAGGTACAGTAAAAAGGCCACTCCAGCCGTTTCAGGACAGATGAAGGGTGAGGATCCGTAAGGACAGCCATATGTAGGATCCTGCATTGAAATACTGAACTTGTGATCAACAGTGACTTTGTGATTTCCTCGGTTTAATAATCTTCTGTCAGTTCTAGGTCCTCAAATGGTGCTGTTCCACACAATGCAAATCACAATGATTGAACCTACTATATGGGCTATATCGGGCTTTAAAAAAAGACGACACAGCTTACTTTAAGATAGTCAGCAGTACATGTGGTGACCTGTGTATCATTATAGAAAAGCACTATATAAGTGTAAGCAATAATAATAATTATTATCATTATGACTTTAGTAGAAAACAAGTTTGGGAAGGACTGTTTTAAAAGAGGTAATAAATCTCAGCGTGTCCAAGTATATTTGAAAACATGATGGCTAAAAATCACCTATATATAACTTACACATGGGGTCCTTGTACCTTATGTATGGAAAAAACTTAATATCCCTCACACACAGTGTGGAAAAACTACTAGATCTGAACAATGAAAAACTCAGAAACAAGTCTGTCGTATTCTTTTCCTTTGTTTTTGAAGAAGGATGGCTTTTGCAATTTATAGTGTTTAATTGTGTGACAGCCAAGACCCACAGCTGTAGCGCTGTCATTTTCCTGAAGCACAATTTTTCAGCCACAGGACTAAAACGTTCCGAGTAAAACCAATCCCTGCACCTGTAATAAAACAAAAAAGAAATCCCCAGAAAGAAATTACCGCAACAATGAACAATGCTACGTTTTTTTAAACTCTGCAATGGCTACACACACAAATATACTGTTTGTTTTAAACATGAATTCCAAGGCACACTTCCAACAGTACAGCAGGAAAGGCCTGTAAAACATCAGGGATCAGTTTGTTTCTAGTTGTGCATCACATGCATTGAGCTTGCGCCAGATCAAGGCTCCATGAAACGACTCTGACAGAAAGGCTGCCCAAATAAGCTACATGTTAGGATTTCAGATTTCACCTCTGAGCTCTTTGTGTGCTCTTCACAGCTCCACCATCACACAGAGCTCGAGCTACTGTAAGTGTCCACAAATATTCTTCTCGTGCGGAAACCCCTGCAGGAAGAGTCAGGTTTCCCTGCACTGCCGTCTGTTGATGTTATTGTAATTTCACTTTTGGATTCTGCCACTTCAATAGGCGGCCCTGCATTCAGACAAACAGTTCCCCTATTATTTGACTCCTGACACAAAGGCAAGAACTCTGGCAGTTTCAAACTGTCCCTTTTTGGTCACAGCAGCACATGCAAGCTGTGAAAACGAAGGACAGCGGGGATGATATTTGGACAACTGGAAGGCATTAAGGGTTGATTTTTCACACAGGCCGTGTCTGGATGGTTACCTAGGAAACTCTTTTCCTCCCTGAAGTAAAATACTGCTGAAGAGCACCTTAACAACCCCCCCACACACACACTTTGCTACTGTTAAAGCCGTTGACACACAAGTTACGAGTTATCTGCAGATAGGAAGGCTTGTCCTCGACACCCTTTCAACAAAACTAAGGGCCACACTCAAATGGTAGTTACATCTGACATCAATAAAAAAAAAACTTTAAACTGGAAATTAGATGAACTAATAGATGCTAGAGCAACTGTTTACTTCCCATGATTAAGGAAAGCATTTTTCCTTTTTTATCCTTTCACTTTTAATTAGATTGCATTTCAGTTTGGAGAAAACATCGTGGCTAGAGTTTTTTACAATCCATAAACTGCTTTAATAGAAAAATGCCTCTCTCCTATATTTATATAAAGTGTGTAAAATCTATTTTTAAAATAAATCCCTTCTCTCATTAGTTAATAAACATGACAAATAGTATAAATGGTATGTAACTTTATTACAGATCAAAGTGTGATAATTAACATGATTCATTGCACAATCTCCATTCAAAGAAAGTCTTGTTTCAAGCTTTACAGTTGTAGCATGAACTGCCACCAGCTCTGTGACATTCCCCCACTCTTCATTAGCCTGAATAACGCTATAATTCTTGTGCAGCAGTGTAAAATAAGTAGTGTGTAACATAATAATGCCACAGTATAAAACAAAAATCTGCTTTAAACAAATAATAGCCATACCATTTGGCTGACAACCAACAAATCAAAAGAGTAGTACAGGGTCGATCAAATCACTACATTTTCTTCCAGTTTAAGATTCATACAATTTTATGATAGGCCTCTAAAAAGCAAAAAAGTCCATGGTGATCAAGTCTGGTCTCGGCCGTTGCCAACAATCCACAGGCATTCAACTTAAAATAAATCACACATCTGCTCCAAATTGCTCTAAGTCATCTTACAAACCTTTACAGGGTATAAAGTGAAGCCTAAAAAGCTCTTACGTTTTTCAAAAGTGCTCCAGAAGGGGAATTCTGTGTACACAATGCAAACTGGGGTCCGTGCAAAGCAGCTCACTGTGAAAGCCACATTTGTTTTCATTGACACCAACCCTAAATGTCACATCAGCATCACCACAGAGGCTTCTGCTGCTAAACATAACAGGGACAGTTTATTCCCCTAATAAATCACTTGGCAGCAAACTTTAGGACTCCCAGAGGTGAGGAGGGAAACAGAGTTCCTGCACTGCAGGGCTGGGCAAAAAGAATGTTTATTAGTACTGTTTGTGTGTTTAAACAGCATTTAAATGAACTAATTAAAAATTCATTAAATGCAATTAGGGGAAAGTACATAGACATTCATTTAAAATATCAGGTCACCGAGGTGTCTGTATTAGTTTAATCAATTTGAATTGTGCTCAGTTAGCATTCTATTGGATCCAGACTGTTAATTTCCATTCAAAAGAACAGGCCAATTCATTTTTTTTAGAATTATCCAAAGAGTGCATATACTGTGCACGAATAAAGATAGCAAAGCAAGACAAAAGTACCAACTTTTTTCAAAACCATGTCTGTAGCTTTTCCCAGGGGACCAGGGAACCCCCCAAAAATGCTGGGGTGTAAATTAAAAAGTAACTCAAGCATTACAATGAAGAAGACGGGGCAACTCGAGCCATTCAGACTCTTGACTTCTCCTTGACGCAATGTGTGCTGTAAACTTTTCTATGTGGTCTTTTGAAGTCCCGAAACTAGAACGTAAAAATGCTAATGACTTGGTCTCAGTGACTTAGGGCTGTCTTCTCTCTCCCCCTCACACTGAGCAAACTTCAGACCTTTGTTTTCCAAATCCAGACACAGTACCACATACGTCATACACCATACATGTAGAAAAAACACTTGGGTCTAATCAAATTAAAATGGTGGTTATAGAAAAAAAATAGACCTCAAACTACTTAAAAGTCAGTTGCAGTAAAAACTGCCTCAAATGATTGACACAAAATGACAGTATTCAGAAAAGTCAGGTTATATCAAAACCTTTGATTAATGACTATAAATAATGGCAGACAGGAACATTTCCTATATGACACACAGAGCCTTCCTGAGTGGAATCTGTTCAAACTGTTAGAGGAATAATTCATTGCTTTAAAAAAAACACATACACCTATACCTTAAACAATAAAACTAAAAACAATATTAATACTAACTTCAGTGTTCAAACTTTCACAGTCATCAGTGCTGGAACTCAAGTAGTTGTAAGTTTGACGTGAACTGCAACCAAAGCATATGTTTTAAACTCACTCATGAACGTGCATTCAAAAGACAACTGATGGCCGACAACACAATACAAAATAAACTCCACAGAATCTTGTTTGTGCCACATCCTTATGGAGAGTTATAACCAATACAAACTTAAAACCTAACTTCAGTTCTATTACCTTAGTTCAGACAAACATACCAGTTGGGAAAAGGCAAACAACAGCGTAGCAAGGTTCAATAATAATCTGTTTTGAACCAAATAAAAAAGAACTCATAGCTGATTCTCCAAAGCAAATGTGATTATTACCTGAATGCAGAATTGAACCATATCATTGATTCCTGCACTGAATCTTTGAGAAGACATATCTAGGATGAAAAGCTATTCTACCCAGCTTCACAAAAGTTCCTTTCCCCAAAATGCAGTCATTAGCAGAAGCCTTTTTTAAACTGCCCATTTGAGGTCATGTTTCTCTGTAGAACTGTCTAATTCTTTTACCCTATATCCACAAAACCCACTTAGTTAAAGTCTAAGAAACTAATGGAGAAAACTCTCTCCAGCACTTTGAATACATCAATACTTTACTGCTCACATTCAAATTTGTTTTTCTAAACACAGTTTTACTCCAGCACTTTGAAAGTCACATTCACAGTCACCTTTACCTTATAGTGGGAAACTTTCTTCTTCAAACATAATACATATAACAACACCTAAACGGACAATGTCTGCAGAGGACATATAGGGTAGCACCAAAGAGAACTTCTTTCTGTAAAGTCATAGCAGGCTAAGTTGTTGGGGGTTTTTTTGTTTCACAAAAATCTTTGTTGCCAGACTAAATTTCCTCCAGGTCAATACGCACAGTGAAACTGTTTTGTTAAAATATTTAAATAATTTCGATTTGTCTACATAGATACCAGCACACCTGTCATGCAAATATAAAACAGCTTTGGGGACATTCCTGTTATCTGACATTGGTTGTTTAACCAACAAGCACCAAATGTATGTTGCTATGATTAGATCTGTTGTTGTGTCCAGGTATTATAACTGGCTTGTGATGGCATTTTGAGCCACAGCTGTATGACATGTGGGCTTTTTTCGACCTCAGCTCCTAAGAAACCCCAAAACTTTTTTAACTGTGCCAGCTAAGATTACCTACTCATCAAAGTTAAGGACTTAAAACTTCTGGACACTCCTTCGCGTTCCCCTGCTGCGCCTGCCAGAGCAGGGAAAGGTTTAGAAAAACCGTCTAAATGTCTAAATGCTTTCTTCTGTAGACCTAATAGCACTAATTGAAAGACAAATCTGCACCTCCGTCCTAGATATTCTAATAGCCGTTATGCATAGCCAATACAGCTGTAAATAATTACCACAGTAAAGGTTTTTAAATCGGTTAAAACTTGGATTACAGTAGCTCAGGTAGAACGGATGATACAACGTATATGTATGTTATTAGACAATCTCGGAATTATAAACTTTTTTTAAACTACAATAATATTTATTTTCATAAGATTGGTTACTATGTACAATTTATGAAACCGTGTACAGAACCACTCCTCATTGCAAACGTGACTTTCTCCACCACCCGTCTCGTTTTAAAAAGTTAGTCTAGAGTACAGCTTGAACTTTAATAGCAGCACAAAAGCTGTTTGGATAAAGATGATAAACGTGCCTTTAACACATCTTGACTTTACAGTTTTCCCACAAGAAAACAGATGAATGGGATCAAAATAATAAAACGTTTCAGTCTTAAGAGTGAAGAGATTTTTTGCGTCAGTTGCTTAACTTCCATGTACTGCTCTCATGAACATTGAAAACCATAGCAAACACGAATCTAACAGTCCAATGTCTATCTTAGCCATAAAACCCGTAGAAATTATCTAAATTCATTTAAAAAGGCGTATTATAAAATACAGTTTACGTTACAATTTTCTCAACTCTGCCATCAACACATACATACTTCAGTGTAATTTCTTCAAAAGACGTTATCTCCGTGTATTTGACAATTAAGAAATTACAATGCACGGGCAGGTCTATCGGAGGATTTGGACTCTTCGCTGTTCTGAATGATGCTGAGAAGAGTCCTCTTATCTGCGGCCTCGTTTTCCAGTTAAACACGAATTTATAAGGTTGCGATACCAGTCCGCGGGTATTACTCTTTTCAAACAGCTACACGTGTTTACTACACCTCGGTTTTAATTCTGCAAGCTAAACAAATTATAAGTCTCCGCTTATAATTCTGGTTTTAAAATTGTACTCTTTGACATAGAAAGTTAGCTTTTTTAAACAAATTTGCTAACAATATTTAAAGGTACTGTATCATTGACTTTATACAGCTGTTTAACAGAACTACGGACAACGCACGCACTGAATCGTTTTTTTCTAAATAAAATATTTGAAAGGAACAAAATATAATTTAATATACTTTTAATACCGTTATTAATAAAGTCGAAAGCTGCAACTACAGTGTTTACCTATTAATCTTCAATACGTTCACTATTTGACCAGCTGCAATCCCCTATCTCTTTTTTCCATCTAAATGAATATCACATGGTGATTTTATCTTCGGCTAAAATATGTTCTAAATTATCGCTGTGCTCAGCTTTCATCTCGTACACCTAAACTTGTCAGATCTGCGATAGGGCCTTAAAAAGTTAATGGTCAGTCAATAACAGCGGTAACTGGTACTCACAGATAGACTGTATGGACAGGCAGATCTTGCGGGATATCCGTCAAACCAAGATTGCTGCAGTCTACCAGGTCATTGGTGCATGTACAATTCAAAGCACAGGGCAAATCAGTACTGAGCCCAAAGTGGACAGGGAGTTTCAGAAGAAAAATTAATTGCAAAAAATAATAAGGTAGCAATCCGATTTGTCCCAACGTGGCCGCCATTTTGTATCCAGTTTTTAATAGCACGGCGGCTGATTACTCCAGAAAGCACCGCAGATTGCCGATCTGATATCGCTGAATCAATAATGTACTTGGTTTATATGTTATTGCCCGTAAAATCTTGTTGGAAGGATCGACAATTGCATTTACATTTTGAAAACGGAAGACTGCCACAGCATGTACCCCAATAAGGGTAAAGTTACTTTCTTAAAAAAAAACCTTGAAGTCCCCTTGTCGAGTTTTTTTTTTGTCCACCGGTGCCCTGTGTTACTGTATCAAAGGTGAATCACCATTAAACAAAACGATATAAGAAACTTGTCCAGCAGCCAAAACTAAATGCAAAGTTGCAAGCAGTTGTCCTTAAAAGGCTTAAAAAGAAGTGTCCTCAAAGCTCGCCGCTTGGTAAACTGGATCTTCGAATCTGAAGTCTTCTCCTTCAACGCGTGAGCTCGGACTGACGGATCCAAGAGATGTTCGCTAATTTACTAATATTTTACCTCCTAAATCATAATTATGGAGCAGCAGCGGTATAGACAAGAATCAGTTATACTCCGCAGCCTGTCACTGAGGAACTTTCATTAGATTTTCCTTTGGACTTAGGGGAGTACTTCTCTTCTCTGACCCACTTGAAGTTGCGTAGTTCCACGAGTGTGAGAGTTTGGGGGCAGCGAAACTGCTCTGGGGAGGATTTCTCAGCTGCTGCAAAACAGAAGAACACCATAGTACGTGTCTCTTACACGAAGTGTGCAACACTGGCTGTTACCACACCACCGCCGCTTCCAGCAACTTTCACCAAGCAAATCACCTCAGTAGCTCATCCTCACTCTGTAACTTTCTTACAGTGCTTTTCAGCAGATGCGCCTTATCCCCCAGAAAATCTCAGCAGTCCAATTATTACCAAATTCAGCTTTCCCCCTCCTACTGCAGATCGTATCCACTATAGGTCTCGTCTTTTCTTTTTTTTTCTCCAAAGCGATTGCCCCAGTACCCACGTTGGATGCACCACAGCGTTGTGAAACCTCCCATTTGGATTTCCTATTGGCCGTTCAACTTTCAGGAACGTGTACGCTCGCACTCGCATTGGCTGTACCGGGTTCCACAGGCGCCATAGCTTTTGAATGCAATTGAAAAGCTGTCACTCACCACTCCGAAACCCCGCCCCAGTTTCCCACCCGGGGTGTGAAACCGCGCCCCCTCCTTTCACTCGTCTTAAAGAGCCACCGTGCAGTTATGGACCCTTTTCATTATGTTAGTGAACTGTTGACCAGTTTTCAGTGAATTGATACAAGAGTCGATTGTGCTGATTTATCACATCTAACAAAAGATATAAAACTGAAGAAAGATCTGTAATTATATCACCGTTTTGGGTTCTTTTAGTATGCTTTTAACCCAATATGAAAGGAGAAAAAGTAATTGCTCCATTTCTTAAATGTATATATATGGTATATCTTGTCTCGTATTCCAACAGCTGTGTGTCAAGTCTATAAAGGTACATATAAAATATTAGTGTCACATACACCATGAAATATAATGTACACATGTGCAGTAGCCTATGTAATTTTTTTAAAATTGTTACCATCTCCTCTAAGTGAATTTCTCTACTATTATTAACCTTTAATAAGAAAAGCAAGCAAGATGTGAGTTCTCCCTTATGTCAAATGTGTTGATAGCCACTGTACTAATAACGTGCGGGTGTTTCATAAATTAAATCCATAGATTACATTTTTATTCAACACCATCTGCTTCAAAGAAAATAATAATATGAAACACTGCAGGTACCATTTAGAAGTGGTAAGGAAACATAAATCTAAGTTTCCAAGCCTATACTGCAGTAATGCTATTTTTTTCTTCTCAGACTTCAAACTGGCCCTGGTCAAACACCTTCTTCAACAACCATGGCAAGTATAGTCATGAACTCAAGTCTACTGATTTGTGATTATAACCATGGCCCTGTATCTAACAAGATAGTGGCCTAAAAAGCACATTGGAAAACTCATATTATTCTTGGAAACAGGCACACCAGTTGAATTTTAAACTTGGCAGATTTCATTAATACACATACCTGGCTCAGATTTGCACCTTGCAAGTTGCTGCAATAATTACCAACAATTGGGGCTTCAAATTTGGGTCAGAACACAACTTCCAATATAAGCTGCTCCTTTTTCTAAATCTGTTTGGCCAAGTAACTATAAATTTGGAGATATAATTCTAGTTACAATTAGATATTGTGAAATGGGGTTCCTGAATGAACTAGGAAAACTGCTACATTTTTCATCTTCACAGAGTACATTATTCATGTTGATTACTCTAGCCATTGACTAGACTTTCTATTAATCTATTGATTTGATTTTTTGCTTACTCTGGTGGTAATTGTTATATAAAAATGTACTGTAACACCTTTTGAAAACAACAGTTTTGAGACTGAAATCTGTTTACAAATAAAAAACAATTTCTTATCATTGTGGCAATATTTTGAGTCATGTTTTTTAAAACAGGCTAACATCAGTGTAGTATAGGCAGTACTATCAAAATTATACACCTGTGCAATACCGCTATTAATATTGATGTATTTAGTATCCTCAAATATGAACACTCTTGTTTCATATAAAGTATTATCTCACATATCTTATAAAATATTTCTGAGATAAAAGCAAAGGTGATTAGAAGTATGTATTGTGATTATGGTTTGTGATTATGGTATTGAAGGCACATATCATTCTTATACATTATTTTTTACAACTAACATTAAGTCTGTAGAAAACTACCTGCCCCACTAGTTTGTCTTACTATAGTATTTGGTAACAATGGAACATGATTTTAGTTCTTGCGGTATCATAACATATGAAATCAAATTAAGGGCACTTTATCAATTTAGTATAATATATCCACATAAGACTAAAATGGCAATTTTAAAATGGCAATTCAAAGAAATGCCACCAAGAAACAGCTATTTCTATTTTAATAACAAAAATCTACAATAAAGTGAGAGACAAGGAATCTAATTTCATTTTTAAAAGATAATTGTTCTAAAATAATACAATTTTAGAGACCTAATGACACCATGCTATTAAATGTATGTTGACGGTAATGCTGATCACAATTACTTTTAAAATTCAAATGTAAGAATTTATTTTTTGTATATACAATCCACGATACCCAGAGCAAATGCGTACTATGTTTAAGAAAATCATTTATTTGCAATGAAAAAGTTATCTAGGAATCTCTAATGATTTCCTAAATTACCATTAAATTCTCCTCACATATTTCCATAAAAACATCAAGTATTGGAAAACCCGCTGAATGCTAATAAAGTCACTAACAAAATAAGCAATATATTTCTTATATAAGCCATGTGAATTCTATTGTCCCTACAATCATTGTGTCATGTATTTAAGATAAGGTTTGTGAAATCAAAGCAATTTTTTTAAGGAACACACCTCTTAAATCTTAATAATGATAAGCTAAACATTTTTTCTTCCCTGTATATTTCTGTTAAATACACAAGTCATTATTTAATTTTCTTCCCAGATTATAAATTTACTGATTATGTTTCATTACCTGTATTTTATGATGTGTTGTGCAGTTTTCAGTAATTGTGTACAATGTGTATATGCAAAAATTATATGTTTATATTCCTTTTTAAAAAATGCATAAAAACCTCAATTTCCCTCACCGTTTGAAGGATACACTCTTGAAAGAGATTCATTGGTGTGATAAAGTACACTGGAACTTTCATTACCTCTTATTGAGATGCAATTTATTTTCTATCAATTACTGAACACCAATCATACAAAGGGCTGGCAAGACTCTTATGACAATTATAATGGAAAACTACAAGTTGTGTTCTATTCAATGCTAAGTGTGTGATTGAAATAATTTGCAGTCCATCTGCTTTATTATACATTTTTCCATTCATTTATTGTATGCATCTGGTTAGCATATTTCACGCGCATTCCTAAAGGTAGTTTGAAACAGCACGTTTGTTTGCTCTTGTACATCCTTCTGGATGACTTTTAACCGATTTAATGCTGTAATGGTTCCATGATAACACATAATGGTTTCCAAATGGTCACCCCTGCATTTGACTGTTGTATAGGAAAGGATGCACATCTGTGTCAAATAGAGGGATTTCTGCTCACCCTTATACCATCCTGAATGGTTTAAATTATTGATAGGTTTTAAACAAACAAGCCTCCATAGAAAGTTTCTGTCAGTACACGCTTGGATAAGTCATGTTTTTCATGCAATTAATCACAAATTGTGGGAGTGTCTATCTCTGCACCTGTGTATCTGCAGGGGCTGTAAATCCCATTTTTTTCTAGCTTTGGTACTGTTTCCACTGAACAGCAATAGCTTTCTCATTGCATCATTACTCCTTGAATAGAAATCAGGTCTCCATGTTTTCCAACAAACATGCTGCTGAAAGAGAGTTTTCTGGCCACATTTGGAAAACAAATTACTCCTAAGTAGCTGTCATGGATGACAAGATGCATTGTAATTCTTCATCAAACCTCTTCTACTGTGCACTATAAAACATTTAATGAGAAAAAAGATACCAAAATGAAATTAGAAGATATGTTTTTAACCTCTAGACTGATTCTGTTAAAGATAAAGATATCTCACAAGCACAAGAGGGAGTTTATTTTTAGAGTATTTTGTGAGTTAAGCCATTCAATGTTTTATCAACTAAACGGTTAAAAAGACATGTTGTTTAATTTGATTTCGTACAGACACCAAGGCATTGCATGATTCTTTTCCTTATTATGTAAAAATAACATTGAGAAGTTTGCTCTGATTCAAAGTCCAAGAATTACAATACAAGATTTTTTTGTTGGTAGAAATGTATCCTGGCTAACCATGGTGAAGAATGATCATATTCCTTCAAAACAGATTCAGGAGCATTGTTCTTGCTATTATGATAAAAACATCTTCATTATAAATCTCAGTATGGGTTAGTGTAAATTGTGCTTCATCAATAGGATAGTATTTGCTAGGAAACAGTTTCTGGTGTCTTTAATGAGTCAGAAGACCTGTTGCTATATCACAGATGTCATTGCTTTGTCATCCTTACACTTTCAACTGGAAAATGTTATTTAGAAAATGAACGACCTTTTCTAACTGTTCTTGCAAGTATCAGCTATTGGTCTCTTCCATAACATTGGCAGGTTAGAATATCTGAAGTGTTTCAGAAACCACTTTTGTCAGTTGGAAGGTTTCCCTGTATTGCAGCTTGCCAATCCCTTGGGCAGGGGTTTCAGATTGAAATTTCCTGGGAATGCAGAATTTCAGAAGGAACCATGGAATCTGGCATTATCCATAGACTTTCAATTTAATGCCCTGTCCAGCCAAAGTCTATATATTCAGAAAGTTTTCCATGGAACTTAAACTACACGGCCAACTATAAAAAGGTCAAAATAACAAGGTATATTTATGGTCGGGGTTTTTGCAACTGTAAAATCCAGACATTTAGGCAAAATATGAACAAAGTATTCAAAGATGTAGAATTGACCATATGTTATATTTAGGTATACCGTACTAAATGGTATGACATGGATGGTTCAAAATATGAACAAAGTATTCAAATATGTAGAATTGATCATATGTTATATTTATGTATACCGTACTACCATGGAATGCTAAAGATCGGGATAACAAGTCTATGAAAGTCAAAAATAAAATAAAAATAGCAAAAAGCCATTTTTAATCTAAATCAATGTGTCCATATATTAGCAACTCACAGGGGAATGTGTCGTTAAACAATTTAAGGCACAGTGCCCCTGCGTTCTTGCACTGCCATTATTTCTATTTTTTCAACGGTTTGAGCATTTGGATCATGTATTTAGGTAGTCTATTTTGAGACTGCTGTTGACATCCCTGTTCTTATGATTTATTTGGTGGCTGACCTGCTGTTAATGATTGAAGTACAAACAAAAGAGGTGTCTATTCTTGGTGGTCAGATGCTTAAGTGGTCTTAAGAATTATTGCATTAACGTATGATACCTACAACACACTGACCCTCCTGTACTTCAAGGATGATCCTCTAAAAAATAGAGAACACAATGTAGAAGGCTTTAATGAAAAGTACTGGCTAAAACTTCAGGACAAAAAGTTAAGCATAAGAGGATAAGAATCTATTTTTTTCTACATACAGATTCATATTAACTTACTTATTTCATTAATATAAGCATGTTCAAAAAGTGTATTCCAGATGTTTAAACACTCCCATGTCCCACACACAGGGTACAGGGATGAAAGTCAGACACCTGCCTCAAATGATCATAAGATGAAGTCCGGAGACCATCTTCTTTGGGTATAAACTGTAGGGGAACAATGCAAATTGGGGGCTTGAGGCCAGAATAAAACTGAAGTCCATGGAGCTATGAGGTTGTACTACCAACCTCACCGACTACCATGTCGCACAAAACACTGCCCTGGGATGGTGTACAGTACATGGTATATTCCAACAACAATATTTAACTCTTAAAAACAAAATGACTAGACATGACAGGTTTGAGTAACATTCACAAGCTCCAGATATGTTACCACTGTAGCTGAATACCTCTTTAAGAGCCTCCTTACACATTCCCGCAGAACGTTACCATCATGCTTTTGCACTGAAAGAGATGAATTTTCCAAACATTTTTTGTACTTAGTTGGAGCCTGCCACTGTTTAGTCAGGGTATGTAATTTAAGTTTTACTGCTTTGCAGAAAACAGAAACATGGGAATATGTGTCAGAAGAAAGCAACTGATTTAGCTGTGAATGTTGGGACACCTTTAATATGCAGCCATGCAATTGCTGAGGTTCTTAACATTCTAAAAAAATCAAGTATTTCACTAAAACAACAGTTTAAACCTTCCTATTAATTTTAAAAATAGAATAAGGGAATTTCATTTAATTTTTTGTTGTGCATTCTTCAGTGTCATTTATGAGTTTTTTTAATATGTTTGAATGTAATCTAAATGAAGATGACATGAAAGAAAGACATTACAGTGGCCATACAATGTGTCTTTGGCCCTTGGCTTAATTTGGATATGGGATGGACTGAAATTCCACACACCACATGTTTTAATTTTTCAGAATTGATTTGATCAGCTGATGGGGAGGTAGAATTATTATTAATGTCGCCGAATAAACCTGATATCCACTTTTCTAGTTTTGCTGGAGTTTTAACCACTCTAGCCTTTTCTGACCTCGGAGCCTTATTCTGAGTTCCGGCAAAGTAAACCGTAGTTTATCTCCAAGTGTTTCGGAAAGGAGCAATGACTCCAGGAGATGAATGAAACCCTTTTTTTCCTTCTGCATGGATGTTTTCAATACATACAAACCCCTTCAGCTGAGCTGGAAGTGGATTAAAGAAAACCTGCGCTGTTAAGAGAAGGTACCAAGTATAGAGACATTCATTCTCTTGGCAACAAGAAAAAACATACTTTTTCACGTTGCAGATTATTTAGCGCAATCCTCGGACAATTTATCACTCTCGTCTGTTGGAATCTTCAAAGATAACGGGACATCTGCTGAAGCAATTCATCAACAGTAAAATAGAGAAGCGTAAAACAAGGCAAACATATCACCGTTGTTTTAAATGGTTAACGGGTGTGATCAGAAGACCATGGAAATGCCTTGATAATGGGAAGCAGAACTTCTTGGCTATCTTACTAGACATTAGCTAGTTCTCTAAATTGTGTAAAGTTTTAACGGAGAGCAAAAAAAAAAGCATAAACAAAGAAAGAGGTGCAGACCAAACAAAGCTATTATGTAGACCAAAATGCAGTTTGTTTCTTTTGTAAAACCTCCACTGAGGATTTCAAGAAAACCAGATAAAGCAGGATTCTTTTTTTTCTGTTACACTTTCTTTAACCAGATGTGCTGTCTGCATACATCTTTCGTTGTCATATAGAGGAACGGCAAAGTAAACTCTACAAGCTTTAAGATAAAGCAATCAATACAACTAAAACGTTAAGTAAAAAAATAAAGCTAAAAAAAGTTTTACTAAGCATGAACTAGTTTGATAAGGACTGTTATCATTCCCAACAAGAATGGATATACATTTGAAGGAATCTTTTTTTAAAATTCAACTAAATAGAACTGACATCAAAACTGAAGGGCTATAACATAAAATACAGTTTAATTTGGAAGAGAAACAGTAAATTAAGTTTAAAAACAATCAATAAAAATATGTAATAACTATTAAAAAGATAAGAATAACATACATTATTTTTCTGTTGTTTTTTTTTTCAGAGACTTATTCTTTCCCAAACAAAGAGCAAAACACAAATAGAAAAAATACGTTTGGAAAATACTGTTATCTTTCACATTATTTTTCATGTGTCCTAATAAATAAGAAGGCATATTACTTGCAAGTAAAAGAATGTGGATATACCTACTCATTTTCTACTCATTTATAAATTCTTGCCTATATAAACTGTCTCCATTCCTTTATCTCCTAGCCTGTGACTTCTGGAATTTTCCTGTGTTTGATAATAAAACCTTAGTTTTAAATTCTAGAGTTTAGGAAGATTAGTGTCATTATACACTTTGATTTAATGTCACTTTAATTTGGATGAAAAAAAAGCACTTTCACTGTGTGTTCCCACTTTTCATTGTAAAAGAGGGGGTAAAGTTTAATAAATCACAGTGAAATTCTGTGACGTGGCAATGCAACGAGATGTAAAGTGTTAGAAATTATGAGCAGCCATGTCAATGCAAAGCAAATGCCAAACACTAAAGGAAAAAAATCAAATTTACATTAACATTTATATTGGCAAACTTTCATGAGGATGCACTGAATTCTAAATGCACTAAATTCTTTCTTTAATAAATCTGGAGTCACCAATCGGTTTTCTCCTGGAACTTCCAGCCGTTAGTCATCTCCTTTTTTTTGTTACAACCCTAGTGCCATTGCGAGGTATGAGCACCATATTCTTCTGTAGCATGCATTTGACTCTTGTGCAGTTTTTCACACTGTGACCCTGCATTGCCAATGAGTTAGTATTAGTTGGTGGCAAGTCACAGGGTTTGCTGTTGGACAGTAAGTCAAGGCATCCTTACCTTGTTCAATCCCTGTGGTGTTTGTAATAAGTAAGAGTAAGAGTAATGAAGTTCCAAAGAAGAAAAGGCCATTCAGTTCATCTAACCTGTTTGGTAGGTAGTAGCTAATTTTTTCAAGGATCTCATCCATCTTTTCTTGAAAGACGTTGAGGTATCAACTTCAGCAACATGGCTGGGTGGTTTGTTCCAAACTCCCACAACCCTTAGGGTAAAGAAGTGCCTCCTGTTCTCAGTTTTAAATATACTTCCACATATGGTCAGTTGTTTGGCCAGTTGCGGGCTGCTGTTTGGAGGTTCTCTGTCACAGTCAGCCAATTAACTATCCCAGACTCGAATCAATAATTTCTGATGGACTGTGGGGCTCAACATGCTCTTTCCTTAACTACTAAATTGTACAATACAAATGAGGCAAAGCGCTGTGCATTTTATGGTCTGTTGCAGTCACATTTCTATTGTTCAGTACACCTCTTGGCGAAGGTTTCTCTCCAGGTGTTTCAGGAGACATACCTTATTTTAGTGTTTGTTGAATGTACACTAACATTTACATTACTCATTGCTGTTTCTTGCAGAATGGGTGCCAAGTTCCTTTCATTTCACATGGTTCTCCATAAAGCATTCTAACAGAAGGTGATGAAAGAAATGCCTCTTTCTTGACATTGTCAGATATGAGTGAGTAACTGGGTGTTGTAGAGTCAATTTAAGTGACTGTCAAGGCATGCATTGTTATAGGGAGGCTATCAGAACAGTTTGTTTCTATTTCTTGAATGTAAAAAGCATAAAATAAATGTTTGCTTAAGGACTCTACGTCTCTCGGTAAGACCAAATCAATAATACGTAATATGTTATTCTTATGGTGCAGCCTTGTAAAAGAGATATAATTGGAAAAAGTGTCTCATATCATAGCCATTTTATGGCTTTACTAAAGATCTATGATGTATAGAAACATTTAAAAGCAAAAGAACATAAGAAAAACATCCAAAATTCTCAAAGGCATTAAGAATCAACATTGAAAGACAAACCAGAGTATAAAAGTGGAAACTACATAACAGTGCTTTTAAAACTGAGAAGTGGAAGCACTTCTATATGCAAAGGGTTGTGGGAGTAGGGAACAAGCTACCCAGACGTTGTTGTAGCTGATACCCTGGCTTTTTTCAATAAAAAATAAAAATATCAGATCACTAAACTACTAATTACCAAATCGCTTAGATGTGCTAAATGGCGTCCTATTGTTTGTAACTGTTCTTATGTTCTTATGAAAGTGGGTATTCTTTTTCAGAGGAGAGTTTTCTGATGTTTTATGATTTAGGTCCAGATAGATCCAGTGTCTTGATGTGCACAGTTTTACTGTTAAGGCTATGGCCAAAACCACAGGCGAATATTAACACTTTCATCTTGGAAACTCATTGTAATTAGCATACAGAATCAACCATGAAAAATACTTGTCTCTGCTGTAAGCTTTAGTCTCTCATATGTGGCCAAAATTATTGACTAAATCAGCCAGTGCTTTTTTCAAAGAAGAACATCTTCATATGTCAAGTTCTATTTTTTTTAGACAGCTTTGTGTGAAAGTAGAAATTAGAAAAATAAAAAAAAGGTCATTTGTAGAAATTCTTGCAAATATCAGAGGTCGGGTGCTATGAACATGTGAATAAAGATGAAAGTACCTGTAGATGGGTAGGAAAAAAATAATTTTCTTATTATCACGTGTGTACAACAGCTGATTAAAAATGTCAGTAAAGTACAGAAATTCTGAAAATATATGTTTTCAATACAGCAAATTTGAAAATAATTTTCCACATATACTGCTTTTTTTCTGCTCTAAAATGGAGTACTCAACTGTTCATAATTATGATAGCAATGTAGAGTAAATTATCAAAGTAGGACGCAATCAATGCTGTCACACAAAGCTGTCTAAAAAAAATAGAACTCTATATACTGTACTTAATGAGAGTTTTTTTATATGATGACTTTAGTTGAGCTGGATGTAGAAATCAAATTGGTTTCAAACAAGAAACCATTGAAAGACTGACCTAGAGGTGGAAAATCCAATTTATTTAAAAGAATATGAGTCTTTGTGCCACAAAAGAACACATGGCTTCTCTCTTTGTACTATGTTCACTGACACGTAATCTAATTGAATTATGTTATCAAAGTGTATCATTAACTGAATAATTTGAGATTATTGGGATGTTCAGTAGTTATTGCAATTGCACTGTGAACACGGATTTCATTGTATTGTTAAGGTACTTTAATGCAAGAAATATTCAAGCAAAACAGACATAAAAATGACTGTTAGCTATGCATTTGGCACAAGACCTACATGTCTTGTAAAGAGGTCTACCTCTTTTTGCTTCTTCTACCTATAATAGTGTAATCGAATTTATTTGTCACCCTCACCAGATTTTCATTAATTTCATTAAAAAAGCAAGAAGCAGTCCAGTGCAGTCATTTAACAGTTTTCTGTGTCCCTATAATTTAAAAACAACAGCAACATGGATTTATTTATATAACCAACATAAGCAGTAGGTAACAATCTCCAAGGGGACTTCAACCAGCACCATGCACTAGCTATTCTGTGTATAATTTAGCATTGCTTTCTACACAATCGACCTTTTCACAGTCACGACTATTCCTTTTCTTCAACTCAAAATTTTTAAGCATAAAACATGTTCTTAGAAAGCTACTTTAAGAGCTGTGTGAAACTCCCGTCTTGGAACCCATCGAGTGTGGAGTTTTACCTCTTAGGATAAACCTTAGTTTTTTATAGCTGACAGCTGCTTGTGTTTTAGTTTTTATTTCAGCTGAATAAACTAGCTTGAAGAATGAAAGGAACATCATGGAACTGGAGACCCAGTTGTTTCTGTGCTCATCCTTAAACTTACGCCAGCAAAGAGGTTGATTTGTTGTCCTATAGTAGAAATGAGCATCATATAATTAGATTATTAATATGTAATAATAATTAAATATAATCATATTAATAATATGATTATTTGTTCAAAAGGAGAGAAAGTGGAAAGGTGTTTAAGTATATATCTTTGCTTTCCAGCCAAAGATTTATTGTCTGTTCCCTGAAGTGTATAATGCATAACTTTAAGATCATGTTTTGTGAACAAATGTCACTCATTTTAGAAAATATAAAAAGCAAAAGGCTTCCTGTTATGTTAGTTAATCTGTTTATATGCTATGTTAATCTTCACAGAGGTTGAACGTAGATTTTACACTAAAGTGCCAAAAAGACGTTCACGTTGATTTTAATCTCACAAAAACATTGCAATAAAGTGGTTTTATCAAATAAAGATGAAGAAGCTTTTATAAGACAGATGTCTGCAAAAATATGAATTTGCCTCTCACTGACATTGTTTTCTCTAATAATGTACTGTATCTCTGGTCTTTCAGTCGATAGCTAGTTTCACTCAGAAGTTCACCATTTTCAAGGATGGTTACACACATTTTCAGATGGGTTTTTCTCTCTGCTATCTGTGCTATAGGCTCTCAAATGCAGTTATTGAAGGGCTGAGTGTTTAATGGTTTTTGTTACCCCTGAACTTGTGGATGCATAGCTGACATAACTGTAATACACCTGTAATCAGCGCCGCTTGGATGAAATGGCGGCAGGTCACTGGAGTACTGTGGGACAAGAAGATCCCTTTGGCCTAAAATCCAAAGTCTACCGCTCAGCGGTCAGACCAGTGGCCCTATATGGAACTGAATGCTGGCCAACGACAAAGAAACATGAACAGGCACTCCATACGATGGAAATGAAGATGCTGCGATGGACCCTCGGCTAGACAAGACTAGACCATGTCATGAATGAAGAGGTGTGAAAAACATTCAAAGTCGCCCCAATCACTGAGAAAATTTTGGAATTGCGCCTGCGATGGTATGGACACATGCTGCGCAGCAATGACACATCAATGGCAAAGGCCACGGGCCCAGTGGACGACCATTTACGCGCTGGCTGGATTGGCTGAAAGACGACATGCGCCTCGCAAAAGTCACCTGCCGAGACGCCGCAGACCGTATGAAGTGGAAAAATTGGTGCAAACAAGCAGATCCCACATAAGTGGGAAAAATGCGAAGAAGAACTGTAATGCGCTTAACCTGTCCCTGAGGTGTGTTAGAAGTTACTGTACCTGTAATGAAGTGAATTTTAAATTACTGTATATGACCTTAGCATCCTATAAATAGCTAAGAAAATAATTACGTTGATTGTTCAATAAAATACTCAGGTTGGAACAAAACCCAGAAAACACTAGGCTTGAGTCTGAATCTCTTACTTTACTTGATAAACAAAGTTATTCTCTATTCCTATTTAACTCAAGGTTATACCCTGCCAATCCAGAGACATCTGGAGTATTAAATAGTTCTTTTTATTGTGAAATTGCAAGGGTTTCTGCAGGCATCACTTGTGCAGCTGCTGTGTATATTCTTCCATGCCTTGAGGCAATATTGGAAGCTGAAGAGATAATGGCAACCATGCAACACAGTTTCAACTTACTATATCGACAGGCTGGTTGTATGCTGCTGTAAGATACAAGTACAAGTTTCCAGATTACAAGTGTTAAAGCTAAAGTTAAAGTTAAAGTGTTAAAAAAACAAAAAAGAAATATGCAAAAAGAAAATCAACCCCATGAAAGACAGACCATTTCCCTGAAGTAGCGCATTTTAATTTATATGAATGTGATAATAATAAAACTGAAATTGCAATCATATGGAAAACTAAAGCTCTTAAAGTTTTTTTATGTCATATTTATTTGTCTTGCATCCCAATTCGTTGTATAGCAAGTTGATACTTGCAGAGGAAATTAAAAAATGAAAGCATGTTGCTAGGCATATTTAAGACAATTGTTGTGCAAAGATATGATTTAGGGTGTCCTGGTGAAACATACTGCGGTAACATGAACAAATATTTACTGTATGTGCAGTTGTGCTTACCAGCACAGGAATGAAGATTAAAAACTTTACATCTCAATTCCCTAAACATTTGGCATTTCAACACTTTTTATATAAAAGTTCATTCTTTGGCTTTGCCAGGAAAATATAGACTAGAAAAAGACAGCTCAATGGGTTACCTGTGCTTTTGAAAACCTACACACCAAATGATACCCATTTTACAGTATATGGGATCCCATAGACTTGGTTTAGACCTAATTCAGATGTGAAGAGTAGTTTGTTGTTCATGTATAATGAAACCTGAACTGAACTATGAGAGCAGTAAGAAATAAAACCACAGTAATGTTGGGCTATGCCATAGCTAGAATTAATAGGTCTTATTCACATTCCCAAAGACATAGCTTTTCTTGAGCCTGTGGGATTGCCAGGATGAAAAAAAAAACTTCACGTTAAATGGTATTTTTAAAAGTGCAAAAGATTTATGGTTAAATTCTGTCAGCCCTGATTAGTCAAAGCCAGTGAAATCCCACCTGTGCATTGAATATCACTGCTGCCAAAATCCAGAAAGACAGTTATTGTTTGCTACAAGTGTCACAAGCTTAGCTGTCCAGATTAGATGTTCAGAGAAGGATCAATGACTGTATTAATTTAAGCGTTGGAATATTAAGTGACATCATTTCTGCTAAATGCAAGCCTGCACCATGAAAATCCATTCTAATATTTTTTAAAATTGCTATTTCACCAAAAGACATACTCCTACTGGTAGTGCAGCTCCTAAAATGAACGCTATTCCTTTCAGAATATAACAATACTTATTATACATGAAGCATTTTAATATGTAAAGAAATGTGTTATTACAGCATATAATATGGATGTGGATATCAAACTGTAGGCATTTATAGTTTAATTTTTTTTAACGCTTTCAAACAAAGCGCCTCAACATTTGATTGAATTCCCATCATATGAGTCCATTATGTTTAGAAAAATAAGATATTGTCTAGGCAAGGAAAGTCTTTGAAGTAACTGAACAACAAGGCTGTAGTCCACAGCATTGCTGTGGAAACCTACTAGACCAGTTAACCTTGACTGATGGGGTATTGGTTCAGATCACTACAGTGTTGGTCTGGGGCCAATGGAAACAAATGAGACTAATTTCAAAATCCTGTGATGTTTGGTTGAAATGTGGCATTAATTTTCTTGTAGATTTTTTACCGTATCCCACTACATAAAACAGTCTGTATAGAAAATGAACATATTATTTAATCTAATTTAAAATAAATGGGAAAATGGAGCTTATGCCTGCAGAGTCTCTCTGCATAGTTCTTGCACTGTTTGCATTCTACATGTACAAGTGATCCAAATAAAATGTACAGTTTTTTTTCCAGTTTGGGAAACGTACAGCAGTTTGAATTTAGACTTGGACTTTGCATTCAGACCCACCAGCTGGATTTGAAGACACAGCAAAATGGGGATCTTTATCCCACGTCGACAAGTGACTTGTTCACTTTAAAAACAAAATATAGAAGGAAAAGAATGTGAGTACGCAATAGTATGTAATAATACGCAACATACATTTCAGATCTGTAATGTAAAATGGACAAAAGTGAAGTATATTACAGATCAGTTCTGAGGATTATGCTGTATCTGACTACGTTCCTTATGTGTACTGGTACAGATTAAACCAAAGTATTTAAGGAATATCTGTATCAGCATAATTGTAATAAAAGACTGAAATGTTTTTTACTTTTGGAGAGATTGAAGGAAAACACAGTAAGGAGGAAGCTGCAAGCACTCGATGTGTTCCAGCCTCTTGAAATCTGAGAAATAGGGGCAAACAGAAGAATGTCGCAGAAAAACACCAGTCTCTGGGAATTTGCAATGGGTGAGCATTTGACTGTTAAAGTTCATATTAATTTAAATGTTAATAAACTCCAAAACCTGCACTTACAAAAACACTTTTAGCTTATTTTTGAGGTAGTTGTCCTCATTTGGCTCTACTATAATGTTTTATTTCTAAAACAAAGGATTTTTTATTGCAGAAAACAAAAAAAAATCTATGACTATGCATTACATTGTAAAACAATTGCAAAAAGCTTTTGTTTAGATCACTTTTAAAATGTATTGCATTGATACTATGAAGCACGTTGTGTATCATATTGTACCATGTATTTATTTGATTATATGATAATTAAATTACACCACAAGAGCAAGTTCTCTTGGTTTCATATACTGTATATCATATACATGCACAGTATTTGTTAACAGATAATTTTTTAATACATGCACATACAGATCATTCATTAATCAGTTTTGCTGAGATATAAGTTTATGGCTCAGTTAAAGAAAACCTACCCACCTCTCAACCTCAAGTTACATGTCCAAGGAGAGGCTATGAAATTTGTATTTGAAAATATATCATCTTTAAATTGACTCAGCAGCACTTTTTGTCCAATTACTCTAATTTCCCATATCTTTGTTTGGGCAAACATTAGAACCCACAGCCAAATCTAACAAATTTTAAGAGTATTTTAGGGATTTTGTTTTTTTCAGTCTACATTGGTAGACTTGGGATTTAAAGTTTACTGAAAGGTGATTGTAGACACTCTTGATGTTGTTAATAAATTATTCAAATATAAGGATTTCAACAAAATCATTTAGTGGATGATTTAATCATCCAACTAAAGGGAGTTCTATATTTTAAGTTGTTTTTGTGTTAAATATCGTGTATGACAAAGGATATGGATCATCAAGTATGGATTTCATAAGGGATTGAGAAGGACCGTTTCATCATAATTTTGACTAATAGAAAAAAAAATAATTCTGTTGTTGTGGATCATTGTCAAACATTTAGTGGTGTAGAAATCAGGAGCTGTTTAGAAGAAGATGTAGCAGTTATAATTGCTGATTTATTTCTTTTTCAACGGAAGGAGAGGAAAACACAAAACCATTTCAACATGAACTCCAACTTCCTAACACTATAGTGTTGTTGGATCTGTGGTCTATAATCATTGTATGCAGTTCAAGCATCTTACGTTTATTAAAATATTGTTAGACGACATTTTAATACAGTAGTGCTCTTTATGTAGATCTCCATTGACTCATCTGACAGGCATACTGTGAAAACCAACCTCAGCACATCACAGATTAAGTCTTTCCTTTATTTAGATTATTTTTATATACAGTATTTATTTTACTAAAATCTTCCATATCTACTACTGTTTCAATTAAAGGCTGTTTCTTACATTTGTAATATTCTGGAACAAACTGCCCAGCCATGGTGTTGAAGAAGATCTCCTACAATCATTCAAGAAACAGCTGGATTGGATCCTTGTGGCCCCCTCTTGTCTGTAACATTTCTTAAGATCTTACTATTTAAAATGTAATTGTTTTATAGTGCCTGTTTCCCCAGATACAGCTTTAGATTTTTCTCTTTATATACTCTTTTTCAAATCTATGTCCTCAATATGCAATGTATTACATTCAAAAGTATCTGGCAAACAATCTAATGTGTGGATAAAATAATACTGAAATGATTCTCTGTGCCATTACAGGCCCCATATCTGTTTAAACTCACTGCTATCCCATGCTGTTGATGGAATGCTGAGGTACAGATGAATGGCAAGGATACTGAAACAACAAAAATAACTCCTTATAAAAATCATAGCTAAATATGACAAGGAACACCAATGAGTTTAATAAGAAATGATGTATTTCATAATGGCGAAATAGAAATAGAAATGACCAAAAAAAAAACATTGGAACGCAATGCAGGCGAGAAAAACTCTCCAAAAATATCAATGTTTTTGGAACAATCCTTTTCTAGGAAAAAAAGCAAGCATAAACCAAAAAAGGGAAGCTTCACACATAATGTGCTGTATTTGGTAACAAGTACTATGGCACTGTGAATGCCTGGCAGCAGTTCTTTCATGTGCCAGTTCAGACTCTACAGTTTCCTGCTGTTTCAAACCAAGACACTTTACTGACAAAAACAAATTGATTGATTTAGTGGTTTCAACTGTAATAGCTGCCAAATGTTTTGTATGTGTGCTTCAGTGTGCTGCTGCATTGTGAAAGTTAAGTGAGAAATAAAGTGTATACTTGCACACACACTCCTGCATTTTCTTTAGTTTTCCTCTCCCAATATTTTAAGACCACTGCCTTACTGTCAAGAATTATGAGCTCTTCTCATCAACTGATTTTTCCTCTTCTTTGAAACATGTAAACAAGTGATGAGGTAAAGGATATGCCATGTCTCTTTTACCTTTTTCTCATTTTACCTGTTGACCTTGTTACACTAATATTATTGAATTGGATAAAACAATATTGTATTAACTTTCTTCACAATCAACACTACAATTCAGCTGCTTAATTAAAGCCTCAGTGAAAGCAACCATGAAAAGCCTATGAAATGCAGGTTAATTTCTCAGTACTTCAGTTTTCTTGTTGGCAGTAGATAAAATCCTGAGTGTCTTTGTGTTTTTGTGCTCTCTCGAATTTTCTTAATTTTCTTTCACCAAACACCTCCACTATTCAAGCTCTGGATGAGTGACAGCACAGATGTGATGGAGGTCTGCATGACTAACTCTGACAAGCTGTTTTCCATATCTAAACAAGTCAGCCATTTTCTTTTAAGCACCTGGTTTAGGCGCACACTGACAACATGCCTAATGAAATGTCAAGTCTGTCAAGACCAGAATGTGTCTTTGAAAGCATCCTATACCTACTAGTCTAAAATCTTTCCATGAAATTGAGGAGACGTTAAAAAATAAAATCATAGGTAATATTTAGCGATCCAGTTTATATACAGTTTGTATCCTTAAAATTGTACCTTGATTGATTCTCACTTAGAGAATCTGACATTTTGAAGATGCCACCCAGTGTATATACTGTATGGTCAACTACAGTGTCAAGGATGTTGGTTCAAACACAGATACTGTAATGTAAGTACTGTAGGTCCCTGTGGTAGGCCACACGTTGAATGACCTGGTGATTTGTCTTCCAATTAGAGGTTAACTGTTATGGATATTTTAAGGATCTATTAGCTCCTATAGTTGCAAACAGAGATTAGCCCTGTTATATAAAAGATAGTAAAAAAAAATATCCCTAGATCACAGCTCATCCCCCTAGCAATACTGAATTGACCACAGTGAAGCATTCACAGTTTGATCATTAAAGATCCCAAACCCCTTTTTCAAAAGAGTAGGGGTTTTAACCCCAGTCTCCTGGCTACATTTTACGCTGGGTTTGCGCAATCGTTCCTTCCCTCATAACTGAACTGAGTCCCCTCATACTGTAACTGAACTAGTGAAGCAATTTCTCACTTCTTTGTCTGAATTGCTGTGGATGGGGAGGCTGGCAAATAATGGCTGTTGTGTATCACTCAACCAGGCCTGCACTTCAGTGGTGGATGAAGTAGAGTACAGTATGTAAAGAACACTGAGACCCTTGGTGATGGAAAAGTGCTACTTCATCTTATTATCAGCACTGATTGCATCAGGGGCTTGAAGTGAAGGACGCACAGTATTGACCAGTGTCAATTTTCCTCAGTTGACCTTGACAGCCATCATTTTTGAGTTGTCTAGAAAAAGGATGCTGAGTGTGCATTAAGCAGACTTTACTGTTCACTTCTAATCCCCTTCAGGAATTCCACGGAATAAGTATTTCTTCTGCATGCAATATTAAACATATGCTAGTAATAGGTAATGTGAAAATTCCCACCCATTGCTCTTCAGATGTGTTCTCCATCTCACTTCATGTCCACACACACCTGCTGCCTCTTCACATGACTGTAGATGAGCTGATATTAAAATAACAGGCATCAGTCCCTTGAGCCGTTCCCGTTAAGATGCTGTCAACGTGTTTGCATCTATCAAATCCAGGTTCCAATGTAATGTAGACATAATTTAGTGCTAACTCAAAAAAAATTGCCAGAGTTTTTGTAAATAAAAATCTAATCTATCTAATCTTCAAATTACTGCAATACGAAACAAAAATCCATATATACAGTATTATATTATGAACTCTTGCATGATCAGAAGTTTTTTTTAAAATAAGAAGCCTAACATAAAATTTTACTTTAATTCTTGTGGGATTCATGGTCTTTAAGTCATCGTCCATTTTGAAACCACACAACCCACAAATGAAGTGGCTGGGTTTGTATTTCCACCATTTAAACACATGTTTAAATATCCGTGCAAAAAAGAACATTGTATTGCGGATAACAAATATGACGGTTTTACTTTGAATGTGTTTAGGGGTTGAGGATTCACTGGTGTGATAAATAAAGTAAAAAAAAATTAAGTTTCATTTGAGGGTGATAAGCTTACTAGTTTTCTGGTCATCGTTAGTAATATTCCTTTAAATGTAATGTTACTTTTTGGAATTTTTGGAATTCTTTAAGAGATGCGATAGATAAAAAATAAAAAAGTTGTGCTTTATTAGTTTTGTAAAAATGTTCATGCTTATTAGATACAGATAACAGTAGTACTGTTTATAGGCTACATTATCTGAAAGTAGCTTTCTGTGGAAATCTTTACCTACTTCCCAGATCAATATACCTATTCATTTCCTACTTTTACTTAAGGATAAAGGGATCTCTCTACCCCCTCAGGAACAGGGACAAAAAGAATAATATACAATAAGTCATACTAGAAAGTCTAGAGTATATACATACGAACTTTGTTTGAGTCAGACTAAATGAAATTGAATCCGGGGGTATACATTTTTGGAACATTTGTATTAGCAATACCTCTAAGAAAGATAAATACTTCAGCTATTCAGGCTGTCTCTTCACCCTTGATCTGTGACCCTTACTCCAGACGGCCAGTAAGTACTGTACTATACTGTACAAGGCTAATCTGCATGATCCTCAAACAAACAAAACAGATACTGTAACCTCAGCTCTTTGCAAGGATTTTAAACAGATCCATCCCCTCCTCTGCCCTCCCTTCTGGCCAGTTCCCAGTAGTTCAACAGATGTTTTCTTTTGTGAGGTGGATTTTTGGGAGCTTGTAAAAAACTCTGTGATACCTCAAACTCAGAGCCAGACTGCCTCTCAGTCACACAGTGTTTACAGAAGCCCAGCAATATCCTTCCGATGCAGATGATGTGCTGTTGCCTTCATCTTCTGACCAGGTGACTCATTCTAAAGTGTGTTGGATGGAGGCCCTGATGCAAAGGGCATCTGCCAGCCCTTTCTGGCTCGCAGATGTCTTCTGCTGGCTCAACACAAATTGACAGGAAATGCCTGACTAATTTAAAAGATTAGTGAAGTTTCTCACAGCTGTTTGAGGAGACAGTGTCAGACAGGAAAGCAAAAAGACATTTGTTCTCTTTGCCATTTAACTCCTCACAATCACAGCCAATCCAGAAAAGCTCCTGGGCCTCTGGAACCTGGAGGAACAGCTTGAAAATGTTCTGGCCTGTGTTCTCCATGATTCTGAAATATCTGAAGCTCAGTTCCATCCCACTTGAGCAGAATCCCCTTCAGTTGTGGTCATGATGGGGGTGATGGTGTGGGATTGAACAGCACATTCCAAGAGTTCTATGAGTTTTCAAAAGCACTGAGACGTGGTAAACCATGCCCCACAAGCCTATTACACATTGTCAGCCACTGAAGGTGTCTGTTAATGTCCCTGGGAGTTGCTGGTATTTTGTCCATTGAGTGAACATATGATAGTTAAGACTGTATGAATTGCTTACCCAAATATTATTAATAAGGAAATGGAGACCATGGTGGGCAGGGTTAATGGGTATAGAAATGTTTTGGTTAATGGGTTGTACACATTCACCAGTAAGCTCCTATTGGGATTTGGCACAGCAGACAATAGTCTCATGTGCGCCTCAGATAGTTTGCTGACTGTTCCACTGAGGCACGATCCCAAACCGCTGAGCCCATTTCACAGCCTCCAGGACTTTGAAAATCAGACACTCTGTATGCACTTTAAAGTTCTCCAAATACCTTTTATCCATAGTCCAAAAGTGATGAAATCATTTCTATTTTATAGATTCTGCCTTTCAACTTGAACAATAGCTGGCGGTCATTGCAGGCGTTTCATCAAGAGTTTGTCTTCCCATCTGCAGGCTGCTGGAAAGTCCATGAACACTGCTACTTCTTGAACTGTGCCAGAGACCTAAAAGACCATTTTTTCCTTTTAAAACTATTAGAAATAAATTCCAAGTTCTGATAGGAGTCATAATATGGGTGATATAAAGATTTGGGAAAAATGCACAACATCTTATGCTAAGAGAAACCATACAGGTTACAGATTGTGTTTTTATTATATTTTTCTGTTAAATATTTCTTTAAACACTGAAAAGTTAGGCTCCTAAATTTGGAGCTTTGAAAGTTTATGTTAACAGTTTTTCAATAAAATGTTATTTGTTGTGCACAATTCACATTATTTCTTGCAATAAAGTCGTCTATCAACGCTGTAACCTTGTGTATTTCTAGCCATACTGTATTTCTAGTCATATTTTTAATTCAAAAGCAATAGACTGACAGCAGCTGCAACAATTTCATTTTTTCAGTTGTCATACAGTATGTTAAAGACGCTCATCAATCTTAGTCTGAATCCAAACAAGACTGACTGTAGGATACCTATCTTTTTCTTTTCAGGCATCTTGGCAGTTTGGAACGTCTCTGTTCATTCATCTGAAAAGATAACTAACATACATCCCATTCAGAAATGCAGAAGTCAGATGTTTTTAGTTTGTGTACACACGCAATGTCTTTTTATTTAAAAATATTGTATGACCTTACAAGAATCAGTGTGAAGTCCTTGCTGTTCTGATGAGTTCTGATTCAATATACAGTAAATTGTGGCTGGACACCCAGGAATCAGATGATTTGGCAGGCAGTACTTATTTGACTAAACATAAACTTATGGTTCACTAGATTAGAAATATTCTAAATATTATTCTGTCTCCATAAAATATTGGATAATAACTCATTTATTTTCTTACATAGAAACTATGTTCCTTTCCCCACTTCCTCTGTAGTCCTATCCTTGTATTTTTGTCTCATCCCTTGTTCACAAGAGTATTTTGTTTTTATTTATTGGTACTGTATTTACTGTACTGTATGTATTTCTAGAAACTCAGTTTCTTACTGGCCTTTATGTGTCAGAAATTCATAGGAACTGAAATCTCAAGACTGGCTAATCCATAATGTGTGGCATATAATTGTTACAATTGCCAGATGAATAATGATTAACCCAAGGAATACGCTACCACCCTATTAAAATGACATCCCTGTTATGTACAAGATAAATACTAGCGTTCAGACGCTATTTATCTAAGACCTACAGAACACTGTATTCCATTCACTTCAGTCTCAGCTTTGCCCAAATAAAAATGTGAGCCTGACAGATAGGAAACAGATCATTATTACTTATTATAAATAACTTAAAGAAGTCTATTTATCATTGTTTTAAAAATTGCTGCATTTAAGAGCAATTATCTGTATCATGGTATGAGGTAGGATTACACCGGACATCTGTATGTGCCGCTTTGAAAAAAACGTTTTGCTTTATTAAATGGCAATTGCCTTTAAGGTTACAAGTCACTTTTTTCTTTTAATTTTTGACGTACTTTCACTTCAGGTGCTATTTTTCTTTTTACTTAAAAGTCATTATCTCATCAATGAAGCTCAAAGGGTTGCTTTTATGATTTAACAAAGAAGTGTTTTTGCAAATTTGCGGCTGCAGTTCTTATTGCTCCCATCTGAGTTTTTCAAAACCGATTGCTGTGATTCTATTAGAAGCCGGGTGCAAGCTAGTTGGTTGTGCAACGTGTTTTTTTTTTAATTGAAGTGATACATCTGAGAAAGGGTCTGTACAGGGTTTGTATGTGCATGTACTTACAGAGAAGTACTCAAGATCGTAAGAACTAGTGTGCCCTATAAATAATTTGTACCCCCTAATCCCTAAATAGTAGAATTGACTACTTGTCCACAGTCTGCTACAGATGTTAAGAATGATAATTTTTTAGTCCAGTTCATTAAACTCTGAAACATGCTGAGAGGAGATATTTTGTGTGGTATTCCACTGCTTGCACAATAGTTTGATTTGATTTACAGACAGCAGGCTAACCGATTGAATGATGCTTTGGGACAGTTTATGACAAAATTGATTATGTTCTCAGCATGAATATACATTTTTAGCAGTCACTGTCTCATAGACAGAAAGGCCATCTGTAAAACTCGCGCATGATAGCTCTTATCCAGATGCGGAGAGGGAGGGCTGCTTTTCATGAGGCTTTTCACTGTTTGAGATTTTTTTCCACTCTCTTTATGTTTTACTTTATCAAGCACTTTATCCACTGCGAGACACAACTCTAGCATCTGAAAATACGCGAACTAAAAATTATTGTATTATAATATATTCGAAAATAAAAGCGTTTGGCTTTAATTTTATTTGCGTTATTTGTTGTTTTATGACCCGAAAATGCTCTTTTGCACAATGGCTGGCACTCATAGCAGTTTGTTTCCTGATCCAATAGATTGCAGTCAATTGGAAAATTAACCAAGTTGAAAATAGGTATATGATATCTTCAAGATTTAGAAAACACATCAATCATAATTTGTTTTCAATTTTACTTAGGATTTTGTTTGTCCAAAGTAAGTTGTAGAGCATTATTGCATAACTTGATTTCAGTTCTTTGGCTTGTGTTTAGCTTGAACACACCCAGAGGGATTTTTTGCCCTTGTTTGTCTCAGAAAGTTGGCTTTGTTTCCTTAGACAGAAGTTCCATCACTGCAGGTGCATATTTTGCTTTTCTTCCAAATCAAAAAAGCTTCACTTTAGAATGAAAACAAATACTGACACAAATAAAGATGGCATTTTTTCTTTCTGGGGGCATTTAGGTTGCGGATAATGTTTTCCTCAAAGGGGAAAAAAACTGAGGGCTATTGATGTGAAAAAAAGGATGAACGTTGTTTGTTTTGGAGAACATACTGAGTGACTGGCGTTGTGTTACAAAAATTCCTGAGATAGTGTCTCATCTTCTTTTGCTGTCAGAAAATGTTGGGTTTTCCCCAGAGCTCACCTGTTGAGCTCTGACAGTATAACAAATCTGTAACAACAGGGCTTTCAGTGACCTTTAACCTTTTTGTTCAGCCTTTGTGCTGGTGGCACAGAACCTGTAAAATATCTTTAGTTCACTCACACTTCTTTGAACAGCTTGCAGGCTTAACAACTTCACACCTGTGGTTGACTCCTGAAGCTCAAATCAAACAAGAATGCTCTACTCTGACTGCATCTTTCACCTTCATGACAGAACTAATCCTTCCTTCTGTTGTGTTTTCTAAGCTTCGTTTGAGAAATGTTTTGCTAAACTAGTTCTTATCCCAGTTTTGACATATTTTATTCTATGTAAATTAGTTATTATTGATTAGTCACCCTGAAGATTTCCTGAATGAGCTCCAAGATGTTAGTCATTCAAATTAATGTTTATGTAGACAAAAAACATTCATGCAGCTATTAATGATCAGACTCAATTAAACAGAACTTTCTAACATTTACTCTTGTTTAATCACTAATGGTAGCATTTTCCTGGGTGTTCTGAGAAAATGTTTGAAATATATGCAAAGATCTTTTAAAGGTGAAAAATGCAAAATATGTTTTCTACATAGCAGCAGCCATATCACCCTGCAACTCACAACTGGCAACCCACTGAAGCTAAGCAGGTGTGAGCCTGGTCAGTACCTGGATGGGAGACCTCCTGGTTAAAAAAGGTTGATGCTGGAAGAGGTGTTAGTGGGGCCAGCAGGGGGTGCTCACCCTGCGGTCTGTGTGGGTCCTAATGCCCCAGTATAGTGACGGGGACACTATACTGTAAACAGGCGCCGTCCTTTGGATGAGACGTAAAACCGAGGTCCTGACTAAAAATCCCAGGGTGTTACCCCGGCGTCCTGGCCAAATTTCACATTGGCCCTTACCAATCATGGCCTCCTAATAATCCCCCTCTATGAATTGGCTTCATTACTCTGGACTCCTCCCCACAGAGCTGGTGTGTGGTGAGAGTTCTGGTGCACTATGGCTGCTGTTGTATCATCCAGGTGGATGCTGCACATTGGTGGTGGTGGAGGGGAGTCCCCATTACCTGTAAAGCGCTTTGAGTGGAGTGTCCAGAAAAGTGCTATATAAGTGTAAGAAATTATTATTATTATTACATTTTTCCTCTCTGTAGTTCCTTATAATTGTATTTTTAATATACTTTAATTTAAGTTCTTGTATTACAGTTCTTTATAATTCATTTTAAATTTGTAACGTATTAAAATATGGGTTAAAAATCTACAAAGATAAGTATCACCAAACTGATGAGACCAAACTCAATTCTTTTAAGTAATTATCCAAAATGATTAATTAATTTTAAAATGTACAGAAAATAGATTGTTGGTCTAGTTTTTTAAAACACAAATTTCATATTCAGAGAAACATTTTTGTCAGTCCTCAGATTTTCAGTTGCTACACCATGAAAACATCTGGTGGTTGCTCTCATGTTTGTAAACCATCACATTTATATCTAAAATTTGAATAATTAAAACTTATTTAAAATATTTTTCAAATGTATTAATATCTATTTTTGTCATGTTAAACATTATCAAACTTTTCAGGTGGGTAGCTGCGTCAGCATGCGTAGACTGCAAAGGAACAAGTAATAGGTTTATTCCTTGCTGAAAAAAAGAAGAAAGAAAACACAACATTTCAGCCGTGGAGCCTTCTTCAGGTGTCAAATATTATTTAATTTTTGGTTGGCAATGAAATCCTTCAAAAGGGGAATTATTACATCAGCATCACCACTGCTGTCGGACACACCTGTACGTTTCGGCAGTCCTTACCTCATCGTCTCAGCTGGCTCTCAAAGGCTAGCCTGTTTACAAAGAGTGTCAGGAAGAGATGAAAAAAAAAACATAATCTTCGGCGCCTGGAAGTGCTCTTCGATCAAAACGTGACATTATAATAAATAATAAAACCTTCAAAATGCAGCCACAAAATTCTTGCTTTGAAGTACCATTCAATTTGTCCATTAAAATCTCCATATACCTAACAAGTGCATGATTTCTAAAATGTGCATACAGTTGCCAATTTTTACCATTAATCACTTCTGAAAAGTTATTATTATGCAGTAATCCAGTTTAAGAAATAATAATGCTTGGTCTGGTGAATGTTCAGCTTAATTGGAATTCTCCCTTTCTTTTTTTTTGGAGGCATCTATGCTTCCTGTGCTCCCCTGAGACCAGAAGGGCTTTTCTATCAATAAATATACTGTTGTATACAAACACAAATCAGTGCAAAACACTCAATAATAATAATAATAATAATAATAATACACCATAAAAATCTTTACAATAAAATTATCAAACAAAAGACACAGATAAAATATGTAATTCCTCAACCATAATGACAAAACTCTCTTAAACGAAAATCAGAAAGCGTGATAACTGATCAAATAAATTTCCAGTCCTTCTCATATTATTCTTGGATATATATGCAGTACTTTGGATTTTACTAACTGCCTGTAGTTCTGTACCTGTAGTTTGTGCTCATTGGTATTACTATCTTCATTTTTTCTGATCCTTGTCGGGAGGAAAAGCCAGCGGGATGCTGGGGAATGTCACACTGGCTATGAAATTAATTGCTGGTGGAAAAAATATTTGTTGCACAAATTCCATGACACACATTTCTTGACTCCAGATCTGCGGTCAGGGGTGGTTTACAGCGCGTTCTCTGCTGTCACTACATTAGTATTATGGTTACATGCTTTCTTCCATCATTCTAGCCACAAGCCATTCCAAACAAAGTGCTTAGATAGGAAAGCACAAAACCGCATCAATACTTGGCAGATAACATGGGTTGAAAAACTTTTTTGGACACTGCCTCCACAGTTTAAGTCAAGCGTCTAAAGGATGTGAAGTAGGCTTATGATGTATGATCTTACATGCCTTGCTAGTGATATGCAAATTCTCCCAACCCCTTTCACGTCCTTTGGATATCTAAAACTCCTGGGTGTTGAGATTTTTAAGCAAGGTTTTGCTTCAAAATATTGTAAAGCCATATTTTTTCAGACGATGAGCTGCGTTTAGGAGGGCTATTTTGAAAACGCTTTTGAATGAACAACCACGAGTGTTTAAAAGGTATGGAGAAGTGTTTTGAGGTCGAATATCTGGGGAAGGTTGGGCCGCAGGATCCCCAGCGGGGAAAGAGGAAAAGACTCTATATGTTGGGGTTTTCTACCACTCCTTATAGTTGTGCTGAGAATAAACGAATTAAAAAAAATGTGTTGCTGGTTGAAGTGCATTAGGGCGAACTGGTAAGTGTATATAGTTGTCCTCCAGCCACTTAAGGGTTCAGGTGGGCCAGTAATCCCTATAGGAATTTTTAGTATAATCTTGGGTCCAGAGTCCAGTTGTGTTTGTGTTTTTACTGTGGTAAAGGAAACTCGGGTCCTGGGATGTGCGTAAGTATGAATGTTATTATGTGTATAACTTCCTTTAGCCAATTTTTTATATTGATTTTTATAGGCATGAAATTAGATTGAAATCGATTCCTTTTTTCAGTGATCCCTTGATTCAAGGATGGTTTGTAAAACAGCTGACAAATTGAAAGACCATTACATTGATGTTATGTCATATCATGATTATGTGATTCTACACCTCCCTTGCCCCTTGGACATTAAGCACTGGCAATACTCTAAGAGCATTCACCTCCTGTCTCTATTCACTGTTGTCTATCCATTAACCAGGTTCTAATTCAAATACACAAATTATCTTGAATGCTTATCACCTGCAATTCAAGAACTAATCTTATCATTACTTCTGCTGGTGTGCAAGGAAACAACAAGTTCTAACATGTAAGTTAAACTTACCTTTTTCTAATATATGATGCATAAATTGTAATTAATGTGATGAAATGAAGACATTTATAGTGGTCACAAATTTAAAAGTTGCCATTAACTCACATAGCAATCTGGCAGTAAAGATGAGGCTGACAGAACCCCCTTAAGAGATCAAGGGAACCCCATAACACTAATGCAGAGTCTGTAAATGACCTTAAAGGGGTGTGAGCACTTGTTTGATGTCACGGATGTTGTAAAGGATGAACCGTGGAATGGCAGGAGAGCTAAAATAGACCCTATGCGGTGAGACAGGGTATAGCCCGGGCTCAGCTGTTCAGGAAATACCATATAGAAACCTATGCCCTCAGGCCAAGGACAGGAGTGACCCAGTGCTAGGCGGGTCTCAGGACATCTGAACCTCAATGCTGAGCGATTAGCAGGAAGTAAATAGGCTACACAACAAGACACACCAGAAAGACATGAATAATCACAGGGAACTAGGAACAGGAGAAAAGTAGAGAGCCCTCTTGGTGTACTGGGTGTGACATTTGATTGGGACAATTTGGATATGCAAGGTTTTGAAGGAACACCAATCTAGGATTTGATTAGTAGAGAATGGAATTATACAATGGGTTGTGCCAACCCTGAAGGAGTAACCTGAAGCTCTGGCTCTGCACTTGACTTTCTTTAGCCTAATGTGGAAGTAGTATAGGAACTACTAGCAAGTAAACCCCCTTTCTGTTGCTTGTCAGTGCACAGATGTAATGAAAACTGAGAACAATATCAGAAAAGGTTGGATATGAACTGTTTCACTTTCTGGGGGGTTGACATCACTTGCACTTATGCATGAACCCTGTTACACTTGATGAAAAGCTGGAGATGCAGAATTGAAAGGTGAGGTCTGTCTTTGGAGAGTGAGAGTGTGAAAAACATCTCCCTGGCACGAGCAAGGAAAAGAGAGCAAGAAAAAATGTGTGCAAGGAGCGCAGAATTGGGTGAGATTAGAATTTGACCTCTTACCAAACTTCCCGTTACAAACTCCATGTTGCAATACAGATAACCCTCTAGTTTAGTACTCATTATTGTTTCCATGCATAACCTTATGCATCATCTTTCCTGTCTACTCCTACGTGTTGCCCTCTGGATAGGAAAGGGAATAAAATACTTTATTAAAACTTAAAACTTTATTAAAACAGTACTGACTTAAAAGACTTAACGCACAATCTGGAGTTTGTACTTTGCAACAGCTTGCTTCCTCAAAATCATTTTAAATAAGCTGCATAATTGTTAACATTTCCAGCTTCAAGGTACACTAGGTAATCAATCTAGTGTAATTAATAAGATTTCTTCCAATCACAAATCAGCGTAATAATTTCTGATTTGTTGAAAGATAGTTAAAATGCAAAATGAATGTGCGAAACTGGTGGATATAACACATACTAAATAATATTACGGCCACATTTTTAAATTATGCTTGGTTCAATACAAACGTGCTGAAGCCCAAACAGGAGTTTATTTTCTGGAATAGAAATCATGCACATCTCCCCAGTACCAAAATACATAAATCAAAACTCAGGATCTGAAATTTAAAAACCTAAACAAAAACTAACTCTTTCCATTGTAAAATTCAAACGTGCGTGCAAATAAGTAAACATTAAAACTCATTACTGTCTGTCCTAAAATCATAACAAAAGTTGTTCCTTAAACGAAATGGGAATGAGTCCAGAAGGTATGCATTTTAACTCCAAAACTATCCTATCCTTTCTGATTAATTTAAAACTAAACAAGAAAAACTTGAAAAAAGAACGTCACAAAGGAGTACGGTTGTTTGCAATTCTTCTGCTTCTGCGTCCCAGAGTGTTGTCTTTTTTTATATTTTTTATGTGAGCAATTATGATTTTTGGTAAAAAATCAAAGTAGTTTAAAGGTTGCTAAGGACATATTAAAAGAACTGCCTAAAATGATGTGATCTTTATTTGTTCTTTATAACAACAGAGCTCACAGTAAACTCTAAACTTGATAGCAAGAGCTTTATTTCATTGCCAGACTAAAACTAATAAAAACAGCACCTGGGTGAATATGTAATGCATACATAATACTTGTAAAGTCTGTAAATAAACGATGACTATCATAGAATCACTAAAAAGTTACTTTACAAATTCTAATACATATTTCCATAGTTTTTTGAACCTTAATTAAGGTGAAAAAGAGGCGTGATTCAAACAATGGGTTTTATTCGGGAACTCATCTGGCTAAGCTAACAACAGTCTTTCTCTTTGGATGAGCTATGGAACTGCTGCAAAGGCAAAGATGGGGTAGAGGGAGGGATGTGAAATCTACACATTAAAGCAAGTAAGCTATAAATATGATATTTATACCTAGTTGGGCCGAGGTATGCGAAATTAGGACTTGTCGTCACCTAAACTGTTAAAATTCCATAATCCTCAACGGGTGACACATGTCAGGTAATTGTAGAGGGTTTAAGAACAGGGTTATTTCAAAGTTATTTTTATGAATTTACCAGATTTGCTACCCCAGTGGTAGTGTTTATTGTCTGTAATATATTTTTCATCTGTATGCAAGCTTACAGAGCAGTCAGATGTGTCAGTTTTCCTGAGAGCTCTCTGGCAACACATCTACTTTCACATTCCACTTTGTTTTAAAATAAAAGAGGTTATGCCCATGGCACTCACACCTGATTTCTGGGAATACTGTAGATTCGGGAGAGTTAATTCCACTAATGCTGGATATGCAAATAGATTAAGCAAATAGATAAATAATAAAATAATAAATAATAAAGACAAGAAGCTTTAAGCAAATAGATAAATAATAAAATAATAAATAATAAAGACAAGAAGCTTTATAGATAACTTTTTATCACCTCTTGTTATTTTGTTTTTTATCATAAAGAAAATCAATGGATATTGTTATTATTTAAGTGCAGTGTCATTTGCCCTTTAGGAAAGCAGTTAATGTTAGATGTCACAATGGCCTTCCAAGGACAAAGCAGCCACTGAAGATGGACCGAAGAATCTTAGATATTGGCATATAAAGCCATGCCAACTAACCTATACAATAATACATCTCAAAAGCTTTCTTTTATTATTTTACATTTAACATAAAATACATGACACAATGTCCTTGAATCTTGGAGTTAGCATTTGGATTAAATGTTTAATTATTCATTTTTTTAAATTAAACTTAAACTCAGTTTTCTTGTTCATGCCATCCTATTTTAATTCAACATAAAAAATAGTTTTTCCAGTATCTGTTGACCTTGATTTAACTGGAGTATCACATACGTATGCGTCAGTTTTTGGGAATACTGACAAGTGGAGTGACTCATATTTGGGGACCTGTGCATGTTTTTTTAATTGTCTGAAGCTATTTAGCCACAACAATACAATATGTTCCCATTACAAGTTCCAAATTCTCAGAATGTACTGAAATCAGGAGGCTTTTTATTCTCTTTGATTTCAACTATCAGGCAAAGAACTTTATAATCATGAATTCACAGAGATGATCACTGAATATCATGTTTTTCCTCACTGAGAACTCAATATTTTCCATTTTTAAATATTAGTTATCCATTTTCTAAGGACATAGAGCACACTCATACTGTATGTGAATACACTCCAAAGCTTGCAATGAACAAAATAATGTAATTGTTTTGTTCAGAACCATAGTGCATTTCTTTTTTCCCTTTATTTTTAAAAAAGATACAACATTTTCAATTTATCAGAGAATAGCTGTGGATAAGAACATGAATTAAGTGTTTACAGTAGAGATTGAAAAGCAGATGTGTGAAAACAATTGTATTATTTCCAAACAGATCTACAGTATTTGTCAGTAAATACAATAGCAAAGCAAACACTTTGTCATTGTACACATCTGAGAAGGGAATATTAATAAGCCCTGTAAACTCCAAAATACATATTTTACTTATGTGTTTATATTTCCAGAACATATATATTTACATATGGAAAATCAAACATAATGACCATGGAAAGGTCGGTAAAATCAATAATAATACAGGTTTTGGCAACAATAATCAAATGTTTTAGCTAAGTTGAAATGCACAAATAAACACTTGATTAACAAAATACTGTAATCAGAAATGGTGTGTCGGGTCAAAAACAATAGTGTTTCAATATGTTAGCAGGTCAAGAAATACAATAGTTTGTGTTATTCATTTGTCATTCATGCAGCAGAGCAGATTCTGATTTGTTTAGCCACTATAATTTGAGATCTTATTTGGACTACATGGGGGTAAATAAATATTTGATGCCAGTGCCACCTTTCCTAACCAACATTGTGTGAGCAGATCATCTCCTGACCTTCAGAAACGGAAAACCAAATGAATAATTAAAAACAAATCTTCAATCATCCTGTTCAGTCCAAGTGGAATTGGGACTTTATCTGCAATCAAATCTCAGTGGAAAGTCACACTGTGTGGATCTTGATGGAAGGAGAAAAAGTCTAGTTTCAAGTGACTTTACAGTCTCATTTAACATGTCAAGGGGATGCACTGTTCTGAACATGTCTCAATCACCTAGTTGACGTACATTACGTTTCTACATTTTTTGTTTTTATGTAGCACTTCATTTATGCAAAATAGTAAAGTGGTCACTTTTGTTGGGGGTTTTGGATTTCTCTGTGTTATTTTACAATTTATTTACCATCATTTTATACCACAAGCTTTATGGGCTGATTAGCCTTGGAACCAGGCTTTGAAAAAGTATTCTGATCTTTGTCTCCAGGCTTACAGTACATTGTTTCTAACAATGATGTGTTCCAATCATTACAATGATATGGCCTAAAGGTAAAAGAAAAAAGAACGCTAATAAGTTTACATTTTATTTACTGTATTGCAAGGCCATGAAATCCACGTGATGCATCCATACTTGTTTCTATGAATGCAAATAAACTTTTGTTTGGAAAGTATCATGCGCCATCCATTTTTAAATACTGCATGTGGAAGAGTCAAACTGAACTAATCAATGAGCAGTCTTGTCTGTGTGCCACCACACTGTCACATCTGCTTAAAATCACAAGCTAATTAATATTTACTGCATGATTTAGAGGTTACAGGAGTACAAGGCTGTCTGAGTTAGACAGCTGATCACAGCCTGTTGTATCCTTCTCGCATGAAGGTGTTGCATTTGATACTTCCTAATGCTTCAAGCAATCACAATTTGAGCCTCGTGGTTTTTTGTATGTTTTTTCAGTTCTTCCTGTTGATCTCTACTGCCATTCCACTGGCAGTGCTCTCTACATTCAGCTAAGGCGGAAAATAAGTTAAGAAAATCATCTGCAATTGTTTCTTTCTCATCTAAGCATTATATGGTGTGTAAGATAGAAAACTGAGCTATTTCAGCTTTAAAATAAAGTATTTAGCCCCTGCAAACCATTTTTTCAATGCCGGTCTTCATATGAATTCTAATATAAATAGTTTTTATAAAGGGCATTAACTCAATATAGACTGGGAGAGGTATGCACAGCAGAGCTTTGCTGAGCTAACAGTGCTGTCGACAAGAGTTTTGGTCGAATGATAAGTGGCAGGCTGATGACGTGGGCAATGCAAAGACTTTTTTAAATTTAGAAGGCACAACTCAGATTAGCCTAATCAGATTTTTTGCATTGTTCTTCTACCTAATTTCAGTTGTGAGTGACAGGTGACATTGTGTGGTCAAAGTCAAGCAACTGCTAAGATAAAATTTAGTCTCTGGGATTTATACTAGATTAGCTCTTGGAAAATACATCAATTCTGAAGTCACCTGTCATCCAAATGAAACTGAATATCCCTCCTAAATCCTATTGTGTGACATGTTTTCTATGAGAAGTGGCTTAATGGTAAAATGGTGCAGAACAGGATACCAACGGGATACAGAGTAAATTACGGAAGATACATGGTTGTGTGTTTCATTTAATTGTTAAAATTATCTTTTTAATGCTGAAGGATAACCATAGGTACAGCAGAACATTAGCTTGGGTGTGGCACATTCACTTACTCAGTTTTTTATCCAATCACAACAGAAAAGAAATGACTGTCCATAATTACTGAAGAGAAGAGAAAAAGTGGGAACAAACATGTGTAATGGAGTTTATTTAATTAAATTTCAGGAGGGATGACAACAACCACGCTCAATCATTCCCAGCCGTCAGCAATTAGCAATCACTCCCTTTGTCTTTCCTCCACCGAACGCTATAAATACCAAATGCGATATCTCTCTTCCTCACATGCGACTTTTGCATATTCGGGTGCGTCTTTTCGTGTTGCACAAGTCCGTGCTCTTGCGTTTCGATCACCTTTGGACCTGTAACTTTTCTGCTCCGACGAAGAACCTTCGGCAGCACAGAGGATTCCCTTTCAGTACACTCCTCACCCAGCCGTTCCTCCTGCTTTTCATTCCAGCACCCCATCGCCTCCATCCCTTGCCTTCCTACCAGCAGCGCCCATCTCTGGCCAGCTCCCTCAAGATTTAACTCCTCGCTGAAGTCCACATTCTACAATTATTACCCCTGCCTCACCATGAATCCAGCTGTCCTTTCTCCATGGCAAATTCTCCAAGCAGCCCCTGCCTCACACGTAAACCTTACCACCGCAGTCGCGCATATCTGCTCCTCCTCTGGTTTCTCCCACGATTACAGACCTGACGCCGTGATCTGAAGGCTTCTGACAGTCCAGCTAAAAGAAACGCTTCCAAATTTTCTGGTGCCCTCTGCTGACGTCAACCGCACAGCCATTCTCCAGCCCATACTAGAACTTGCGCATCATCAGAGACATTAAACAGCTTCATTAACCCAGTTTTCATGGGTTCCTCAACGAAAGGGTTCGCAACCATTTAAAATGACTGCCTTCGCAAAAAAAGGGAGGAAAGAGAAAAAAGAACAAAACATGAATAAGCAAGAACAGAAAGAGCAAAAGAAAATAAGCTGCCTATGTCTCCGACCCTCGTCTTCCGTCGTTTTGTCCCACTACACATTCGTCTGCATCTCGCTTTCACCAGGCAACGGCAGTCCAATCCTGCAAACCTGCTGTTAACGGTGTCCAAGCCCAAGCACGCCCTTGGGTAGCCATCCTCTTCGGATCCGTCGTCGGAAGCATACGAATCCAGGGAGAGGCGCTCCAGCTCATTGTCTCCCACCTGGCCGCTGCCCTTGGCCTCCATCTTACACAGCTTTTCCAGGGAGCCCTTCTCGTCACTCACGACAGCCACCACTGCGTCCTTCCTCAGGGCGAACACTGGGAGAGTGCTGATCGGGCCCGCACCCCGATCTATACCCAGCCTCCTCTCTAAACTCTGGCGCCAACGTGCCACGTCTATTTCTGGCCCAGTCAGCAGTTGTCCCGCGTCTTGCGTCCCTGTCCTATTCATGTTTTTGTCCAAACCAACCCTTATGTCTTGATCCCCAGTGTTCTGTTTTATAAAAACAAAACACATTCCAGGCTGCTGCGTGACTGCATTTCTTCCCGGAGTCGGGTCTTTGTCTTGGAAGCATGCATTTTCCCTATCCCCGGCCTTCGATTTAGCCCCGGATCTATTCGTTCCATTTCAGCTGCCACTGAGGCCATCTCCTTGGCCCCAGGTCTGTGCGGCGTCCTACCTCCGGCCCAGTCTGTAGCTGTCACGAGTCTAGTCTGTTCAGCCCCGCCATTACCGGCACAACCTCTTTAATGTCCATACAGGTAAGTCCCATGTCTCGCGTCTCAGTCTCGACTTTTCTCTCGCCCTTTCCACCACCGGTACCACCTCATCAACAGGTAAGTCCTTTGTCCCACATCCGCATTTCATCCCTGTCCTTTACCCCCCCAAAACGTCCAATCTGCTCCTCCTTCATTTGCCTCCCCATCCCCGGTATCGAGTTCAGGCTCCAAGTTAATTTCTCTTGCCAATCGCCCTACTTTTCGCATCCTTGTCTGTCGCCTCTTTATCCCTCTTCCCCTATCCAGCCTCAGTCTCATCCCTTCCGTCCTCGGTTGCTACCAAAGCCACCCCCTTCGATGTCTGGACAGGTAAGTCCCTCATCTCATTCCCCCGTCTCATGCGTGTTTTATCCCCGGCATCTGATCTGACCCCAGGCCCATTTCTCTTCCTCTCATCCTCCCTGGCTGCTGCCATCACCTCTCAGCCCTGGGTCCACCCAGCCTCCTACCTCTGCCTACTCAACAATCGCCCCACAACTCATGTCCCTATCCCCGACGTCGAATACTTCTTGGATCCAGTACTGCTCTCACCTTACGTACACATCCACACATGTAAATTCCATGAGCTACAGTACCAAAGCCGGAGTCTGGAACTATCCAAAAAATGCCTAGCTGCCCGGAGGGGGGGCATCTATTGGGCCTAGGCCAACAGAAGCCGACTTCCCTACAGTAAACCTATACAGAACACAGAAAGGCACTCCGACTGCCCTACCCATGCATCACAGATCACACCTTCTCTCCTTCTTCAGGCCCTCCCAAATTCTGCATTGGTGGCTTGGAGTCCTACTTGGTTCTTTTTTGGAGTCCTGGCCTCCTCATCCTATGGCCAGGAGGTCGGCCTTCAGCCAAGCGGGTTAAGCCAAATACTGGCTCCATTACAGTTCATTACGCTTTGATCTTGGGCGTTGTCATTCCTCGTAAAATACTGGTTTTCAGAATCACTAATTAGTTCATCTTCAGTTTTTTTATGTGTTTTTCTTTGATGTTTAATGTTTTTGTTGATTAATTGTGGAAAAAAACAAAATAGAAAATATGAAAACCATAAAATAAGCATGAATTTGCAGAAAGAAAACATGCTGAACAGACTTCATCAAACATTGTACAGCTATGCAAATATGTCTCACACAACTGTGTGATGCATCCCCCAGATGCTTGTTGTTTGGATAACAGTATGCTCTTAAAATGGACTGTCAATTCAGTGGTTTGCTGATGTTTTTTCAACACATTACTGCATTTCTCAATCCACTGATGCTGAATATATTCCAGCAATCATCTAGGATTTCTTTATTGCTAGATTTGCCCTTTCACACCCAGGCCTGTAGAACAGCTCAACACTATTGCAGCTGTCCTGTATGTCGTTGTTTATTTTATAGTGACACAGCTGTTGTGCAACACCTAAAAATGGACGGGGAAATATGTGCTTGTGTCATTGAAATAGAGGCATGTCTACTTTCACTTTATTGTAAAGCTCCTTGGCAGAAGTTGTGGTTTTTGTTTCGTTGAACTGTGCTGATATTTTTTTATTTCATAGAACATCTGTTTGCATCATCAAGGAGAGTGTTTAGTAAAATATTCAGAAAGATATGGCACATATTTTGCTATGTATAAGAAAACATGTTTAGAGACTGGATTTGCAGTCTTTTACTGAAGAATAAAATCATTTTAGTACTACTGTTATATTCTCTTACATACCAGATATCTTAGGTAGTTTGTTAAATTAGATCTGCAGACTAGTTCTTATTGTTCCATGCATTCCCATAAAAGGGAGCCCTCCTATGGCTATTCATGCAAACTGCATAGAACTTTAGCAGAGTTTTATGAAGTAGGGCCTTTTAGAACAATGTGCAAGATGTGTAACCAATGATGAGGAAATGGGGAAAAATGTAAAAAAGCAATCCATTATAATTACAAGTTTCTTGTGTAAAAGATTACTTTATTAAAACTCATAAGAGAAATTTCTTTAACAAGGTAATGCATTACTTTGCATAGCAACTATACAGTATACACTAAATAGATTATCTTAACTCATGACGCCTTAAAATTATTTTCCCCTATCGTCTTGTCAATTTTAAAAAGTAGATGTTCGCTCAAGTAACTTGGAAAGGTAAAGGTTTACTTTTTAAAAACAAAAAAATATTAAACGGTACATACTACGTGTAATACACTATATTGTTGTGCGTGTGCGATGATAAATGACATTTATGTAGGATTCTTTTTGATTGTGTATCAATTATCAAGTAGTTCCTTAACAATAGTCATGCTTTACATGTCAGAAGGTTTCTTGTTTGATTAAACCTGGAATGCACACATTAGGTACACCAAGAAAGTTAAAGTTTCTAAGCCTTTCTAAGGAAAACAAAGGATTTTATTCAGACTGTGCATTGAAACACATTTTCTGTGTTCTAAAACAATACAGCAATGCAATAAGCAATGTGTATATATACCAGCTGTTACTGTGTGTGGTCCTGACTGATTACTAAATATCTAATTAAATTGGGATTATACAAAAGCGGTGCAGCCAGGGATTAAGTAACTACACGTACAGAGACAGAATCTCCTTTTTTCTATTACAAACTTATCCCAATCACTGTAAGGAGTTTATCAGTAGATGTCTGTATACTCGGACATAATTTAACAATCTAAGATAAACATATCAATGTACTGTACTATAAAGATTAGCTGGGACTTCTTACAATGTTGCCACACTTGTCTATGCAGGACAACACAAAAGAGGCCAAAAGACATCATACTCAGGTAGTTTTACAGCTTAATTCACTTTTAGGTTACTTATGAGTTGCACACAATTACTCTATCATTACAATAGATTTATATGTATCAAACATATTACCATACGTAACTGAGGTAACTGTAGAGGTTATAGAGGAGCTCTTAAATACACTAGATGTTTTTCTTTTATTGTTGCTTGAAGTTTGCATATATTACTTTTTACATTAGCATTGGGATTTTGATGTGTAAGCATGCACTGAAATGTAAACACTCTGAGGAGATCTTGAACTATATTTCTGTCCTGGTTGGCACCCTAATACATCTGAATATTCAATAAGTTTTTGATGTCTGTAACAGCCAACCAGCTGTTCAGTGCTTTCAGAACTACCTGTATATTAATTCATTTTTTTACAAAAATAATGACTTAATGTGCATCTTCCATCAGTCAAGCTACCAAACAGATGGGTCATGGTTGCAAATTCAATGTCTTCTAGAAGAGAAAGGTTAGTTTGCAATTTAACTAACCTGCTTTCTGTTAGTACAGACTCCCCCAGGATTAATTCTGCTAGGTGCTGACAAATTGTTATCTGAACTTGTGCTGAAGCCATTCAGAGCAAGTTTGCAAGCCATCATAGTGTAAAGAGTGTCAGGCAATACAGCTCAACCCATGATCGATTTAATCATAAGAAGTTTAAATAGAATAAAAAATAAAATGAATGTCATGTCAAAAGGATGTGACACATAGGACAGCTACTGCTGTAATTTATATCTGAAGATCAAAAACCAGAGTTGCCTGCTTTATTACTGGACAGGAAAAAAAAGACTGTCAATATTTCTATGAGTACATACTGTATCTCAATGACAGAAAAAAATACTGAGGAAGAGAGTTCATGTACATTAGCATCAGTCTAAGGGTAACAATTAGCAAAAACATTAAATGAAATGTTATATCACAGACAAATTACTTGATTGTGAAGCACATTTATTTGCAATGGTTATCTTACATTTATAAGAGCTTTTGAAAAGACTCAAATTACTGTACAATAGAGAAAATAATACTTAAAGGAGGGAAAACTAAAATTATATTATACTTTAAAAATTGGAAGTAAGAAGTCCTAAATCAGAAGTTTTCCAATTAAGCGTTGGACTGTATTCATGCAATAACCACTTAAGATAACCTAGACCTTTTAGTGCCTTATATGTAGAAGATAACAGTGAACAGGAGACGTTCAAAATAAATTTCACAGTGAGCTAGTGCAATGCACATAGGACAGGTGTTATATACTGATGCAGTGTAGTTTTAGCTCATTAGCTGCAGGTACTAAATACTAAAGGCTCTTTAGTACCACACCCCAGTAAGACACTCCAGTAAGTAAAATGTTACTGTAGTCTGTTACTTTATCCCTAATGTTACTTTACGCCTGATGAGATAAGACATGTATCATTATGTTAGTACCAGATAGACAGAGGAAGAAGCAATTTACAAAAAGCGGAAGAAAGACATCCTTGTGATATTCCTGAAATGAGCTTCACATATAATGCATGGGTAAAAAGTATTGCCAAGGTTTCTATTCTTTGTTAAGGTTGAATATGTGAACAATTAACAAAAATATACTGAAGTCACCACATTTGGATAGATGAATTTTGAACTATGAGCATAATGGCAGTCTTGCAACAGTTTATCTTAATAATGTTCTTTAGTATCCTGTGAAGTGGTGAGTGGTATCTTTGTGGGACAACCACCTGTTAATTGGAAAAACCTGCAAAATGAGGCACAAGTCAGAATGAGATTTTGGCAGTCAGAAGGAGTGAAATTCCACATGAAGGTAAGAAGCTATGAGGATGGGCTCTGTGTGAAATTGGCCACTTCCATGGGCTAATTGAGAAGTGAATAAAAACAACCAGGAGGTAAAGGGTTGTAGTTTGTATCTAGGTTTCCATTTGGGAGTTGGGAAATTATCTGGTTGGGCTAGTTTAAAGGCCTGTGAGGCTTAACAAGCTAAAGATGCTTGAGAAAACGCAACTTAGGCTGTATTGAAGGGGGACACAAGTGCTCAACAGACAGGTTGCACAGTAGTTTGCTAGACTCAATGGAATCTGCACTGAATGAAGTGCACTGGAGGGGTGGCTTTAGTACCAGGAACCATGGAGGCATTAGTACCAGGAGGGGTGGGGCATCATTTGATAAATTTGCAGTGCACCTTCTCCCAACAGGTGAAAGTTAGGAGACCTTGGAGTGTACCACCCATAGACAGACAGGTGATCTGAGTGTAAGAAAGAAACAAGCTAGGTTCAGCTGTTGATTACAGACAGGCATCCCTGGCCAAAACGGGATCAGTCAGGATAGTCAGTGATGAGAAGCGTTACTGGTTGTTAGTAAAGATCTGGTGCTTGATGATGAGGAAGGGAAAAGTGATCATTTTAGCAATTGTCACGGAATGAAAATAATGAGTGTGACCAGGAGAAGGGCTCTAGAACAGGTTGTGAATATACTATACATTGTTACAGGTGACCAAGTGTATACAGCCATTTCCTCAATGTGTTAGCTCTGCCCATGTTCAAAATATTAAAGAAATACTTCCACCCCCCTTGGGAAGTCGTCACAAGCTCCAGGAAGCCCTAGACTGAGAACTCAGGACTTGGGACAAAGAAGAATTACGAAAGAGGTCGCAGTGGCCTGATCCAGGAGAGGGCTTGACTCAAACATCAGGAACTGAGAGCAGAGGAGGAAAGCCCCTGCATCATCCTTCTTACCCCTTTTACCCAAAACTGAATTCAGATATAAACAGAGTAGAGAAGGGCACACCAGGGACACATTGTTCAGAATGCCCATGACTGAAGAAGATGCATTGGGTGGGCACTTGTATGACCTGCTGTGTTATGGGGATACTTTGTGAAGGAAGGACTGAAATACTATAAATATGTAGGATAACTGACCTTGGACTGAGGGTCTCGATCAATTGGACCTGCTTGGACGGTGGGTTCACTGGTGCTCCTGAAAGCTAAAAAGAAGCTGTAGCAGGAGGAAAAGGGATCTAGCACCCTCTAGAATTTCTAGGCGGAGGAGTTCGGTTACAAAGAAAAAGTAGCTCTAGCAAGAAGAGGTCACAAATCTGTGACACAATGATTGTAAATGGGTGATGAAGGATGAATAGAATTTCAATACTCTATTGCCTGGTGATTTGTTGAATAAATGACTAAATAATAAATTAATAAATAATACATGAATAAATGACTGAAGAGTTCATTAAAACATATAGTGACAATATATGAATAGAGCCAGGTGAAAAACCTGCAAAGAGGGAGAGTTGTCCCCAAGAGGGGAGCACCATGAAAGCAGAGGAAGAAAAAACACTTCTCTCTGTAAAAAAACTAAGGTGACACACAATAGCAGTGATGGCCAGAGGGTGGTGTGTGTTCTGGCAGTTGTCAAAATCCACCTCTTACTACCAAACAGGCACCAAAGTAGCAGTAGAATTTGATTTAGTTTGCAAGTAATTCCGAATGTCCACAATGTCATTCTCCCCTGATGCTTTGCATATAATCGAAACCCAAGCCCATAATGGCACTAAGAGGCAAAAAAAAAATTAAACTGTGAAGGTTCCACAACAGAGCCTCATACACCCTGCATAACTGGGGAAAAATCAGAAACAGCCAATATTTATAAATTACCTCTAATTGCCCATCAATTACAGGGAAGTAAGTATTTGTGATTCCTGGTCTATTAACCAGCAGGATGCTGTGATTAACAGTATCAAAAATGTACAAATCCAGAAGAAGATTATTTACCCAGAGTCACAAGCCGTCAGCTGCCTTATTTACTACCTTATCAAGGGCTGTTTCAGAACTGTCTCTCTGCTTAAGCACTGACTGAAAATATTTAAAAAGGTCATTAGATGCAAGATGAGATTATAAGTGAGCTGCCACTGCCAGCTCCAGAAGTCTTCAGAGAAAGGACAAATTGGAAATAAGATGGCAGTTATTAAGTACTTCTAACACAGGTGTAATAGCAGCAGCAGACCTTAAACCTATGGGAGCAAGACCAGAGTTCTGAGACATTGATGAAACAGACAAACAGTAGAGAAGCTAAATTAGAGGAGCAGCAGGAATAAGATCCCTAACACAGGTCATAGGTCACGTCTGATGTACTGTACCAACTCAATCACAGCAACAAAAGTAAAAGCCAGAGAAGCTCCAAACTTTGAAAGCTGGAATGGGAGTAACTATTGTGAACCCTGGAAATAAATTCAGAAAGTGTATTTATTAATATGTTGTGCAAGAATTACATGAATGTTTCACTGTTCAGGAAAAGGAGGAAAGGCAGACTTATGAACTGGTTTGAGTTAATTTTCCACTGTTTAAGTTACAAAGGAAACAAGAAATGCAGTATTTTTAAGGCCTCTCTCAATTACACTGGAATAGAAGGGGAATTTTAAAGGGCTCCCTGTATTGGACTACAGATTTGTCTATTGCATGGAAAGGGAAGATGAACAATCAGCTCTATCTCTTTACATATGCTCAAGACGACATCTTCCAGACTTCATAGAACACTCTTCAGTTGTGGGTGGTGAGACTCAACAAAAGAGAAAATCAGTAACTTGTTTTAATGTCTCATTGTAAAGAGAAACAGAATCCTCGAATAAAACCAATTTAGCTACTTGAAATGGCGTTTTTGTGATCTCTTCCATCAAACAGATCTGGTCTGTGGTATCAAACAAATCTGGTCTGAGGAAGACCACAGTCCATTTACTATTACGAGATAGAGGGACTGCTTGGTCTAATAAGAAAATTCCCAGACCACAGGAATTGACTAGGCTGATGTGAGAGCTTTCATCTGTTAAGGATCTGAGAGCATGAATTCCAGTTAGCCATTTTAAAAGTGAAATGTGTTACTGATATCACAGTTAATAAAAATATAAAATGTACAGTATGTTTTTAACATACCCTGGGTAACCTGATACTCTGTTGTTTTGATATCACTAAGCCAGAAAAATACAGCTATAAATTTAATCTATTGAGAAATTAGTGATTATAGACAAAGTTAGACTCGATTCCTATTCTAGTGCCTTTGTATATTTTATTAAGAAATAACTAGTCAGTGTAGAGTATTCTGGTAAAATAAGTGAAAGGATAGTTTGTTTTTAAAGAACATGCTTTGGAAGTACAATGCTGTAGTCAGCTGAACTTTTACCCAGTTTTACCTGGCTTAAGCTTCAGGATTTTCAGCCCTTGCATCCCCCTGGGAGCAAGCTTTTAAAAACAGACAGTGCTTATTCTTAGTGATTAGAAAAAAAGGCCTTTTTGGGCAGACAGCTGCTCTACACATCTTCCTGCTCCTTCCTGGCCAAGGAGACTGTATTCAGCCAGAGTCTAGTTTAACCTTGCCAACAGTGAAGGTCAAACATCCCTGCAGAAAACCCTGTGTCATCTGGGTCTTGTGCAGTGCCTGTTGTCCAGTCTGTAACTAAACACAACTCCATGTACACACACAGGAAGATGGGGGTGGGGAAGGAGGAACTTTATGACTTTAAGAGAACTGCTGCCAAGCCCAAATGGTGATTACACATGCAGGAGGCCTGGGAAGGGTAAAAGGAAGTTGTGAAGGCACCTGTGATTCTCATTCGTTCTCCCCTGATGCTTTGCATTCCACCCATTCTGCTCCTATAAAACTTCTCATTTGATCCATCTCTGACATGAGGGTGAGGGCTACAGTAAATGCCAACAAGACCTCTTCTGGTTTCTTGGACCATGTGCATACCCCCACTTAATAAAAGCAACAGAGTGACAAACGCAGGCCAAGGGCTGTCAGGCTGTTGCCATGGTTACCTTAAAGCACTTTTGCAGATGTTATGCACTTCTTCAGTTTTTCTTTTTTTTTGTTCTCTGTTTCTGCTCCCAAACATCCACAAGCAACTGTTTTGAACCTGAAAGCCACACGGCAGCTCCCAGTGGAATTGTGGGGCTCGGCAACCATTTCTTCAAAGACTGCCTGGCTGGAGACCAGGGGCCCAATTTTGATAACCTAGGTAAGGGCAAGGGCAAAATGCGAAATCGTTGTCCCAGCGCTAGAGGAGCGCCTTGTCCCAGGAGAGTGCTTTGGAACAAAAACAGGGCCAAGCGCCAACAAAATGTAGTGAAATTAGTTTGCACTGACGCAGGTGTCCACTCCTGTTCCAGGGGGACCCATGTGTCTCTGGGTTTCTGTTCCAATTCAGCTCTTACTGTGATATACCAGCTGGTTACTGGCTTAATCCAACAGCTTCTCTCAGTTCTCCAGATGTTGCAGACACACCTTCTCTCCAGGACCAGAATTGTTTGTTTTTTTTAATAATAGGTTCAAATGTATGCAAGGAACAACATAAAACTTATATTTAATTTGTCATTCATAGTTTTCACTTTGCTATAATCCGTTTAGAGGGCACAGTGCATGACACATGACATTGCCCACTCACAGCAATAAAAGGAAAGTCATCACTATGATATTGCACCCTCTAGATTTCTGTCCAAGTGTTACTTAACAGCATATTTACATTATCATATGTTCTTCTCTATCCATCCATTTTCTAATCCCTTCATCAAGCTCAGTGCTGTGGGAGGCAGGTAACAGGCACAAGGCTGGGTACACCCTGTTTGTGACAGAAGTCCATTGTAGGCACCCATAGACACAGATACGCTCACACTCACACCAGGACCAACTTTCCCAGAGTTAATTAACTACATACTACATAATGAATAATACTACTTTATAATGTAATAATAATTATACAGTAGGTTGTTGATTTTACAAGTGATCAGTTGCATATACACTTACTAAATTTAAGCACGGCTAAATTATATATGTGTATATCCACATAATTAACAGTTTCAATACCAATAATTACATAACTGTCTTGTGTGCAATATTTTTTAAGTTAAATAATTCATTTTAAATGCAATTTTCAGTTGGTTATTTTAAGTTTACACAATTTTGCTAATTGTAGCAGCCTTAAATAAATGCACCTATTTATGATTAAATTCTACATAGAAGATTGGATTAACTGAACATGAAGAAGCCTTATATTAAAATGAACTATGTGTTCATGGCAACAATTCCTTTTTGTCTTCTAGAAAATGGAGGTAAACAATAAAAAAGAAAAAGAAATTCTGGGATATACAATCAGAAGCATTAAAGGAATGTTGTTGAAATTATACACATTTAGTATGTTCTGTATTCTAAATTGTGGTGATTATTTTAGTCTAAAAATATATTACTGCTCTGTAATCAGTCACAAGAGCAATCAGATATCTTCCCAGGCTTAAAGGAATGTCCTACTCTTATAGAAGCACATAACTGAATTGTTATAGTCTTAAACATGAATAGATTATGATGTGAATTGATTCAAGAATTCAAATCCTCAGAGGTGTTAATTCTGACATCATCATTATAAACAATGAAACACAAGCCCCAGAATCAATGAGGGCGCAATGGGAGACACTTTTTTACCTAAGGTTGTAGGTGTCCGCACCAATAACCCTGACATTTTTTGTCAAAGCTGGACTCTTTTAGGATTCTGGTCGAGAAGACAGTAAGACCACTAAACTACTGTACTAGCAGCCAAACAAGCTAGATGGACCGAATACCTTCCTCTCTTTTCTAACCTATCCTATGTTCTCACTGAAAAGAGCATATCCAGTTTCTGTTATGTAATCAGAATACATCCCACCTCCTGTATGGACGCTAACTACTCCTCAGGGAGCAGCATACAGTTTCACTTCGCACTGGATAGGAAGTTAACATTTATCACAGTATCTAAGAAGCAGCTTGAATCACTAATTATCACATATTAATTATATGTAAAGGTTTAATAGAGGCTCGTAAGAAAAATGACAACAGCATGATCTAAAAGCAAATAGATTTACTTTGCAGTAAATGAATGGGGTAAAATAAGAAAAAAATAAAAAGCTGCGAGAGTGATCTGCTGAATCAGTGTTTAGGCATATGCTTTCAGAAAGTCAATATCTGTTGAAGTACTGAAGCCTTCTAATACCATTAAAAATAGTACAATTTAATTGAATTTGTTATATTGTGTTTGTGTTTACTGTGTTTATTTTTTACATTCTATGAAATGAGGGGCTTTGATTTTCTTTAGATTCCATAATGCAGAAAAATGAATATCAGAGTTTATCTACAGTCACATGTGCTAAACTGACAGATTAAACAGAAATGTTTTGGTTTTCTGTATAGCTGATTAGTTTTTGCTGGCTTATCAGTCATTTCACTTGCCACTGAAATGAAATCAACCTGTCGGCAGATGAAGAGGCTGTATATTCGTGTTATGGCTAATGACTGACAGCGCTGTTGTCTGCTGCTCCCTGGATTAGTCTTGTTGCTCATCTGAACTGACACACCAAGCTGAGGTGCTCATGGATAAAACAGGTGCTTCTTTTTATAGCACATGTGCTCAGGACCACATTTTTATTGTCAGCCTTCAAAGTGGCTGCTGGCATTTAATGTGATTAGCCATCCAAACTGGTGTCATTTGAGAGGACTAGGAAGTTTGCAGTGTAAGGCTGTAATTTTTTGAGTGTCTCACAATTGATTTCAGCACGAAGAATTTTTCTCAATCACAATATTAGGGACCAAAAACTTGTTTTTCAAGATAGATAAATCCTTTATTTTAACATGGAAGTTTACTGCGGATTGTCAATTCTAAAGAAGAAAGTTATGATAAAAGAAAGATGTGTAACAAGACAAAACCAGCAAACCTTTTCTGCTCGAGCTCATAATTGCAAACTTTTGAATCCTAAACCAGTCTCTATGTGAGTTTGTGGTTTGCTACTAGATGTTAGTTGGCTTGTACTTTCAGGTGGCCAAATGAATTGTATCTAAGACAGGGGGCACATTGTGAACAAGACAGTGCTGTAACTGTGAACCATGAGAGTCCTTTCTAAACACTAGTGTGAAGATTCCCTTGTCATTCTTATGAGGAATGTTATAACCCTGATTAACTTGGGTTCTTTATCCTACAATCTTGGCAAGATCTCAGTCAAAGTGTAAAGGGAATAAATCCCTTTTTCCATGGGAGTTTGTGTAATGGAACGATATGATCTGAGTGCACTCTTCTCATGTGAACAGCATGCCTCATGTGAAGACGACATTTTGGCTGACTCTTTCTGATATTTCTCAGTGGCCATTTGGTATTCAGGCTAGGAGAAGAGAAGGAAGAGCTCAGATCTATCCACCGATATGTCCTTCAGATACAGAGAGGAAAGGAACTGTGACAGATGCAGAGGCCCCACACAGCAGAGATGAGGGGAAGCTGTATAACAATGGGTAGCTCAGAGGGCCTTCTTTGTTGTGATGACTAGTGCTTCAGCCTTTCCCCCATGAGAAGGAGCATCTCAAGATCGCAATGGGGGATCACACAGAGGTCGCCTGTCCCCTGAGTGTTATCAAGCCCTGAACTGTGGTAACAGCAGACCTTTCCTCTTGATTTTTTCACCATCTGAGAAGATCTGTGTCAAAGCCCCGAGAATAAAGAGTCTCTTTCTTCCTTCTCTGCCATCTGAAAATCCAATCTAAGGACCCATGTAATCAGACACTCTGCTAGCTCTGGTTCCTCAGATAAGGCTTTTTTTCCCCTCAGTCTCTCTCACTCTCGCTTTCTTTCCCTGTCTCTCCCTTTCTCTTTTTTTCGGTAAATCCACAGAGTGCTGATCATTTGCAGTGCAGGTGTCTAATTTTCATTAAAATTGCAAATTGAAGTGGATGCTTGATCTGATAACAAAGGGACTGTCGAAACCCAGGAGTCTGTTTTCAGACTCCAAAGACAGAAAGTAACACACTCTACAAGAGGGATGCTCTAGTGCCAGTAAAAAATTGTGAACGTGGATTTGTTCTGGGTCCAGTTGTACACACAGAGGAGAGGAAAAGTACCAAAGGAAAATTGCTCTTAGCAAGGTCGTGCTCATTGTTCATGATTGATCATCTGAAACTGTATTATTGAATCCTTAACAGGTTATAATTCTGATAACTGTTTTAATTGTGCGTGTAGTCAAAGAAGAACAAAAAGGTCGCGATTTGATATCAACTCACACAATTCTAAAATATATACAATGCCTTGAAAAAATTATTCACCACCTTCCTATCATGTCCCATTGTGTTGAATTACAAATAATGTATATACATTTTAAAGGAATACTCCCTGTAAGAACATTCTTCACAAATATCTGTCAGATGCTTAAAACATCTAATTAATTTAATTTCCATAATGTTCATGAAATAAGCATGGATGTCTATGAAACTGATCTTTATATCATAATTTACATAAAATGTATGGTACATAAACAAAACATAACAAAATCAATCATGCTTTTTCACTAGCTAACAGCTGCAGGCTTAAGGTTATGAATATGTTATTCCAAGATACCCAGATTGAGTGACAAAAAGTGTGGTACAATATCAAGACATAAAAGATTAAACAAGACAGTTTGGAGACATTTCTCATCGCCATTACGGGTGGTTAAATGTGAATAGATGTAGCAGCATATTTAACATAATATCTTATATCAATAAAAGCGATCTCTGTTGTATTATTTGATGTGAACACATATAAATGTAAACTGAAAATCAGTGATAAGTGAATGATTTATTTACATTATAACTGAATAGTCTCCTAAGGATAATGCAATAGAAATATTGTTATTCAAAAACAAGTTTTAGAAGCCAAAGTTTAAGGTGCTAGATGCATAGAACTCCTTATGAAAAGCTGCATAAAATATTATTTGCCTGTTAAGTGTCTTTGGCTTTCCAATGTATCCCATAAAAAACAACTAATATTTTTTGGGGTGTTACATAACACTGTCATATCCTGTTCTACAGTATATGTATACTCTTAAGTTTCCGCAGAACAATTTAAGGTTCAGATTTCAGTATTGAAGTGCATAAGCTGTAATAAGACAATAATGTCATACAAAGGTAGTTGTAGTATTTCTATTATAATCTTTTTGTATCAGCATTAAAATTAATCTGTTTTCAAGGGCCTAAATAGAAATTCTGTGTCCCTGCACTGCAGATACCAATCGGAAGAATGAAAAGGCAAGAAAACAGCTGTGGTTTGCAGTTGTCAACCCACAGTGAAATTTCACACTGGATTTTTGGCTAAAAATCCAAATAGACAAACAGGATTTGCTCATCATTAAAACATTACAGAGGTTTTTTTTGTAGTGAGGAACCTACCAATTACATAAGCCTGTGAAATGTCTCGCAGCTGGGATTTCTCTCTTTTTCTCATTGTTCAAACAAGCAGCTGAATCTCTTCTTTTTAAAAAAATGAGAAATACCCTATAGATTCAAGACACAGATGGCTTTTCACCAAGAGTTACACATTCTTACCTTGTTAGTAATTTGTATTCTGTAGCCACAGAACTGTAAGTCATTGATACTATAAGTCCTCTGCACTCGGCAGACCCAACGGAAACACATGAGGTTACCAGCAAATCTAGTAGATACAATATGCTGTGTTTGTAAAAGAACATACTAGATGACTGATGAAAAACTAAATACAACCACAATATGAAAAACATTTAAGAACCACATGTCACCGTTGCCCTCTATTCCTTGCCAAGAAATTATAGTCATACCATGATATAATATATATTTTTTTAAATGTAAAGTAATGTTAATACCAAAACATGCTAATTAAACATTAGATGTTTTGAAAGGGATATATCCTTGGTTCATTTTGGTAACTAAATAATCTTTAAACTCAAACGTATATATAAATCAGCTCTTATGTAATAGAGTGAGTATTGGCCGCTATGATTCCTATGCTGTGAATTAATTGTTTAAGAGTTGTTTTCTGTTGTGTGCTGGGTGTAAAGAAGTCAAAATGCATTTTCTATCCATTTTCTGAGCCAAGGAGATTTATATCTGTTCTTTGTATTGTAAAATCCATTACATATCACGATATGTGTTTTAAAAATAAAATTATTTGCTTTATTTATTTTTTATATTAGTATTTTTATGTAGCCTCCGGAATGTAATTTAATAATATGTATACTGTATGTGTTTAACATTTCTTTTTCATTTTGACTTGTTTGTTTTGAGTTATCTATGAAAAAAATGAATTGAAATCAAACATTGGTTCTTACACAGTAAGTAACAGTAGTAGTGGTTAAGGCTCTGTACTCATAAATGGAGGGTTGCATGTTCCAATTTCAGCTGTAGCACATGCACTCAGATTTCTCCAGTAAGATGTGTTGTGGCACAAATAGGCATACATGTAAAATGCTTTGGATAAAAACACCACCCAAATCAGGTACTAGAAAACACAGATTAAAATATTTCTAGTGATTGCATTATCAAATCATTGCATGGATCAAACATATTGCACTTTCCTGCTGTTGACTCAGTTCTTCAAATCCTAATCAAAGTCATGTGTTTGCACAACCTGTGCTATGTGATTCAGAGCAACACTCATCAGTCCGAAAAAGCTGACAAGAGAATTTGTTTCCTCTTTTATTTTCCAATGTTAAAGTACAGATGGCAAAGCCTAGATCTCCTTTTTTTCTGTCCAACCACACTGGACAAAACCTTGTTCATACCCTTAGCATTTCTGCTGTAACTCACTTTCATCAGCCAATGTTTGAGCACAGCTGGAGTATGTTGAATGCACCTGGCAGTTTGTGCCCGGTGTTTCTAGATTCTCACGACACTTTGCCATTGGAAGAGACCGGTGGCACTGCGATCAGCAGCAGATGTTATTTTAATATGAGAAGGCAATGCGTGACTATTGATTTTAGGAAATCCTTGTCTGAATTAATCACACTCCTTTTTCAGCCTTAGTAGAAATCCTGTTCTCAGCTCCATTGTGTCCAAGAGACATATCTGGTGCTTATGTTAAGCCGGTCTCTTATACTGCTCGTTATCTCCCCTTGTAAGCACACACAAAAACTGCATGTTTTATGGAGTGAAAGGAAAAGACAGCTTGATTAATGGGAACCAGCAAAATCAGAAATAACTATTCAAGAAACTATGCTATTTGTATAGTGTCTTTCACTTTCTGTCTTAACTCAGGGACCTAACAGAGTCGTATTTGTTAAGTTTATCATGATAAGACACAAAAGAGTCTGAACGTGTAATAGGTGAAGTCTTGTGTCAGCAATGGGGCAGTAGCAAATTTCTCCAAGGTCAAATCTTTAACACCAACACCAAGATCAACTCAGAACTAAAGGCTTTTGATTGCAGAGCTTTGCAATACTAGTCTTCTGGTTTCTGTTTAGTTGTAGAATTTGGCAAGATAATAGGGAGAGGAGATTGGAAGCTTCTATCTGAGCTGTCTGGCTGAATAGTGCAGTTTGTTTTACAACAATTGCACTTGTGTAGCACTTTTATTCGATAGGATCCCACAGTGGTTCACATATAGGAGAGGACCCCTGAAGGTAGCTGACCTACGCGTTGTAGCCATTGTACTGTACATCAGTAGCTACATTCCATCGCAGAGCTATTGAAGAAGAGAGCAATTACCAATTTAATTAAGGGAGAATTTTGAACCCAGAATGGAATTGGGATCTACCTAACTTCTGTATTTCAGACGCAGGAATTGTCATTCATGACTGCAAAACAAGAAAACAATAAAGCTATGAAAAATAATACAAATTGGGAATCAGTAACACACTACTATGAGCACACTTGTCCAAGCTGGTCTTATTTATTAAAGAAAGTGGTGCATGTTAAGACTTTAACCTGATATATTACTTACCCTTTCTTAAAAAGAGAACTAATTGGTTGCTTTTGTCAACAAACTGTTCATATTTGCAAACTGATAAGGCAGTTAGAGTTTGCAAAGAAATGATCCTGGTACAAGGGAGTGGTTCATTAAGAAAATCCACTTCAATAGCACCTTGCTGTTATCATTGGAAAATGGAAACAATGAATTGAGATTTGTTAACTTATTAACTCACAGCATGGTTTTACCTTTCACAAGTGGAGCAGAACATTATCTTGTGCAGTTCAGGGGTTTGGAATGGAATAATAGGCTTGATTTGAAAAATAAGCTGATTGTATACAACCACAGGTATGTAGTTTGTTTGTTTCGAGTTTCGAGATTATGCAGTTTCTGGCTTTGTTGTTTTTCTTGCCACATTACAGAATAGCACCGCATAACTTTTAAAAATCCATCCAAGTCAACGATATTCCCAATTGTGGAATTGTTTTGTCTTTTGGCAGATCTAAAGGTGTTACGGTCATTCAGGTTGATTCTTTACTTCTCATAGCAACTTAAAAAAGACGGCGAACAAGAGGAGACCCTCTAGCCAATTTGGTAGTTTAATAGCTAAGGGAATCTGAACAGTTTCCTGTGAATATAAACCCCATTAGGAATAACCATGGCCACGTTTCCCATTAAAAAGCTCTTAGAATGAAATCAGACAGCCTTGGTTGAAGATCTGACCACATGAGTAGCAGTATTCTCTTTGACAATGCCTCTTCCAGGACTGTGGATCTCAATTTTAGAGAGCTTGATAATGTCAAGATAGGCAAAGATCCAGATGCCAGGGAAAGGAGTGGGGTTTTTCCCAACAAAGCATCTAGATCTTTTCAGCAGAGGTGAGGCCAGCCTCAGCAAATGGATCTGTTTCCATTGCTGGGAGAGGCCAAGGTTATCTGTCATTGTTTAACAGGAGTACAACGTGAGATCAAGCAATGTACTTGTTCAGAATAGTGGACAATGAACAGGAAATCTGTCTACAGAAACTATCCACACCTGGACCCTCTCAAAACATGTGGAAAGAAAATGCCTAGAGAGCTTTGCGGGCAGAGTGTGTACATAAAAGGGTAGGGTTGAGTTTCATACAAGGCGTCAGCACTGTTTGTGGGAAAAAAAATGAATTGCAGTCACTTTTGAAAGGAATCCAGTACTTGGACCACAGCCACCTCTGTGGGAAGTTCGTCCCACCCCTCTCACCACCAGCCACTACTCTCTGTGTAAAGATTTGTTTCCTGTGCTCCATCCTAAATGAATTCCCCTTTAGTTACCTGTTGTAACTCAGCATCCTTGTTGTGTTATTCAGACAGAACTGGTTCCCCAGGTTGACCCTGTTCATATCTCTTAAAATTGTATATATTTGGATGAAATATCTTTTGAATCTGCTTTGTTCTATACTGAAGATATTTAGTTATTCACAAGTTCTTTAGTTCTTACCTGTTGCTTTTTTTCAAGCTCTTTCCAAGACATTTTATTTTGTGATATTATGTTGATATGGCATCATAACCAATACAAAACCTTTTAATTAAGGTATCATTAGTACATTGAAAAGCTTCAAAACAAGTTCCCTTGATTTAGATTCCTCTCTTTTTGCTGGCAGGAGGGGTCAGGAATGGAAGAGCAGAGTGGTTGTTAAGCGCAACTTTCAAATTAGTTGCGCGGCAGACTAGTCTGCATCTCAACGTGTGTTGTGTTGGAAATATAGGGAATGACAAGCTGGAGATGACTTTACAGGCTCATTGGAGGGATTCATGTTGTTTATTTTAGCTGATTACTATATAGGATGTTTCTGATTACTGTTGTTTGTTTCGGTTGATCACTGCTATTTTAATTAACTTAAAACCAATGCATTAGTACTTAAATGATCATATAAGGGAGGTTGTCTTTTAACCTTACATAATATATATATATATTTGTTTAATGCATTATTACTGTATGTGACTGTATAGGGGTGGACTTGATTAATTTGACTATTTGTGACAGTTCTCTGCAGCCTTATTTTCTCCCCATGTGGGTTTTCTCCTCCAGTCTTCCAAAATGTGCCTGTATCTCTGCTGTGGTGAACTGGAGTTATGTCCGGGGTGTAGTCCTGCCTTCTACCCTATGCTTCCAGAAAAGGCTTTCCAGTAGTACAAGTACACACAACTAATTTTAACAAAAACAACCCATACTCAATAACGGCTCATTTATATTCAACAAAATGCCACATCTGTACCCAGTGACATCAAGTACATTATGCTTATACAAAGCTTTTTTCTGGAAATATGATATGAATATGTCTGCCCAGTTGCAAGTCTTTTTTGTAAGTTTTGCTGCTCTTTCTGTGTTTGCCGCTGCTTTGTATCTGCAAATCTAACTATAGTTATAATCTACTCTGGTAGATTTATACCAGGTAGAGCAATCAACCTGTAGAGCAGATTATTTTGGTATACGACTGCTTACATCACCACAGGCAGTGGCAAGACCAATTGGTGTACAGTATAGTGTCTCAGTTCTATCTGCCTTTTATGAATACCCATAAATTCTACAATTTATGGGTACTGTACATCTACCATCATCATTGATAGCTGAATATCATAGTTAAAGGTCCATGCATACAATCTTAACTACCACCAGGAAATAGCACCACAGCTCTAAGGGATTTATTAGGTTTAAACTCTTCTAGTTCATTTTCAATTTTTTTCTCATTTTTTTCTCATATTCACTTCCAATGAATTTAAACGTTTATTCTTACATAAATTCTTATGTAAGAGTATTGAAAAAAGAAGTCTTGCTGAATGCATACACTTCTCATCATATTGGCAGCTAAATTGCAAATACAAATAGGCCTGCAGAAATTCAATATGAATTTGAAAGTTTGTGTTAAGGTTCTTAAAAATTGACCAATAGTTTATTGGTATTTAGCAATTGTAACCAACAGAGGCTTTGCAGCACATGCAAATACATTTGTTACCTATAAATTTAGAATGTATACAGGTAAGATGCTTTTAAATAAAAGCTGAAATAGGTATTTGGTTGCTGGATGAAAAGAATCCACTTCTTTCCATATCATTGTTCAGCAAGTACAACAGTATTTTGAAAGAACTAAGAGCAACTGTGCGCCTGGAGAAAAGAATGGACAGTTTAGGACTTTGGTTGCCATGGAAACACTGTAGCCTACAGATCTATGTCTTCTGCAAACACACACAAGTAATTTTAACAAAAACAACCCATACTCAATAACGGCTCATTTATATTTGACAAAATGCCACATCCGTACCCAGTGACATCAAACAACCGATTACAAAAACATTTTTGTATATTTCCCAGTGACATTTTCTGATATTTTTTTAATTTTTGAATTCCATATCGGTGCTCCAAGCTGGGTCGCAGTCTCTGCTTTGGCTTTCTGTGCATTGTTAAATTTGTGAATGAGAGCTGAGTGGGTTGGTACAATGATGTGAGATGTCGCAGGGTCTGTGTTGGTCCAGAAACAGACAGCAGTCCTTTACAGCCCATCTGTTTATTGGCAAAGGGCAGTCTGGAAATCACAGCTCACTGAAGAATGTATAGACAACACAAAGAATCAATTATAAGTCTGTACACACAGAAAGGGCTTTATTGTGACAAACATATAAAGGCCGCTTGTCCTTTCAAGTATTGTTTTTGAAAAAGTATTTTTTCTTATCTCTCTCCCTCTTTTCCCAGAAAAGTAAATCTGCAAAATAATGAAAATCCTCTGCTCTAGTGGAAGACATACAAATGGTTGTGCGGGATTTGAAAATTATTCTGATAATGAAGAAACACCTCCAAAAAAACACAGGATGTAGCCTATGGAGTAAAAGCATTCCAAAAGCATAAAATATGTAGAACACGAATCAAGTTTATGCAGTGAGTGCTCTCAGCCTGTATACCCTTCCCCTCAGACTGCAAAGAGGAAAACTGTTTTCAAGACAGAAAGTGCCATTTTTTTCTCTGCTGAACAAGGAGATAGCAGCAGGTTAGATTGCCTGTTCAGGACTCAGACTCAAAATAGGTGAAGGCTTTGATCAATTGCAATCAATAGTGTAGGTTAAGCTGTTAAAATGTCAGGCCACTTAAAGAAGTGTTTCTTATCTCATTGTGTTCTGTGCAATAACTTGTTTGATTTATGATTTAAGATTAGGTAGAACCTCTTTTATTACAGAAAATATACTGGACTATAAGGTACTGAGAGATCACCGAGTTTGAATCCAGAGTTAAAGTTGAATACACAGTAACAATTGCGCAGGGTATTGAAGTTGTGGTTCGCCACTGAAACTCATTTTCGTTACATTTCTCATTTGCTCACAACTTGCCAAGGACAACTTGCCAAGGCAGGTGTAAGGTATAATGGATTGTTTCTTGTTCAAAAACACAATTTTCTTGTTTGTTCTGTTACTCAGATTCTGCATACTGTATGTCACTGAGGGAAAACACTTAAAACTAAGATTACTCTTAACCTTTGGCACACAAACACATCAGTAACTGGCATTGGTTTAGAAAAAGTTTTGTGATTCAGAGATCTGTCAACTGATATTTTTGTAAAGAAAGGGGAGCAGCAGTTACAAAACAATTTTTTATACTAAAATTAAGATGAAGGATGATCCGATTCAGTTCATGTAGAGATGAATAGTTGGGTGAACCATTACATCTTTGTGTTATGGGTTTTAAAGTGTAAGAAATACCTGGAGTTAGAGTGGGTAAAAAAAACAACAGAAAGAGAAATCATTTGAAGAGGTACTGTATGTACTTTTCAATGCACTGTGCCAAAAAATTCACAAGGGACAACACTGGAACATAGTTATGAGCTTCTTTACCAGGTGTGTTAGTGTCATATTCTTTAAGCAAAGACTAAATATCTAACATGGTAAAAAAAAAAGAAATGAAATGCTGCTTTGTGTACATTGGCTTCCCAGCACAGATGAAACTGGACTGTATGTGTGTGAGCTTGTCTTTCTTTGTGTGTGTTCTCCCTGCCTGTGCCATTGGAACAGCAGCAGCTGGGAGACTGCTGCTCACACACCAGGTGGGACCTTTTACACTCAGTGCTACATCAGCCCAAAGTTTGAGGAACATGATACCAGATTTAAAATAGGCGTAACTCTCTTGCTAGTGTGTTACAATATCATATTAGCAAACTAAGAATTGTTCCTATTGAAGGTCTCAAAAAAATGTTTCTGCAGTTTCCCAGACCTGACTGTATTTGTGATCTGGTTTCACTTGTGGGTTTTTATCATTTTATATGATATATATTCACAAGTGCTTGTGGCACACCTCTAAACACTTCAAAATTTTAAGGTTTAGCAGGGTCTTCAAGAAAGTAGTGTTTATTTTTTATTTAAATCATTTCATAGAGCTGCTCTATCTAGGGTGTTGTTTGTGCAACTGGAACAGAACATGTGAGGGGAGTTTTTATTTTTATCCCGCTCCTGCATGACTGTTTGAATTCAGATTTTGAAGATGAAACAAATCAATTTTCCAGAAAGCTTTGGTCACAACTGGACCTGGTTTAACAATCATTCATTTGAGATTCAGCCTTTTTCGGTGTACGATATGAGCATGAAAGAATCTGCATTATGAAACGGCCAATTATTTCTACTTTTTAATTTGGTGTTGATCCAATCCAACAAGAATCTTTACACTCAGACATGTTGTGTCTGACTGTAAGAAAAATATATTCTAATATTAATCAATTTTTAGGAAATATTGCTGCACCATAATCTTCTTTGTCCCAAGCCTGAAAGATCTGAAGACCTCTCATTTATTACTGTAAAGGGCAGGTACATGAGAATTATCATACTCTCTATTCATGTATTTCCTTAAAAGCAGATAACACACCTTTAAAATATTGTAACGCATACGGTCACTGTTGCAGGTTGTTCGAGCCGGCTTACCAGCACGGTGACGTCACCGTCCTGTGAATAGCAGAGACCGCAGCCGTCGGGCTGACAGGAGATTTCCCTTTAACTCAACTGGCTGGGTCCCTGTTGAGTGATGCCCGAGGCCTGGGTTTGAGTCCCCATCAGTGGGGGGACCGACCTGAGGGCACATACCTACGTGAACCCGAGAGCGCTACAATATTTAAAATGGCCTAAGATAAGCATTATCACTACAGGGCTCATGTGGTTATATTGGTAGTCTTAAGACAAGATAGTCTGCTTAAACACACTTGAACAGCTACAGTATTTTCAAGTTCAGGTGCTTGTGCCTGCTGTAATGTTCAACTATACCTCTCAGTCTTCAGGATGGTCTTCATAAGGAAACAAACCAGGGTCAATTCACCTTGAAAGTTTCTTGTTCATTTTTTTGAACCTCAAAGAAGAACCTCCTGGATGGAGGGTTTATCTGAGAACTTGTTATCCAGTCATTTGATTAACAAAACCAATATCTACTATAATATAAAAATGAAAAGATATTTCATGGGATAATATCTGCATTCTTTGTCAGGTCAAGGAAGTTGTAGGTTCAGAGAAGAAGTAATGTTTTTACAGAATAAAATGCAGAGTACACTCATGAAACGTTAAGGCAAGTATACTATTTTACATAAATAATACTTGAGTGGTAATATGTCAGATTAAATTACTTGCTGTTCATAATTAGAAATTTGGTTTCGTTTTAAGATAATAAAGCTAGGTGCTTTGCACAGAGACCTCAGTTTTCTGAGCAATCTGAAGTTCAAAAGATATAAAAATGCCTTCAGCCTATAGCACAATTTCAAAACTGTGTTACTGACTAATGGCTACAAATTAGATTTGCTCTGCTGGCTGGCTTTCTTCCACTGCCGGACAAGGCAACCACTTTTCCTAATTACTGGTTAATAGTGACTACTTTATTGCATTCAGATAATCTGCTGAATTAATCTTCTTCTTATGAGAAAGGAGCAGTTCAGTCTGACTGATACAAGGAGGTGCTGACAGACAAAGAGAGACTCTAGGGATTCTGATATCAGAGCACGGAGTGGATTTCCCAATCATCTCCAAGTTCACATAATCCCATGGTGTGGATTTAGCAGCTACTCAATATTTGGTGGTGATCTAATACTAATTATCATGAGGTCAGCTACAGTCAGGAAAAGGAAATAAGGCAAGGCAGACCTCTTAACTTCTTAAAGCACAGTTGTTGAACTTTAAACTATTTTTTCTCATTTATCTGATATGTTTACTAGTTCCCTGTCAAAGATATTTTTAATTGTGCATCTGCAAGAGAGGCATTATTTTTCTGAAATAAATTCAAAGGGTCTGAAATCAGCTCTAGTAATAAAGAATATCTCCCACAAAGTAAAGGAACTCAGCCTCATTGGTCTTGAATAGAGGAAACTATGAAACTATGAGGAGATGAGGAGAGGACTTGTTGAAAGTATTTAAAATTTTGGAAGGGATGAAATAATCAACCCAGAGGGCTGCTTCGGCCAATAGTGATAAAAAGATCAAAGACAGAAAATAAGAGAGGCTATATTTACAACAGATAAATATAAAGTGTCATAGTGGTTGGGAACAAATTCTCCAACCAGGTTGTTAAAGCTGATTCTCAGGACCTCCTCAAGAAATGACAGGATGAGATACTTGTATCAGTCAACTAGTAACACCAAAATTGGTCCACAGCCTTCCTCCATTTGTAACCATTATTATGAGTTTGTATTCTTTTAATTTTATTTCATTGAGACTTCAAGATCCTAGTAACTCAGCACAATGAAGTATTGAATGTTGCATTAATAATGTTATGCCTTTAGCAATGTTTTGCAATAACTCCATCCACTGTCTGTTTCCTCTGCTCTGTGCCAGATGGCTCAGTACTTCTAAATTATTTTGTAATGGTGTCTGAGTCTCGCATCCCCAGCCTTTACATTAAGTGATTTAGTGAAAACCTGACAGGAAGCCAAACAAAGTGGAATAAGGTAAGTGATGTGATTGTCTCCTTCAGCCTTACTTTCTCAGTTCCAGTACTGTGAAAGCATTACTATATTCTCATGGCTTACATTCTTATGTGTAAAAGTATAATATGATATCATAGTATGGTATGCTTTGAAGTGTACTTTGAAACTGTACAGATGATGTCCAATTTAATAGTTTAAAATTTCAGGAAAGCAGCTTTTGGAGGAATGATACAGAGCCTAAGAGAAGTAGGATGGGATGGGATAGATGTCGAATCAGTGAAAAATGGATGACATCATTTCTAAGAGATTCAGCTTGAAGCACACAACAGATTTATTCCAAGAGTGAGTAACGCAAAAGCTAAAAAAAAATGCATCCCAAATGGTACAACAAAGAAAAACTAGAAAATTATAAAAGGAAGATGTGTTTCACGAAATGATTAGAAAATAACAGTAGGGAATAGGATAAACTGAAAGCATGGGTTTAAGGGACACTAGACCGGCAAAAAGAGAAATTGAAATGATTACTGCAATGCAGGCTAAAATAAATAAAACGTTCTTTCAGTACTACAACAGCATATAAACTATAAAGGATGAAGTAAAATGTATTAGGATGACAATGGGAACTGTCTGGACAATGAAAGGGAAATGTCTGATGTACTAAATGAGTAATTCATGTGTTAACTAAAGACGAAGTCAACTATAGCAGTAAGTCAAAGATATTTATTAAGTAGTGTTACCATAAAAGGGCTCAAGATTCCAAAATCCCTAGGGACTGATAGTATCTAAACGACTGTACTCGGGGAAATGAGAGATGGTTATTCGGAGGCCTGACAACTCTTCCAACAGTCCCTCCAGACAGGGGTAGTACCCAGGCACTGGAGAATTGCTAATAAAGTTCCCATCCATAAGAAGGGTGACAAAACTAACCCAAGTAATTATAGTATTACTATTACATGTAATGTTACAAAAAGAATTATTAGAACTAAAATTACACAATTACCTATATGGAAATAACATTTGAGAGAGCTGTCAATATGGATTAAGAAAAGATAGGTCATGCCTGATGACTTGTTAGACTTCTTTGAACAATTAACAACAGTAATGGTTACGCACAAATAACTGATATATGGTGTATTTAGATTTTCAGAATAATATTCATCATAAAAGATTGCATCTCAAATTACAGACAGTAGATATTGAAGGAAATGCATGCATTTCATAATAGATTAATAAATAGAAAACAGTAAAGATAAAAGGTAATATTCATAGAGGGGTGATGTAATTAGTGGAGTACCACAGGGATCTGTATTAAGATCACTTTATTTATTTATTTTGAGATATCATTTACATCTTACAGATAGCGTGGGGAATTAATTGAAAAAGCAAAAAGATGTAAGGATACACAGTTAAAAGAGTAGGGATATTGTGCTAAAATTACAGAACATCTCATACTAGCCAGGCCTCATTTAGAATTATATGTAAAATTTTGGTCACTAGAATTTAGAATAAATACTGTACTGTAGCTCTGGAATCAGTTTTGAAAAGAGCAACCAATTGCATTCTGCAATTTAAGGGAATACCTTCTCTGACTGACTGAAGGAACTGAACCCCTTTTAGTCTTGAACAACTACGAGCGGACCTGACATACATATTCAATATCCTCACAGGCATTGACAAAGTCAACCAATCAGATTTCTTCGGAATCAATAGTGAATCATGAACCAGAGGACACAAGTGTTAATTACAAACGCATTCAACACCTTCATGGTCATTTTTTTTATTGTGGCCTTGAGGCCCTGTATGTGTGGAGTTTGCTTGTTCTCTTGGTGTTTGTGTGCCTGTGCACCCTGACCTTTCCACAGTATTTTGATCAGCAATTCTTAAGTTGCCCCTTTCCTGTGGCTTTGTGATGGACTGGAGTTCAGGGTAAAATAAAAACCTAACCAGCATCAGCTGACATTTCAGTTACTAAGGGAAAAGTATTTTATTTTTACAGAAATATGATCATTCAGAAGGCAGAATATCCACAGTAATGTGAAGCATGCTTACATGAGAACTTACAGAAGTACTTTGCTTTAAATTTAGTATGCTACTTTCAGGTTGGTATGGTGGCTCAGTGGTTTAAAGTGCTGCCTTGCAGCCCTGGGGCCCTTACTTCAATTTCTGGGATGCTAGCTATTTGAAATTTTGTATGTTCTCCTCGTGTTTGCGTACGTTTAATCCAGGTGCAGCGGTTCCCTCCCACAGTCCAAAGATATACAAGTGTAACCCACTTTGGATAAAGCACTTAGGAAATGGATGGATTTTACCTACTTGTGTTTGATATTGCATTACTAGGTCAGAATCATATTAAATGTTTCTTCACTTGTAAAGAAACGGAAAATTACAAATCTGCACATACATTTTTTTCTCCTTTTTTTGCAAATATGAGGAATGCGTTTAACCCATCTTACTCTTTGGTAATTTAGTGGACAATCTAAAACTTCATTCAACCATTTCTTAAAAGAGCCCACAGTATGGGCAACAACCACCAGACCAACCTGACTAACAAAGGTAGCCTGTTTGTTTTCTGAAGTGCTCACGCATTGCTGCAGAGCTGGGAACGTGGGAGAAGAGCTGGAAGTTGTAAGCTGTAAAACAAGAAACACAAACAACCTCAAAAATTTAATCACAGAAGGACAAGGCTAGCACAGTCCTACTTGAAACATAAAACATCATCAAAATATTAAATAAAACAATTTCTAATGGAAAGGAAGACTAGAACCTGATTAATGGATTCAGAGAAAAGCTTTAATTGGATTATCTTGAATAGATATTTAAGCACGTGCTTAAACAGGTGTGGGGGAAAAACGTCATTCAGAATCCTGTGTTCATTTGATGTTATTGCAGTTTGTTAATTCCCCAAGTGGAGATGCCAACAACTGTGTCAAGTGTAAATTGTATCTCGCCTTATAAGGCTGGCTGGATACTGAGCATCTGCTCCAAGTATGAGCCATACAGCTGGCACTCATTTCAACCAGGTTCGTTGCAATCAGATCTTGTTTGAATGACACACTAGCAGTTTTTAAGACTGGAAATGCACTATATCTGGATCATAGGCTTATAAGTAATGAGAAATGCATGTGAACTGTAGTTAACCGTAAAGTATGTAAACTGACTGGACCGTTGAAGGGCTGTAGATCGTACTGGCAGCTTGATTCTAACCCCAGGTCTCATGGCTGTTGACTATTAAGTAATCAAAACAACTACAGTTTAGCCCTCTCTCTTTATTAACTTCATTATGCAAAATGATTTTATACTTAACCAATCTATAAATGTTGTGGATGCAACAATTTATCAGACAGTTATCAGGCTAACTGTTATTACACAGCACTGGTTTTAGCTTGGGATACTGTAGAACAGTTTGTTTCCCCCTGGTAACTCAACTGTTCTAAAAGAAAATTACAAAGTTTAAAGTAATATAAGTACTTGGAAACAGCTATGCTTGAGTTTAAGTAATTAAAAAAAAGAATAATACATTAATGAAAACCAGAAGGGAACAGTACAGTGGTGCAGCTATTAGAACTACTGGCTCACAGCTCTTGTGAGATTATAAATTCGAAATGCAGGCTAGGATGCTTTCAGGGTGGAGTTTGCATGTTCCTCTTAGTGCACATGGGTTAGTGCACTGACTCATCATGACCTTCTACAGGAAGTCTACTTAACTTGCAGTCCCTCTAATCCCTAGGTTGACTTGCCCAGCTCTACAGGATGAAGCATCTATTGACAATGGATTAATGCTGTAAACCCAGAACACTATTACCACAGTTATAGGGCTACCTATTATTGCTAAAACTATTTAAGTTGAACTTTTTTTCTTTCTTCTTTGAGTCATTTGCTAGAATAACTTTTTAATTATGAACTGCTTGAATTAAATCAATGTTCTGAAAGCTAGTATTAATTCATCCAACACCTTCCGTATTGAAATGTGAATAGGGAGAGAATGCCCCCCAGTGGTAGCTACCAAATGCTGGAATTGTCTCTGCACAAGGTGACTAAATGACATGTGAATTAATTTTCCTTGTTTCTTAAAACTGATATAACCCAGTTTATAGTGTTCTCCGAGATGTTTCAGATCTAGAAGTAATGTTGCTGAACTGCACCCTTAACTTTATCAGCAGCAAACAATATTTAAGTGAGATGACTCCTTAATACAAGCAATTGAATTATAAAAGAAACCTTTGTTTTTTACTTTTTGCATGGTATTTGTATTGGTAGCACAATTTCAGTAAAGGATACCAATAACGTTTTCGTAGTACTATCGTAACATTGGTTATAAAAAAATAAATTAAATTAGATACAAAGTAAACCTTTTAGCATAAACGAAGACATCTACAGTACAGACAAGTCACACCTTATTTAAGTAACACGCGTTTGTATGTTTGAAAGCGTAGTCTTGAGATACTTCTCAAGCATCTTCGATACCTTGGGTCTGTAGTTTATACCGGACCGCCGAAATTATTATAATAGAATAATACAGTGATATTTCCAAAACAATACACAATTATTCTAAAGACTGGCGAGGTTTCTGTGTTACAGTGTCTAAAAATATTATATATGTGATAAAGTGTTCTATTTCGTACAATGTGAGTTTTTGTTAAAGAAACAAAGGTGAACTAGAAGATGACTATACTTTCTATAGTGTAGTGTGCGCACCGAGTAACTGCGCAGCACTGCGTCTCGAGTAAAAATCCGGTGATTTTGATTTAGAAATGAAATTGGGAGCAGGTTTGTATACACACCAAGAAAGGCAAATGTATGTTAGAAACGTGTTCCGAAAAATTAACAATTTTCCTTTCGTTCGATTTTATGTCGTGTCAGCTGAGTTCTCTGCAGCTGAGTCGTGAAACATTGAGTTAACGAAGGTCGTAGCAGCCCCAGCTAAGCAACAAGCGGCAACACATTGCCTCATAGAGTCAAGTCAGGCAATGCTAACACATTGTTCCGCACTGTGTCCATAGACAGGATAGCATGGTAAACCTGACTTGACATGGCGAAAGTATCCTGTAGTAATTTCGTGCATTAAAGTTATCACATTAAATGATTGTTCATGAATTTAGGCAATTCTCATAGCGATGTTCTGAATAAAAAAGGGAACTGGTAAGAATTAATTTTTAAAATACATTTTGACTCCAGTAAAATATTATGCTTAGAAACAGATTCAGCTTCGGAAAACTATTATAATGTAAAAAATACGAACTCACACCGCTACATGCGTAGCAAATAAGCACATTAACAGACAAATTAAACAGAAAGCATTAAATAAAATACATACGATTTGCATTTGGCTGTATTTCTATGAACAATGTTTGTCGCGAACAATTTTCTCTCTACAAGGCTACTTCTTTTTATCTTAACAGCAGTTTATGCCCTCTAGTGGATTTTGCTCACTGCGGCACTTGAAATCAAATACCGAAACCACTACAGTATGTGATGTTTACTTTTTTATGAGAGCTTCGATTTTATGCAATTCTAATTAATATTACAAACACCTCACGAGAATATGAAAATAGTTCAGCTGACAGAAACATGCCTGGCTACATCTGATTTATCTGATTCGTTGACACGAGGAACCAACGCCAGTACGTCAGCATAGAAAACAGCGCTTGATCTGAGCCGGTAAAGTGTACAGTGTTCTGTAGTTTCTTTTCACAGTATGTCAGGCCTGTTCTTCACTTTCCTATTGATTCCAGAGATCTGGGGAGTGACCCCCCCTCAGCGTTTTTACAGGCCTAATGCATTCAAAGGCTCTTATTAGAATGACTCTAATAACAGACAACATTTTAGCTAGATGACACTTTGAACAATTGAATCAATATCGAAAGGCCACTAGGACTCGGCTGATCTAGGTCAGACAAAAGAAAATTACAAGCCACATTGTGTTGGTTAAATGGGACAGTAAAACATTACAAAGTACAGACAATTTCCTGACCCCTGGAGCTGCAATAGGCTAGGCTTCACCCAGAATATCGGCTCCATTAACTTTTTATTCTAAAAAAAATTTCTCTTGCAGAAATCTCAGTGAATTTTTGCTTCCTAAGCCGTCACTAACATAAAGAGCATTAAGAAACATAACAAATGTTACAAACATGAGGAGATTTTTTGTCGCATCATACTCAATTCGTTTCTATTAGCTCATTGATTCAAGGATCTCACTCAGCTATGTTCTGAAAGCAGCATAGATAATAATAATAATAATAATAATAATAATAATAATAATAATAATAATAATAATAATAATTGCTTCCACTTATAAAGCACTTTTCTGGACACTCCACTTAAAGCACTTTACAGGTAATGGGGACTCCCCTCCACCACCACCAATGTGCAGCATCCACCTGGATGATGCGACGGCAGCCATAGTGCGCCAAAACACTCACCACACATCAGCTATCAGTGTGGAGGAGAGCAGATTAATGTAGCCAATTCATAGAGGTGGATTATTAGGAGGGAATGATTGGTAAGGGCCAATAGGAAATTTGGCCAGGACGCCAGGGTTACACCCTTACTCTTTTTGATAAACACCCTGGGATTTTTAATGACCACAGAGAGTCACGACCTCGGTTTTACGTCTCATCCGAAGGACGGCACCTGTTTACAGTATAGTGTTCCCGTCACTATACTGGGGCATTAGGACCCACATGGACCACAGGGTGAGCGCCCTGGTCTCACATCCAGGTACTGACCAGGCTCACACCCACTTAGCTTCAGTGGGTTGCAGGGTGATATGGCTGCTGGTGTATATCAGATTGTTCCAAACTCCTACAACCCTTTTTATCAATATAAGCATCTCCTTCTTCTTCTCAGTTATAAATGCCCTTGATAGTACTTTACCTATTTAACCGAGAGTCCCCTATCTAGGATGACTTACAATATTTAGATGGAGTTTACAGTAAATATCTTGTACTGCACTAATTGATCTGAGTATCTCAACCAATTGTTCCCTGAAAGAAACCAGAGTATTGGATTGAAAAGCATGGTGGTGTAGTTTGTCACATGTTCCTGCAACCCTTTGTGTAAGGAAGTGTCTCTTGTTCTCAGTTTTAATTGCTTTTTCCACTTAGTTTTCACTTGTGTCTTGTTCTACATGTTTCACTGTTGATTCTAAATAAGTCTATAGGGAAGTTTTAATCAAAGCCTTTAAGGATTTAAATAGTTGACTCCCATCAGAAAAAGATTCTGTTCTTTTAGTCTGTCAGAGTAGAACATTCCTTTAGGCCCAGAAATCTATTTGGTTGCTCTTCTCTAGACTGATTCAAGAGCAGCAAAATCACTTTTTAAGGTGGTGTCCAGGCTTATAATATTCTAATTCGGGTCTAACTAATACACTATACAATTTTAACATAAAATCCCTCAAATTAAATTCAACAGTTAAACAATACAGTCACTAATTGAGTGATACCCACCAGATTTGGATTCTGTGCTAATCTGTTTATATGCCATCACCTGGGTAATCCTGCTCACAATCTGCTGGTGACATGACTCAGGTTTGAGCAACTACTGACCCCAAATTCTACACTTTTAATTACAGTACATATCATTACGTTCTAATTGAAATTTGTAATGCTTCCCCACATTATCTAGATCATGGCAAAACAACCCTTTGTTCTGGAATCATAAGAATTTATTTCATGTATATAGTGATCTTTATCCTAACTAATCCAAAAAGCGTTTTACCTACAGTAGGGAACCTACAGTAGATCATCCTCCATTGAAGTGCAGCACATATTTGGGTGTCATAAAGCAGCTGCTATGTGCCTGCAGCACCAACACATACCAGGCCAGGTGAAGAAGTGAGAGATTGCGTCTTTCACCAATTGAAATAAGGGGGAATGTTAGGGAAACCAGATTTTACAAGCTTAGATTGGAATTGAGCAACCTAATGGTACCTTTTTCATGCTCAGTGTTACCAATCTTGTCTTTTATAGTTTGTTTCTGTTCCACAAATTTAACAGTCTAAGATGGCACGCCGTTCAATGGCGACGTCTCGCGTGTAGCTCTCTGGTTTATGTTGTTTATTTATGAGTTATGTCTAGTTTTATATGCAAAAAATGTTTATGTTTCCACAATATATTTATTGTTCCTGTTGTCTACATTGTGTAGTGTTGTCTGTTGTACTGCGTTTGTCCTGACAGTTCTATATTTACTAATCATCCAATTTTGGTATCACCTGCATAAGTGACTTGTTTACTTACTATACTGGAATCCAGATCATTGATAAAAATCAGAAAGAACAATAATCCTAAAACAGATCCTTGTGGTACTGTACTAATTTAAGATTATTAAGATAGAAGTATTTCAAGGTCAGGGTATACACAAGGGTCACAGTAACAATTACTACAAAGGTTTAACTCCATATGGAGTTGTGGTCATGTGTTCACTGAATTAATTCACCATCTGCACCTGTAGTTGAGGTTTAAATTTAAAATTATACTTTGGCAGCCATTCTGAGAAATTGCTATTAATGCACCAATGTCACCCCAATCTGAGCATTCACCCCTTATTGTACTCTCTGTTTTCTATAACAGTTAAGGGGTACCTCTTCTAAAAGCATGCATAACATGTCATGCTTACTGTAAGTGAGTTAATAATATTTATCAAAAGCCTTTGGGAAATCTAAATTCACTGTATACTAGTACAGAGATACAGTATTATAGAAGCTATCCATTACAGCTGTAGCTTGTTCAAAGAACTCTTAAAAGTCAGTATGCAAGACCTACCTTCCCTAAATGTAGGTTGACTACCCTCTTTAAATTTAGACTCCTGCTGTGTATATTATCTAGAAGCAGAAAAAAAGGGAGAAGACACTGTGATTCTCAGTGTCCAATTCAGTGGTGATTATAGTAATTGTTTCATTTCTTGATACTAAAAAACAAATGTAACTTCTTCATATGCTGTATGGCTGCCATTTCCCATGGTGAAAATTTAATTTAGAAACAAATATTTCAGTATGATTTTCATATGGGAAAGATATACAAAGACTTTCAGCCAAACTGTAATCTTTCACAAAAGTGATTTTCTTGAGATTAATACCACACATTCCAGAATATGGTTTTGAAGGTTAAAAATAAAGGGAATTACAGTGCCTGGGGTCCACAGCATGATTGAATACTGTTATGTTCTGTTGTTTTTTTTTCTTAAGAAATGTGGTTACCTATCACCCATTATGATTGTGAGGTCAATAGTAGCAAACGATAATGCAATTTAGTAGCATGCTGTAAACAAATAATTCATTTATTAATCCATGTTTGAGATGACGCTTCCTACAGTAAAATGCTATCAATCATGTAGCACCCAGGTAGACTTATCTGCTTGGACTCTCAATGTTGCCCTTTTGAGGTTAACAGATAAAAAGGTCAAGCTAAATTGAGCATTAAACACAATTGGCCCAGTCATTGACTTTGTATAGAACCATCCCTTTTATAATTTTGTTTTTAACCTGAGATTAATCAGACTTTATAATCTAATATGAGACCCCACTGCTATCTGTTTTGTACATTTAAAGGCTGATTTATAACAGATTAAAAAAAGAAAGAACACGTTGCACATTAGTGGACCTCAGGTGATACTTGCCAAATTCAAAATGTGTGCAATGTGTGTCTGTTGTACAAAGAGAATGTCTACTAATAAGCTCAGTGGATGATTATTAGCAGATTGATTATTGATTAAAAATGGTATGGCAGTGGTCACCACTACTGCTTTGCAGTGTTGGGGCCCTGGTTTCAGTTCCAGACCTTGGGGGCTTTCTATTTGGAGCTGGGATTTTCTCCCCATGTTCATGTGGGTTTTTGTCTGTGGGTGCCCTATGATGTACTGGCATTCCCTCCAGGGGATGCCAAGATTTGCTCCATGTCCCCTGAAACCCTGAATTGGATGAAGCAGTTACAAAATGGATGGATGGAGTATTAAACACAAATGACAACTTCTAGGCTCTAAGTATAGAGCAACAATCACATGACACTGTAGATATTAAGAGGCTACGTAACTTTCTTTTGAATGTCTCTATTCCTTTTGATGCTGCAATTATCTGTACATATGGTGAAGTTTAGCTATACATTGAACTAATGGCATTGAAGGGTAGCACCATGGTGCAGCAGTAAGCAGCAGGCCCTGAGTTTGATTCCAAATTGAGGACTAGTATGTTCTCCCTGTGTTTTCATGTAGGCTGCCCTGTTGCTCTGTACTTTCAGGATAATTTCCAGATTGACCTGAATCTTGCCAGAAATAACCCGCTTTCTGATTATGGATGGATGTACCTGTTCTTTTTCTGAAGGCATGCTTAATTGCTGCACAGTCTTTAATCAAAATTATAATTGTAAGGTCACACAATTTCTCTGCTAATGTAAGTGGGACACGTTTGGCCATTCGCTTCTGCGTGCTGTCATTTGCAGTATCAAGAAAAGAAAGAACCACAGAAAGGCAATACAGAATCGCATCGCTCTCTTCGCCTTTTGTGCCGTGTATTTCTTACAATTAGGATTTGCGAGGGCAGGGTTAAAATAATAGCTCTGGAGCTGAAATCGAACTGTTCCAGGAGCAGCTTTTGTTAATTAGAGAAGAAAATCCATTGCGACCCCTTTCAATCACGTGCAGCATATTTTCAGGAGAAAGTCACTTTGTCAGCCGGATTACTCTGCATCTCACATGTACATACCGTCATGCTTGAAGCTCTGTGTCAGAGCCCTAAGCCCTGGTTATGAGATCACAGTTGTGGCAGTGCCAGGTGTTGGCACTGTGGGAACGAGCTGTGCTGTTGACAGCTGTTTCAGCAGATTCTGAATTTCCCAGCCAAGCTGGCAACAAGACTGCGGGCCAGATGGAATTAAGGATTTTTAGATAATCAAACTTTATATCCTTGTAATAATATTTTATTTACAATGGCTCGCCTCTGCCATAAACCCCTTCAGAGAGCGTCCAGAGTGCTGTAGCCGATTGTGGCGCTTCAAAGATTGAGATACTGTACGCATACAAATCGTAGTCTCAAGGTCAGTGAAGCGCTAATCCTTCTTCATAAGTGCTCTTGCAACAGAAGAATGTAAATGTGTTATTTGCAACAAGTTTAATTGTCTGAATACTCAGCGTAGTAAACCTTTTTCAAAGGCTAACGCTGATGAATACAAATTAGACCAATTTAATGTTATTACAACACTGATGGTAGTTACAGAACGAAGAAGGGCTTCTAGCTTATCATTACAGTAGGCCACTGAATAGCCTTAGTATTCAGGGATACTTACAAGGATACTGAAAAGATAAAAAAGGATAATGAAAGATATTCAAAGGTATTTCACTGATACCTTACATTAAGTCAAATACAGCAACATACAGTACCAACAATAGAGAGGTTACATGAGTGGAAGCCATTCTGTTCATTTCACTCAATTGGCTGCTAATTGGATGACAGAAGTATCAATAATAAGACTGAACTTTTCCAGAACCACACGCCCCTTTGTGTAAATGCGGTGTCCTCCAAACACAGTACGTTCACGCTGACTATTTCATCATGTGCTTCTATTTCCTCTGGGATATGAATAAATCTGGGGGCACTGTAAATGTTTCTTGAATTTAATCCTAAATGCAACCCTTTATATTTTCCAGATGTGTCACTGGGCCTTTCTTTCACTGTTGGTCCTGAAGCATACCTTGTCAGTACCTTAAAAAAAATGTATATCCTTGTATCAGCTCTAGTCATAGCCTCCTCTGTTGAAGTCTGAAGAGATTAATCTCCTTTATCATATTTGAGTAAGATATTCCTTTAAATTCAGGAATGAACTGTTGTCTTTCTCTGAACTAGTGCTGTACAGCAATATGCTTTTGTTCTAGTCCTAAGTCTCTACAAATTCTGTGGAAATGCATTCAGAATTAAAAACGTTCTGTTAATGTTTTGTTAAGGGCAGATACATTTTCCTTCTGGATGATTAAAGTATGTGAGGAATCAATTACTCTGAAGCTGCTATTTAGAGGAAAAACAGGTCATTGACACTAACCATGATTTCACTGCGTGAGTGTGAACTACAGTAAGCCAGGTTTCTGCGATTTACATGAAATTAGTATATTAAGCGACACCTTTTTAAAAAAATGAGTGACATAATCAAAATAGAAAAAGTAACTTGATGCTAAAGAAACCATATTGTAACTAATATTGTATTACTTATTCATGATACAAACCTGTGACATATTAGTTACATTTAAAGTGTATCATGTACTGTGTTATAAATTGGCCTTTCTCCATCTGACTTTTATACTACAAAATATTAAGATAAAGATCAAATGGATTGTAACTCCTAGTTTCTTTCTGTACTTAAATAACATTCTACTCTTTAAAAATCTAATCCTTTTACAGTTGTTGCCCCAGGTATTACTTAATATTTCTTATAAGAGACCTCCAGACAGTGCATAGCAAGATCAGCAGTTCCCTATTTTATGACAATAAAGTTCAGTAGTATTGAAAAACTTGATCAACAGAGGTTCATGGATTAAAAGAAAACTTGTACAAATATTCACTTCTATACATCTCGTCCGTCTCATAAAAACAATTATACAGTATTCGATCACAAACAGGCAGTATGTTGCCATGATGATTAGCACAGTTCATTATGAACTATTGAGTTGATACTGTCACGCCCTCTGCCACCAGAGGGCGCTCCTTCTCTGACCTGTCCCTAGTTTCCGGTCGGCTGTCCTTCCTGTCCCTCTCTTTACCTTGGGCTATATATTTCCTGGTCTTGCACTCTGTCCTCGCTCAGCATTGATGTTCGGATGTCCTGAGACCCGCCTAGCACCAGGGCGCCCCACGTCCGCTCCCTGAGGGCATAGGTTTCTATACGGCATTCCTGAACTCTTTGCACTAATGAGCCCGGGCCTTTTTCCCGTCTCGCCGCTACGCATATGGGTCTTTTTCTGCTCTCCTACTCCCCACGGTTAGTCCCTTTGGACGTCCGTGACAGAAACGTAGCATTACAAATAGGGGGGTTGCGAAAACTGAGAATATAAGGAAATGATGGAACGGACAAATCAATAATTGAAATTAATAATCATAATCCCCAACTTGAAAAGATTTAGGCACTGAATTGTTTGTTCACTGGCACAACTTTGGTGAGAAGAGTAATAATTCAGGCACACTGGGTTAAACAGATGTTTACTAACAATGACAGTACATACACCAAACTACACACAACATAAACATACAACAGACAAGTCAGCCGATTTACAAATTTACACAGGGTGTTCAAGAGGCTTACATCTTTACGAACCAGAAAAAAAACCTACTGCTACTAAGTATTCAACTCTTATACAAGACCTCCAAAGGCCAAAATAAGAGAAAGCTGCCTAAACCAAACAAAATATGACCCACCTGTATGGTTAAATCTCTTTCTGTAAACCAGAAAACTTCAAAATCAATGGGAACTTATCTCCCTATTCTAAAATGCACCCAATAGCTGGGAGAGGCATTTTTTTAACCCAGGAATTATTTACACAGAAAATCAAACTTCCTAACAACAAAATAGCAAGCTCTCTTAAAAAGGTTCAAATAATTAACTCCAATCTACTCTTTCTGGATAATCTGGACAAATACTCCTTCTGTCTTTCTTGCCCTTATCTATCCTTCTTTTTCCTCCTCTTCTTGTCTGCCTGTTTTATGCACTGTTCCTGGTCTGTTACCTGATACTTAATCATTTACCAAGAACTTATTTTAAGCAAGGTAAACCAAGAAAGGTGAACCTTAAGATTGCTCTGATCACTGAATCTGGAACCCCTACATCTCCACAAACATCCCCAGTTGGAAATGTTGACACTTGTTAGGCGTTACCGATAGTATCTAGATTCTTACAGACACTTCATAACAATATAATGAAGCATTTAAACAAAATAAAATTTAGGTAATATGAGAAAATATTTTTTTTGTTTTATATATTTATTAAGCAATTATGATTTAAAAATCGAAATACCATTATGCAAAAATTTCAAGCACCTCAAACACAAATGCTTGGTCAATGTAATATTGTGTCACCAATCCACAATGTCCAATGCACAATATATGGTGGGAATTTGTAAAGTTATCACAGCATACCTTCCGAAAGGATTCACGTCTAAAACTAGTGGCTAACATAAATGTGTACTTAGAGCAATGTATTCTGAATTGGATTGAGACAAACAATGGACTGGTGTCCCAGCCAGGGTGTAACTAGCATTGCACCCATTGATTGCTGGGATAGGCTTTGGCTCCCCCGTGACCCTGAATTGTACCAAGTGGGTAGAAAATGGATGGATGGTTTCAGTTTAACTTTAAGTCTGGGCTCCAGTTTCTAATATTTCTGCAGATATAAGTGCAAAGGTCATGATCTGATGTGTAAGAGGGCCCAGAGCTTCATTTTATAGTTTCAGTTTTAAACTGAATTTGATTCACCTACATACATTATCTTGATCACTTTTTAATCAATGTTAATGTCCCAGCATTGGCTGCAGTAGTTTAAGCAGCAGTATCACGTATACTCTACTCAGTAGTGTATGTATAAGCATCTTTGCTCACAAAACAGGACAAACAAAAGAGCAATGTAGTTTAAATATTCAAATAGCTTCCGTAAGATAATGACTTACTGAGATCTGTTGAAAAAAAAACTATTCATTAGCCATATGGCACTCTTCAAAATAACAATACTAGCTGCTTGTGCTACTGGCCAGAATTGCTCTCTGAAGTGTATGTAAATTATTCAGTCATTTACTGAAAGACTCTTTAAATTCATAGAGATAAAACACAGACAACACTTCTCAATGAACTTGTAATTTGTGTTCTTTCCCATAAGAATGCCTAACCCATTATAACCTAAGAACTTTCCAAAGAGGCCACTAGGAGCACCATTCTCATTTTCTGTTAGTAAATCAGTGCAAACTGTTAAGAGCACAGCAGTAAATCTAAAAGAGCACAACAAAATGCATTTACCAGCCAACTCATGCATCACAATGCCTCTATCTTTAGCTTTGTTTGAAGCCTGTACTGCTGGTTCCTCATTAGTTCAGACTACAGCCAATATTTTAGTTCTTTATGATTATAAAGAAAGCTTGTTTTTTCTCCATGTACTGTATCAGATCAGATAAGGTGCTGCTTTTTACATTGGGATTAAACTCTTGTCTGTCATTTCCTAAAAGACTCTGACCTCTCCTGGGTCCTTACAGTAGACCTTATTAAGTTCTGATGGAAGAGTCCGCAGTAAGCTCTTCTGATGCAAATTTGATGTCAAAACTTCAAAAGCTAATTTGATCAAAGGTCATCTCTTCTTTGTGTAGGTGTTTGATATAGAAATTTCTTTTTCATCTCTAGCTGTCATGGTTGGTTAAGGGAACAGCCCTGTGACGGGAAATCAGTGATGCGCTTCATGTACTTGGTAAAGAAAAAAAAAATCTTTTCATATCTTATGAGTGTTTTAATTTGAATGTGTTTTCCTTTTTTCTTAAATAGAACAGTTATGCTAGCTATAGAAAAAGCAGTGATGTGAGACCCTAAATTGTCTGCTTATTAACAGAAAGTCAATTTACTTTGAGAAAGCACCCTGGGAAACCTTTGTTTATTCATTTATCAAAACTCCATTTCCCTCTCAAACAAGCATTCAAAATGCACAGATGCACTTCTTTCACCATCTAGTCAAAAAGATAAAAAACACTTTGTTTGCTAATTTTTATATTGAGGTTGATGAATAAATGCTGATATTGACAGATGAAACTGAATATTACATAGCACTTTAAATCACTGTTAGACCCATGTTATGAGCACTCTTGTGACTGGTGACATTTTCAGTTTTAAATGCTATTTATATGTTAACATCATGTATCCAGCCTCCAGAAAATTAATTAATGTTTGGAGAGAAGGAACTAAAACAGCAATGCTGCATTTAAATTAGGGGATAATATTTTTAAAGCAGTGCAACACTGACATTCACTGATCTGAATTGCACGCATGTTACATTTTGTAGGACAATCAAAATGTCCCTACTAATCATAGTCAAACTTACATTTTATCCATTAAAGACCACTAAACAAGGCTAAAGGCAAAAAAAAAACCCTGAATATTGTGCAGGGAAGAAAACAGAGGACACACACACCGAGTTCTGACATTCAAGTAAATATTTCATGATAAAACATCAAAGTGTTATGTAAGAAAGTAATAATCCTATGAATAAGCCACACTTACAGCAATATATTCATTATTTTTTCAATTTGTATTAACCTAGAGTCTAAGAGAAGAGAATGTCATTGCTTGTCTGATAATGATGAAGAAATTAAAAATCAAAACTAAAAGTCTTGCTGTGAATTATATTCCAGGCTCAACCATTTCTGTACATGAGAACTGTCTGTTTACTCCTCGCAGGTCTTGCAAATAAAACTCTGGATGCTTTTCACATGTGACATCTTAAGGGATATTGACATGTATCTGTTCACCACTAATGTCTACATGTCAGGTGTCATGCTGTGCCAGTCAGGAGAGACCTAGTACCAGAGGCTAAGAAACCTATTTCAGATCCACAGTATATCCCTCTATTGTCTCACAAACAGAAATAACATTGGCAGCACATAAGCTACAAAGCTTACGGAAGGATCTGAAAGGTGCATGTGCAAAACAAATAATATAGTCTTTAAATATCAAGCAAATATATCTGCAAATTTGAAAGCCAATCAGCCTTAACGAAACCTAATTTTTCTGCTTTATACTGTATATCTTTCTCACTTTCTATTTCAACTGCAGGAGGTGACACCAGCACAAGTGAGATTAGAATACCAGCTTCAGTTGCTCCAATGTACTCTGTCACCTGAAAGGCACTGTCAGAAAGTGGAACAATTATATATATATATCTTGGTCCTGAGGTCTGATGGACACGATGTCCAGAGAGGGAGAACCCACCATCTCAGTCCTGTCAATCCAGTTTAAATCACCCTTGCCAAACAGAGGCATCCCTTCCCTCTCAGACACTGGCAGTAGGGTCACCCTTTGTAGAGATGAGCTAAGGGAATTGATGGCAATCTGCCTTCCTCTGCATGGTTTTCTGTTTGACAGCAGCACACACTGTCCGCAAAGGAAAGGGCAGATGATTCCATTGAGCCTGCAGAGCTAAAGTGAAACTTGGCATCAGCTGTTGAAAAGTGCATGATACAGTACATGCTGCTTACCATTTTGACATTTTCTTAGAAAATGAAAAAAAACATACTTTGTATTACCAAGAGCAAATATTCTGTAGTTGAGTGTTCTTCATATTGACACAAAAGCTGCAAAGCCATTATATTTGAGGTATGTAACAAAGTGATGTTACTTGGTTTAAGTGTCTCCATCAACGGTCATATGAAAAAAATGTTATTTGAATAGACAGACTTCAGAGAATAAAATCAGCTATATAAGTTTAGTACATTAACAAACAAGATATGTACAACTTCACACTTTGCCAAATTAAAACTGGATCTTTTATGATAAGTTTAAATTTTCTTAAATGCATTCACCATTGAAATAAGGGAGAGGATATATGAGGAAGTGAGTACATGATTACAATATTACAGTTGAATTTCATGTTAAACTACAGATGGCAGTGTTGCACTTTCAAAAATCCAGATGTTAGGGAAAATTGTATTGTTTAAAATACTCCTGATGAACTGAGAGTCAGTCTCTGGTATTATATATTTTTCCCAAAATGTATGTAAATTAGTCTTTTTTTAGCTTTGCCAGGTCTAGAAATTTGAATTCTTCAGTATTTTAAATTGTAAATGAAACCCTCTTAATGGTTTAATTTTACTGCACCATGACATTCATCACTGCGATAATTTACAGAAGACACCACAGAGCACATTGAGAACAGTTACACCTCTACAAACAGCCAAGAAATGAGCAGGGAGAAAAGTCGGGGGGTGGAAAAATAACACCTGCATATCTCCATAGTTCAGTAACTAGTTGGTTTTCTTACTTTGAAGTTGAATTTCTTTTTAGGTTTATAACCAAACCTCATGTCAAGGCATGAAATAATTCAACACTGTAACCAGAAACCAGCATTCTGTTTTGAGCAGTGAGTCTTACAAAGCAAATAAAACCACAAAGCGAGGAAAGGCAGAATAAAATATAGAAAAAAAATAGAAAAAAATGCAGTTTTCTTGAAGCTACTGAAACAAGTTTCTCTTTCCATCATCTGAGCAATTTTGGTTCCATCTTGATTTGCTCCCAGATTTGAATTACTGATTATTTCCTTCCCCCAGTCTTTGCCTTCTACACAAAAAACAAGAAACAGATTAATGACCAGATCCTGTCTGCACAAAACACCTGCTTCTTTTAACTTGGCTGCTGATCTTAATGTGTTCACCTGCTTTGTAAAACATCCCTCTATTCAAGAGATGCCGAAGTCAAAACTAAAGGAAAATGACTTTAAGGGCTCTTCTTTACATCCGGAGAGGGTCTTCCTTGCAGGCAGATAACCCAGGGCTAACATGGACAGACTCAGTCTTGTTGGCCTGATCCACAAAGCCGTTAGACCAGCTCTTCTATAATGTTCCAGTTCCAATGTCCTTGGAATGAAATTGCTGTCAGTTTGAATCATCCAGATGAAGCCTTCCTGACACCTGAGGGATAGAGGTGAGTTTTCAGAGCTTTGCTACAGTCCTTCCATTGGGAATATTGAAATTCGGTCACAGTTCCAGGCTGAGCAAGGATGAAGTCCATATCATTCATTATGTAGAATTAGGAACTTAAACCGCGTTTTTTTTAAATATGAAAGTCTCATCAACCGACAGTGCACAGTTTAGAAACAACTGGCGAAATTCAACTTTATTGAAAACAGATTAATTACCAGACAAACAGGTACATTTTTTTGTGCTAAAGCTTTAAGGTCCTAAGAACCAAAGGAAAGATGTGGTCTTAAACAAAGAGACTCATAACGGGTTTCAAAAACACAACAAACAGAGCTCAAGTTAAAGTTCAAAATAAATGTAAGGATATACAGTTTTCCTGCAGACACCTTTAAGAAGATGCAATCCATAAAGTTTTCTATGCTTGAGAAAAACATAAAAAGGAGCTGAATGGTGCACAACATGAAATAAATTAAAAGTAAAATAACAAATTACAAGGAAAGAGAGTAAAAGTGCCAGGAGTAAAAAGGAATTTGCCTGATTTGAATGCATAATATTTCATTGTGAAAAATAAATTAACATCAGTATGCAGCATGACAAATGTGTACATGTTTAATATATTGCCTTATCAGCTCACACCTAAAATGAATCAATAGAGAAGAGCTAGATTCATTCCAGTCAGCAATTCATTTTCTGACTGCAAATTATGGCAGGCTTTCATCTTTTAATCTCATGAATAAGACTTGTTTATGATGTGGCTCTGATACTCATTGACTTTTACATTAATTGTCAGTGCATCATTGCCATTTGGATTCTCCAGGTCCTTTTTGAAACTACAGCTGTTGGGGCTGTGGACCACAGCAATAAAATGAAAATGATTTAATTTGTTTTATATATACCGCTTTTACACCCCCAAAGTGAAAAACACTGATCTGCTAATTACATATGCTGCTGTCAGTGCATAGCAAACAGCATACTTTATGGGGAAAGCTACCTCTCGCATCCCGTGGGCAAATGCTGCATTTCATACGTCTAGCACTCTTTGAAATCTTCCCATTTCCTTGTAGTTAACCAAGGAGAGAGATACTAAATCACGACCAAGAATGGTTGATGTAAGATGAAATATACAGTATATATTTTTTAACAATTTGGTAGAGACATTAGGTGGACAGAATCTGAAAAGTATTCTCTAATTTCTTCTGTTTTCCTGTTTCCATTATGGAACGTGTTGGATTTACAGTTTTAGAACACAATGACTTTTTAAATTTCACTTGAAATATATTTTCTTCTAATATGGAACAATGAAGAGTTCTCAGTTTGCAGTCAACATTTGGCCATTCAAGTTTAGTATCTCTATTAACATGAAAGACCACTTAAAAGCACTTAAGAAAATACTACTCCTCACCACATTATCTAATGCAATTAAAACTTACTCCACAAATGTGTCCCCTGGGAGCACAATTTTAAATTATTAATAAATGTTAAAGTACTACTGTGAACCTGTTCTTCCTAAAAGACTAAACTGCATAATGCATAATGTTACCTTGTCACCCCAATTTAATTACAGAGCATTTCTGTCACGCCCTCTGCAGCCAGAGGGCGCTCCTTCTCTGACCTGTCCCTAGTTTCCGGTCTGCTGTCCTTCCTGTCCCTCTCTTTCCCTTGGGCTATATATTTCCGGGTCTTGCACTCTGTCCTCGCTCAGCATTGATGTTCGGATGTCCTGAGACCTGCCTAGCACCAGGGCGACCCACGTCCGCTCCCTGAGGGCATAGGTTTCTATACGGCATTCCTGAACTCTTTGCACTATGAGCCCGGGCCTTTTTCCCGTCTCGCCGCTACGCATATGGGTCTTTTTCCGCTCTCCTGCTCCCCACGGTTTGTCCCTTCGGACGTTCGTGACAATTTCAGAAAAATACATATTCAAGATTACAAGAGCACTCATCATTATGCATAACTAAATGCATAATTACACTATAATAAAGTATTACTTCTCTTTTCTAATGTTTGCCTGACCATTGAATGGACAGTCAACTTCAATCATTGAAAAAATTATTCAAGGACACCTGACAGGTACAGGTATTTAATATTATACAGATGGGAGTATATCATTCCTTTAAAGAGTCCTGGTGTATAGCCAAATAGGTTTAGCAACATCATGCAGAAGCACCTGTTAACTGTCCAGTATATCGTTATGAAATAGTTACCCTATGAAACAGAAATCACCAAATTACATAAAAATATCTATGGCCTTGCACTCACCCCTTGAGTTGGTACCTTTTTACTAACTTTTTAGAGTAAATACTCAGAACACTGAAAACTAGTGGATAAGGAATAGGCTTCTCAGGGACACAATTAACATATTAAGATGCTCAATAATTTTATATACTACAATACTTCATGAATTTCAAATAATAATGTTAGAGCTTATAGTAAGTAGGCATTGTAGTTCTGAATATGTTGTCTAAACATTAAGATAAATATAGGCTGAATACATAAAAGAGAACATTTTTCTCCCTGGCTACATATGACCCATCTAAAACAAGGGCCTACATGGTAAAGGATAAAGCACACTACAATCTTCAGCCCCCTTTTCCAACTGAGATGCTGCTTCCACTGTCCTTAGTGACATATCTATACAGAAATACTGCTGAAGATTCTGCTGCAATAACCCATAGAACCAGTTCTGAGCTTGCCTGCTTCAGGCCAGTATCTGCTATATTCTGTAAAGCTATGGTACAATATCTGTGTGTGCATCCTGTATATGTTATATTGTGCTGTCTGTTTCAGTTTTTTCCCTACCTTCTGTTGTAGTTGGAATATTTTGCTTAATTCGTGCCTCTTCCTTTCCTCTAATTTTGTCAGAATTTTCATTCCCTTAAGAATTTGTTGGTATCAAATCTATTGACTGTAGGTGTTGTGTTCCTAGACTATTTCCAAAATATCTATAAATAGTGTCAGTTTTATCAAGTTGATACTGCCATGTAGGCAAATACCATACAAATTTTACAATGATTACAACCTGCTTTCTAGATGCCTGGAAATGAATAGGTTCATGCTGTAAGGGAGGGAGCTTGAAGTTTCGCTTCCTATGTGCCAGTGTGCTCTAGTGTGAGCAGGCCCTTACTGTTTTCAAGTGTGCTTTTTATTTAAGTGAACTTCCAATCCCTGACAAATAGCAGGAGAATTAACTGAACACTTCTCCTGCAAATGATGTTCACATCACCCATCTAATGTGTTTTAACAGCTTTTGCTTCCTTTTGCCAACAACAATAATATCCTTCCCACAAGGCCACTGGTGACAGCTGGGTTTACAAAGCATGGAGGCACCTTGCCACCTACAGTCTCTCACTGCTTCTGGACCGGGTGGCCATATTCTGTGGAAAAACTGGTGACCCCTGGTGACTCTACAGTATCTCTAGTTAGAGATAGCATCCTATCAAGACCCTCTTATAAAAATTAAGAATGAGAGCTTCATTTTACTTCAAGTCAGGTGGGTAGCTGTGTCAGCATGCATAGGCTGCAAAGGAACAAGTAATAGATTTATTAAATGCTGAATAGAGAAGAAAGAACACACAACAATTCAGCCGTGGAGCTTTCTTCAGGTGTGAGCATTGCTACATCACAAATTTAATGAACCACATATAGTATACATATAAACCTATTACTTGTTCCTTTGCAGCTTTTAAATAATTAAAGCTTTTAAATAAGGTTTATCTGCTATACCTATGTTACCACCTGGTCATTTTGTATCCACACTGCAGTTGTATTCTTAAACAAAGCAACAATTTCTTAATTAATCCAATACAGGAGGATAGAGGAGCTTTATAAAAAGCCTTCTGGAAGTCTTGATATACTATTATAAGCTCTCTGTGTGCCCATCACTGTTATTTCCTGTTCAAAAAACTATTTAAAGAAGCTAAGGGATTCCTCTAGGATATTGTTTGCATTTCACAACAGCATCCAAGAATTAAACACATTGAATGGTTTATTGACTGTTGTGGTTATAATAAATATGACTTACCTCCTAGCCTTAGGACGAGGAACTGAGCACCCCCATGCAGACAAAGGGGCAGCTGAAGAGGTGGAGATGGGGTGGAGGAAGGGCAAAAAAGGGGATTCCATATACTGTTGTATTTGTAATGTTTAAATGAGGAAATGATGTCGGGATTGATTACAAATTATTGACAGTTGAGGCTGATTGAACTTGGCTGTTGTCATCAGGGTGGTGCGGTGGCTCTGTGGCTAAGGATCTGCGCCTGTGGCTGGAAGGTTGTATCCTGCGGCCGGCAGGGGAATCCTACTCCGTTGGGTCCCTGAGAAAAGCCCTTAACCCCAACTGCTCCAGGGGTGCTGTATAAATGGCTGACCTACCGCTCTGACCCCAAGTTTCTCTCCCTGTCTGTGTCTCTCATGGAGAGCAAGCTGGGGTATGCGAAAAGACAAATTCCCAATACAAGAAATTGTATATGGCTGATAAAGTGATCCCTCCAGAAGGTTCTTTATAAACTCCATTTAGGTGATACTCTATGTTTAATTCTAATATTTTTTACCGAACATTACATGTAATAGAAATAAGATGTGTGCTGTAATTGTTTGATTAGGCTCACCACTCTGTTTTGGATTTCCAGTCCACAGGTACTACTTTGTCTTAAGCTAGTATTTGAAGAGTTGTCCTCCCCCTCAAAAAAAAAAAACATTGGACCACTGTTCTTCATTTATTCTCTACTGATTCTATATTAGTTCCCTTAAGCAGTAAAATACATTAAAACAAAATAAAATCTGAAAACTGGTGTCCCGTCCAGGGTGTATCCTGTCTTGTGCTCGTTGCTTGCAAACCTCTTTTATAAATATATGATGTTAAATGCTGTATATATAGATTAATAGAATACATAGCCAGTGTTGTGGGTTCAACTTATTGGTGTTGTTTTCTTTGTTCTTTGAATAAAAAACATTGCATTACATGTGCATAAATGCATAAAAATAAAAAGTTTTTAGGCTATTTTATTGTGTTATCTAAAGCAACAACCTGTTTTTCATATAAAAAATTAATGAATGTATTTTGCACTAAACACATTCTTCTTGATTTGTTCTACAGATTTCTTTTTTTCCTGATTACAATTACTACATCACAAATTTAATGAACCACATATACAAGACTCAGAAATATCCCCAGTGGAGTGTGAAAGAGATTTAGAGCAGCCAATAAGCCTAATTGCAGGGAGTGTTGCTTTTAATTTAAACCTGACTGTTAAACATCGAGCTTCTGACTTTAATTCACATTCTTCACATTCACACTTTTATTGTGAAGTAGTTCTTAAAACAAATGCAAAAACAGATCTTTTTATGTTTTACTGGTTGGAAAACAGTCCTAACTTTGAAACAGAATAGATCAACTGGTTGCCATGGCAACCTAGAACATTTGGAAACTGAGGAACGATATATGTATATAAATGCACACACAATTTTCAATGTTTATATATTGATGTTTGTATCTGAATTTTTTTTAAATGAAAAATTCAGCCTAGAAGCATTTGTCTGAATGATTTCTCAAATCTAAAGGCAACAGGCCTAAACAGCCAATCCGAGCTTGGCAAACATAAATGGATGTTTTTGTTTTATTTCTCAAGGGTAGCATTTTACAGATGTTCTTTTCAGGGGCTAGTCTTTGATTTTTGTTAAGTTTTACTATGTAAGATTAAATTATTTTCATGACAAACTTAAAGATTTGCTTCTTTTACATGACTTGGCCCTACAGGCTGTACAAATGCTACTTCTCTGAAATTGATTACCAGGGAAGAAGATGCTGTTACTGTTGTAGGCATGAGCAGAAGCCTCTGTTTTGTTCTATGGAATTGTTTTACATCTATGCAGGATGTTTCCAGGATGTACAAGCATACGAAACTTACTCTAACATTTCCTGATTTTCTTTTGCACCTTTTACTCCTTATTTTGGGATCATTTTGAAACTAGCATTTCACTTAAAGCATGAAGTTCAAAAACAAGCTACTGGCATCTTTCAACATACATCTGATCAGAACTGACAATAAGTCCCCATTTGTTTCTGTCGGTTCCCCAGCTTTTACTGTGAAATGTCTACTGAGCTGCGAGAGTTTAGCAGAAGTAGAATGGGAAAGATATAGAGTCAGTAGAGGATGAATGGCAAAAGTTCAAAGATGTTCTGCTTGAAGCACAAAACAGATGTGTGTTAAAGTAAATCAAAGTCATGAAAGCAGTGGTGGAAATGGATTAATAAACCAGTTAAGAAAAATAGAAGGATAAAGGAAGCACTTTACAAAATGAGTAAAAAAAAAAGAACATGATCCCCTTAAAATCAAGAAAGAAATATAAAAAAGCAAGATTGCAATGAAAGCTAAAATACATTTTAATTGTTTTAGTATTAGGGTGGCATTGTGGCACAGTGACACAGTGGTTAGCATTGCTGTCTTATACCACTGGGGCTCTGGTTTCAACTCCTGGGGTGCTGTCAGCATGGAGTTGGTATGTTCTTCCTTTGTTTGTGTGGGTTTCCTCCTACAGCTGAAATACTGGCAGGTTAACTGGCTTCTGGAAAAACGTCTCTGGTGTGAGTGTGTGTTTGGCTGTGTATGTCCTGTAATGGACAGCTGTCCATTCCAGGGTGTACCTTGCCTTGTGCCTCCTGCTTGACAAGATAGGCTCTTGCTCCCCTGCGACCCTGTATTGAATAAAGCAGTTAGAAAATGGATGGATGACTGAAGTATAAGAACAGCAAAAGAACAGTGTAGAATGAGTCAGAAAAAGGAAACTTTTAGATAAACAGATAATCACTAATGTGATTACCAAGGATGAAATCAACACAAATGTCTCAGGCTATGCAAAGACAAGCCATGAAATAACACTTTCAGCAGTCACTCAAGACAGGGATAATGACATTGACTGGGAAATTGCTAATGTAGCACCCATCCTCCAAAAAGGTCAGAAGATCAAATACATAATTCTAGATTTTTAAATCTTACTATTTTTAGATACTGATGTTATGAAACCAATGATTAGGGCTAAAAAAGAGAATTATCTGTATGTTTCCAGGTAACAGTCAACATGAAGATGAAGAAAACATAGGTCTTAACTAACTTGGTAGATTTCTGTTAGGAAACAACAGTAATGGATACAACATATTTACATTTTCTATTTTAATTTTGTTCTTTTATAAAGTCATAAAACTTCTTAAAAAGCTTAAATCATGAATTGCAATAACCATTCAAGGAACTGTGTGCATTGGTTTAAAAACTGATTGTAGGTTAAAAAGCAGAAAGAACAACTCAAATGGAGTTCTTCAGAATCAACAATGAACAGAAGACACTGAAGGGAAATGCATGCAAAACTGAGAACAGGAGACACTTTTTTACAGAACAAAGTGGGAGCAAGTTATTGAAGCTACCTAGACAACACAGCTTCTTCACAGAAACACACAAGCAAGATGTGCCAAACAGGTTCCTTTTAAATATATATCTATAAATAAAAAGTAAAACCTTTCTTATTTTCTTGGTTCTGTCAGAGTCTGTATGAAAATGACTTTAGGTCCTCCATTTATTCTATAATATATCACTAGAATTGTTATACTGTATAGAATTTACATTTTGTTTGTGATTCTCATCACTGTAAGAGCTTCATTTTTTGTTTTGCTTCATTTATTCAATGGATACTATATTGGTTAATACATTACTGTACCAGAGTATTGCAGATTGATGTATTTTATAGGACTTCCAATCCTGTTAAAAGCAGTGAAAATGTCCTAGCACAATTCTCGCAATCCTGTATTGGATAAAGCTCCAAGACAATGGGTGGATTTGAAAGTATTAGCAGATCATGCTTTTTGACTTTCTGCACAAGCTTTTTGATCATGCTCTGCTATGGGAAAGAAATGATGTAAATAATTTCACAGGAGGCACACTGGTTGGTGCACACGACTCTGATGCATCACTGAAGGCAACAGTAGACATGGCTAATGTGTTAGTTTGTACAGGATGAAGGGTGTATAGGCAGTGATTGGTGGATAAAACATGCAACAGCAGGAAGTACAAGTTAGGCTGCAAGAATGTTCTTAACTGACAAAAATGGATAAGACACTTTCTGTCATGTGACAGAGTAGCTCCATCAGAGTTGCCTATGAAGATCTATTGGAATCAATTCTGTGATATGTTGCAGCTGTGATCTCAGATGGATTCTAATATTATTGGAACACTCTAATATTTGGGTAGTGCAGTAATCCAAAGTAGCACGTGTGCTTGAAACCTATTTTCTAAACATAACTCAAGCATCTTTAAGCACACACTTTGCACAGCCAAGGTAAGCACTAATATGTCACTACACCCTACACAAAGGTAAACCCCTCATTGTGGGGCAGGGGGTATCTTGAGAGAAATGGGGGAAAGGGGGTGACATTAGCATAGTAGTTTCACCCTCCACGGAGACCTGTTACGCTGTCTCCTTCTGAACTCTTAAATTACTTCTGTGGTTGGCAAATCAGCCTCACGGATCCAAGGTCAGAGCTTCGCTGTTCCATGCATGGTCAGACCCTGGATTTGAACATGTCTCTCAGGCATTGCCGAGCATGTGACCTGCGCTGCAGAAATAAGCAATGGACAAGCATACCGTGCCCAAAAGCCAGCCCCTAGGAGGTTTTAACTCTGGGAAGTGATACGTGACATCTCACCTCACAAACTATGAGACTTTTAACAGAAAATGGCTCTCAAAAACCTTTGTAGAAAACACTGCACTGCCATATGACTGATGAAGCTGTGAGGGAGGCTCCTTATAGATCCTTCTTATGTTCCATGTGCGTTTATTTACTGATTTGACCCAACTCAGGGATCTAGGGGACTTTTTTTGGAAAGGCACTTTGTATTTAATATTGCTTTATAATGTATACAGGACATAAGAGGTGGTAGTTGTAAGCAGGTCATTTTTCATCTTCAGAAACAGGGTGTTTCCAATCCCTGTCTACAGAATGCTTTAGCCATCCCTCAAGTTGCAATGCAATATTCTCAAAGTAATGAGAAGCTTAGAAAGCTTTAATAGCAAATCAACACTTTTCGCATTGAAAGTCTGTGATAAGTCTCCACCGCAGAAAAAACAGCTGGGTCATTGTGAATTAAATGTGTTCTGTGTGAAAAAATACTGTGCATGCTGTATCAAAAGAATTAATCAAGACTATTAGTTTTAAATCTGGTGATAACTAGTTGTCTTGTTATTATTTTATAGAGGAGAACTTCAAGGCAGACTTCATTAATATGCTCCTTGAGCAGAAAACCTCTCACCCAAGATGATGATGAGGAAGCTAAAAGAGAGTGTTTGGAACTATCAGTGGGATTTATGAATCCAAGCAGCAAATTATGCTTCTTCAATTTTCAGATTATTAGCACAAGCATTGATCACTAAATCTAAGATAACATGGAGGATCTTTTTTCACATTCCAGAGACAGAAATCCATAGCTGAATTTGGAGTGAGACTCATTCTAAAACACTTAAATATGAATAATAACAATGCAATTAATAATAATAACAATGTTTAAATACCACTTCACCATATCAAACATATTAAATCCAAAATAATCATTTATGTGGTATGGTCTGTCTCCTTTCCACACTTTCACAAGTAGAAAGGTCCAGCTGCTCTAGGGTTGATTCAAGGCAGTTTCTTCTTATTCTCTTCATAGTGAGACTTGACTACTATTAGATCACAATTTAGAAAATGAGTTTGTGTGGCCACGTGGTATACAGCCTCGCATTATTCATATAAACTCAGGCACAGATACAAAGAGCTGCATTATGAAAGAAGACAACTTTCCAAATATTCCACAGGTCAAATCTTGGTTGCTCCCATTAATACAGCTGAGAATTTCTTTCCCATGGACTATAGTCATCCATACAGTGTGAATACTAAATTCACCTGAAAGATCAGAGGTCCAAGGTGCTACCTTGGCTCATAAGGGACATTGACCTAAACCTTAAGCCAAGTGAGACAAAACAAGCTTTATTTTATGGCGGAAAATGTATTTTTTAAAGTTTTGACCTGATTACCAACAACGCTATCAAGGGAAAGCTGCACTATTATTGAAAAATAAATACTACAATATTAATTTAGCCAGTTGTGTTTAGAGAAGCACATTCCCTTATAATCTCACTTGCCTGCCAGCTGTTGTGCTTCACAGCCTTAGGGCTCCTAGAATTAGTCTTGAACCACTCTAGATGAAAAGGGATTTCTGCAATATACATCATATTCATATCAATGATGTTTTTATTGTATAAGGCAAGGTGATTCATTCAGTAGTTAACCTTAAAGGGGGCTCATTACCAGGATGCCCTCAGTTCAGGTTCTTCTCTACCACAGACTCACTGTGTGTCACCCTGACCAGGCTGCTGAATCTTCTTGCTCTCTGTCCTTCAGTGAGATTGAAAACCAGGGTCCCGGTGTACTGTATGTGACTCTACAGTAGTTGTTGATGCACAGTTTACTCTCTGCAATTTGCTTTATTGAATCTATTGTTTCATAAATATAGTGTATTATACATACATAAATAAGCTTGTGTAGGGCTGCAGAATGTTTTCATGTACTATGTTTCATTTTCCCTGAATATTTGTATATGTGTTATATTTGTATACATTTTAAGTATACAGTATATATGGTACATATGGAGTGACTGAGAACAATTTACACATGTATAGTTAAAATGTTAAAATGTTAAGATACATTTATCATCATAACTAGCCTCTGTCAAAAAAAATAGAATTGGAGCCAAGCCTGGTAAATCTTAAAACTTTGCATGTCAAGGGAATATTTTATAAGAAAAAATATCACACTGCAAAGGTCACCTGGAAAACACAGACTAGTTTGCTAAAAAAACAAACTTTTAATATATAGTCTCTTCCTGAACTTTGTAGAGGTTTCAAATGCAATATCTAATCAATTGCTCAAGGAAACTGGTTCAATATCACAAACTTTGGCAGTGAGGGTCTTTTTAAGGTATTCGTCCATAGCTAATGTAGCTCCAAGGCGAATACGATCGTTTCTTTATGCTATAAAGTTCTGTACATGACACAGGATGCTGCTAAGGAACATGATAATATAAAACCCATCCTTTTTTCCTGAGAAACTTCTGTATTCTCCCTATGCATTCAGATTTCCTGATGGATATCCCTATCCTTGCACTTCAATATTGATGACAGCCAAAGCTTTCACACGCTAGTGCACTGCAGACACCAGGGAGTTCTTTAATCCTATTCTGCTATTAGGATGCAGACCTCCCAGCTGGGTTTCTCTGCCTCAGTCACATTAGAGGAGATGAACCATGCCCAGGACATACTCTGCAATAAAAAAAGAACACTTTTATAGTAAGGTATTCGTATTGCCAAAAATGTGTGTATTTTCAGCAATTAAAAAAGCTAAATAAAGTTTAGTTTCTAAGCCTGAATTCATCAGTTTGACAAGTGGAAAAAGTGTCTCAACCTTCCAGCAGATCAAGAACATTGTTTATTTTAAAATCTTGCCTTGCCTCGTAGATTGTACAAAGGGAACACCCCACCACCACTGTCACCACCACCACCAACACAATTACACACATGTCCAAGACATTTCCAACAGTTCTTAAAGCTAAGGACGTGTCCAGGAAGACTTGGAGGCTTCTCCAATTGCCTTATGCTCTCGAAGAGCTAAGTACCTTGTAAAAAATCTAGGATTTATCAATAAGGACTGGGTTATTTACATACTTAATACTTTAAAATAAAGTACAGCTTTAACAGAATTTCTTGAAAGGGAAATCAAACTATTCAAACATCCACATAATTAAAAAGGTTTTTTCCAGTTCTTGTTTTAAAGACCTGTTGGTCAAGGTGGTCTTAAATATATAGACCATTCATTTCCCAGAAATGATAATTCACTAAAATTAAAATTCATCACCTGATGAACGTTTTGTGTATTTTGCATGCTTGGGAAATAAGTATTATAATTTTGAAAGTCTAGTTTAGAAATTAGATTTATCTGAGTTATGCCAATTTGGATGTTTTTAGTGTTTGTAAGTATAGCCCAGACAGCTTGAATTTTAATTTAATTTGCACAAAAAAATAAAACTATTTCATGAATAAAAAGCTTCAACAGGCTTTTGATTAATGATTTAAAAACCTTTATGGGTAAATCATATGTTTATTTTCTTCTATCTTTTGCTCTTCAGAATAGTGCTGTCTGCTTGTTTTCACTGGATGTGGCTTTCACCTTTCTCAATGCATGTTTCAATAAGCACAAATTCTTCGCATAGAGGGAAAAAATCTCAAAGCCATTATATCAAAGTTAAGATTTGAATTAAATGTGTGTAAAAATGATGTTTTATTCCTACCACAGGTACCACAGGTTAAGGTTCAGTATTTCAGTCCAATACCAGGAGCAGCTGGAGCAAATGTGAAAATTCAGATGACAGGACTACCCACGCAAATGTCAGCCAGAGCTCCTGCTGTATCCAGTCACTGGAAACACAGTATTTTACTTCTCTTTGTTTACCTTTGTGTTCTTCACTTACAACACATGTCCTTAAAGTACAGTATGAGCCCAGAAACCATATAAAACTCCTTGGGTGGATGCTAACCAGGGCAAGTACAGATTCTTCTGCTAGTATAAAATAACTAAACAGTGCTATAGCAAAAACAATTAAATTGAGGAAAAATTGAAACCTAGAAAAACCCCAGCAGAATAAAAGATCAAAAACATTACTGGACGCTTCTTATAAGCTGACAGAATTTGCTATGGAGCAAAGTCCAGCAATGTTAAAGATTACAATAATGAGTCTTATTTTTCTCAGCACAGACAGGACTATGTTGTCACTACCTCTAAACCATTGTTGTGTTTCCAAGATCTTATGTAAGACTGGTTTGTCTGCCTTTTTTTATCTTTTGCAACCTGTATTAATTGTATTAATGTGCAACCTGTATTAATTGTATTAATTCTGTGGCATTTGGCATGGGGGTGTCAGGTCTGCACTTTCAGGGCAGAATAATAAATGCCCAGCTCCTGTTCTGTTGGTGACCAAACTACTGTACACTGACACAAACTGCACTGACAAGCTTAAAGTATTCTAACCTATAACTAACCTTCTTAGTATTGAACAGAGAAGACTACAAGGGGACCTAAGACAAGAATTCAAAATCCTCAAGGGCACTGAAAAAGTCATCCCAGTAGATTTCTTCATAATGAACATTGAAACATAAAGTAGAGGGCACAAGTGGAAACTTAGGTGAAAGTGGATTTTAAACCAAGAGCAGGTGGCAATTCTGTACCAAAGAGTCGTGGAAGTATGGAACAACCTTCCCAGCCATATTGTTGAAGCTGAACTGGTTTCTTTCAAGAAATGGCTAGATGAGATCTTCCAATTAAGACAGGAGATATTACTTTACACAATGGGTAGTGGGTGTATGGAATAAGCTGCATTGTACATTTAAGTGGTCATAAGAACATAAGAAGGAGAATATGTGGCCTGTCTCACCAATTTGGGAGTTAATAATTAATTATAGCACTAGTGTAATAGTTAATTATACTACAGTGCTAGTGAAGCATTCACACTGAATTTCACAATTCTTCTAGCATGGAAATTATTTATTTCCAGTCACGACAAGCATCCTACCTATTTAACTTTTATATTGCATGTCTGAGGAAATTTGCACTAGTATTTTCACATTTGGCACGGGGCTTGTTGAGATAGGTGTTCAGATGTGCACATAAAATTCAACCTTGTGCTGAAAATGGTTATTTTAACACAGGAAAGCGATCTTTCAATCCAAAATTGGAAAGACTGTGTCATGTCCTTGCACTCTCTTATCATTCTGCCAATTCACAAAAAATGAAAGAGCAAAGGCTTTTTGTAGCTGCTCAGGAGTGATGAAATCAGCATTATCTTTCCATGAACATGGCTAAAAAAAAGAATACCATTAGGGGCAGCCACTGTGGTTCCTCCTGAATAGTGTGTGAGGAAATCCTTTTAACAGGGATTTTGTAATTACATCCTGTCAGCTGAAACTGAATTTATTTGTATTCTGCACTGAACACCCAATACAGTTATGTAGATATTGATATTTGGGCTAAATATATAGTATTTACACAGTTTCCTTTTTTTTCAACATTAAAATCTCATTTATCTCATTTATGTAATTGACACCTATTTTGGTAACCTGAGGCCTCCAGGAATTACACAAACAGCCTTGAACTGATGTTGTATCAGCCCATCTTCGCCAAGCCAAACTGCCCAGTTGTTGAGTACTCCAACATTGTCAGACTCCTGTTGTATGTGTTACAAGCAGGAAATAACAATTTCAGGTGGCAGTAAATAGTTCTCGTTTACATGGAAGCTGATAATTGAAACACTACGTTCTCTCACCACGAAAGCAGAAGCAGTGCAAGTGAAACATTCGGCACTGAATTTTAGAGCCCTATAAATTATTTCAGATCTTGGCTAACGTTAAATAATGGACAATTTTCCTAACCATCAACTTCACTTATTTTGAACATATTGCTTTGCCTCCGTTGATGCTAAATTAGGTGTGAAATGACTTGAGACGAAACAAAATCACCAGCGCAACATGATTTGAGTCATTATAAATTTTTTATTCACCAAATGATATGAAAAGTTCATTTTTTGTTTAGAGTAGGAGGATGACAGTTACTAGAGGACACTGAGAAATTTTTATATGTTTTCAGAAAACGTCTGACCTTTTAAGCTGTCATCTCAAAGATTGAAACTATACTTCCGTGTCACGGTTTTTATTAAAATCATGAAACACGATTATCTGAGGTGATACCCCGGCATGACCGTATGTATGATTTGCATTTTAAGGCGGTTTGATTTTTTTTTTTAGTTTTTGGAAAGCGTATTAAAAGTATTACACTGTAATTTTGGCCGTAGCAGAAATGGAAACTGCGCTAGGAAGACCACTTAAAACAACATTTTCACCACATGACTGATGTACCCCAAGCGCTGGATATGCACAATAAACGCCAGTGTCCCACTATATAAGCCCTAGTATTTATTAGCTGTGTAACAAGAAAGGCACTTTTCTGAATATAAGTCAGGAATACAAGTTGCTATTTACGCAAGTCTCCTGTTGTGTTCCTATTTGTATCATCCCGGGTGGCTTGCCAAACGCAGTGAAAGAAAGCATTTTTTTAGAATATCTGAAGTCAAATTCTCCAAGGCCCTGGGGGTATGTAATAGCCTATTACTTTTAGCTTTTGCAAAAAGTACATTTAAACCAGAATTACACCCCCTGCTTAGCTTCCACTGCTTTCCTTGTCATCGTTTACTCTTCTGCAATTCATTCCTAACAGCCTCCATTATTTTCAGGAGTTCCACCTGGCTTAATATTAATAAGGCACAAACGGCACCTTTTGTCCACAATCCAGATGAATGTAACTTGAACATAATGATTAAATACTTACAAAAATGTACAGCATATTTATATACACGTACTGTATAGTCGCTATGAATCAAACAAATCAGAATCTTATTTATCTCAAAACCCTTTCACAAACCTGGACAGCATAAAAATATAAAAATAGGTCTATTTCCAAATGTCACGTAAAGTCAAAGCAGCTACACTGTTTCATCCTTAGTAGAGTTTCTGAAATATTATATACAAACATTATATGTGTGTCTATGTACGGTGTCTTGCAAAAGTATTCAGACCCAAAGTGGTCTTATCAATTTATCCATTTTCTAACTGCATTATCCAACACTGTGTCGAAGGAGAGCTGGAGCTATACCTGAAAGCAACAGGCACAAGGCAGGATACACTCTGGACAGGATGTCAGTCCGTTGCAAGGCACACAGTGACACAGACACACACACTCACTCCAAGGCCAATTTCCCCAGAAGCTAATTAAATGATCAGGTTGTTTTTGGACTGTGGGAGAAAGCCAGAGCACCCAAGGGAAACCCACACCAACATGGGAGAATATACAAACTCCACAGAGATAGCACCCCAGGAATTGAACACAGGGCCCCAGTTCCATTTGGTGAAATTACAAAATACTTTACAGTACTGTATAATATTTAAACTTGATATCTGATTAAAAACCTGAATAATGAAACCTTAGACTTCTAAGATTAAATAAATTACAGTAAATGTACAGTAACTGAACAGCAAAACCTAAACAGAAAAAAAATGAAAAAATGTTCATGATCCCATAAGTATTCAGACCTGGAAACACAATATGTGGCAGAAGCACCTCCGGCAACAATTACAGCTACAGGCCTTTTTAGTTAAGTCTTGTAGAAATCAAGAGATTCGAGCCTGAAGTGTCCGTTCGTCAAGCCAAACTTTATTGTATGCATACAAGGAACCACAACATGGACCAGAGTAGTTATAGTAGTTCAAAGGGGATATGGCTCTACACAGCTTATATATACTTTTCTCTACACCCTCCCCCTCCTGTCTTTGAGGTAGATTTCTCAAGAAACTCCAGGACTCAGAAAGCACTTAAAACATTCCTTTCTTATCAGGAGTTTAGTATAAACATTCCCCATCAGGGAGTTTAGTACAGGAGATGGGAGTTCAGTACAGGGATGGAGAAGCATCTGTGCTAAAGCAAGCATGAAGGTTAGAGTTTAGAATGTGAATTCAGCAGGAGTTCACAGCTCCTACCACTATCTGGGTACAGAGTAACATACAGATTCTGCTAGCAGACTCCATCAGTCTCTATCAACATTGCACACTGACTTGGTGTAATTTTTGTCCATTCTTCCTGCCACATTTTCTCAAGCTCTCTCAAGTTGCCCGGGGATCACTTACTTTTTAAGTCTTTCCACGGATTTTCAACACTCAAAGACGTTCACTTTCTTATTCTTGAGTCACTTCAGTGTAGCTGTGGCCTTTTTCTTTGTATCATTGTCCTGCTGAAAGGTGACATTTTGTTCTGGAGATCCCAAACTAATTTTATTCTAGGATCTGCCAGTACATTGTTCAATCTATGACCCCCTCAGTCTTGACAAGCTTCCCAGTCTGACCTGAAACAGAACTATAATGTAATACTGTTGCCACCACGCATTTTAGTAAGGATGGTGCTGACTACCTGGTGGGTTTCCATCAGATGTAACACTTTGCATTTAGACCAATTTTGTCTTGTCTGAACCTTTGGCCAAGTTTGGAATATCACAGGCTCTGTTGCTTACCCATGCTGGATTTGAGATGTTTTGATCTCCATACCAAAAACCTTTGTGGAGTGACTGGGATATTCTGGACCCATGAATATTTTCTCACATCTCACAGCCATTGAACTCTGTAACTCTATTAAAGCTGTTGGCCTCATGGCAACCAGTTTCCTCTTTTTAATTGCGGCTCAGTCTGTAGGGGCGACCTGATATAAGCAGTTTCTAAGTCCCTTAGTCTTCTTAATGATTGACTTCACCATGCTCTAAGCGTGGGTCTTTGAAATGGTTTTATACCCTTCTCCTAATCCACCTTAATACAACTTTATCCCTGGGTTATTTTGAAAGCTCCATGGTCTTTGTGGTTGAATATTTGCTTGAAATAATCAAATTAAATGTGAAGGACCTTACAGAGATAGGTATATGTATTCTAAAATCATGTGAACCACCATTATTACACACAGAGGCCATTCAACTAATTGCATGGCTTGTTGATGTTATTGTTAAATTTAATGTAGATGTCACAACAAAGGGTTTGAATAGGTATGTGATCCTGTCCAACCATTTTTCTTTCATGTTATCTATTTACTTCTATCATTTATTTTTTATACTGAATTTGAGGATTAGGATGTGTACTGTATATAACAAGTATTAATTACTACTTATGTAACACTTTGTATTTACTACTCCAAAGTGTCATAACTGCTAGCTTTAAATAAAGAGATAGAAAATCTGTGCAAGGGTCTGATCATGTTTGCAAGGAACTGTCTGCATTTAGGTCTATAAAGGGTGACAAAGAGGTCTACCTACAGTATAGGAAATAGATAATTAAAGAAAAACGTGTGTATGTAAAGCTGTTAAATTCAGCAAATAAATAGGAACTGTGCGTTAAAATTTGCAGAAATATGTCAAGTTTAAGTTTGTTCGCTGCAGAGGTTGTGTCAACTTCCTTTTACTTAGAAAATCAATAAAACATGTAATTTGGCCAGGGGTGCCCGAAGTTTTGCATACAACTGTACACTAAAAAGTTTACCTAAAAGTAAATGTGATAGCTCCGTGAGACAGAAAAACTTTACTGCTCTTTTGTACTCCTCTCAGGTTTACGTTCTGTAGTTTTTATAAGGTCCTTTAAGTATGCAAAGTCTCTGGAAGAGCAGTTACTAATGTAGGTGCCTCCCTTAAGCTGGCCCTTACTTATCACAGCTCACTGTTCAATACGAGCTCTGAATAGTGTCTGGTTGTGGTCTGGGTGTCATTGTTTTTTTGCACAAGTTCCTTTAGAACAGCTTTCCCTCCCAGTCCACTTCAGCCTGTTTTTGGCAAATACAGAATAAGCTTTGTCCATGAGAGACCTGATTCCTGGCAGGGAAATGAAGTGAGCCAGCCAGGCAAGACCCACTGCAGTGTACATCACCTTAAAAGCTGGAACCCCACAGTGAACCTAAGGGGAAAAAAACAAGAATGTAGACTTCAATTAATGGAATATAAATAAAATACTAAAAGTTATGTGTCAATCATTTGGAGAGCCAATAAAGACTATATTATCAAACGCTTACCAAAATATTTGATTATTATTGTTATTTCCACAATACTGTATATCCAACATGCACCTTTAGCAACCTTTTTTTCCCCATGATGTGGTACGTTAATTCACTGTTGAAGTTTCTTATCGTGATCTCCACTTCATTTTCGAAAACAAGGTCTAAAGTTAAAATCCATTGGTTTCATTTTCGCTTTGTCTCTTCCTTGATTTGATTTTTCAGAAAATGGGAATAAATCAAATTATTGAGCAATCTCCCTGTTAATCTTTTTATGTTCTATAACACATTTAATTTGTGACAGAGAACACATCTCCAGTATAGCATGGTTGTTCTTTTTAAAAGGAGAAAAGATAGCACCTTATTGAATTCTTAATCTGTTCCACTTAAAATACCAGAATGCTGTGTATCAAGAAATGCTGCACTTGAAAGCCTTTTCTTCACAAAAAAAGAACTTTTTTAGTGTTTACACTCCAAATGGAAAATGCCTACTATAGAATTTTAAATGATACTGAAAAACTGCCATTTTTGAGCCTCTAAACGTTAAGCACCATTATGGAGCTATTTCACATTTGAAAATCCTATTTTTCAGAGTTGTTATAAAAATGTTCCTTTGCAAAATAAAGGATAAACTACACCTATCAGGAAAACTGGCACCACATTCAGAAAAGATAGCAAATAGAGGAATATATATGTACTGTATAAGCAAAAGGTATCATTAAATAACAGGATCTCTGGGTAGTCTCTCCCTTTCGTTTAAAAAATCTGTGGACAATTTCACAGACCAAACGTTGTACTGGATGGGGAAATTGGAAAAATGTGAAATCGATTGTGTGGATTGCAATTCTATTTTCTTTTACTCACTTTCCATCATTTGCTGTGTTGTGTAGCATTACTGTCAGCCCCAGCCTGAAAACTACTGATAATAGCCGGGGAGACCAGGACTATTGCCTTTGGAGAAAAAGCCAAACAATGTGACATGCAACTACACAGCAGGTCAATGAAAACCACACAACTATGGTACTCGCAGCTGTAGCAAATGGGCATACTATTCAAGGCAAAGAACAGTCTCCTTCCCTGCATCCCTAACAGCCATTACACCTTATCTTTTAATAATTTCCCCTACCTTATCTTTTTCATCAATCACATGCATTTGCTCCATTGCCACCTCATAAGTGATTCCCCCATACTTCATTCCATCGTAGTCCTTCTGGGAGATATCAATGAACTCCACTTTGCCCTGTTGACGCTGCTGCAGATACTGCAGGCACTTGATTTCCTTCACACAGATTGGACACTCTCCATCATACAGCACCTGTGTCAACATTCACACAACAGGAAAACATGGGTGTTCAAAAAGGGAGCGGTTGTAGCCTCCTTTGCAGATCTGCAAATATCCTACTGCCCTCCCTGAAATCATTAATGGCAGCTGTCTCTTTGGGTCACTCCAGAAGTATGTTTTGGAGTCTTTGGAGCCTCTTATGACTGTATAGTAGGTATTGACTCCATCTTAAATACTTGTAGTACAGTCGTTGTAACACATCTGCTTCCATGCCAAAAGTATTTAAGATATTTTTGTCTGTCCATGGGCTAATGCATGTTGTTATTTTCATCCATGGCAAACAGTGAAAAATTAATTCAACACATCAGCCTTTTCCCTTTTACTGTCCAGACATCTCCCATTGCTAAACACAAAGTTCATTCGAACAAAGATCACGCAGCAGGTTGTGTGCTGTCAGAGATTCTGGGTTAAACTGGAATCTTGTAATACTGTACAAATGTATAATCAATCAGTTGAATTTGTGTTGAACTTCTCTTTCTTTTTCATTTAGAATGAGAATTTTAGTAGAATTTTACAATTACTTGAAAATCTCATTGGCTTGCATTATTGTACGTAATTACATGTATGTTATCAATGATTATGATAAAAATAAGCATTTTGGGCTTCATATTTCATTAAGACACTATTTTCATTAGGTTATTACAGGATGTGATATTTTCAATAATAGTTCCGCATTACTATACTAAGTATTTACATCTTGCGGTGCACATAGAATGGGGGCTACAACTACCCCCTTTTTCAGTAATATCATACAGAAGTACAATACAATAAACTAATGTATGGTGAAAGCAGTATTATAATCACAGGAATATTTCACCATCAATAATTTACAGCAGAAGCAAGATGATGGATTGTTTTAGGGAAGAGGTATTTTAAACTGAAAAACATGTTTCACAGAAGATGCTTTCAAAAGGGAAATGTGAATGCTTATTTTTAACCAAGGTTGTTTCTGTTTGCTGTTTTATTATAGACCAACAAAAGCTTGGTTCTACTTCTATGCTGCAAATGTAAGATGTAGGGAAATTAAACACCAAACATGTTTTGCATTGTTATTTATTGGTGATTCTTTGTCACCTTTTTATTTTTTAATGCTTAAAGACCTTCAACTGAGCAGGATTTCACACAGTAAATTAATTCTTTAAAACACATGAGACTAAGCTCTTACGGTTTTTTAATCAAATTTAACTTTCTACACAGTTTTTGGAAATTGTTGTACTTAAATCAACTGATTCTTTCACCCTATTGGGGCCTCTAAAAGGTGTACCATAATTCTAAGCACATGTCTAAGTACAATACCACATCTGATGAAAATCATATGACAAAACTGATCTGCATTTAAAGCAAAAAAAGCCTCAAACCCTGCTTTACTACTGTCCTCTAAATAACCTAGCATATAAATAAATATAGTAACAGAAAAATTACAGTTTGTGCCTTTCTACCTTGTCATTACAAATGTTTACTAAGAAAGATATTCTACATTTCTTCACAAATTTACATGCATGGTATCTCCTGAGTAACCAACTTGCAAAAATTAATGGACATAAATTGTGTCATTAAAAAAATGATTTACTTTTGCACAGAAAGATAATTAATTTCATTATGCAGGCAGTGTATTAATTCTAATTAAGAGCAAGAGAAAAGAAGCCAGGATGAGGCTATAATTTATGGAAATTGTGAAGTAATTGCACAGTTCATAGCAGTAATTACTATGTTTCCTATAACAGATTAGATGAAGAAATTAGAGCGAACACTTCATGTTAGGGATAACACGACATCCATCAACAACATGTGCATATTTACAGTCACTGACAGCATTAATAAACATTTTCAAGCATTCTTATTTTTTTACAAAATTTAATTAAGCCAGTATTGCTACCTAGACTCAACATGCTTTCTGCATGTTCCATTATTAAGAGTGTTTTGATACAGCCTTCTGTGATTTTGATCTCAGTAGACGAAACAATTAGATATTCAGAACAAACCTTTATGTTTTGGATAAATCACTTGGGTCCTGCAATACAGTGCCCCAAAAATGTTTGTGAACCCCAAAGATAAATATACAAATTTCAGTTTTACCATAATAGTCTTCTGGAATCAAAACCAGTCTTTATGTATCACATAAGGTTTATAATAACCATTTAATTGTCTCTTAATGATGAATTAAAGATGAATTAAACAAATGATGAGCAATTTAGGTACAGGACAAAAAGTAAGTGAAACCCTAGTTTCATTAGCTCAGTTAAGGGAAACATGTTTAGAAGGCCCCACTCCATATAAACAGCGGAAATGTGAGTTTGGTCTTCATCATACAGGTGTGTGGACAGAAGTCATGCCATGATATAAGGGAATCTCTGAAGAGGAAATGAGTTAATGATATTCATGTATTTGGAAATGGTTGCAAAGCCATTTCTAAGGATGTGGGGCTCTACCAACCCACTGTTAGACAGACAATCTTGGAAAAAACTCAAGATTGCACCCAGGAGTCTAGGAAAATCTCTCCAAGAACAAACTGGAAAATCACCAAAGCATGGTACAAAGTAAGGAACTGCAGGCTACTCTCGCATTGTCTTAATGTGACTTTGCATGACTCAGCTCTTTGTAAATGACTGAACAAGAATGTTGTTCATGGAAGGAGAGCAAGGAGATAACAACTGCTCCCCAAAAAGAACACTGCTGCCCATCTGAAGTTCACCAACGAGGACACAGATAGCCCACAAGGCTTCTGGAACAATGTTCTCCGGACAGATGAGTCAAAAGTAGGACTCTTTGGCCTCAATGTGAAATGTTCATTTTGGTAAAACCCAAACAATGCTTTGAAACAGAAGAACCTTAATCATGAACCAAGCATGCTGGTGGGAGTGTGAAGTTTTGGGGAATCTTTGCTGCCTCAGGACTTGGATGGCTTCCTATCATTGACACAATCATGAATTCTGCATTTTATCAGACAATTCCTGAGCAGGATGTCAGTCCATCTGTCTACAACTTGAAGCTGAACCAAATGTAGATCTTGGGTATGACAAGTCATTTTAGGAATAAGCTATCAGAATTCATGGGAAACGAGAACTAAGGTACAAAGGGGAACCTCTAATAAATACACCTCTTAAATACAAATTTAAAAGATCTAAGTAACATGAAGCATAGGGGGAATGAAGAGTTTATACCTTTAAAATTATTGTATTTAAATTGTTGAAAAATACGTATCTCACTGCCACGCAAGGAGTTCATGTTTTGATCTACAACAGATTCATTAGGACTAAGAATACGCATGAAAACATTGAACATTGAAAACATGAAAAAAAAAATTCTGCTCACTGGTGTAACACAAGATATGACAAGAGATAACATACAATGGATATCAAAAGTCTGCACGCCCTTATTGGAATTTCAGTCAAATTGTGAAGGGAGCTGGAAACTAAGGTGCTACTTTGTGGGGGAAAAAGTGTTTTTGGAGGGATGGGTCTACAAAGACTTGCAAATGAAACACTATTTTAAAATATAGATCCACAGCAGAATTCCAATAGGACTGCTTTATACAATTCTACAATTTTCCTCAATTCTAGTTTAGATTTGATCTTATTTAAGATTAAGAGATCTGTGCATAAAGAAAGATTTTCCGATCATATTTGTGAGATTTTGTTGAGTCTCCACTGCACATGCATTAAACATGAGCCCAACATCCATGGAAGCTTTATTAAAGAGCAATCTAAAATTACTTTTGCCATGTAGGGTTTGAGTAGCTAATTATCATTATTATATTTTTTGGCTGATGCTTTTATCCAAATCGACTTCAATTTTCCATCACATTTCTACGACTGGGTATTTTAGTGGAGCAGTTCAGCCAGCAGTATCTCGCTCAAGAGAACAAAAGCAGTACCTCACCTGGGATTTGAACCCACAACTTTCCAGTTACATTATGAGTCCAGAACCCTAACCACTGCTCCAAAGTAATGTCCAATTATCAATTAGGTCAAAAGGAGTCTAATCGGTTATACAAAATGGACAAACTACTAAATTTTACTTTTAGCTTTGCTTACACAGACACCACTTTTATAAGCAGCAAGTTCAAAGTTTTAAATTAGAAAACGGTAATGTTTTGGAACTGATATTTAAGCTTTCAGGCTAACTGAAAATGTCCTATTAATAATAATGAAAAAAATACCACTCTAATACAGTTAAAAATAATATGTAATACATTTCCCTTTTACTAGAGCAGCTCAGTGCTGTTGTGGTTAGTATTGCTGTCTCTCAACACTGGGGCCCTGGGTTCAATTCCTGGGGTGTCGTCTGTGTTGAGTTTGCATGTTCTGCCCATATATGGGTGGGTTTCTTCCAGGTGCTCTGGTTTCTTCCCACAGTCCAAAGATGTGCTTCCAGGTTAATTGGCTTCTTGGGAAAATTGGCCCTGGTGTTAGTGTGTGCCCTGTGATAGTCTAGTGTCCTGTCCAGGGCGTATCCTGCCTTGTACCTGCTGCTTGCTGGGATAGGCTCTAACTCCCCTGTGACTATGCATTGAATAGAGCAGCTAGAAGATGGATGGATGGATGGAAATTCTCTTATTATTTTCATCTCCAATTCACAATAGGTTGCTTTAGTTTTCCCCCACTTACCCGAACCCCACTGGTTCTGTTGACTGAGTTATTTCCAACTGTACTGTAAAGCTGAGTATAAGCAAACCTCACAGTTACTGTTGCTTTTATGTTTCTGGTAATCCTTGCCAGAGCAGCAGCAAACATTTCAATCACAGCTTCAGGATATTATCTGAAAGACAGCACAAGAAGCACAGAATACTTTTACTCTTTTTACTAACATGAAGACATGGAAAAGAGAAAAGTCAGAATGTTTTTTTCATTTGATTCTATCTCGTCTTTCTCGCCAAGCTGGTGAATTGTTTTTTCAAGAAGTCCCTTTCTACAAGGACACTTGATATACACAGAAAACTAAACTGAAGTGTATATTAATTAACACCGCACCTCCTATTCGCTACCACTACCACATGTCAAAAAGTGTGACTTATGACTTATTTATATTACTTTCTTATAGGTGGGTAGCTGCATCAGCAACTAGAGGTGCACCTGAAGAAGGCTCCACGGCTGAAACGTTGTGTTTTCTTTCTTCTTTTTTTCAGCATGGAATAAACCTATTACTTGACTTTCTTATAGACGTTTTCTCTATATAAGAAAGAGGATTTTCTATACCTGAGGTGTGAAATGTTCCTGTTCCTGAGCCTCAAGAATTGTAAGGACCCAAATGGATCACTCGGATTCCTGTTTGAGATCCACAGCTGTACTGAATCTAATCTAAAGTGCAGTAAAGCTTAGTCAACTAGAGTAACATACTGACTAGAATATGCAAGACTTTGCTCGTCCGAACACCTAAAACGTAATTGAAATGAATTTCAGCTTCAATTCAAGACTAAACAGACTAAACTTTAAAACTCACGTTGTTGTATCATAGATTTCAGAACATTGCAGCACTGTATTCTCCACTGCAGTGGAGTTGATGCCTGGGGCTTTTTCACCTATGGCTGATCTGACACTAAAGGAATTATATCATACAGTAGTACTAACGCTACTAAGAAGTAAACATTTCAGTGCTGCTTAAGAATAAACTTTTTTCTCCCTTAGGTAATTTAACAATTAAAGCGTGAGGACTTACAGAAAAAAAAACCGACACAGGGACAAATCTACATAGAAAACACGAAAAGTGGTAACAACGACACTTTAAAGAAATTTAAAGTGATCAAGGTCATGTATGAACATAACATAATTATTGTATAAGACAGAAAGCCCGATATGTGAAGTGGCTATGTCTTTAGTACAAACAAGCACATTCCATTTCAGCAATTTCACCGTATAGCAAAATCGCACTTATATATCTTTTAAGAACTCACCAATGGAAATTTAATCACAATACCATTTGAGACTGAGTGTTGTGTATTCCATTGGTTTTCTTTCAGGAGTATTCCTAAAACACTGATCAAAATGACTACAAGTCCCATGATGCTAATCGTCAATCGTTTGGGGAACAAGGCTTAAAACGTGCGGCAGCTGTTCTGGTAGTTGTAGTCCGGCAGAAACTCCCTGACGGAGCCCCGGGTGTCAAATACGTGAGGTCGTGATTGGCTGCTGTGTGAGTGTGGGCAGCTGCGGTTGGTTGATACTGGTTTCCGGGGTTCGTCGTTATTAGTGACGTTTCTGTTCCGCAGTAAGAAGAAGTGAGAGCGATGGCTGCCGGTGGAGGTTAGCGATTTTTGGATTGTTTGGGTTTAGTATTTTGAGCGTCTTCTGTACATTTCAAAGTTTTAAACTTCGATCAGCAGGGAATACTGATAAGTGATCTTTAAAAAAAACAGCAAGTGTTGACATAAAGGGATTGTTTTTTTCTGCCACTGTGAGACTAATCCTTACACTCGACGCGTGTTAATTACAATCTGCTTTAGAGAAAGGAAAACATTGTATGAGCTTTAAAACCCATTGCACGATGTTACGGTAGCGGATGGTGTTGTGTGTCCCTGTTACATCGTTCTACCATGAATTTGATTTAGCTGTCAGGCTTTTTTTTATTGGGATCATCACTCAGAGTAACCTCAAATGCTTGCCTTTTGAAACGGGCTTTTTCTGTGCTTTTGAGCAGAAAAAGAAAAAGTTGTCCAAATTTCAATAGGACACGCTGTCGTACTTAAATTATCTTTTCAGACAAAAGCTTCGTGTAGGTTACTCGGCGGTATTCTGGCTGTCCAGCTTGCTCGAACCTTTATTTGGAAGATTCCGTGGTGTCGTCTGACTCTTTGTTTGGTTAGGTTGTACCACACAGGTTATATGGTCAAGAAAAGTAGGCTGTGAAATATTGGGGAAACATTCATTTTTTCGACAAAGATGTCATCCACGCCACATGACATAATCTGACTGATGTTAAATCTTGCAAAATGCAATTCAAAGTTTCTAAATACCTCAGTGTGTTTCGAATTTAATTTCCAAGTGTATTGTAATTGATGACGTCTATACGTCTTTCTCTGTGTGTTTTTTTTAATAGTTAATTTAGAAAAAGTAAGCCTTCCGAAGACGTCTTGAAGTAGATTCGTTCAGAACATATAAAGTTGCCTTATATGTTGCTGTGGTGTATCAACATGTTTAGAGTACAGCCAGCGAACAACGAGTTCCACAGTAAGCAAAGTAATCTTAATAATTATTTAGTTTTGAAATTTATAACAGATTTGTATTTATAGTAGGAATGATGCAATATTTCGGTGTTACTTTATTCCGTGCCACTTAAGATTGGAGCTATATCGATCATGACAGTCAAGAACTTTAAAGCATAGTATGGTGGCTTTTTCTAAATTTTAATTAATTCAACTTTGCATTCTCAATATTGCGTTTGGTTTTTTAAACCGAATACATTCTGGGTGTAAGTTGCTGGAATATGCACTATATTACATCGTAAAGTGTGATTAACGTCAGTATTTTAGTACTAATAGGGCACAACGCTTTAGGCAGAAAGTATTGACCTTCAGTGTTTGGAAGAACATCTAACTTGACCGGATTGTGAACTTTTCATTTCATGTTTATGTAGTTTTAATGTCTTCTAACCAATTTGAGTAAATCTATATTATGCCTAACACTTAAGAGCTCTGTGTCTAATGTGCTGTAAATTGGCTGATTACATCAACAGAATCAGACATTTAGCACATGTTTCTCCAATATTGTTCTCCAGAGCTCCAGTGCAGCAGGTATAATATGCTCTATCACATTGGGGGAAATTCCAACTTTAGAACAATTTACTTGTGATCAATTGCAGATGATTCGTTCCTAATGTAGATATCAAGAAAAATCTACCAATCAGATTACTTCAGTTAAAATACTTGATTGATCAATAAGCAACGTGTTACATCTTCCTAGTTTTTGGGGTGAAAACCTCAGATCTTTGGTGTTTAACGCTGATCTTATTCTTCAAAGGGGTAATGGACTGAAGATCAATTAACTAATTTCTCCATTGATGATTAAATATGTATTTTAAGCTAATATCACTCAGCTGAAACCTTCATTGAGCACACAGGTTAATCTTTTGTTAGTATTTGAAACTGTAATTTTCTGGTTTCTTTTTTCAGATATAGGCAAGCTTTTACAGAATGGGACTGCTGCCAACTCCAACTACAATGGAATGGACCCCCTCCATGCATGTAAAATTCTCCAGCAGCTTAAATCTTTGTATGACGAAGGGCAGCTGACGGATATTGTGGTGGAAGTGGATCATGGAAAAACATTCTCCTGTCACAGAAATGTCCTTGCAGCAATTAGTCCTTATTTCAGGTATGAAATATTACTGTAAGCCCTTTTATCTTGCTTCTGCCAATATCCAGATCTAAGTAAGAAAAATGCAGTTTCTTTGTACGGCTTCTAATTTGTAATTGGCTTTGGAAAGGTTTAACTGTTCTTATGCAATCAGCACATACTCAGTAATACCCTGCTGAGAAGTTTTATTTAGTCAAGCATTTGTGCACAAAGGTGGAGAGTGAATGTATAATAAAATTGAATAAAGACTTGTAAAACTGTGTAGTTCACTTTATAGTTTTTCTCAACAGACAATTGTATAGAAGTGTAATGAGTGCATAAGAGAGCATTTATATAGAATGGCCATACCAATGAGACAATTGTGTAAATTATCCTAATGTCATTTTCATTTTTTGAATGTTTTGCTGTACAAAGTGGGTGTTGATACTCCTAACTACAGTGTCATTTTTTTAGGTCTATGTTCACCAGTGGCCTTACTGAAAGCACCCAGAGAAAAATTAAGATTCTTGGAATTGAGTCAGAATCAATGCATCTTGTACTAGAATATGCATATACCTCCAAGGTCACACTGTCGGAGTCAAACGTCCAGGCTCTGTTCACTGCAGCTAGCATCTTCCATATACCATCCCTGCAGGACCAGTGTGCCCTGTTCATGATCAGCCGTTTGGACCCTCAGAACTGCATTGGGGTCTTCATGTTTGCAGATGCTTATGGACATCAGGAGCTCAAAGAGAAATCTCAAGATTACATCCGCAAAAAGTTTCTCTGTGTTGTGAACGAGCAAGAGTTCCTCCACATGACCAAGGAACAGCTCGTAAGCGTCCTTGACAATGATGATCTGAATGTGGAGAAAGAGGAGCATGTCTACAACAGCATCATTAAGTGGCTGGAACATGACAGAGACAGAAGGGAGGCGGATCTTGCAGAAGTGTTTGCCAAATGCATTCGGCTACCTCTACTGGAAGACTCTTTTTTAAAGAAAATTCCCCCTGTATTTGCACAGGCTTTGGAAAAAGAGTGGGCAGATAAAGGGAAGTTTAACGGTACCAACGGCTGCCCGCTGAGGCTGGGAATGACAGCCTTGGAAATGATCATATGTTTTGATGCAGCTCATAAACACTCAGGAAAGAAACAAACAGTGCCTTGTCTGGACACCATTGCAGGGAAGGTGTTCAAGCTATGCAAGCCACCTAATGATCTGAGAGAGGTGGGGCTATTGGTGTCATCGGAAAATGACATTTACATCGCAGGGGGTTACAGGCCAAGCAATAGTGAGGTCTCTATTGACCATAAAGCAGAAAGTGATTTCTGGATGTACGAGCATTCAGGAAACCGATGGATACCCAAGTCTCCCATGCTGAGGGCACGGATAGGATGCAGGTTGGTTCACTGCTGTGGCAAGCTTTATGCACTGGGGGGGCGCGTCTATGAAGGAGACGGACGCAATGCACTCAAATCTGTGGAGTGCTATGATTCCAGAGACAACTGCTGGACCTCTGTTAGCGCAATGCCTGTTGCCATGGAGTTTCATAGTGCAGTTGAATACAAGGACAAGATCTTTGTTTTGCAAGGTGAGTTTATCAACTTTAGAACACTTAGTGTGTTGTGTAGTAGGTTCTAGACTGTGGGTGTGTTGAGTAAAAGGTCCACACCTGCAGTGTAAAGGAATGGCAAGATAACTTCGGGTACTTTGTATACTTGAAACATTTCTGGGCTTAACATGCATTATTATTAAACAGTATTCAAGTATAAACGTTAAGAAGATGGTTGGAATTTCAATAGTGACTTTTGGAATCATTTTTGATCTTGTATGACAATATAACCTACCTTCTGGATTGTAAAAGAAACATGGTCATTGATTTTATCAGGATATTTAGATTTGGGTACATCAAATGGGGAATTTTCTACCAACATGTTTGGAATATTAATAGTAAGCTTTTAACTGGTCTAAAATATTTATATAAATGGTGTTATTTATATTGTTGTTGCCTGAATCTTATCAGTACGGATCATGTTAACCAGCCTCAATTTTGTCTTAAGATCTCTGCGGATTTCTTACTCAAATTCAAAATTACATAGCTGTTCTTTTGGTTTCCATGGAGTTGTCAGCATTTTAACCCTTTGCCAAGAGCTTGAACTTAGTTTTGACGTACTGTAATTAAACGTCAAATTCGATGTACTTAAGAGGGTTTGTTCTTTCTCCAATAGCTTTAAATTGGTGTAGCATGTAACTTAGTGTGTTATATGTCCATTGTGCATTAGTATCATTTTAGAAGAAGAGACTGAAATGTTGCAGTGCAGCATTAAGTAATGTAACATTTGTCAATCCTCTTTTGAATAGGAGAATACTTCTTCTGCTATGATCCTCGCAAGGATTACTGGGGCCACCTAACTCCAATGCGTATCCCTAGAAGTCAAGGACTGGGGGTGGTATACAAGAACTGCATCTACTACATTGCTGGTATCTGTAAAAATCATCAGCGTACCTTTGTAGTTGAAACCTATGACATTGAAAGGAATATGTGGATTCGGAAGAAGGATCTTCCATTTGACCAAGCTACCAGCCCTTACATTAAAGTCTTGCTTCTCCACGGCAAGTTGCATTTGTTTGTGAGGGCTACCCAGGTCACTGTGGAGGAGCATGTCTTTCGAACCAGCCGGAAAAATTCGTTGTACCAGTACAATGAGAAGACAGACCAGTGGATTAAGATGTATGAAACACCTGACCGCCTTTGGGATCTTGGCCGCCATTTTGAATGTGTTGTTGCCAAACTGTATCCACAGTGTCTTCAGAAAGTTCTGTGAGAGCAGCAGGGGGATCTCTGTGTATGTTGTCTGTGAGGGATGTGTGGTTTTGCGAGTTTGTGTGTGCCTGGTACTGTCAGTATTTGCAATCTGACGAGTCTGTAGTCTTAAGCATTAAGGATTCAAAGTCAAGAATGATGGGTGCTCTTAAAGCTTGCAGTATTTTAATTAATCCAGTCACTACTAAGTACTTTGACCAGTGTTTCACACTGGTGCAAGGATTCATAAGTGCAATTATCATCTTGTCTGCTATGTGTGTTGAGCCATTTTATTAAGTAGCATTTTAAGAGGCTACGATTTGTCACTCGGTTAACATGCAGCTATGCAGGAGGAACATCAACATGGTGAAATGTCAAGTATACGGGTACGAGCAGCTCCGCTGGTCATTGGTGACGTTTGGTGGTTGTTTTTGACCATACACGTTAGTTTGGTATGTCTCTTAAAATGACCTTGTCTTGACTGTTTTGTTAATTTTACGTTTAAAAAAATATTCTATTTGCTGGCAGAAATTGCTGACATGTGCAGGATATTCACAAGAGGCTTCTGTAATTCTTCTGGGTTTAATGGCACAAATTTATATTAAATACATTTGAATATTGCATTTCATGCATTTAAATTTAGGTAGGGATGAGCTGGGGGTGTGTCTTAGAAATCAGTGCATGTAATATGGAATTGACTTTCGTGTCTGAAGCAATTTGCTTTGCAGTTCTTACAGTGTTTGGTGTTTATGCTCAGACATGTAGGCTATGTGCTGTATTTTGTGAAATCAAACTGAGAGCGTGCACACATGCCCCCTAATAAAATCTGTTTGGTACTGTGATTGACATCTGCTGTCTTCTCTATGCAGTGTAGGGGTTACTTAAGGCTGAAGCATTTTCCCTTATCCAGCCAACTTAAAAACTGTTTAGGTGTGTTACCACTTTTATTCCTGCACATAAAGTGATGATCAATCTGAATACCGTGAAGAATCTCTGAGAGACTTAATTTCATCGAGTACTAGAGTTTGGCCATCTGTGTGCTGTGGGTTTTACAATGTAGTTGGTCTTCTCTGTGAGAGGAGTGGTTAACGTTTCCTAAAATATTTGGCTTGAAATTGTAATGGCGGCAAAAACGTTTTTTTTAGCACATTTAACCTAGCATTTAGATTCTTCCAGTCATGATGTTTCTTTATTTTTTTTTTGAAGTTCTTGGACTCTTGGAGGCATTTTAAAGGCTTAAAAAACTGAAGGATGAGTTTGTAGTGGCAATAATACAAATTCATTAAGGTGTAGCGTTAACGTGGTAAAGAGCATTATTTCTGATAGTGGTTGCAGATTTTTTTTTTTAAATTGACTGTTGTATTGTCAAAGGCAGTCTGTTGTAAATTCTCTACTAAACTTTGATACTTGGTATTATTTTATGCATGTTAGAAAATCATTGTGCCTACTGATAAATGCAGAAATTGCTCAAACCTTGTGTTTTAAATTTAACATTGTCCAGGATACATTTTGTGTACCTCCAAAGTCCTATTCATTCCTTATACCGCTACCTTTTCTAAAGGGTTGTGCTGCAAACTTTATGAAGCACCCTTCTTAATATTACCAGAGACGTTCTTGAAGTGTTTGTGTCTCTTTACAACATGTTCAATGTATCAAGTTGATTTAAAAAGTAAAACATTTTGGTGCTGCTTTTGACAATCTTTTGTATTTATAGAGTAGAGCATTTAATTGTATCTAACAGATATGACTAATAACCTAATCCTTCATTCTAATGTTATGACATTTGAAACTATCTGCTTTAGTTTTGTTCATGAGAACAGGTTTTCCTTTATTTTTTGCACTACATTTGTGTCATGAAATCTGATGCTTTCCAAAAAGACACAGTCTTAGAAGTGCTGTTGAAGGTTGGTCAGGTTGTGCCCAACACCAATGTTCATTTACTGGGACTCTTTATTAAAAAAAAAAATGTCTTAGTGTAAGTGTTCCAAGTAACATGGGCTAGGACAGCTCTTTGGTGGATGACTTTGCCTGGCAAAATGACTTGGCTTCCTCATGCTAAGCTGACGAAGCCCTTGAGGTTTTATTACTTAGTCTTTGGCAGGTACAACTTGAGCCCATTGTAACTTACAAAGTTATTCAAAACTTAAGCAGGTAGGAAACTAATCATTTGTTAATACATTTAATACCTTTTGATTATTGCATTTTGTGAAGCGGGACTTAACTTCTGAAAGTGTGGATCTGGCCGTGTGTACAGTACTAGTTAAGCTGGAAGCCTTGTAGTATGATATACGAAATGGACAATTCTCAGGATTATACCAATACACAGTACTGTATTTAAATAGGTTTCGTTGTGATATACTGTAAAATGTTTGCTGTTCTTGCACAGTTTTTTTTACATACTCAACTTTAAGAATAGATGTTTTATTTCTTTTATACTTGATTTGACTAGTTAATGGGGGGGGGAATGGTTTGCTATGTTGAAATATCCTATGACAAGATTAAGGTATGTAGAGTTGTCAAAATATTTTTTGCCATAATTTTACACAAAACAATACTAAGCGGACTTTTCCGAGATGGGATCCGAACTGAAAAGGTTCCGTGATGCTCTAAAACATGGTGTGTAAACAAATATTGTAATGTTATTCACATGCTCCAAATGTGACTTTTTAATGCTGTGTATTGCTTGCATTTTTTGGTGTAAAAGGATTGGATTTTGAGGTATACTGAACCATTCAATGCTTGCAAACACTGTTGACCACCAGTGAGGAATGAGTGGTGAAATATCTGTGCTTCCTAGAAGCTTTTTTCATTTTGAGGGTGGGGAATGGGGATACATTAATAAAGCTCTACTGTGAAATCAATATTGCACATTTTTCAGAATAAAAGTGAACATAAATCTTGCTTTACTCTGAACTTATTTTTCCCCAAGGGTTCAAATTATTATTTTCTGTAATTTTATAGCACAGTTCTCAATTTTTGTCATGAAAACCTACGCCCAGTGAAGCCGTGAGGTCCAGACATTGCCGAGTCAGTTGCGGGACCAACGTGTAGGTACAGTGCCTGTGGGTGTAGGTGAGCACTAGAAGCTGGGAGAATCTTGGCTAACCAGTCAGACTCATTCCTGGGCTTGGTCAGTCATCTGCTCTCTGGCAGTAAAGTTAATGCAACACGCGTATCTCCTATGATGTACTGTGAATCTTGCAGCATTTGCAAGGAGTAGTTCAGACAGATGGGTGTGTCAAAAGTATAGGTAAGGTTTATTTTTCTTCCTCACTGAAACAGGTGCTGTAGTTGTAAAACTGAGCCACAAACATCCACTCCAAACTTCTCAACATCAAAACGAAATGTTGCAGATGTGAGGACCATCTTATCTGGTAGTAAAACTAAATTATTTTCCAATTTCATTCAGCTATAATTAAGCACCTGTTCTAGGTACCCACAACACTTAATGTAAAGAAACATTTTTTTCTCCTCCTTCCACATTTCCTTGAAGTTTTAAATTGTGACCCAGGTCCTTGTTCCACTGCTGAGTCTACAAAGTCATCATAGAAATTTGGATCACATTTTGGGATTCCTTTCGTGTAGACTGAAGATGTTTAGTTTTAACTGTATAGGGCAATGCGCTCCTGAGAAAACAATTATTCTTGGTCCCCCAGGATTATAATCTCTTGGTACGATGAACAAAACTGAATGGGGTTTTAAACAAGGTCTTGTGGTGCAAGCTTGAGCACAACATCCTTGAGTTGCACACCTTTTGCGACGTGTCCAAGCAGTGTCTGCCCCTTTTGTTTTTCACTTCCCACATTGTCAGGCGGGAAATTTTAAATAAATCTAAAGCTCTGGATCACTCATGTGAAATGTAAAGTATGTTTCTACTTTCCAAGTGGATTGTTTGGGGTTTGACAGCTGTGGGCGCAATCCACAATTAGCTTCACTTTTCGTAATTGCTTTGTCAGCATTTCCGTTTGTCTCTCTCCCTGTTTTAAAGCACTAAAACAATATACCTCAAAGCGTTTCTTTGCGTTTCTAGAGAGCTTCATCTGTATTTTGTCCTGGTAGTGCTGTTTTTGTCAGCCCCAGTTGAACAACTTTTGAAATGTACAAAATTAAAAATGATTTTTTTTCAAAAACTGACTAAAAGTTTACTTTTTCATGTGAGCAGCAAATTGGTAAGTTGCATTATGAATGTGGGTTTTAAAATGGTAGCATCTGTTACATTTTGTTTAAGCTATATAACCTAGTGACTCAAGGATCATTCTCTGGGACAGCTGGACTATCGCATTATCCAATAGGTTTTGTTTCCAAATCTAGTAAAACTTGGCAACAGTTGTTGCTAGTATATACTTTTATGACCTACAGCGTCTTCACAAAAGGGTTTCATATATTGCTTTATCAATAATGTGTGCCACACAGCCTAAGAAAATATTTACACAAGACCGAACGTTTAAATGTATAAGTTTTCAGCATGGGCACTATACACTTAAAGAACACTTACCAGTCTTCCTTTCAAGTTCTGCATTGTTGCAGCCCTTCTGTACTTTTTATGGTGATGAATGTCCCACTTTTCAAGTCTTCATTTCTTCGTGGGCTATTCCCATTTGTTTTGCCCCTAAAAAAAATAGTCATGAGTTCGGATGTGCAGAATATGACAGCCCTCATCAGAGCTGAATGAATTTAGTCAGATCTCGTTTCCTGTCGAAGAAATCCTACACTACTTACAATCTGAGTATCCTAAAATGAGAATTATTTCTTGAAAAGCCTGTACAAATACCTAAGTAACAATTCATTTATTTTCTTCTGAGCACTGTAATGTGCTTAGAAGCCACTAGTGGCAAAGAGCCTTTTGAAGTTCCTCGATGCTGAAGCTGAGGTTTCATGTCAACTTAAAAAGAAGCGATCGTGACATACAGTACAGTATCTGAACATGACCCACCTTGGCATTTCACTGTTGTAGTTTATCTGGTGTAAAATGTATACAAATCGCGATTTATTCATTTTTTCCCCCCAGAGATTTGTAAATATTCTCGATAAACACTTGCACTTGGAGATTTTACTTTTGCTTGCGGGTTAAAGACAATTTATTAATGTTTTTTCCCCCCACACATGATCGTCATAGCACTTCTTATTCTCTGTGGGAGCGCAGCACCAAGTGATGAGTGTAGTACAGAAGTTGAAACATTGACGTACTATTTCTTTCGATGAAAATATTACTTTTGCGAATAATGCACAATACAATACACGATTTAGATTTACAATTGCATCGTTTGAAGTTTCTTATTTTAGTCACAATTTAATATCTTGTTGGATCAAGGTTTAAAAGCTATGCTATTATTTTGTAGACAATGTTTTTTTTTTATATTACCTTTATTTTCGTAAAACTCGCCATATCCGGTTTCTCAAAGGAATCCTGCTGTGGTCCTTACGCCAGGAAGAACCTCACGTCAATAAACAATTTTATATCAAAGGCTTATGGCATTTAGAAGAAAATGGGTTTTGAAAACGTTTGTATTGCTTAACTATGGAAACATCTGTTTGTTCAGCAATGGACTTTAGAATCTGTTTAAACTGTTTTTTCCGATGTGTTGCATTGGTATGTGTGAGGTGCTGAGATCTGAAAAGAACAACTAGTCATCAAACCCTTATTTTTTTATAATACGTTTTACAAAAATAGTGTGGTGAACCTTTATCCGTCCTTAAATCTGCTTTTACAAACATGACATCATTGAGTTTAGATGAAAATCATGACATATGAAGGTTTTGTACCTGTGCAGAATTATTACCTGAGGCACCGAAATAAAAAAATGGCCTATAATCCACAGCAAAAGGCCACCTAACCCTCAATGTAAATAAATGTAGAATGTATTTTGATAACGTACAATGTATTTAAGTGTCCCGTTAGTTATCAAGGTGTGCATTTAAACTTTTCAAAGAAGTTATGTTTCAACAACATACAGTACGTTACCTGAACTAGAGAGATGATACAGTATATGTTTCAAGTTATCTTGTTTATTGCACAGGGCTTTGGGCTGGTAGCCGTAAAATGCGGTCACGTTTTTTGGATATGAGTTTATTTTGATGTTTCACGAATAGAAACTGTGCACAAAAGTTTTTTATGCCTCCAAATGAACTACAGAACTCATTAAGGTAATGTAGTGTGAATACATACGGAAGTATCCAAATAAGGTGTGAACAATATTTTGTAAAGAATGGTTTTAAAAGTTTATTTTTGTAATGCTTGACGTGCTCTACCAGCATAGCTTACTGTTTTTTTTTCTAGATTGCTTTGTGCTGCTGGAACCTGTTCACACTGGATACTATTTTACAAACAACCACTGTACAGTACCGACACAACGTTTAAATGCAAAACGTGTTTTTTTTAAAAAAAAATCAGCTTTAGAGTGCAAATGCATATTGTTTCACAAGGATTTGACCACACACAAACTCCCCCTCTATCGCCAAGTATTTTAAGTAGCTTTAGCGTTGTTGAACGACGTGAAGTCCCAAGGTTATAAAACAGTAGCGACTCCAGAAGCCGGCAAAGAAAGCCACGTGATTTAAACTTGAAAAAAGTGAGATCGAACGTTGTAGCAGAGAGAACCATCTGAGGATCTGGAGCGTAACTCATACGTCTTCCATTCATAAGAGGTAAGTATTTCTACACGTATGTTGTGCATTCTCATGTATTCTTAATCCTGTGTTTTTTTTTAAAGCAAGGTAAGTGTTAGTGAAGCAACTTTGTTTAAAACTTCTGCCTCCACATGTACGGCGTAGTTTGTACTTTAATCAAAGCATTAAGCCAGTTGCTGTAGTTACTGTAAAGTAATACAAAAACAATGTATAACTTTAGAAGATATTGTGTAAACCTTTACTCCTTTACAGAAGTCTTTGTTCATTTGGTTTTCTTTGAAAAAAACCAAACGTTTTCAACCCCAATGCCTATAGATTTGCATTTGTGCTGGAGTTGCTGCAGTTAGTAGCCTAATTTTTAAAGGATTGTTCCGCCTTTAGCTAGTTGTCAGGTATTTTCAACCCAGCTTTAAGAAAATGTCCCAAAGTTGTCAAACGCAAGGAGTACACTGTTTAAGCTTGATATTTTGGAAACTTAAAATCTGCTTTTTTTAACCCAGTACTAATTAACTATTTGGTAGTTTGTTATGCGTTAGTATATTTAAATTAATGTGAAGTGAATTACATTTATGGGAACGTGTCACTACAGTACGCCATATCAAGCTTCTATGTGTCTGGGTTGATTAAACTTCAGTTATTTTGTGATGCAGTAGCATCACAAAATAACTGGAAAAAAAAACTTCCTCAAAAAACGGACCAGTATTTGGACCCGTTAAAATCAGGATCCGTAGCTAAAAAGTGAAGTTTTCATGACTTTTTGACACATTTTAAATAGTATTTTAAAACAGATGGTAAAATCAAGGGTCTGTCAGGATTCCCATTTTAAACACAGTATAGTTATTAATAATTAAAGACCATTTGACAGTTATCGATAAATTGATAAGCAGTACAGTTTTGGTTTTAAAATATTATAAAGCAGAACTGTTGGTTAGCAAATCCACCCTAGCTGCTGTTGGAACAGGTCCGCTATGTGAGAATGCTGACTGACTGCGAACTGCTTCCACTTGTTCAAAGTTTCCCTTTGTTTCTGGGCACCCTTTTGAACAGCCACTGACAAAGCCCAAGGACTTCCTGGCTCCCTTGAGAGCCACCAGTATATTTTAGTAATGTGTTTAGTAAGACACCCTTGTGTTTTAGTAATGACTTGAGTTCTGTGGTAATTGAAGACATCCTTTCTCTGTGAATGAGGAATTTCACAATGTTTCTGTGAACTGTTTTTTTCCCATCATTCACAGAAGGATTTAAAGTGGCACCTTCTATTAATCATTGTGTACAGGTAAAGCACAAGCTGTTGGACTGATCATGACTGAAAGTCACATGCAGTGTAGAGTCACTAGTGTCAAATTTAAATCACATATAAAAGCTAATGTATGAATTTAGTTTTCCCTTTCTACAGTCTTATTGCCAGAATCATATAAATCAGTTTTGTATCTTAAAATCTCTCTTATTTTGAGTTTTATTTTTTCTGTTCTCTTTTACTATTTGAAAAATGGAAATAGTCTCTTCTTCATTTTTAGTTTGTTTGTGCATCTGGAGAGATGGGGGCTTCTTTGTTTTTCCTCAAATGAAAGACAACAGTACATGTCAGACTCATTTACTGCAAATACTTAAAATGGATTTCTTTGCCAATATTTAACAAGTCATACTTCCTGTAGGACAAAGGGGTATTTTATATTAGGGGTGAGTATTGATGATGAATGGATTGCGATACAAGAGTCCTGATACAGCAACAAAAATGTGAACTGGGAAATAAATGGGCAGATTTTATAACATGCTTGCAATTTTACTCAGTTAACATTATTATATCAATAGAATAATAAATATTTGACACTTTTACACAGTTGAACTAAGTTAAATACCACATCTTCAAATTGCTTTTCAGTTTGGTACACAAAACCTAAAGAACATGATAGTAAAAAGTATACTTATAAATTATATTATAAAAAAAATATTTTGTTACAATTGTCAACTCCAGAATGACCATAACAAAACAAAAGCAACAGAAATAAAAGATGAAATGAAAGAATGAAAGACCAAACCAAACTGAGGGCTCGGTGCAAGTGCTATGCTGTATAACGTACCATAACACCTTCACCAAAAGGAAATGTTTTTCACAAGATAAAGATTTAACTACTGGAGAATTAAAAAAAAAAACATTTTTCATCTACATATCCTACTGTTCAATTAATTTACTTTTTTATTATAGTTAAAATTGCAACAGAAATAAATATTTATTTCCCAGGCAGTTTTTCACTATAATTTTCTCATACAATATGACGTTCCAAGCTTCTTTTCCCTTTATGTCGCAAGCAACCTTGTGATTTCAGCATTTTCTTTCCAAGTAATGTATGAGTTGCTGTGAAACAGGGGAAAGTCAAAAGCTGAGGAGGTCCTGTGACCTGCCATGGGTGGACTATATTACATCGTTACATTAGGACAAGAAAAGTCCTGTACTGAAACTGCAGCCAGACGTGGTGTTCTTGCACATGACCTGTTAACAAATTAGATCTCAATAACTCCATTAACTTAAATGTACAAGACTTGTGTGGCATTACGCGGGGGCCTTTCCAGTGCCTCGTTTTTGTAGTCCCAGCTGTCTTGGCTTCTAGTTGATGAGCCCCAGTTCGGCGGGTCCTATAAAGGCACACTGCACACCCCCCGACAGGATGAGCAGGGCCACCCCAGGACGAGGGGAGTTTACACCGACAGTCCCAGAGGGGGTTGTACCCGCATAATGCTGTCTTTTTCTTTCCTTTTTTCTTTTTTGTCTGTCCCATCATGCACGTTCACAAGGGCAGGCATACCCACACTTTGTTTTTACGTACTACGTTCTTGTAATGTTCTTGCCTTATGTGCCCTGCTCTCCAGACTGGACCCCGCTAAATAGGGTAAGTCCAGTCTGGTCGCTGCTGTGCTTGCAGCTCTTTTTTGTCCTAGGCCGGACCCCTTTAAATAGGGTAAGCCCAGCCTGGAGGTACTGAGGCACATCGCTACAATTTATTTTCGCCTTTTTGTTAGTGTGTCACTCTTTTTGTATTATTTTTGGTCCTTTCTATCCTCACTCCACTGCTTCCGTTCCCTCGCCCAGGACTTGGACTTTTTACCAGTGCTCGCTGCGGCGCCTCCCACGACACACTGTCACACAAGTAACTTCAAATCCCCTAAATGAACACAATATACAATACAGATCAGATACTCCTGATCTCACCTTTTTAACAAAATGCTTCACTTATCATTGCATTTAACGACATTTTAATTTTCTCGCATTGTTCATGCAAACTCTTTGCTGTCCTGTATTGTATATTGTAGCCTGGAATGGAAATGATGGGTCCCCTCGTTGTGCTATTTCTTTTTCTCCTGTATTTGATTGATCCTTCTGTGTTTCCCTTCATCTTCTATGTCTTATGTTCTATTTATATTGCAACAGAACTCTTTTTGTTACACTACTGTCTCCAACACAGTTGGTTAAATGACCTGACCAAGAATGGATGGGTCATGGTTAAATGAATTGAGAAGTTGCCTGACTGTCTAGACTCAGATGCGAGTCCAGGCAATTGTGAGTGCCTCAATCAACAAGATAATGTAAGAGACTTGGCCTGACTAAACTCCCTAAAGAATTCCCATTGGCTTACCTTAAATATCAGAGGTCCTATGTCTCAGGTACACTTTTACATCTTCACTGTCTAATACATACTGTCTGTTGCTTTGTAAGTTATTGTCTGCCTGCTAGAATCTGATCATGTCAGCAACGGCATGATAATCTCTTTGAAGGCATTTTGTAAAATTAAAAGTGATAAACAGTTGACAACAAAAACTGCTGTCATCTTGTGTTCTTAACCAGGATGCTCAAGGAAGATTAATTTATACACTCAAGTGTAACCTATGAGTCACGCCCATTATTAAGGTAAATATTTTAGATAAATGGCTTCTAAAACTGCAAAATGCTGGGGGCCCAAGAATGAACTCAGACCATTAGAAAATAAATGTTTTTGTCTGCTTTGATTTCAAACTTGCTCACTGTGTCTAAATCAGTTTGTTTCCTCTTTCTTTTTTGTGTGTCTACACAGGATCTTCCTGACAAAAAACAAAGCCATGCCACCTCCCACATCTACAAATTTGGGATATACACCTCCAGATGGCGGATGGGGGTGGGTTGTGGTATTTGGGGCCTTTGTTTCTATTGGATTCTCCTATGCCTTCCCAAAGGCCTTGACAATTTATTTCAAGGAAATCCAGGAATATTTCTCCACTTCATACAGTGAAATAGCCTGGGTGTCTTCCATCATGCTTGCATCTATGTATGCTGGAGGTGAGTATATAACAACAAGGAGCCAAACTTGTCCAGCAGGTGGAAAAATGATTGATTACCTATGATCTTGTCCACTTATGCACAAGATAGGCCATGCTCTACATCCTCCCTTAATAATCTTTCCAACATTTTACTTATATTTGTGTGTAACGCCATGTATACAGCTAGAGACTTTTTATTCAAAACCAAGAAAGAAATATTGTATCACAAATTCTACAAAGAAATCTAAAAACTGACTCTACAGCACATTTACGGAATCAATTGTTAATTGTTATGCTCTCTGCATGGCCACAGATACCATACCTGTGAGACAGCTGTGCTTTTGGGAGAATATCTGTTTCTTTCTCATCGTCTTCTATGAATGGAAATTGAACAGATGAACACTGCATGTGTTAATTTAAGTGATATTGCTGATGTGTACTGCATTTTAAAAATGACTATATTGGGCCTAAAATTAGATTTCGGACCACATTTCATTTCAATAGAGCAAACATCCAGGCCTGTTCTATTGATTGATCATTCCGATCAGCATCAATAGCCTTAGTTTCTTGGTTTGGTATTTTCGACATGACATTTTCACCCATAAATTAAAGCTACAATTTGTGGTCTTTCAGTTTTCATAAAATGTTATAAATTACCATGTCTGATTTGCATACTGCTAAGGGTTTTTTGTTTTTGTATACAGTACTTTATCTGCCTGCTAGAGAACAAAAGAACTGGTTTAGCCAGTTAAAAAACGGTTAAGTGTATTGGCACTACTTAAATAGTCACGTTTACGTCCTGACATGTAATATTTGTTAATATATATGTTCCACATGTTACCATATATATTGTGAGAAGATTTGAATAACATACGTATCAGTGCTTCTACTGCACCTCAACAAAATGCTGTTGCTTCCCTCTTTTGAATGAGGCAGTTCATATTCCTGTGTTATTTACAGGTAGCGGTATGGCTTGGCCTCTGGACTTTGGTCATTGGGTATAGGGGTTTGATTTGGACATTGTTGTTTTATGTTTGAATAAGGTAATTCCCCCAGATTGCATCAGTTAAACATGATCTACAGTACAGCCTAGTAACAGCATTGCTGGAGTATATGTGTTGTGGATGTGCATTAAATCCAGGAGGACTCTTATACTGTAAGACTACGTAAGATAATTAGTCTTAGTAGTTTAAAATCATGAAACTTTATTCTGATACACCCATTCAATTTTGTGAACATGTAGGCCTAGTCTGTTCTTTTAGCTGTCGCTAGTCATCTTCATTTAAGTTAATTTGGTAATGATTCCAAAATCATTATTCAACAGGTATCTTTGTTCAAATGAAACTTAAAGACAATATCATACCCAATAAAAGCTCTTAATGTCAGTTCTTGTATTTAAGTGCTTAGGTTGAATTGATTCTGGAAAATATTAGCCTACTTGGAAATAAGCCAGTTTTCTAAATGAACTCGAACCCACACTTAGCTGGAATTTAACTTCTAGAAATACTGACAAAGGGGTTATTTAATTTTCTTTATGCACTTTAATGTTCAACATCTCTTCTAAATACTGTGAAATATGCAAAGCAAAACCATACAAATTCTGTTAACTGAAGGCAGCTGACTTGTCATTGGCACTAAATTAGGAAGATAAAAAGTCATACACAAATGGCTGTTCTGTTTACACCGATTCTAAATGTATGTAAAGTTTTTTTTCCTTTAACTCTTCTGTTCTGTTTCAGCTGTCTCAAACCACATTTTGAACTTAGAGCATCTGATGAGTGATAAGTGAAGTGATGAGCAGTATGTGCATTGCATCTGAAGTAGTCAGTACACGTAATGTGTGTAAAGCATGTGAGCACTGTTATGTCCACTCAAAACTATTGATTAATATGCTTGGTCATCTGACATTAATGTGGATTTGAGCAGGAGCATTTCTTATCCATTAAAACCTTGAAGTTGCTTAAACAGTCCCTACCCTTGAGGTCTGTTCTTATGCTTTAAAAAAATAATTAAGATGATATTAAGACATACATTCATCCATTTTCTAACTGCTTAATCCAATTTAGGGTCACAGGGGAGCCAGAGCACACAGTTTCCTGGCATGCAACAGACACAAGGCAGAACACGCACTGGACTGGGTGCCAGTCCATTACAGGGCAGATATACAAAAACAGACATTTTTAGACTCATAACTAGGGTCAGTTTTCCAGGAAGCCAGGTAAACTGCCAGGTTGTTTTTCAACAGTGGGAGGAAACTGGAGCACCAGGAGAAAACTCACAGGAACACTGCAGAACACACAAATTCCCCAGAGATAACATCCCAAATCTGGAATTTAACCTGGGCTCCAGTGATGCAAGGCAGCAATGTTAACCACTGGACACTTGTGCCATGTTAATAATAATAATAATAATAATAATAATAATAATAATAATAATAATAATAATAATAATAATAATAATAATAATAATAAAAACTTTATTTAGTAATAATATATACACAATGATAATACACAATGACAGGAGATGGTAGATGGGGGGGTACGGACTAAAGTAGGAGCCAAAGGGTATATATAAGGGTATACTTAAGAAGCAGTTAAGTAAAGTCCCTTCTAAAGAAGAAGATTTTGAGTCTAGATGTGAAAGAGTTCAGGGGAGGTGACTCTCTGATATCCTTAGGGATTGAGCTTCGGAGCTTTTTTTTCAGAGCACAGCAGGAAAGTGTGGATGGGCTTCAGGGACAGATATGGATCAGAACTAGAAGAGCAAAGGTTGCAAGGTGGGGAACAGGATGATAGTAGCTCAGACAGGTACTGAGGTGCCAAACCATGCATGGCCCTTTAAGTGAACATGAGGATTCTGAAACTGACACAAAACCTGACAGGCTTCCAAGTTTGTGGACATACTGAAGTTTGTTTAATGTGGATTTAGAATCCCCACTGAGTAGAGCATTACATTAGTCAATTTGGGAGATGACAAATGTGTTGACCAGCTTTTCAGCAGCAGTTAGTGATAACATAGGATTTCATCTGGTGATATTTCTGAGGTGAAAGAATGATGTTTTAACAATATGTTGCACATGTGGGTCAATTTTCAAACATGAATCAAACATCACCTCCAAGTTTTCGCCTCCTTCAATTTTGACTGAAGCTCTAGTACAGTACCATTCACAGATAGGGTTACTGCATTGGTTTTACAAAGTTGATGGGGGTTCTGGTAGGCATGGCTTCAGTCTTGTCAGTTAAGATGAAGGAAATTTTGAGTCATTCATGGTTTTATGTCAGAAATGCAATTAGAGATGTCAGAGACAGCCACATCAGGGTTTGGTATAGATGTGGATTTGAGTATCATCGGCAGGGAAATGATTTGTGCCATTCGATTTTAAAAGCTGACCAAGTGGGAACATTTAAATGCTGAAAAGCCCAATATCAAGCCCTGAGGTCCAATTTGAGAGCTAAATCCTCCAAGAGAGACAAAGTGGCAGTGATCAGTGAAGTAAGACTTGAACCATTAGGAGCAGTGTCAGAAACTCCAAACACAATCTCAAGACAAGACTCAGACTTTCTCAAGACGGGAAAGTAAGATATCATGGTTAACAGTGTTGAAAGCAGCACTTAGATCAAGAAGAATAAGGAGATAAAGAGAACCAGAATCATAAGCCATTAGAAGATCATTAGTGACTTTAACCAGGGCAGTTTCTATACTGTGAAGATGTTAAGACACTAATGTCTAACACATGAAATAGAAAATTCCTGCTTGCTTGAAGATGTTATATTCCTATACAAAAATACACAATATATATATAATAAATTCTGTTAAAATATCTAAGATGGACTTAATATTCTTTTAAATTATTACTTTGTATGCTGAATATGAAAACCTTAAAATATATCTCTACTGTATATATTTATACAGTTAAAATGCTCTTTTGAGATTTGTTTCTGTTGTCGTCTCTCTAATGTTATTTCCTTAAAGTTGCTTATTGAAGTGGCTTGAGATATTGCAGTCAATTCAGTTTAAGATTTTAGAGAGATTCATCAGCTGTTCCAAGGTCACTGTTTCATGATTCTTCACAGCAGTGCCATTTCACTTAACAGCAATAATGGCAGTAAGGATCTAGGTGAAATATTCCTGTGTACTTGCATTGAGTCACAAAGCTTTATCATTTTGTCCTTGGCTGCACTTAGCAAAGTCACCTGACATTTAAAAGGACAGGAATAATAGATCTGAGATGGATTCACATACTGGGATTATTATAAATTGTTCATGAAATAACTGGATTTGCTTTATACCATTTTGACCTCTATGCCCCAGAGATATAAGAACTGGGGTAAGTATATAACTCAATGGAAATTTGCTTTATACATCCACTATATACCCAAAATATAATCCAAAATATAACAGAATTTTGAGCTTAATAAATCTAAAATACATTGGAACTTTGTACTAGTTTTCTTGCTGGAAATCATGAAATTATACTTTTAAATAGTTTAAATGTTTAACCATATAATTATGTTTTTTATTAAGAAGGGGAACCTATAATACATGCACACTGTACAATGTACATATTACTATTTTTAATGATCTCAGTTGTTTGACCGTTTTGGTTTCAGTTTCTGTTAAGAATTATTCATGTTAAAAATAATATAAGGTATTTTATATTTTGATGCACGTGTACATAGTTGTAAATATTAGAGCCAATAAAAACTGGCTGTTTTGTTCGTATTGTTCTATTTATATGGTCTGGCTGAATAAGATGAAAAGCAAGGAAGACATATCATTTGGAGATAACATGAACATTGTGCCAGTGATAATTGCTTTGCAGCTGGCAGAAAAAAAATGTTTACAATCTGTGTAATCTAGAAGGTATCTGTGTGTTCTGGTACAAGTTGAAAATAATTTACTATGTAAAACTTAAATTACATTGATTTATTACAGATTTCAAATATTTATCATAATAATGCACTTTGTTATACACAAATCTTCATCTTTTGTTGTTTGCATTGTATACTTCAATAATATATGCATTAATCATATTGTTACATTACATTACAGCCCCGACTAGCTCTGCTGGTAGAGCCTGAGACTCATAATCTCAGGGTAGTGGGTTCGTGTCCCACGTTTGGTGCAAGGTTCTTGCAACCAAGGAAGTCTCCAGTTGTGACAATTACTTGTACCACAGGGCCCAGGCTTCTAAGGTCAAGAGAGTGGGACAGTGGGACAGTGCAACAGCTTTCCCACTTAAAATAAGCCCCCGCACATGTCTCAGTCATCATCGGACACAAAGGACAACGGACCATTGCATACATTATTAAATGTATTTCGTATTTGATATTTAAACTGTTGAGATACTGGCAGTCTTTACATGAATTTCTCTCTGTTTCTGCTTCTTGCTTTATTTTCCTTTTGAAATATCTTGAATAGTGAATCACTGTGGATGTTAAGCAGCTGTATTAGGAAAAACAAGATTTAGCTTGAAAGACAGGGAGTTTGAAATTGACAAGTCTACCCTCCTCCTTTGGCTACAGGGGAGGGGTGATATGATATCTTTGAAATATGCAGAAACAAGTTATCCAATAACTATGTCAAGATCTTTAAAAAAAACACAATGCTATGCAATTGCTGTGTTTGCTTACAGTAAATAACTAGAACTCGGATGCAACTGCAATGATTAACGCAGATGTTCAGAACATTAGACTGGAGGTAAGGGGTGGGCACAAGCTGGTCTTATAGGTCCCCTTAAATTAAAAGCATCAGTAGACTTGGAAAGCTGTTATACTGCTCTAACTAAGACAAAATTAGTTCAATTATTTCAAGAGTTGTGATGAAATAAAAACCAAGCATTTTCCAGGCAGAAAAATCTCCACCCTTTGAAAGTTTGAATATAATTATTTTTACTTTCATGGTATTTTAGTTTAACAGCAACTCACTGTCTCATTTAAAACGGCAGTTTACTGTGCCATTTATAGAGGTATAGTTTACAAATCAGCCACAAACTGGTTCTCTCTCAATCTGCAGTTGACATGGGACCAATTTTCAATTAATAGTAATTTTACAATTTAGTGAAGGAGTTTTTTAAACATAGGAATTAAAAACATAAGAATAATTACAAATGAGGAATTTGGTTCATTAGGTTAGTAGCTGACTGATGCAGGGAACTCATTCACCTGAATATCACTCTCAACAACTTGGCTGGAATGTCTTATTCCAGATGCAGACAACACTTTATATAAAGAAGTGTCTACTGAAGAAAGAATAAGGAAGGAAGAAAGCAATAATTATTTGAAAAATAGAATATATTATCTTTTGTCATATAAGTAATGAAATCAGACTGAACTATCTGTATATGGTCCTATAAAATGTATAGGATTTTGACCTTGAAAAATGTTTATTTCAGTGACTTTTCTAGTTTAATATGACTAATACTTCAATTTTGATTAAAAGAAGTTGTTCTTCATTGTATGACTGGTATGTTTTTGAATACATTTCTGCCAGAGCAAAGGAATAAGTCATTAACATATGTACGCCACTCTAGGCAATTTAATAATCCTATTATTGCTGACCTATGATTTTCAATTATTAGAGGCTTTACAAAACTAGCCTATATATCCAGTCATGCTTGGAATGGGAATAAGTATTTTCAAAACGCATTAACCTTATTGGTCGCTTCTCATTCTTATATTTATTTCCAGTTTATTAATTTGAAATTAATGATAGAGGGATTTAATTTGTTAAATTTTGTACATAAATAAAATGCCTTTCTTATTAGTCTGTATTACAAACATTTTTTTTTTGTTTTGGATTGACTGAGTTTTTATATGCTTGCTATGTATTTGCAACTCCATCTGTGAGATGACAAAAAGCAAAGTCGCAGAATCAGCTCAATCCATTATTTAACTCTGATTAATGATTCTGTCCTGGAGAAGCTCCGCCACTGAGTGTATGCCTGTTCCCTGCCATGCCACAGAAACCTCCATATTTAGAATAGCACCATTTCATTGACATTTAATGTTGAAACATTAAATAAAAAAAGCAATGCATTTAATAAGCAGACAATTTGAACCAAGGAGCTTAAATTGAAAGAAAGGCAAGAGTGCAAAAGCAGATTTTCAGACCACATGTAAGTACTGAGAGTCTCTGTCCCTGACGCATATGATAAGGTCTTGGTCTTGGTGCATGGCATCAATAAAGTTGCCTTTCTTAAAATGAGAGTGCTGTTTTTAAAATGTTCTGAAATTAAACATTTTAACTGTTTAGGAAGCAGGTACTGCACAGCACATAATGACTTTCATTTTATTATTTATTCTGTTTGGCTTTATCCATCAACAAACGTGGAAACAAATCATTAAATTAAAAATTGAATACGGCTAGGCTGTTTTAACAAGCATTATGTGCTATCATTATGTAATATAATATAAAATCCTTGTTACCACCAGTAAACGATAATGTAAAAAAACTGCTGACATTTACCGATCGTTTCTCACGTGGTGTCAGATTGGGATGAGCCATCATATTACAGGTTGTGATGACAAAGTTCTTTTTCAGTGGCCATCAAAAAGGCAGATCAAATGTGTGAATGGGCGTGGCAGTTTGATTCAGTTCATTCTCAGCAGATTTTGTCTGGTGCTCAGGAATGCTAGGCCATGAGACCCCTTTATGAAAATTCACAGTCCTAATCCATTCTGCTCTTGTTCAGCTTCTGAGTAAGGCTTAGCAACCACATTCAAATAAGGTGTCAGATAACACCACACAAGCAGCTGTAAGCCTTGCTGTGCTTTTTAAAATGGATTTTAGTTTTATTCTGAATTTCCACAACCACCTCATATGGAGCGGGACTTTTACCTTAAGTGTTAATTTGACATTGGTGTCCCTAATTCATACAATCTTATCCCTTGGCATGGGACGACATAGACATAGTCTTCTCATGTTCTCTGTTTCAGTGTTTGAGCCTTGTCATTAAGACTAAGCCTGTAACCGTAAAGCTATTACTGGCTAAAGAAGCAATCCAACACATTACCTTTATTCATTATCTGAAGAAAGCCCATTATGAAAAGAATGTGTATTGAAAGTCATGAACAAAAAAATCAAATGTAGAATATCTAAAGCAAGGCACTGATAGACCTCATTTTAAAACCATACAGACTCACCCAAAGTCTCCTAAACACAACCCAGAGTATGCTCAGACCAAGGTTGAACACCCAGCTTTCAGTCACATCGCAAGCCTTCCAGGGCCCTAAAGGAATTAATTAAAACCATATTAAATGCTCTAAATCCTTTTACCATAAACTATAAACCATGTATTCGTTAGTCAGAGTACAGAGACCAAGACTTAACCCATGTATTAGAACTGTTAAGTATTCATACACCGATAACCATCAACTATTACCTACAGCTGGAACTGTCTAATCACATAATCAGATCTATAACCATATCCTTTAGACTGTGACTATATAAGGCATACCAAATAAATAACTTATTAGTTCTTTCTTAAACATAACCTGGATTTTTTCTCTTTACTGACAGCTATGTTTCCCCTCTCAGGGAAACTTTCAGCAACTTGCTGAGATGAGGGCTCCTTTCCACAGCTAAAAGATCCAAGGAATGCTCTGTCTTATCACCTGCATTCTATCCAAGGGCTCCCCCACTGCAAAGGTCCCCAAACCCAGCCCCAGGGCTCACCCATTGGTGGGCTCCCCAACACCTGACCCATGGCCTCATCCACCGCTGGTCTCTCCCACACCCGGCCAGCGAACTTAGGCTCAAGGAAACCCCCACAGCTGCCTCTTTTAATTATAGAAGAACTAAGACCTAAAGGAGCACTCTCACTTCCTTAGTGAGCCATGTGGTCTGAAATCCCTCTGGGATATGTAACCATTGAGCAACCCCTTTTGGGATTTCCCTCTGGGATTTCTAACCAGACAGTCACTACTAGTAGCAGTGACAACCTGCTCAGCCGATCCTGTGTGGCCAGGTACACTATAACCATAACCTTTCCTTGCACCTCCTACACAACAGGAGCTAAATGTGCTTATACTCTCTATTCATGCTCTCATTTACTCACAAGAAACCTTCTGCCCAAACTGGTGACTGCTTAACCACCTTCCAACCAAGAGCTACACCTCCCTACTAACCAGAGAGCTACAGTAGATGGAGCTCCTTGCCTTCAGAGGTAACCATTGTTCCAGCTCCTCCGGTCTTCTCTTTACTAACCATAATGGATACAGCTCAGTCTTAACCCATGTACTCACATTAACCCCTGTCTCTTTTTGAATGTTGTACTCTTCAAATTAACCCATATCTGGTCCTGTACTGATGTCAACAGACCAAACTCCCCTCACAAAGAAAGATACCCTGTTACACACATCTTACTGTACCAGTAGATGTTTTGAGCATGCCAGGCCATATCCTTGTATGTTTTGGTCATACCTTTGTACAGGTATGTTTTAAAAATGTGTAAAAACAATCTATTAATCTGTTTTTAATGATGTTATAAACAGTAATACATCATTATTAGGGGAGTAGGTCAGGCTATGATTAGGATTAGGATTTTCTTACTAGCATGCAATTAATCGAGAATAGAGCTCGGTTATTATCACATTAATTTACTATATTGTATTTATATAGCATTCATAAATGACATTTGCTACCCCTAGTAATGTGTTACCCATATGTTGTTTTGCATCCTAAATAATTTGCACATTGACTGCCTAAAGTAGAAAATATATATTTGTCTTAGTTATCTGCTTGAAAGCATTTTTTAAAGAGAAACTCAATGAATACAATAGATTACAATGCTGTGGAGGCAGTAAAAAAGACACTAGCCTCTCTCCAAACTGAGTTTGGCATGTTGATGAACTCCGATTCCCTGAAAGGCCTATTTTTGTCACAGTTTTCTCATGCTCTCACATACACTTTTGACTTGGGCTATTTTAAATGACTTTGGGACTCTAGTAAATGTGTACTTGACTTGTTCATTGTGCTGTTAGGATGAGAACGAGCAACTTTCTCTGCTTCTGACATCTCCCTGCATGGGTGCTAGCTAAAGAGAGAACGGGAAAAGAGTATAGAGAACTTAATCTCTTCAAGTGCCTAATTAAAACTGATAAATTCAAGCTACTGTATTTTGGGACTTTATAATGTGATTTGTATTATCTACATGCAGTGGGTAATTAGCACTCATTAACTGGTTGTAATCACTAAATGGCAGACCTGTCTTGGAAGGAACTGTAATAGCAGCCAAAACTTCCACTAGTGGCCACTATCATGTGTAAATAGACACACTTGGCAGCAATTAGTTCATTAGATTATTGGTGGTGGATAGTTACACATTTTTAAATGGGATATGTTTGGGAAATAAATGGACTCAAGGTTAGGGTCATATTATTCAATAGGCATAATAATCTCTGTCCATAGGGCCTATGAAAACGAAAACGTAATGACCTATGAACAAATTGTTTGACAATGATTTTTATTATTTGTATGATCAAAACTGTATCAAAGATCACTTCTGGAATATATGCATATAGCAAGGATAGGTTATCTGAAAACATATTTAAGATAATTTTAATCACCCATCTATCCATAAAAATTTATATACCCTTTAAAATGTCTCAAAGAACTAATGAAACAAAAGTGCCAAGGGTCTACAAGGTCTTTAATCTGGCCCTACTCACAGTGTGAGTTGGTGGTGAGGTTTTGTAGCAGTCTGGGAAGACTGCTAATGAGTTTTTTTGTTTTTGTTTTGAAGCCCTGTAATAATCTCTGGAATGTAGGCTCCTGTACTGAGTAATATCACCATTGTAGATTTTAATATGTTTAGATCCCTGGATCCACCCTATTTAAGGCTGTGATCTTTCACAGATGTGTATGTTGCAACTGCATTGTGTTTTTATATCCTGTTGTCATTTTATGTTTTTCCCCCATTTCAGCTGGATGTTTCTCAAGTCAGGAAGGCTGTCTCTTTGGAATTCAGAATCACAGATTCCTTACTTATCAAACACTTGAGTAGTTTTCTAAGAATCACATCAAAGTTTATTCTTTGCTTCTGGAAAGGATTCCCATTGTCATGCAATAAGTTTTTTTTTTTAAGTATTGTATCAATCAAAACTACATTGGTTAACTGGCTGCTTACTGCAGATGACTATGGTGGATTTGTGGTTTCTTTTATGATATTGCAAGGATAACCTAAATCAAAAATTCAAAAGCTTCAACACAGTTTTCATTTTCAAATGGGGGAGACTGCTTAGTCTTCATTTATCTTTCACATTTAATTTGGAGAATACATTCCATTTTAATCCATAAAAGAACCTTTGAGTTAATGTTCTTAGAACAATCCAAGGTCACCCATTTTAAAGCCCAAAATAAAAGAATACCACAACAAAAAATGAAGAAAAATCTTGTTTCTAGGATTTCCTCAATCTTGCTAGACTATTGGAAAGAGATTTTACAGCTAATGACTTCTGTCAGCATTGGAACAGATGGAGTGCTTTTTAAGATGATAGTCCTAAATAACGTATTCTAGTAATCTCAGAGATCTTAACCCAGTCTTTGTATTTCTATTAATACCTTTAAGTAGAATAGATTCTAGTAAGGGAACAAGTAATAGGTATATTCCATGCTGAAAGAAAGAAGAAAGAGAACACAACGTTTTGGCCGTGGAGCCTTCTTCAGGTGTGTTCTAGTATCTTGTCCTTCTTTCCTTGGGTTGGGATTTTAAATTATCAGAAGTGTTTGTTTCCATATTTATTTCAGTTAATTTCATGTCATGTACAGTAGTAACTTGTGATTTATTTTTGCAATTTTTAATTGAACAAGTTTATGTTTGTGAAGATGGTAAAATAGTATGAACTTAACTAAAAAATGCAAGAGTATTTGGTACATACATTTTTTAAAGCTGTAGACAAATGTCAATTGAAACACACACACATGCTTATTTGATATTTCAGACAAACTAAGCTTGACCACTGCTTAGCAGAAGAGAAATGTTTCTTTGTAATAAGTAAATACCATATTGGAGCTTGATCTTGTCAGATGCTAAGCAAGGCTTGGCTTTGCCAATACTGGGACGGGGAAACTTCGGAGCAATCCAAATTGGTGGCCCATACTGGTGGCCCAGTAGGTGGCGCTCACATGGCATTGTTCATAAGTTTAAGAGTGTTCATCCCTGTATCCTTGCTAAATTCCACTCTGTGAAATTGCAGTTGTCTTACTTAAGTTCCCCCCTTCTCTCCTACTGTGTAATGTACTGGCACTGTTGGCCTGTAGTGACTTCCACACATCACCTAGGTGAGCTCTGCACTTCATTGGTGGATAACAAGCATGGAATTATTGTCAATGCTAGGAATAATTATTATGTTTATTTAAGAGGTGTTCATTCAAATCTGATCAACTAAGTTTACGTGAAACTAAAGCATCCCCTTGCACTTTTAAGATGATTAGATTATCTCACTTTAGAAAACACAAAGTTGAAAACATTCACCTTTAGGGATCTTCAGATTGAGAAGAAATTTGGGTGAATCGCGCTTTACAATATCGTATGTTTATAAAACAATTTTTCAGGATTTGGGGATCGAAAAGTTTTATTTTGTCTAATATAGACATACTGCATTAAAAATATGTTAATATGTGCTAAACAAACTGAAAATGTTTTAAGCTTTAAGTATTTAATTGTGTCTTTAAAAGGACCAGTAGGATAATATTATCATCACTATTAAAAGTTTTAAGTTTACTTTTGTATGATCTCTGTTTTGACATGTGAAGGACTGAACTTGATGATTTATGCAGATACAGTATTTTATTAATATTATTGGATGAACTGTACAGTTTACGCCGTTGCAACTTTCTGTTCTTTATATATGAGTATGCCCTGGATTATGCTGTGGTAGTAACAATATTGAATCCCCTTTCTTCAGGTCCTGTCAGCAGTATCCTGGTGAACCGCTATGGCAGCAGGCCTGTTGTCATCACTGGTGGAGTTATGTGTGCAATTGCTATGGTAACTGCATGTTTTGGCAGTACCATTATGCATTTGTATATGTGCGTTGGAGTCATTGGAGGTACAGTATTTCATTTATTTTAATTTACTTATTATATCTATATACTGTAGATGACTTAAAAGCAAATGTATATACACTGTTCTTATTATTCTTAGTTTCATAAGTTTTAAGCTTGTTTCATACCTGAAATGGAATGAAGACAGGTATTATCTTTTTGGTATTAAATATTTATCTCACCTCACCATAAGCTGGACTTTCAAAGTTGTGATACGGAATTAGATGTAACTTTTGATTTGAAAATGAGCACTTTTTCCAAAAGAATACTTGGTATCGTGAAGAATCTGGAATTTAAAATGTTGGAATTCTGTACATTACAGAATTGTGTTCTGTCTAATTTTCATGGTGTTGTCTTTACTACAAATTGTAAGTTGTTAATATTAAATAACACACATTCTTTATGGAACCTTTCATAAAGTAAATCTATATTAAAACCTATGAAATTTGACATGATACAGTTTGCTTAAAGAGACTTTGATTTAGGAGTCTACAGCATATTCCTTTGCAAATCCCTAGAGATATCATGTAACAGCATCCAGTGAGTTCCTTTCCCTTTTCCTGGTAAACCTCACTGGCCTTTGAGGAGGTCTAAGGATGTCTTCATTACATCTCCAGAGCCCCGTTGCTCCAAGGCATTCTCATTTTACCTGTGTTAAACTGGCATTAAAGTATTGCATGAATGACAGTGACGTGATTTCGGCTGCTTGAAATATTATCATAGGTCTTATTGCTTTTCCTGTAGCGAAAGACCTTGTGTCACTGCATCCTTATGTTGTAAAATATGTTGGTGTGTAGGCCTGTGCCCTGCACTCCGTTAATTAATACTGGAAAAGCAAAAACAACATCACAGTCACCAATCCAGGGTCTCGCCGTTGCTCTTAATTTTGAATGTATTGGTATGTAATCTGTCTGTCGATATATATTTTATATATATATATAAAAAAAATGTTCAGGTCAAAAGTAGATGCAGAGAGATAGCATGATGGGTGTTGTGAGAAGACTAGTAAGTGTTCATGAACAACTGTGAATATTATTAGAATAAATACTGCAATATGTTGCAGCTGTAATCACAGCTGGAGGTGGAGTGACAGTTTAACTGAAAACAGTGGGGGCAAGAAAGGAGCATGTTTCAGACACTGAAAGGGAAAGTTGGAAATGTAACCTGGGCCAGACCTGCAGCTGAGTGAAAGCTTCTCTTTTCCATCTGGGGCGTTTTACATACTGTATGTAGTACTAAATTCTAATACTATCAAAATTACTTTTCCTCTGTGTTTTTATCTGTGGTATTCAGATGCCTGAAATAGAAAGAAATAAAAAGATGTATTTTTTTCTGAAATTATATAAGTATTCATTTTAAGATTTCTGCAGCAGATGTCTTTAGGATTCCTTTTATCGATTATTATCTGAACTTTTCTCTTTGTTTTTTTTTTCCTCCACTACTGCCTAGTTTATACAGGTTCTTTTGGAGATGGTCTGTGTTAAAATGGGTTGTTTAAAGAAACTGCATGTTGAAAGGGGTGGCAGTGAGGGGTAAAGTTCAAGCAGTAATTGGATCCTGTCCAGGCATCCACCTCTGAGGGGAGTTATTTACTGTGTCCCTGAGCAGAGTGCTTCTGAGAGTCAGGGGGTCAACGAACAAGAACACAGCTCCTGCACATCCATGTTGGCACAGGGATCCAGAATAGCAGGAAGAGCAGCCCAAGCCTGATAGTTTCTATTGTTTGCTGCTCTGCTGCTCTTCGGGGATATATTTTTTTTCTTGAGCAGTGGCAATCCACAGAGTGACCCTCTGACGAAACGACAGAGCCTTTGTTGCTCAGGGCTCAAGCCTGAGTGTAATTAACCTACTGGGCTATTCTGCTTGCCTCCGAAGACATGGCATGACAGGGTTCGTCTCTTGGTAGAAAGCCCAGAGGGAACAACCTGCAAGACTAATTATCCAATGAAAGAAATGTGTGAAGAATTAATTGGTTGAGAAAGCTGTAGCAGAAATGGTCCAGTGGTCAGCACTCCAAAGTAAAAGTGGAAGTTTGTGGGACTTACACAAACTCTTTCCAACAGTCATACATTCGGATCTCCCAAGCTCCCATGCACTAGTCAATTCTGTGGTGAAGTGTCTGTTCCAGACTTTAAAGAGGACACAACTACATTATGAATGGAATTCCACAGGGACAGATCAAAAAGCAACAGCTGTGTGCTATCAATCAGTTGAATGGCGTAGGTCCAAGGGCATGTGAACTCTGTCATACATCCTAAATTGCTCTTTGGACTACTGTTGTGCTCTGATCTGTCACAGCTCCAGTTGTGAAGGCTTCCAAAATCTTAGAAAAACTAAGTATTGATCCTTTTTTCTTTTCTTTACAACCCACCACTCAGAACTTACAGCCTGGTGATACTGGCATGCTGTATTTCATCCAATGTATTATTTACCCTTGCCCTTAAAATAAGTTTTCTTCTAAATTACCCAAATTATATTTTAGGCTACTTGGTTCAGTAGGCTAACTTTAAAGTTTAACTTTCTGCTAAGGTCTTAAAAACATAAATGCTGTTGATTGTTTTTTAATTTGACAGTATACTGGTGTATCATCCAATATAATTTTGCAATGTACGTATTTTAATTTTGTGACATTACCCTTTTTTTAAGTAAATGTTAGTGTAATCTGGAAATGGTTACAGGACAGGTTCATGGTGCTCCAGATATTTCAGACAGCTATAAAAGGCTTAATATGTGAGTCTGCTTTACCAGAAAAGGTATTTGCCTTGCAGTGAAAATGCTAATTAAGGAAATAAGAAAGTATTAAATTGGCTATGTGGCAAAAAGAAATAATGAAGTGATGACTTAGAAGTCTTAATTGCTTATCAGTTAAATAGAGAAATCCCTTTTTTCAATTTTCCAGTTCTATTAAAAAGATTTAGCCAGCAACTGAAATGACATAGGATCTTTGCACAGTATTTGTAATAACAAAGTGAAGTTATACGTTTACATTTTGTTTTTTATTATATACCTTGAGTGTGACAAATATACTGTAACCAGTCTAATAGTTCTATCTTTTCTGCAGGTCTTGGCCTCGCCTTCAATCTTCAACCATCTCTGACAATAATTGGAAAATACTTTTTGAAAAGAAGACCAATTGCTAATGGCCTTGCTATGGCAGGAAGTCCAGTTTTTCTCTCTACCCTGGCCCCCCTCAATCAATTCCTGTTTGATAATTTTGGCTGGCGCGGAAGTTTCTTCATACTGGGAGCGTTGCTGTTGAACTGCTGCGTCGCTGGAGCTCTATTTCGGCCTATCGGAGTCCCACCTACAAAGCCTGAGCAAAAACAAATTCAGCCGCCTGGTGGAACTAAGAGTGAAAAATGCGATAATGACTGTTCAGCTGAAATGATCAACCCACATGCCGTCAGCTTAATAATTGGAAAGAATCAGCAAGACAAGAACAGATGCCTGGACAAGGTCAATAAATTCATAGATCTGTCACTATTTAAGCACAGAGGCTTTATAATCTACCTCGTAGGAAACGTCATCATGTTTTTTGGCTTCTTTGCCCCCATTGTGTTTTTAGCACCCTATGCCAAGCATCTGGGTATTGATGAATACTCTGCCGCTTTCCTGCTGTCTATCCTGGCCATTGTGGACATGATTGCCAGGCCTGGGACAGGCTTGATAGCAAACACTAAATGGATAAGACCCAATATTCAGTATTTCTTCAGCTTTTCAGTAGCATACAATGGCGTCTGTCACCTCATGTGCCCATTGGCCACAGGATACTCTGGACTAGTTGTGTATGCGGTGTTCTTTGGCTTGGCATTTGGTATGGTCTGTGCCTTGCTTTTCGAAACACTGATGGACCTGGTTGGAGCACAGCGCTTTTCAAGTGCAGTCGGACTTGTGACCATTATCGAATGCTGTCCGGTCCTGCTAGGGCCACCGATTGGAGGTAAGTAAACATTCTGCTGTGCTGTCTGTCTTTCCTTAAGTGGATTTTTAATTTGTTTTTGCCAATAATCTTTTAAAAGCCCTTTGAAGTAAATAATAAGCCTAACGCAATAGCTGGAATTTTTTCATAAAATATACTGTATTAAAGCAATGTAGTTTTTCTTTTCACTCAAGGCTATTAAAAGACCATGATTTATTAAAACCATGAACTAAACCCCATGCAGTTTTTGTAGAGCAGCAAGGCACAGAACGAATTAAAACAACGTCCCAGTTGCAGTTTATAATACATTCTGATAAAATAGGATTATCATTGGTGAATGGCTTTGCTTTCAGTCCGCGCCAAGAGAGAACCTATAATTGGTCACGCTTATTTACTATTCTGTTGTGAACTAGGAGCTTGTAGTTTTGCTGAACAGTCGCTGGAGAATTCATCCTCTTCGCATATTATGGAACATTTTAGGAGCTAAGAACTCATAAGTGGTACGAAGGTCTCTGAACTATATGTTTTCTGCCTGGGTTCACAAGCATGATGCTTAGACCTGAATACATACTATAGTCTCTACTAAGGCATGATAAAGCATTGGGAGGAACTCTTCTACTGTAGTTTACCCTTTGAATTTGTACTTTTGGAGTTTCCTGGTGTAACTCAGGGAACTCATTTAATATAACATTTATCTTGCTAGAATGCTTTGTTTTTTAATTGTGTGCTTTTCATGCAAATTACTGGTTGGCATTGCAGGGCACCTGGTAATTTTGTGTATAAGTAAAGGGCTGAATGCCTTCAAGACAGTTCACAGGAACATGAATGTGATATGTTACAGTGAGATAATAGTTCTGCATGATTTATCCATTTTGTACTGGATTTTTCCCCCCTTTTAATGTGGTTTGTACAATGCATAGTCCACAGAAAAATAATTTCTACTGTTTTGTTTTTAAAAATATATATATATATGAGTGGTCATATTTAAAATATCCGAACCGTGACCTTCAGCAGTATCTTTAGTATTATGTATGGGACAACTCAGATAATCTAATAGTTTGTTAGATCTGTTGTTGCAAATGAGCATGTCAAAGTCTGTGTTTCAGTAAAGGCCCATTTGAATTAAATGCTAAATAAATAATTGTTTTCTCAGTGGTCTGCATTCCTGGTACTAGAGAGCCCTAATTCCTCAGGCTTTGTAAATTCCTTCAAACAGGAGCCAACAATATGAATCTTTACTTATTAAGGCTATAATTGCACAATTAAACAATTATAATTTTTGGCTTTGCTGTTGGTGCTAGCAGCCTTAGCAGATGTTACAACTAGGAGTAGCCTCACAGGAATGTTCAGAGCGTTCAGACATTACTTATGTTACCACAGATAGGATCAGTTTACCCGATTTGTGATGCCTGAAAATTGAAAGTAGTGGATTTTATTTTAGACCTGAAAATGAGTATGCAACAATTGAAACCACAGCATTTTGCCTCAAGATTGTATTTTCCCAGACAAATTTTGATCTTATCAACTCCCTGTTGTAATTGGGTCAACAGTTTTCCTTCCATCTCTCCACTGCTGGGTTTTGCAAGGATTTTTAAAAAAAAATTCTGCATGTGGTAAAAGGAACAACACAAAAGGTAAAACAAATAACTAAAAAAAAGCACAACCCATGTCAATTCCAATTTCTGCGAACGTGACTCTTTTATTTTGTGCCTATGGCACTTTCTTCCAACAAATACAGTAATTATTTAAGTGATTTTTAATTATTAAAGGGACCAAGGCAATATGACCAGATCAATAGGGTACCTGTAGGAAGAGTCTTGAGGTGAAATGGGAACATTGGAAAGGCTGAAATCTGGAGGTTTCAGCCCATCTAGCTGAATGTCCTCAATGGAAAGAGATATGTAAAACATCCAAGAATGAAAGTTTGAACTACCTGTTGTGGACTAGAATATAAATGTTTTTTTTAACTCAAAAGCCATTACTGTTGTAGAGCACTAAAAGCATGAGCAATATCACACAAGGAGACCCAAATCCTTGACTTGTAAGAACCGGAACCATAACTGTTTGTCTTTAGACCAAAGTGGTGTGTCTGTGAGGAATCCAGTATAAAACAGATTTCTTGTTTATCTTGTTCCTCCTCTTTTTAATGAGGGATAAATTTATAGGCTGTCTTGCTCTTTTCTCTGACCTATTTCAAGGTTCTCATTTAATGGAGTAAATAAATTCTTCCCTACATGTTGCATTATCATGCGTTATTCTCAGGAGGGCAGAAGCATTACATTTACCCTTACAAGTCTACTCGTTACAAGCTCCATAGTCATACAATCGGTAAACCTTTAGGTCATCCTAATTAGCGGGAAGTGAGAAAATTGCTGTAATTAGCCTTTGCTTGGTGTTTAATGAGTGAAGTCTGAATGAAATTCATTAAAGGCCCTTACCTGCATGATTATTAAGCTGTGAATACATTAAAAAGCAGTGGTGCTACCAGATGGGCATAATTACTGCCCCAATCAAGGGCTATTTTAATGACAATTATATTCTCCAGTTAACACAAACGACAAATATGATTAATCAAAAGCTGGCCTTCAAGCCGGGAGTGTTGCAAACAGAGAGCATTTTTAACTCCCAAACCTTTTGTATTTTTCAGAAAAACTCATTAAGCTCCCAATTTGTAATTAGTTTACCTAACCCATAACCTAGCCTGTGATCTCTGTCTTGCCAGGATTGACAGTTTGTAAACGACATGCTGAAGGCTTATTTTCTAAGATTGGTTTAATTATATCAATTCATTGATTCATATTTGTCTGGAAGAATGGTATTAGAAAATTAGTTAAAAAAAAAGCTAAATGTTCTTCTTTCCAGGTTTCTGCTTTAATAATTTAATGTTAGAATAAAGCAACTCATGTACAAGAAATCTTCAGACCAGGCTGTACCAGATCAATAAGCTGATGCTCCAGCACTGCTTTAGACTGACTTCCAAAGTGTTTCATCCTAGAAGCGTAATGTCAAAAAATATTGCAAACAGTGAATAATAAAACATACCCCAGCCTCATGACCATATACTTTTTTCTATGCATGGCCAATAGCTTTTATAGCAATTGTTTACTTCAATTATTAATACATAAATAATTAGAAATTGTAAGTAAAGAATTTTGAAAAAAATGAGTTTTGCGTACCAAAGAGCTCTTTAATTTCACAAACCATATGTAGATAGAAAGCTATTTATTATGTTCAGTACCCTTGCCACTTATTAAATTCTCTACTCTTCTTGGTTTATTTATATAGAATTCCATTCATACTTTGTTACCCCCTAATGATTTGCCTTGCTGTGTTATAGTTACCCAAATCCCTAGCAACTAAATTAATAGTACAAGAAAACAATAACATTTTATATTATTTTTTTATACTATGTGTTTTTATTTCTATGCCCTTCAGCTTGCAACATAACTTTTTTTTCTATTTTTATAACTTTTGTTTCAGAACTATTTTCTTTCCAAATAAAATCACATGTCAAATTCCCACATATGCGTGAAGCATCTGTTGAGTTTAAATCAAATTATCTAAATTCATATCTATGTTTGGAAACTATCTCTATTTTCAGATTTGTTTTATGAACATTTTATAAGAGAGCAGATGACAGACTGACTGCGCTTCTTGTGGGCTTCAATTCAATTTCCTTATGTGACGCGTATGAGTTTTGAATGCTTGAACCAGAAATGTGATACATGTATTTGTTGCTTTTTTAGATTGTGCTCAATTTTATACCAGGAGTGAACTTGTCATGTAATTTGTTAGAGTATAAGAGGCAAATAACTTCTGCAAAGTCCAAATTTAGCATATTTTACCTTCTAAATTTGATTTTGCCTTGTTATCAGCAGAATTGCTGTGCAGTTTCTTCATTAGTAAATCTGTTTTCATGTCACATGCTTGTTCAAGGAGTTAGAAAACCAAGCAACCTGCTTGTAGTGATTTATTAGCCCTTTAGCGTAGCATGCACCTGGTTGAAAATGTACAGCACTGTAGAGCAGATGTTTGGAGAGTGCTGGTACTGTGGGCTGACGATCTATAATGATATACAGTAGGCAGAACTCTACTTCTTTATTAGCATTAGGGATAAAAAAAACCATTACCTAATAATAACACTTATTCATAATTATCATGCTAGGGTGCAAGACTGCATGGAAAAATGAAACATTTGAAAATTCGTGAAGTGGTGTTGATTCTTACAGATTCTTACAGAGAAAAGAAATGTTTAATTTCATTACCAATTTAGTTCTGACACGTGTGAAGGGAAAGTCTCTTGAGCTGGACTGCTGATGGTAACCTGCATTACTGTACATGCTTATGCTAGTACTTCTGGGGAGGGGGTTGACAGTATTTGTTGCGCTACAAACTGAGATCTAAATTATCTCTAGAAAAGTTGCATTTTCAACACTGTCATTTCATTTCAAGCAACCAATCCATTTTCCAAACACATCCCCAATGCAAGGTCGCAGAGGAGCTGAAGCCTAACCCTGCAAGCAGTGGGCACAAGGCAGGATACATCCTGGACAGGATGCCAGTCCATCCCATGGCACACACAGATATGTACGCATTACACCAGGGCCAGTTTTCCCAGAAGTCATTTAACCTACCAGCATGTCTTTGGACCCACCCACTTAAACACAGGGTGGGGGGAAATACTCCACACGGATAGCAACCCAGGAATTGAACCCAAGGTTCTAGTCAACACTGACCTTTGTGCTTCCTCCATTTTAAACTACCTTTGTTATTTTTGAAATTGGAAACTTTGTACCATATTAATGGCTTTGCACCTATGTTTGGTGAGTTTGACAGTGATAAACAGATTTCACAAACATAATTTGAATAGTAGAAGAGATTGCATCAAAAATGCTGTACAGCAGTGCTTTTCGCCAGAGTGAAAATACTACACCAGATATTAATAACAGTTTTGTTATGTATCAGCAATCTAAAACTCCTTACTGGTGTGTTTGTACAATATATCCAATTTTTGTTCACTTATGAGTGTAAAATCAGCATTTGATTACAGAACTTGGAAGGTAATTTAGTAGTTACCCTTCAGATTCTGTAGAGGATACTAGGTACCTACTAGTGGATTTTCTAAAATGGTAAACCATGAAATAGCAAATACTTTTGCTTATATACTTGAGTTGTTGCACAACATAAAAATACCCATTTTTGTGTTTTACAATGATCTGAAAAGATTTCATATTATGCCTATGCAGTATGATGCTAAAATGAAGAGGAATACAAATTATTTTGTTCACTATCACAACAATGTACATGTGCAAGGAGTTTGTCAGAAATATTTCAGCCATTGATTGATTCAATAATATTTAAAATATGTATGTATAAGTAGTCCAGAATTCTTAATGAGTTTTGAGAAAATGTTGCTTGTTTCTAAGTGGTTTTAAAAGTAAATGGAGCCATAGCTGTTCCAAATGGAATAAATGTTTTTCTTTTATGAGTATAAGAATGCGCATTTTAAATTATAAAATTGCATAAGAATCCACTTTAACTAAGGAGTTGCCATCATCTCTTCTCAAGGGAACAAATGTGTCCTTGGCTGTATTTTTTCCTTTGTTGGTTCATAGTTTTTTAAGTCATACAGAATTCTAGAATGCATAATTTAGAGAGTCTCTGTTATTTATTTTTCAGGTGCACTGGTGGATATTTTTGGGGACTACAAATACATGTACTATGTGTGTGGAGCCGTAATGCTGTTTTCTGGGATTTTCCTCTTCATTATGAACTTCTACAACTACAGGATCCTGGCGAAAGAAGAGAAACAGAGACTTGAGAAAGAGATGAAGCTGAAAGAAATTGGGGATTTAACAGCTGCTGAGGAAGGAAACACCCTGGAGAAAGACGAAGAGGAGAAGCGGTCTCTGACAGAGGAGGAATTCAACAAGAAAGCAAAACTAGAACCAAGCCAAGCCTAGAAACTGCAGACAGGCACCTGCTGAGGTGCTTACAGCACCAAGTCTAAGTTGGTGCCTTCGAACTGCATGGATGTATAACATGATCAGACTACATAATAGTAGATATCTGTTGCTACTAAAAATATATTTGCTAATCATGAAAAGAGCCTTAATTTTCTGTGCCAAGTATTTCATTTAAGTAAAATAAGTTGATTGTCCTTTATCTGGTAACCACAATCAGGGTGGAGCGGTGGCTCTGTGGCTAAGGATCTGCGCCTGTGACTGGAATGTTGCTGGTTCAAATCTTGCAGCCAGCGGAGGAATTCTACACCGTTGGGCCCCTGAGCAAGGCCCTTAACCCCAACTGCTCCAGGGGCGCTGTACAATGGCTGACCCTGCGCTCTGACCCCAAGCTTCTCTCCCCGTCTGTGTTTCATGGAGACCGCAAGCTAGGGTATGTGAAAAGATGATTTCCTGATGCAAGAAATTGTATAGAGCTAATAAAGTGATGTTATGTTATAATTGTTCTACAAGAAATTTTATATTGTGGCTTCCTCCCACAATCCCACATTTGCTTGTGGTAGTGAAGTGTGCTGTAACACTTTCACTTGAGTAAACACAAAAACTCCCAAGTTGTCTTATTACAGTCTGGTGCCATCATGTCATTGGGGGTGGGGGAGAGTTTTCTCTCAGGGTGGGGAGCAACATACTATACGAATGGTCCGTGTTACTGCAAGATGCTCCTGTGCTTGATTAGATTTGTGTCCTGGTTTGATGGCACTAGGGAAATCTGAAGCATTCTTTAGCCACTGTGCTTATTTCTGGCTTGCTGACCAGCCTGAGGGCATATATATTGATTGTAGCCATTGCAAGGTGCAATCTCATCTTGCATCATTTTGTCAATTTGAAGATTAATTAAAAACCACAACGAAAGTAATCTTATTTTTCATTTTTTTGTTCTATTTTAATACTTCTGGAAGTCTTTATTTTTTATTTCTTTTCAAAGTGTATAACAAAAGTGTTATTAATTTACCAGAAATATGTTTATACTGAAGTTGCACTTCTGTGTTGCTTCTAAAATATTGTTTCTGTAGTTAAAAGATATTAAACATATTTAACTCTTTTTCCCTCCATGTTCTCACAAAATTAAACAAGTACCAGGGTCTGTGTCATTTCAAAGTATGTGTACTTTCTAATCCTATCTCTTTTAATGAGTATTTATAGTTATGCTAAGTAATGAACTGAAATTTAGGCATAACTGTTTTTCATTTAGTTTTTCATGCCAATTAGAGTGCTGTCATGCAAAGTTTGAAATGTCAGTGCTGAGGGTTTGACTACCTAATAAACTGTGAGACAAACCTCCATGTTACAGACCAGTGCATGCGGCCCAGTGTCTTCTTTGATATTCTCGGTAAATTACCAGACCAATAAATTAAATCTCACAATTCAAGGTTCTTGAATCCGCCATTTGGTACTATATAGTAACATCGGAGTGCAGATTTTGCTGAGGTGGCTCCTAGATCTAACACCACTGTTAATTTTATAACCTGGATTTGAAGTCCTTCACTTTTTCAATTTTAACTTAGAATATACTGTAACTGCAACACTGTTACCGATAACAACATAGATAATTATACAATATAATGCTGTAATAACAGCACAGCAGTCAATCAAAAGGAGAGGTTAAACTTAACTGGGAAAAATCTCAACCTCCTGTCTAGAGACATAAGAAAAGTGCATGATCAGAGTACACAGTAAGGAAAATAGTGGAATATTTTTTAAGTGTTTATTTTCCATTTGTTTCAAATTATTTAACACCTTATAAGCAGTTAAAACATGTTTTGGCCATAGTATACACTATCTGTATGCAGAGAATAAATATTTAAAAGCCAAAACAAATACCCAGACATCCAATGAAAACAAACAAGCATTACTTAAACATAGAATGGAAACTCTGTCTTTTCAAACTGCAGTGTGTAGCTATAGAAAACTCTGACTTGACTGGACCCTGGTGACCTGTGCAACCTGTTGAAATGGAAATTCTACGGTACGTCAGACTCTTTTAAGCCTAGGGGTCATCTGAGACAAATTGAGAAAGGTCTCTTGCATAAGATAGACTTGTTTTAAAAGAAGAGAAAAAAAACAAGGAGAGGTAAACACTTCAGTCTGAAGTGTGGTCAGAAATCACTCTGCTCTGATCATACTATTGACAACAGAAAATGTCAATGCTGTAGATATGTTTCAAATTAATGGGAGACTGCCATTCAGTGTTTGTTCAAGCTGTGATCGAAGCATTCAGGCATTCTGTTGAAAGAGTAAAGGCACACAGAAAAGCAAGTTAAAAATTGACAGGCACGAACATTTCTTTCTGTATTTTCCCTGTGTCAGGAAGAGCCATGTTTATTTGATACATTCTGTAGCTTTATTTCCTTTTAATGCTCTCATTACAATTGGGAAATGTAGGCTTTCAAGATTATTTATGTTATTAGACTCTTATCCCTTTTAAGCACCTCACAACTGCCACCAAAAATTCCTTGCTGTACTCCTAATTGAAAAGCAGTCATCCTGAAAGATGGAATTTGAGTTGTTTCACCCCAGTTAATATTTTTTATAGCTCTTACACTGAAACAGTGTCATCCAGGAAAGATGTCCTTGCATCGTTAATGAGATTTTGTAATTCAATGTTGACCAACACTAGTACACTCCTGGGCAGTGAATCAACTTTAAGATGCAAACAGGAACCTTGTGTTACATTATCAGTTCTGTAACATATCAGTATACTGTATGATTTAATATTTAATTTACAGCATTCATAAATGCAAAAAAAATCCTTATACAGAGGGGTACTACATTTTTATGAAATATGGAAATTCATTTTCCATGTATTTAATGAGGGAGAAAGAAATCTGATACAGAAGCACATTCAGTATAATATTCAATGCCACTTGTCACTGTTGCCTTACAGTAAATATATGTCATCTTCTTAAAGGCAAATGTGGGGTCTTTTGTTCTACAGTCCAGTGGCCCTCACTTTGTTGTTTTTTCTTTAAAATCGGAGTGTGTAAGATAATATTCAAAACTTTGATTTGTAATATTTTTGGATTAGTTCGGGAAAAGCATGTTTTTGAACAGAACATAAAGTTTATAATTGAGTTTAGGCCGTTGTTCGTAAATTGTATTATTTAGTAGTTAATTGGTCAAAGGATCTCATGCGGCCATTTTATGAAAGAAAACATGGCTGTGTAGCACATTCCATACTCCCATTCTCCTTAAGAGAATATAGAATAATTTACTAAATAGAATGGTGAATGCTCACATTAGGGTACGTTGTGGAGTTCCACTGGGATTTGTACTAGGAATACTGTTCTTCATAATTCCTATCCATGATCTAGATTCTGGCATAGCTAGTAAACTAGTCAGTTTTGCAGATGATACCAAATTAGGAAGATGGGCAAAAACTGTAGAAGCAGCAAATAATATAAAATATTTAAATAAAACCCAAGACGGGGCAAACTCCAGGCATATACTGTAATGTTTAATGTAAACAAATGCAGGGCCTGCTGTACATCACCTTTCGGTAGTTCAGTCCAATCCTAATTCATATGACTTAGAGACCAAAAGTATTGGGAGTTTATTTAGATGGAGTTTATTTAGATATCCATCTGGGTGTAGGGATGTTGACAGAACCCCAAACGAAACCCCTTGACACCAGTGCAGAATTCTTCCATGATGGAGTCTGAGGTGCACAAGGTTCAGGTATACAGTATGCAAGCCTTCAGAACTACTGCACTTATTGTACATAGATCCTGGGTTTGATGGAGGAGATTATCTTTAAAACTATACAAATGGGCTACTCAAAAAGAGCATCAGTGTTGAACTTGTCTTGGCAGATGTGCTGCAGGAACTGGTAGAGAGTAACCACTTGCTGATGCTTGTCGGTGAGCAAATGAAACAACTCCCAGAGAAAAGTGAAGGAAGGACAAAATAAAAGATTCATAAGACAAATTATAGAATTTAGCTTGAAATACCTGCGAGTAAAGGAGGACAGATTCCAGGCAGGACTAATTTCGAATTTGAGTGACTAAAGCAAAGAACCTCGAGGGCAAGTAGAAGTCTGATACGCTTGGGAGAGTCTCGGTGGGGCTGCAGATGGAAGCATGTGTGGAGATTTGGGGGCTGTCACTGCACAAATTGGACGCCAGTGGTGGGGGGTGGGGAATGTGAAGCTATGGTGCGACTGAGAGCATGTTCTTGCACCCACAAGGAAGACTGAGTATTAGTGGCTATCAGTTATGGGGTGTGGGATTGATCCTATGGGGACAGTGACAATTTGGGAAGGATTGGAGAAGGGGAAGAGATAAAAAAAATGCCAGAGATGTGCTGGGCCAACTGTGCAGGGGGTTGGACACAGGACAATGAAATGTGGTAGAAGGGTAAGGGAGCAGAAAGATAGAGAGGGTGGAAAGAGGAGGAATGCACAGGAAGCAGTCATGGTTGCTCTAGAGCTCTGGGTAGCAGTGGCGACATCAGAAAGACCTGAGAAGTGGTCATCATGTAATAATATTGTCAATGTTTGTGAAAAATTGTGCCTAGAAAGTTAAGGGTAGATTTAGTGTCCTTTCCTACCATCCCTCTTATAGCAGCTACGTTGAGTACACCAGGGGTTATTTCATACCTAACCTTGTTATGGCTCTCAGACTGACAGATATTGGGTCAGTTTTCTTGTTTCCTGCTAATTTCCCCAGCATATGACCCATCTATTTTGGCATCCTATTTGTTTATGTATGCTCCATTCACACACACATCTGACGTCTTTTTCAAGTACAACCCTATTGTGTGTAAAAAAATAAAGTGCCAGTTTGACTCTATTCTGCAGTCAAATGTGCTGCAAACTCAGTAAAAGGGAAAAAAAAAACATCTCTAGGGAAATGTATTAACTTAATTTTTCATCAGTCAAACCCATATCACAGTCCCATCTCATAAGTGTGTGTGTGTGGGGGGGTAATGAAAGTAGTTTAACATACAGCGGTGTGAAAAAGTGTTTGCCCCCTTCCTGATTTCTTATTTTTTTGCATGTTTGTCACACTGAAATGTTTCAGATCATCAAACAAATTGAAATATTAGACAAAGATAACACAAGTAAACACTAATGCAGTTTTTAAATGAAGGTTTTTATTATTAAGGGGAAAAAAAAATCCAAAGCTACATGGCCCTGTGTGAAAAAGTGATTGCCCCCCCTGTTAAAACATAAATCAACTGTGGTTTATCACATCTTTGGAAAGCTGAGTTCAATTTCTCTAGCCACACCCGGGCCTGATTACTGCCACACCTGTTCTCAATCAAGAAATCACTTAAATAGGACCTGCCTGACAAAATACAGTAGACCAAAAGATCCTCAAAAGTTAGACATCATGCTGTGATCCAAAGAAATTCAGGAACAAATGAGAAACAGAGTAATTGAGATTTATCAGTCTGGAAAAGGTTATAAAGCCATTTCTAAAGCTTTGGGACTCCAGCGAACCACAGTGAGAGCCATTATCCACAAATGGTGAAAACATGGAACAGTGGTGAACCTTCCCAGGAGTGGCTGGCCGACCAAAATTACCCCAAGAGCGCAGCGACGACTCATCCAAGAGGTCACAAAAAACCCCACAACAACATCCAAAGAACTGCATGCTTCACTTGCCTCAATTAAGGTCAGTTTTCATGACTCCACCATAAGAAAGAGACTGGGCAAAAATGGCCTGCATCGCAGAGTTCCAAGACAGAAACCACTGCTGAACAAAAAGAACATAAAGGCTCGTCTCAGTTTTGCCAGAAAACATCTTGATGATCCCCAAGACTTTTGGGAAAATACTATGTGGACTGACGAGACAAAAGTTGAACTTTTTGGAAGGTGTGTGTCCCATTACATCTGGCGTAAAAGTAACACAGCATTTCAGAACAGGAACATCATACCAACAGTAAAATATGGTGGTGGTAGTGTGACGGTCTGGGGCTGTTTTGCTGCTTCAGGACCTGGAAGACTTGCTGTGGTAAATGGAACCATGAATTCTGCTGTCTACCACAAAATCCTGAAGGAGAATATCCGGCCAACTGTTCGTGACCTCAAGCTGAAGCGCACTTGGGTTCTTCAGCAGGACAATGATCCAAAACACACCAGCAAGTCCACCTCTGAATGGCTTAAGAAAAACAAAATGAAGACTTTGGAGTGGCCTACTCAAAGTGAGATGTTGTGGCATGACCTAAAAAAACGGTTAAGGCTCGAAAACCCTCCAATGTGGTTGAATTACAACAATTCTGCAAAGATGAGTGGGCCAAAATTCCTCCACAGCGCTGTAAAAGACTCATTGCCAGTTATCACAAACGCTTGATTGCAGTTGTTGCTGCTAAGGGTGGCCCAACCAGTTATTACGTTTAGGGGGCAATCACTTTTTCACACAGGGCCATGTAGGTTTGGATTTTTTTTTCCCTTAATAATAAAAACCTTCATTTAAAAACTGCATTTTGCATTTACTTGTGTTATCTTTGTTTAATATTTTAATTTGTTTGATGATCTGAAACATTTCAGTGTGACAAACATGCAAAAAAATAAGAAATCACACCACTGTACATCTATAATGAATTCTCTTTCTGTGCTGTTGGTGATTGGCCTATCTTGAAATGTTCACCAGGGTGAGAGAGTAACATTTATTATACAGACTTGCAGGTACTTTGCTTTGGTGCAAAGGAAAAGAAAAACTATAATTCTATAACTCAGTTGTTTTGCGCTGTCTTGCATTTGTGCACTACATGAATATTGTGACCACGGCCTGCCTTCAGCTGTCAAAATTGGAACACAACAAGGGACATGACTCACAGAGTTCATGTGTGGGCTCCTGTGGGCTCTGTGGACGTGAGTCACAGAGCTCAATCCACTGGGTCCAATCTTCCTTTTAGGTGCTGGTGTTTTCCTCTGGTCCTCTTGAGGTTTCTGTGTTGCCTACAAAATAGCTTGCTTAGTTATGTGTCAGTTCAGGATTCTTTTGATAAAAGTTATCACCTGCAATTTTAACTCAATATTTGTTTCTTCTTCAAAACCACCGCTTTGAATTGACTATGTGAAAATTTTAAGGTCTTTTTATTCATTTTGTAGTTGTTGTAGTTGTTGTTCCTTTTTCATCCTGAAGAAAGCAGCTCCTGTCATTAAGTAAAAGTTGTGTAATGGCTTTAATAGAAGCTAAATCTAAATCTGAATCTAAAAATTAATATACTGTAAAATGTCTTGTTTAGCCTGATTATCTGCAAATATTATACACTAAAAATGTTTTCTCTAGTTTACTGAAGGTAGTTTAAAATGGTTCCATCGTGAATTTGACTCTTTTTTATAGTATTTGAAAGCTACTTTTCTGCTTGATTCTGCTTTGAATTGCATTGTATCAGAATTGACACTTCTTTAATGTAGTGTATCTGTGAAACTAGTGGTTAAGTCACCCAGTTAATCTTCATGTGTCAAGCCACTCAGAAGTGAAAATATATCACTTATGAATTTGATAGGCAGTCATATGGACTGGTGAACTGGCTTTGAAATGTCAACTTGTGGCTGAATCTGGCTGACCTTTTCCATGTCACGGTAATCCTCAATGGCCAAGCACTAGGTGTGTGCCATGCATAGACGGGGTTCAGAGATGCACTGTGGTTTTCTTCAGAGGAGCTATTATCTTTCCATCTCTAATAATTGGATGCAAAAATTGAAATGGTCTTTGATTCTGGCTAAATTCTACTGAAAGACCAGTAGTCCTTCTAGTAGAACTAAGAAAACTGAATGTTTAGAATCTTCATCTACATTCTTCCTGACGTCTTTGTTAATTTATAAAAAACAGTCTCTTTCGATTTAAATCAGTACCTTTACATTTTTAGCTAAAATAAATTTACACCTTAGCAAACCAGCTTTCTGCACATTCATTGATGACTATTGTATTGTCATATTCTGCTTGCTAGAAGTTCCTTCTTTTTATACTGTAGGAGCATCTCAAGGTGTAATTTAACATGGATGAAATGAAATTTGGAGAAAAAAAACACCTCAGAGATAAAATCCACCAAAATGAAGACATTATTCTCACTGTTGATGTTGGATTTCAGTCAATCTGATCCCCTAGGGTATTATTTGAAGGCAATTTCAATGACTATGAGGGGTGGGGGATTCAAGTACAACAGCACTATGCTTGCAAATGGAAAAAGCGAGAGATCTCAGGAAGGAAGGATTGCACTTTCTTGGCAGCGTCACTGCATTCTTTTCATTTTCATGTTTAGCCATTTAGCAGGTAGTTTCTTAATGAAAACTGACTGAACGGACTGACCCCCACAGCCCTCCTTGAATAACAAATGTCTGACCTCCCCCATACGCTCCATATTGGATGTCACTGCGCTAACAGTCAATAGAGCTAATTTTTACAGATGAGATTATTTCATGTAATTGTGCCTTCTGTGGTAATGACCTTGCAACTTTTTAAATTGGAGAAGGGAAATCTAGTTTGACACAGGGCCCAGAAGATGTATTGCAACTCCATGGCAACTGCCTCCTGCAATAAGGTCGCAGCGGAGGTGCTTAATTAGTCCTGCATCGTCGTCCCATCGGAGTGGGTTTTTATTACCTCAATATGTCATATGTACGCATCATGAATAGCCCTTGTGGATAAAAAGTCCACTCAGCTAAATCTTTCGATGGTATCTGAGAGGCAGGGAATAAGCCAGAAACTAAAAAAAAGATACATTAATTAAAAAGATCATCATACTTTCTGTGGTAAAGATGCCCCATTGCTTTCCTGTGGCATGATACAGCATTGGATTGGGGGGGGGGGGGAATCTGTCATATTTTGGTGCATGGCAGGAATCTTCTAATTCTCATTTGAGGCTTTTGTGTAACGTGTAATGTAATTAACACTGATAGAAAAGAAGGATACCTTGGAGAAGTCACGGTACATCGTTTGATATTTCTGGCGTGAGCATAAAAAGAGAACATAAGAGCTTGTGAAGGAGAGAAGGCTGTTCAGGCCATCTTGCCTGATTGTTTAGTAGGCCGTATGCGTGAATCTAAAATGTTGTCCAGAAGGTTCTCGAAAGAGCCTAGGGCTTGAGCTGCAACCACCTTGTTGGGATGCGTGTTCCAGTCATCCATAATGCTTTGTGTAAAGGGCTGCTGTTTTCCACTCTGAATGAAGGTCCAAAACCTATATCCTTTCTTCACTACTGAGTGTAAAAGGTCCTCTGGGTTTACCCTGTATCTACTGATTAGAATCATATAGTTAAGTTGTTAAATAGATTAGTTGGTAGAGCCTTCCTGTAAAATTTTATTTTACATTATATATTTTTCAATTTTTATTAAATTATTACATAAGGTATTAAAATAATGATGGATTCTGTTAGTAAATTAGTCATGAGTTATTCATGTCTAATATATTAGACTTACAGTATATTTATAAACTCTATATGTCTATATTTTGACACTGGGCATTCATTTTTCAGAAAAGGTAAGAAACCAGTACTAATAAAAGCATTACACATTTGTGCATTATGTGGTAATGTGTTAATCATTAAGTACTATTAGGAGTTTTATAACTAAGGTACACCTAAATCTAGCATTACCTACAGTATATTTTAACTGAGAAAGATAAGGGCTTATTCTGTTTCAAAGAATTTATAAATTGATGGTTTGCAAGGGGTCAGGACACGTGTACTGAACTAAAACTTCATATACCCTTTGCTGTTTCCTCAAGAACTTCAAATGTTGTTTTTTTTTTCTAGTCTGCATTGCAAATTTTATTCTCTCTGCTCCAGCGAAGAACCTGGAACTGACCTGACATCCTCTGAGCCTTCACAGCAGGGTGCAGCATCACAGCTACTTGTGCAGAACCCTGCCCTTGCAAATAAAATAAAATTAAATGAAACAATGACTTCAAAGTCCAGAGCACTGGATTGTTTTTGGCTTTTGTTCAGTGAATATAGTTATGAACACATAGCTCGAGTGCTTTATTTGCATCAGACTCATACCTCGGTAAACAAAATCTATAAATATACATGGCACAGGGAATGTGTTTTTCAGAATTTTGTAGTATGATATATTTAAAAGTTTGCTTTTCATAAATAAACAAGAAAACAAAACACTGAGCAAAGAAACTGCTTGTTCTAGCAAAGAAAGTCTGTTAGACTGATTAATTCTAGCTGTTATTCAATTCAACATTGAATGTCAAATAACAAGAGTTCATCTGGAAGTATTCAACTGTATAATGACTTTACAAATCATTTCAAATACAAATGTTGTAGATTTGCTCCTAAAATGATAGTGGATTTACAGCTGAATTCTGCCACTAGGGATCAGTGTTGGTCTGTGTTTGAGGCAAAGGAGTGAGACGTTAAAATGCCCCTGTGATCTGAAGCTTGCTGACCTTGTTAGACGCTGTATGAAACCTCCTTAGTGAGCATACTGTATCTCTGTTTGGTTTACTTAAAGCAATGCAAGTGACTTCTTACTAAATCATTGCTTAAATGATATAACAATGATCATTAATAATCACTAAAACTTTGAGTTTTAGAAACCCTGTAGGGTGTGAGTACCGACGTTGATCTTCTGTGATTCAATCCTTTATTATACTCCAGACATTTCTTTTATGAAACTATGGTCCTATATTTTCAAAGGTGCACCATATTTCATTTGCATACAGGCTACTAAAGCCATTTGTAATTAACCAAGGATGTGAAGTCAGTGACTGGAGCCAGTTATAAATTATTTGTCTTTAACACTAATTAAGTAAAACCAGAGGCACACAAGTTTGTTGTGTGTGTAACATTTCTTTAATCTTCAGGTAATACACTTGAGAACAAAACAGAAGCCAAAATGCTTCTGAATTACAGCATCACAATTCATCGTCTAATAATTCAATCTTATTGATTAGCATGCGTGTTTGGTTTTGCAATATTAAAGTTTCAACAACAATGACATTTTTAGTGTGCAATTGGAATAAGGCTTTGTTATGCCTGCAATGCCTATTTATTTCCTGCACAAAAGAAACGTTTTTCATATTATGGATATTCATTTTCTGCAAGGACTGGGTAATTGGTTTGCCCCTGACTTTTCTCACACTTCGTTCACTTCTAGTGTTGAGATATTCAGTTTGTCAAGAACCCATTGCATTTTTAATATTTAATACTGGCAAAAATAAAGTCAATTAAAAAAGGTACCAAAAATGTTATTTCATTAATGATGCATTGACTCAGGCATATAATTCCTATGCAGCTTTACTTGCAATGTATATTGGAAAATTGTTAGCATGCCAGGCCCTTGTAGGTTAAGGAGACTTGTTTAACCCCCGTGAGTATTGGGTTTCTACAACAATACCACTTCCAGCTCTTCAAAGATTTCTGAGTTGCACTTTACTGCTTGATGTATTCTCCATTCTCCATTTTCCTTATGTTTTATATATTGTTAACTGAAGTAAGGACCTGGCCATAATACTGTATGTGTTCAGTGAAAAAGCAAAAAGGATAAGAATCACAATATGTTAGGAATGGAAACTTGCTTTTGTATTGTATTGTATTCTGCAGTATGGTCATTCTTAATTTAATTAAAATTTGTCGATGTTAATGCCAATAATATGCTACAAAGTGGGTGCATTGTAAAAGCAATACCAATTAACACACTGTTTCTGCCCTGTGAAATTCACCTGCTAACACTGGCTTTGCCCTGCTTTACTGGAGTCCTCCTTCAGCTTTCATTTGACCTTCACTGTGCTTTCAGGCTAATTTCTTTGTACCAGTGGTCAGCTTTAATGCTCTTAAGGTATTTCTTGAAGACAGTGAAAAAGGATGCAGAGGAGAGGAGTGGTTAACTGTGTTGTGCTTCACTATAAAAGAAAGTTGGAATTTGCTATATTTATCATTAAGGTGCCTGGGGATGAACTGTGTGAATAAAGTAAGGATAAACGTGTTAGATACCTGAATATCATTTTTACAAGGAATCTCTGCAGCCAGCATATCAGAGTGCCAAAATGTATAAGCTTAACCTTTTTCTGAGGTAAATTATTGTCATATACAGCTGTAGAAATAAATATATGTGTAGCCTTACAAAGCATTAATTACTATAAAACAAATAAATGATTATAATACAGATTATACTAAAAAACAGACCTTAAGATAGATACTATCTTTATAACTTTGTTTTTCGTGATGTTTTTAGTCTTAGTATTTATGTCATAAATAACTAATGCAGTACGTATATCAGACAACTAAAATCATTATTAATAATTCCACCTTATATATGAAGAAAAATATATTCACTATTATATTGAGTGGAATAAATAGATATTGCCAAAGTTATTGTTTTGTAATATATTTGTATTATTGCGCACTAATGTCACCCTATTAAGGTATAGTTAAAAAGTTTGAGTGCAATAGCTAATTTAGGATACAGGGTGCCAATAAATGTCTACAGCTCTATGCATACCTATAGACTTCCAACTTGAGCTAAAAACAATGACATACTCACCAGAGTGGGCTCAGTGTTGCAGATCAAATTAAGGCCAAAGGAACTGGGAAGTTTAAATCAATTCTCCTTAAAAACAGATTAAAGGAGTAATTGTCAGATGTAGCTGGAAGGCAGATTTTTTCTGTTTGGTACACAGGACTGAGACAAAGCTACAATACTCTTCTCAATGATAAAAGTCACCTTACTGTTGCTCCAGAATAGACATTTTGCAGTTAGCCATTAATAAAAAAAATAACAGACTGTGCTTTTGCAATTCTTAAAGCAAAACCCTAAAGGGGGTATTGCAGTATGCTTTAAAAGAAGCTCAGTTAATATGAATCATAAATATTGGTACTTCATGAATAAATATGGTTTTCCATTAGATGTCTGAGGTTTTTTATCAAATTTATTTAACCATTTCTTTTGACTGTATTTCCTTTAACAGCTTGATTTGATTCAATGAAAACAGCTAAATCACATGTTTTTTTGTATCTACAGGAAATAGGAAATCTAGGAAATAAATTTTGAGCAAGGCAAAGTTGAATTATTTTTAGGTTAATAAAATTGGTGTAAAAAGATTTTAGAGACCAATCACTCATAAAGATCAGATTTTTAAAAATTATATAAAATAGAATTTAGAAAGCCTTCAGAGAACGTACAAATCTAGTTTTCTCAGGATACAGTACCTCACAAATATCAAAGCCAAATAATTTACAGATCATTTATGAATTTCACATTTTGAAAGAATGTTAGTATCAAATATTATATTCATGTTACATACTGTTGTTGTTTTTTTTTTTACTTTTAAAACCTTGACAGACTTTTACTTTTCAAGTTTATTATTTTAAGATAAAATTAATGATTGGAGATTTCACTGTTAGTCCTTGCTATTTTGTTCCTTCACTTTTGTCATTTTTAGGCCAACTTTCCCTGGAGGTTTGTTCTGCTGTAGGCATGACATCGATAACATATAGCAGTGGTGAAAAGGCTTATTTTAGCTTGTCCTCAGCGGCTTTAAGGATTTTTTATGTAAATCATATTAATAAATATGTTTCAGAGTTTTCAGTGGGGGCTGAGAACCCTAATCCTTAAAAGTGAATCCTTAGAAAGTGTCACCTCAAAGCAGGTACGGTCAGTCTAGCTGATGATTGGGAATTCTGGGAATTCCTAGTGGTTGGGTTCTCAGTAAGGCTAACAGAATCTTTTTTTACTGTAGTTTAAGACCCAAAACTGGTCATTGTATTACACAAAAGGCTAAAGATGAGCTATGTATTTTTAAACTGAATATAGGTAAAAAAATCAGATTTTTTTTTATTTAGATGGATTACAATAACAAATTACCTTCACTTATATAATTTGTGATGTAGGATGACAGACATACATTGGTCTGACACTGTTTGTTCTTTTAAGAAGTTGGGGAAAACAGTTGTTCGAGTTTTTGTTCCAGCATGTGATTTGAACATGATTTGGCGCCATATAATATTTCTTATTCAAAACCCTACAAAACATATCTTTATTTTTTAGTCCACATACTGTACCAGGTTTTTACTTCTTTATCTTACCCAAAGGAAAATGAAAAGGTGAACTTTGGGCATCTGTGAGTTCACTGTTAAACCAAGAACATGCATACTAATCAAGGGCTGGACAATGTTTTACAAACAACTAACTAATTGCAACTTGGAAGGCTGCATTATGTATGATAATGTGGTCTTCAATTTAGCTCATCAGAACTGCAGTGCTCATAGTAAGACAGGGAATTTGAAACAGATCTTTTAAAGCGTCACTCAACTTGGCATCTTTGTTAGATTAGAATGAAATGAATGAAATTTAAGACATAGGGAAAGTCAGAGCCATTCATTTTATCCACTCCAAAAGAATGTCTTTTGCAATTGAAATAGCATTTTCTGCTGTCCAGCGGCACACACATTTTCAGGAGCTCTTGAAAAAAAAATTAAAATGAGATTTAAATATTATTATCTGGAAAGAAAGTTTATGTAAACTTTTGTACTCTCTGTCTATACTGTATATATTGACAGTGGATAAAGTAGTGACGTATGTTTTTTTTATTTTTAGTAGATGCTAAAAATGGCAATTTTTTTTAAAGGTGGGTAGCTGCGTCACCATGCGTAGGCTGCAAAGGAACAAGTAATAGGTTTATTCAATGCTGAAAAAAGAAGAAAGAGAACACAACATTTCGGCCGTGGAGTCTCTTCAGGTGTGAGAGAGACAGGGCAGTAGTTACCTTTGCCTACTGCCCTGTCTCTCTCACAAAAAGTTCTCTTTCTTCTTTTTTTCAGCATGGAATAAACCTATTACTTGTTCATTTATTTTAAATACATACAGTAACAGATCAAGGATCAGAGGCCAAAACAAGCAATCCCTTGTAGTAGTTATTAAATAATACTTTAATTCAGGCTAGATTCCACATCAGTTCACAGAACACTTAAAAATCGTAAAAAAGTAAACACCTGCATGATTTCTTTTCTTGAGTCCCTATAACTGAAGCTCACAGTCCCCTTACTACTTACAGTATGGTGTCTGTCACACATAAGCAAGCAATTGATTTAGCAACCACTTGGGTTGGAAAGCAAAAGGTTGTTTCTAGGTTACCCTACAGAATGTTCAACAAACGTTGTTACGCATCTTATGGCAACTGTAGACATTTTCCTTCGAACCTGTTCTTCCATACTATGTCTGATGTGAAGTGCTATCTCAGGAACATTGGCTTTACAGTATGTTTGAACATCTTAATGTTTACTGCAGTCTCTTAGGCATTTAAGAATCATTTTCCCCTCTGCTTTTGTCTGCAGGCACAAATCACTTCCTTATCCATCATAAGCTCTCATTTGCCATTTTCATTTCTTCCATTTTCCACATCATTATGATTCAGCTATCGTTCACACACCTGTATTAGGAGTAGTATGGTTATTACAAATGAGCACACAAAGCATGAACATTGACAATCAACACTCAAAGCCAAGTCTCCTTCAGATACATCTGTAGCAGAAGCATAATGATGTTTTTGGTTTGAACCATCTGCTTGCTGACCTCACATCACCCAGGATGAATGCAGTCCTTTGCATTATCTATATATGTGTAGTAATTTGCAAACAGTGTTGACAACTGTATTCGCAGGTCGAAGGAAACAGACTGCAAGTGACCCATTTTTTTATGTTTTCCTTTGCACATGCATTGGAGGATTCATTAGAGGCAGCTAAATTGACCTTTTTGTGGATTTAAACTTTTCTTTCCATTTTACTGTTGTAACTTCAACAAAGAAGAAATGACATACAGTAGGTCTTTTTTTTCTTATTTCCTCAACTGCTTTTTTGGACACTCATCCTGCCTAAATATTTTGCAGCTGTCTTTACACATCACAAGCAAAAAATATTCTCTTTAAGGAGTTTTTTATATTTTCAAACAATGGAGTATTAGATCAAATACATGAAACAAAAAACATTTAGTTAATATTAAAGTAGGGCATTGATTTAAATGGATTGAGGTGATGTACTCCCATTCATTAAAGCAGTTGCAAAATAAATATTTCTTTTTTAAAGTGTTGAAGTTATTGTATTTCAATATCTGTTGTCTTGCAAAGGTGGAAGAGTGATGGCAATGGTTTGCTGTATTATGACCCTTGAATTTAAATATTTCCAAGCAAATTTTGAGGCTTACCAAAGCCACACAACCTCAACAAGCATCAATGCTTTATAAAACACGTAAAGTAGTAAATATGTACACATTACTCAATACACTTGGCACCCCAGAGGAATAATGTCACTATAACAGACTCATCTGTTCCATTGGGCCCTGTTATGCCACAAGCACAATACCAGACCTTTTGACCAAGTGTGTTCATATTTAAATTACTTCTACCACAGGATGAATGCCATTTGACTTGCTTTTGTTTGTTCACAAAAAATGTACCCCTCTCACTCTGGACAACCTAACAAAGTTTGCCCTATATAATGTACCCTTTCTTGCTAAAATTGTGGAACCTGCTGTTACAATTCAGTAAAACAGCCTTTGCATTTAAAGGATTTTGAAGTGGACATGAAGGACACCAGGATAGGAGCAATGTGAACACTTGCACTTGGCCTTGTCTCAGGTTTCTGGTGCCGAATTCTAAACATACTGTAGTTTGTTCAACGTGGATTTAGATACTCCAGTGAGAAGTGTGTTACAGTAATCAATTTGAGAGAAAACAAACATGTTGACAACAGTTAGCAACAACATACAGTAGGATGTAGTCAGGCGACATTTTTGAGGTGGAAGAATTATGTTTTTACGATATGTTGCATGTATGGGTCAAACATTAAGCCTAGACCAAATATCACCAAATATAAGTTCTTCAATTTAGATTGAAACTCGGGTATAGTACCATGCACGGGGCAGAGCACAGTGGCTAAGGATCTGCGCCTGTGGTTGGAAGGTTGCTGGTTCTAAACTCGTGGCTGGCAGAGGAATCCTACTCTGTCGCGCCCCTGAGCAAGGCCCTTAACCCCAACTGCTCCAGGGGGGCTTTATAAATGGCTGATCCTGCGCTCTGACCCCAAGCTTCTCTCCCTGTCTGTGTGTCTCATGGAGAGCAAGCTGGGGTATGCGAAAAGACAAATTCCTAATGCAAGAAATTGTATATGGGTGATAAAGTGATCTTATCTCTTATCTTACCTACAGATAGGGTGACTGCATTGGCTTTACATACAGGAGCTGAAAAGGGGTGCTGTGAAGAATTAATTCAGTCTTGTCGCAGTTTAAATAAAGGAAATTGAGAGTCTTCCTTGTTTGTATGTCAGAGATGCAATTAGAGAGAGCAGTGACAGCTCTCAGGTTTAGTATGGACATAGATGTGAATATCATCAGTGTAGGAATGTTAATTAAGACCACGTGATATTGATAGCTGATAAGTGGGAACAAGTACAGTAAATGATGAAAAGTAGGGAGTCCACTATCGAGCCCTGAGGAACATCAGGCTTAATGAGTTCGATTTCAGAACTGAAACCTGAAACCTGAAGGTTGGACAGGTTTTAAGAGGTTATCCCATATAAGACTCATGTTTTGGCACCTCAGAAATTGTCTGAATTACTATTGCCCTAGTCCCCACCTTGCAGCCTTCATTCAGATAATTGTGGTCTTATGTCTGTCCCCCATACCTATCCATAAGATACCTATCCATTAGATAGTCACCTTCCTCAAGCTCTTTAAAATCTAGCCTCAAAACCCTCTTTTTTAGAAGTGCTTTTATTTAACTGGTTCTGTCTCTGCCCCTTTGCATTCCTTCTCTATTCTAACCCTCATTGTAATTGTGTACTCTCACTGTGAGTTTTTTTCTCTGTTTAAAGCGCATTGTGAGGCCACTTTTGAAGGTGTTATGTAAAATAAAAATTATTAGTAGTAGTAGTTGTAGTAGTAGTCATCTGCCTTAGGCCTAGGTTTGTTGTTTTATATGCTTTAGCATGGACTATTTATTGTATTTAAAATGTTAAAAGATAGCCTGCTGTAGATTTTCATGTATAAAACTCTACATCAACATGGCATTATTGGTGATAAAAACATTTAAGATCACGTACTGTACATTCAGAATTTGTTGCTAGAATTTGATTTTCTAAAGTAGATACTGCAATAATTTCAGAAAAGAGTATAAAGTCCTAGAGCTTGGACAAAGTAATGGGGAAGGTGAAGAAAAAAAAAAGGATGATGTGCCAACATTTTATTAGAGGGAAGCAGTGGGGGTAGGTGAGAGGTCATTTGTTTGATGTTGGCTGCTTGGAAAGTTTTTGCTCCAACTGACAGTGGTAGAGTGTGCAGCAGAGCTCCATGGAGACCAGTCTGAAAGAGAGCACGAGCTTGTATTTAATCATTAGATCAGAATCTGCCTTGGGGGCTATTGACAGGGAACATCCAATTTCTGACTCCACAGGTATGACTTGAAAAGGCCATTTGGCTAAACCACAAGGCACAGTAAAGGTAAAATTGAAATAGGGGAGGAGGAAAAAGCAATATAATGTTGTTCTTCCTGTGAGATATGAGATAGTTATTTTGTTTTCTGCTCATCCTGGCCTAAGGGAAATTGTAAATCAGAAACTTTGGAGCTCTACGAAGAGTAGCTTCATTAGCAACATTAAATTGAAGTATCTGATCAATGAGTTACCATTTATTGCTGCCCATTTCCTAATCTGCAGAGACTGCATTTTGTTTTTTAAAAAAGCTTTCTCATTGTTGGATCAAGTTAAGTTTTCAGATTGTAATTTAAAAACTAAAATCTAGGAACACTCAAATTAAACTTGTCTTTGCGGCAATACCAGTGTTAACCAAGGAAGGAAATCTGAAACTATTTCTTTAAATTGTGAAATGTTATGAATAGGCAGGTTCAGACAGCTTTGCTTAGTATCTCTTTGTGTTGGTTTCATTTCTTTATTTTTTTGGACATCATTGCATCAAGCATACACACTCTACAGAATTAAAAGCTAAGAAAAAGAAGAGAAAAAAATCTGTTTACAGTTTTAGAAATGGGTTGATTAGTGAGTATTTTTTATTATCAATGTTAAAATTACACTTCAGACTAGAAAGTAGGTTTTGTTAGTGTGACAGGTTTAATTAACCTGCTCTACAGCAGTGAATTACAGCTGTTGTCCTAACAATTGCTCCACTTACTCAAATGTGATGATTAATTGTTTTCATTTATTTAAATTGTCTAGGTGAGAATCTGTGCTGCAGCATATTTCATTAACCTAATAATGCCACATTTGCATCTGTTAAGTAGAATTGCGATATTAGATTTTTTTAATGCGCATTTAGCAGAAGGTTGTCTTTGAAAAAGTTAACATTTTTGATGTGCTTGGGAACATGTTTACAAACAGAGCATGCTATACACAAAACAGATCTGCATTATAAAGTCAAGCACAATAATGCAGGAAGAGGATTGTTTGGATATACTATTAATAATTTATTCAGCTGATGCTTTTACACAAAGAGCTTTACATTTGTTTATCTTTATATAGCTGGGGTTTTACTGAAGCAGAAATACCTTGCTCAAGGTTACATTAGCATCCCATGTGGAACTCACACCCTTCCTGTTTTAAGTGCAAGCCTTTACTACTGCTCTACTGTTGAAGGAACTACTGTGTAGTATGCCTGTACATTTTAAAAAATGCATTCCTGAATGACTTTAAATATGCATAGTTTTCCCATGAAGAATGAATCACAATTTGCTTGCAAACTGACATTTATTTTGACAGCGAGTGGTTTGATGGCAATTTTACTTAACTTAATTATTTAACATTTACAGATTTCTGTGATAGACTGGTGTGCCGTCAAAGCTGTAAACTCACATTTTACACTGTCCTTCTGAGATACAGTAGGTGCCAGTTTGTGAAGGTCCTTAACAGGACTCGATGGCTCTCTGTTAATGGATAAATAGATTCAAGAGTTGGGGTACAGCATTCTTTATAATCCTTTTGTCATAACATTGCATTCCCTAGGATAAAATGTCACAGTGTAGGTATACAGTACATACCCTTCCTGACTCTCCAGAATGGAAATCAAAGTAACTGGGTCTGTCTGTTTAAAGCCCCTTGATCTCTCATCTTTGTTTTGTTACAGTTAGCCACCAACATGCGTTTTCATCCCTGGAATGGCACTTTAAGTTAATTACCAAAAGGCTGGTGTTTACATGAAGAACATCAAAATGCAGGTGCTCAAATGCTAGTTACAGTTAGACTGAGAATTGCAAAAAGAGAACAAGGGCTTTTCAGAAGGGGCAGCACCACTTTGAACAAAACAGGAGAGGCTCCAAAAAATAATTATTTGAAGTTGAGAATTAAAGACCTTCCCACCACTTTAGCAGCTAATCTCATAACCTGCATATGTCTATTCCTTGTTTGTTGTCATATCTTTGCAGTTTGTGCACAACATCATGATGTAAAGCCCAATCTTAAATAATATATGTGAAATTTGTGTTGAGGATGCCTGGGAGGCCTTTAATATTGTAATGTTGGATGAGTAGACAGTCTGAACTGAAGAATGCAATCTCAGCTGCCAGCTCCACAAGCTCGTTACTGCATCGCCCAGAGGCCACCGCTACCTCATGAGGCTGTAACTTGTGCCATTCTATTAAGTGTCATGCACACAGGCTACCAGCAGATGGCAGTCTCTTGGCAACGCTCAGCCCCATGGTGCCCAGCTGCACAGCCATGTACAGTACCACAATGTACTGACACAAGTGTAAATCTAAGAGAACAAAAACAGAAAATTAATCAAAATATTAATCAAACCTTTTGAAATGAAACCAAATGTGATTTTGTTTATTAGGAAATTAGGAAATGTGATTTATTTCTGGGTTAGGTTACTGTACTGTACTGTGTATACTGTTACTTAGATAATACTTATAATGAGGATTAAAGGTAAATGCCAGGTGTTTTTTACAGGGCAAGTAAAAGTCAATATAATGGGCAATGGGACATTGGAGAGATGTCCAAGGGACTTTATTAAATGATTTAAAAGTGGGATCAGAAAATAGGTGGGGAGGAAACAGATCAGATCAAAGCATGATAGCCACTGACCATGTGATGACATATGCAATAATATCTGGTTAATTTGAATATTTAGATTAGTGTAACGGCTCGACAACTCTAAGCAGCAAAGCTGAAAATGGATTATTCCAATGGTATTTTAAGGTTTAACAAAATGACTTGATCTGTGCATCATGCACAAGAAGACATAGATCAATTACAGATAGAAATTAGCACTAGTGAACAAAAACCAGCAGGCAGAGGGGTACTCCAGAACCAAGAGAGATAACCACAGAACATCATGGATTTTCCAGATTGAATCCTTACTGACTCATTAATTCTATATCTTGTTATTTTGTACAGAACCTAAACATAAGCAAAACACTGATATTGAAGCAAAGAAATGGCATAGTTAAAAATAGCCCCTAGCATTGACAAAACAGAGATATCAGTATGTCATAATAATAGGAAGCATTAACATGAGAATATTGAATGTTCTTCAATTCTCTGTGAGGACAGGATGTTTCTCCATGGGATTCACTGGAATTCATGTCGTGATGAAGATATATAGATCCACACTAAGTGCAGCATTGGTATCTAAAGTGCTTTCCACTTGTTTCCTTACCACAATTGTGTGTTTGTGGCAGGTTAAACCATAGACAGATATTGGACAAATTTTAAAGTCAGTCACATCTCATTCAAGTAAACGCAGGTTGGCATTTGCAGTCTTTTTTTCACAGTTATCCGGATGACAAAAGATTCATGCCAGTAACAGAGACTCAATCTCAATACGAATTCTACAGGTTCCAACAGCATCTTAAAAACAACCTGACATCCATCAGCTCTTGTGTTTTAGCTCCTTGGCAAAATGAGTTTTCACTCTGTCGTGCCTTTAATACTGATCACATTGTTTAGAAATTGATCCTAGCTGTTTCTCACACAAATAAGGTCAAGTCTTGTTGTTCAGTACTTACTTAATTCACAGCATAAAGCCAGAACTTTACCAGAGTGAGTCCTGATAGGGTACAGTGAAAAGTCTGGTGACCAGCTGCCTTCTTTAGGGCTAGAAAAGCACAAAATACAGCAGGGACAGTTTAAACGAGTATATCACTGCTTGTCTCCAGGAAGTGGGAAAAAAACTAGTGTAACCCAGAGAACAACCCATGCTTTACATATTGCACCCTGGGCTCATTTTAAAGTCAACAGCACTGGGAAGGTTACTTTTGATGTGAATGATATATTAAAGAACATAGAGGTAGTAATGAATCATCTTTCTTTTCACAGTAGTTCATAAAAATAAAAACCTTGACATAAATAGCAATTTAAGAAATAATATGATTAGCTTTCCATATTATACTGATCAAAATAATGTGATGTAATTTTATATGGATATATTGTATAAGCATTTCTACTCACTCCTAGCTGGACTAGCCTGCATCTAAGATACATTACAGAGAGAAAATCACTTCAATTTCAAATCTTCTCATTTGAGAGCTGTACTCCAAGCCTGAAACTCCTTCATTGATCTTGCCATGAGATAATGTTAATATGATCAATATCAGTCCTGATGAGTATGTATCAGGGAAGCATAATCTGTCATCTTACTTCAGTCAAGTGATGCAGGAAGCGGATAGATGATTAGGCACTATCTTTAGCTTATTATTAGTCTTCCACAGCCAGATTGATTAAAGATGTATCTTTTCAGAAAGGCTGTTGTAGCTTGCTCCAAAATATTTGAAATATCTTTTGACATGTAGATCCATCTTAGGAAGAGGTTAATTGATATATTGCAGATGTTTTTCCTATCTAGGCTCTTACCATTTCTTTGTCAGAATTCTCTGTAAATCTGGGAGGGCAAAAGAGGTCTTTTTGATGAATGTTGTGTCCAGGTTATGTTTAAGTGAAAAAAGGCTGTCAACTTAAAATCAATAATGCCTTTTTGTGGAATAGTTTAAAAGGTTTCTATGGAGTAGGATGATCATATGCCTATGGAAAAATGATTGGATTTCAATTTATTTTAGGGTGTGTGTGACAGGCCGTCAGGTAACCATTGTATGAGAGGCCACAGCTGCTGCTAGTTACTGCATTGAAATGGCATCTGTAGTCCTCTCTGCATGACCTGGTTCCTTCTTTCATAGGGTGCGATGACTGAACTGGAAGCAAAGCATATACTGAAGATCCTAGACAGGCAGCCTTGCCAGCAGCCAGAAGCTAACTGCAATACTTCTGTACTGACAAGACACAGTGCAGAGATCTGAAGCAGGAGGCTGAATCCAAGTGCGGGCGAGGGCAGAAGAATGGGCTATAGAAAGGAGACAGGCAGACCAGTGAAGCAGGCAATCGGTGAAGCGAAGTCCAAAGACAAAGTAAAAAATCATGCAGTCGAGTCGAGTCAGAGGGCAAAAACACAAAAGGCAATCTGCAGGAGTAGTTGAGGAAGCAAGCCAGAATACCACAGTCATCCCAAAGCAAAGTCAAAACAGCCAGGTCATAACACAGAGAAGGCAGGCAGAGCACAGGGAGTGGTCCAGAGAAACAGTTAAGTCCAAGCTTTAGAGCAAAGCCGGGAGAGAACAATCAAGCAAGCACAAAGAAAGGGAACGCCAACACAAGAGATTCTGACTGAGACTCTATGACTGAGAGGAGAGATACTGTAGCGGTGGTCTTAAATACCCTGCTGGTTAAAGGTAAGTAAAATATTAATTGGGCCTTGGTGGTATTGATCTCAACCAGATTGTGTCTTCATGGCAACCAGATGATTGACATTTTGAAAAGAGACTTGGCTAGTTGCCGTGGTGTTTCTGGTACACACCTGCACTCCCAAGGGAGCCAGTGTGGTACTAATGTCTGAGAGAAAAGAGCTTCAGGCATTAACAAGCCACATGGGCCATGACACACAGTATTCTTGAAGCAGCTAGGAAAGTTGTTTTTATTAAGAAATTTTTCGTATTTCTTCATTTTTTATAATATAAAAGAGCTCTACATGGTGACTTTGCAAACAGCTGCCTTGTGCTGTTGCCTTATTTTAACCCAGCCTGCAACACAGTGAAAATTACACTTCATAAATGTATATTTATATTTGACAAAGATCTGCCTTCAGTTGATCATTAGTTAATATCAGATTGTGTTAGACATGTTGTGGCAGTCGACTGCAAGAAGAGACACGAAGGCAACATACTGTAAGCCAGTTTCTAGTGTGTATAGTCTAGAGGTTTAAGTATGTTCCCAGGGCTCACCCTGCGGTCCATGTGGGTCCTAATGCCACAGTATTTGTTGTCATTAAAAATCCCAGGGCATTTCCCAGGGCAGGGTGTAACCCCAGCGTCCTTGCCAAATTTCCCATTGGTCTTTACCAATTATGGCCTCCTAATAACCCCCATCTATGTCCCAATCTCCATCTAAGCTCCACCAAAGCTCTCTTTATATAGTCTTGCCATTTCTATGAATTGGCTTCATCACTCTGTTCTCCTCCCCACTGATAGCTGATGTGTGGTGAGCGTTCTGGTGCACTATGGCTGCCGTCGCATCATCCAGGTGGATGCTGCACATTGGTGGTGGTGGAGGGGAGTCCCCATTATCTGTAAAGTGCTTTGAGTGGAGTGTCAAGAAAAGTGCTATACTGTATAAGTGTAAGCAATTATTATTATTAAATTAAAGAAAGAGTGACTCAAACAGCAAACATGGAACTTGGAACAGTCATGTGGCGTAATGAAGGCTGCCTTTAAAGTCTTCTGCTCCTGTAAGGGAGCCCACACAGGGGCTCCCCGTTTTATAGGCCTCAAAGGCAAATAATAAGATAGTTGAAGTCCAGAGTCAGAAGAGACAATGACTTTCTGTAAAAAAACACCATTAGCCCCATCTTGCACAGGTCTCAATGTTTTGCTTAAATGCAACATGTTTAATTAAGAAAAAAATCATAATTTATAATAGCTGTATTCCTTTTCATTTTACTTATAATATCTTTCCATATTTTTTACCTATTACAAAATTTACTGTATAATATATGCCTGCTCCATTCTTGTTTTCTTATTCTTTTTGATTTCTTGCAATTCACTTTAGATCTTTTCTTTAAGTTACTGATTGTCTTTTATGTTAATGAGATTGCCAGTTTTGTCTGTTTTTAAATATTTTGCCTCTCACTTTTGTAGCGGCGAGGCTTAATAATAAGGCAGAATTAAGTGTTTCTGAGCTTCCCAAATGAGGCCCCATTTCTCTGTTCATCTCTGTGGTGCAGCCACAGAGAAACCATTCATGCAAGATGTTTTCTTTTGATAAGGACAGCTCCCAAAGGGGGATGCACTTAGCTAAGCCTGGCTATCATGATCAATGGTAATCCATTGGGGCCTATCTGTTTAGGGAGTGCCAGTTGGACATCTGGACAGCATTACTAAGTGTCAGGAGTAAGTGACTCATATCTCACCTTGATCAACCAATCAGGGACCGGTAGGGCCGAGTAACCCACGTGGGACTCTGATGCCCATGGAACTTTCAGCCAATCAATGAGCTGAAGTTCCTCAAGGTAAAAACAGGCAACACAGAGAGCCTGAGAGATTCAGATTCAGATTCAGATTCAGATTCAGATTCAGATTCAGATTCAACAAGATTCAGTAAGATTCTGGAGAGGATTCTGTGGACAATTCTAAAGGGAATTCAAAGGAGAATTCCAGGGCAGGACGGCCCAGGAGCAGAAGGCTCCCAAGGGCAGGACATTCTCGCAGCGCGCCTCCTGACCATCCTGAGACTCAGTCCGGACAACCACGGAACGGCCAGTGTGTCCGAGCGCCAGAACTTTCCTTTGTTCTAAGAGTCTAGAGTGGAGGTTGCCAGAGAGTAACCAGCAGCAGGCCTCGTGAACAGGTCGGAACTGTGGACAGCTGAATTACTATTCAGAACTAGCTCTTCATCAGGAACGAACCAGTCCTCTTCCTGACTTGCTGGGACCCACAGTCATCTTTTCTCCTGTGCACAAACTTTGCTAGTTAAAGCCAACAATGAGCATCAGCAGCGCACCGTCGCAAGCCGCACAGCACAGCCTGGCACCGAGCCAGAGAGCGCGGATTGGACAGCAACTGTTTCCCCAAAGATTGGATGAGTATTCAACTTCAATGCATTACAGCTCGAGAATTCAATTGTTATCCCAACCAGTTGATATCAATTTAATTCCTAAGAGTTATGTACTTGTTTGAGTATCTAATGTAGAAGTTGTAACCAAGTTCATTTACGAAACGGTCTTAATGAATGATATACTGAACATATGTCCTCTTGATGTGTAACTCTTTGTAACTGATTGAATATATACCTTTTGTATTCTGATAACCCTCTCGATAAGATCTGTTAGGTTTACATGCATATTCTATGTATTAATAAATGTATCCTCGTGCATTAGTACCTGTGTGTTTGCGTTGTTTGAGTTATATCGCATGGTTGGATTCTAAAGCCATCAAAAGAATCAACTTTGTGATTTACTGCTACAATTAATAATTGTCTCAGTAAATGCCCAAACCCTACAGAACTGGTGCCTTCAGAGAGCCACTATGATTACATATTTGGCGTCCCTGAACCGGTTTTCCCTACATTATTTGGCGTCCCTGGGCCGGCTTAATCTACACTTGTCAATGGATGAAAAAAACACGTGCTTAAGACAGCATGGGATTACTCCCATGCAGGTTTTTATTGGTGGACTGGATTCGCATGGTCTTGCATGGAGCAGAGCAGGATGAAACCAAAGGTGGTTAAGCGCAAACTTTCAAATTTGCTGTGCAACAGACACGTGGTGAGACAAATCTAGCTAGGTGAGAGCTTCTCCCTGCCCCCTGCCCTGGTACCCGCTACCCATCATCTGCATCTCATTGCCCTTTTCATTACTGTGGGGTTTTCCAATCATGCAGGGGGAAGAAAGTGCTCGCCGGATGCTGAAGAGAGATTCATGTTGTTTATTTTAGCTGATTACTTCAAGTTTGTGGCTACTGTTGTTTGTTCTAATTGATCAATGTTATGATAATTAACTTAAGCTAATGCATTAGTACTTTAAGGGAGGGTTATTCACTGTTTGTCTTTTAACCATACATACTACAGTATATACTGTGGTATATTATGCAACAGTATAGGGGTGGACTGGGTTATATGCAAATTGGGCTTTTTGCGACAGTTCTCTGCACTGAACCCTCACAAATATCAAGACCTTTCTCATTTCTTGTTCAGTACTCTGTAGTAATTAAATGTCAATTTTATTCATTTTGGCTTGAGCCTTTGTCCTCTTGTTCAGACCTAGAGAAGAGAAATTAATCCTTTATCTTAAAAAGGTGAAGTACAGTAAAGAGTAGTAGTTCAGGTGGGTAGCTGTGTGATTGGAAAACCCCACAGTAAAGAGTACAGTAAAGAGTTCATTTTTTTCACCCAATAATTTCACAAGTACTGTATAGACAAAACACAACCCTTTAATTAAACTTACTTTTGTTAGTAATTTTCTAGTGATGTGTGTTTATCTCATAATCTCGTGCCCACTATTGTTTGCCTTATAGTTGTGACAATGCAAAAAATGAATTATTAGGATTGGTTCGACAGTTAGACAAATCTCTAATTCTGCTGCTGTTTACATAATACAGCATGGCTTAAACTTGTCTCTCAACACAAGCTATCCACCTGAATTGTGTGAAACTTAATCATAAGTTATTACACCTATAGTTTTTTTTTCCAATGGAACCTTAGTTTTTGCTCATTGATTCTTTACTGTCATTTTAAAAAACAGTGGGCACTATTCCAAATAGAATTTCTGATTTAAAATTATGAAATGTAATTTAAAATACAGTTTTGTTTCGTTTATCCCATATTGCTTAAAAATACTACAATCCCTGTCATTATAGTAACAGAAAAAGAAAAATTCTCTGGAATAAAATATGCAGATGCATTTCTAAGCCATTCTGGTGCTGTTTTCAGAATATGCTTTACAATACTCAAAAAGTATCTAGGGTGCTTGTATTAATAGAAATATGTAACACAATGTGTTTTTTATGATCTGACCTAATGGGGCATTTCTTGGTGATTTTAATTATCCTTATAAAATCATTATCACAGCCATTTCCATATTCTACCATTAACATCCTTTTCATCCCCCACTCAGAACTGATGTGGCACTGACTACAAATTTAAAAAGCTGAGGCTGCAGTGGCTCTGATAGACTGTGTATGAAAAATACACATGAGTACATCTGTCAATGTTTCTAACTGCTTAATCTAATTCAGAGTCGAGGGGGAGTAGCAGACTATCCTGGTAAGCAACGTGCACAAAGCAGGGTACAGCCCGGATGGGACACTAGTCCATCACAGTGTAGCCACTCAGACACACTGACACCAGGGTCAATTTTCCCAGAAGCCAAATAACCACAAGTATGTTTTTGGACTTTGGGAGGAAACTGGAGCACCCAGAGGAAACCCATGTGAAAACAGGAAAAACATGCAAACTCCACACAAATAGCACTCCACAGATTTAATCCCAGGGCCACAGGGTTGTGATGCAGCAATGCTTACCACTACACCACCATGCCACTGCACAGGAGTACAGACTGTATGTATAATTAATGAGCTCTTTGTTGCTCCAAAATAACTTTTCTCTCTGATGGGTGTTCTTACCTTTGTCTTCTTTGTCTTCCTACTGTACATGTATTTAAGGAGAAGGTAGTTCCTCATACTCTCACTGATACTCACACAGCAACTCCAGCAGTTCTGCTCAGCTTTGGCTATCAGAAACAGAATAAGAAGAGCCCCTTTTCCCACTCAGTCCTACTCAATTAACTATTCTGTCTTTCAGCAAAAACTGGGTATAGAGCAGCCGCCAACATCCCATTGTCAGGAAATGGGATAACATGTCAGGCTTGGTATAACATGGCTGGGTGCCTATGGGACCGATTTGGTAGCAGGTCTCAGTGCAATGTCAGTGCAAAGCACTTCCCCATTGGTGATGACAATCTATGGTCTAAATGAGATGCACAGCGATTCCCAAGACAGCGCTCCAATTTCTTTCTGTTATTTGGTTTTTGAGTTATGTAAAGATAAAATGCCAAGAAATCAAGGTAACCTACAAACACAACACACCTACAAGAAGTCCTGACATACAGTACACGGGGAAAATACAAACAGTTTTTCTCAGTGAGACTGCCTGAGATGAGTGTCAGTCTTCCAAATAAAATTTCACAAAGGAGGATGAGGATAAACCAAAGCATGTCTAAAGGAACTGTTGCAACTCCTTGGCTCAGCAATGGTGGCTTCCTAACAGTATACATTGAACATTTCATTAATATTTTTTCACTGAATCACCCCCTTAGGCCCTGCACTTGGCATCCTTTTGTCTAGCAAAAGTTCAACAAAATGTTGATTGTGTTAGTTGTACCATTTCCTACCATCCCATAAAATGATCAATTTTATTTATTTATTGACTTTTTTCTTCTTTTTTTGTGTTGCCTCCAAATTTTTATGGCACACCAGAGTGTGTCAACCAATTTAAGAAATACGAACTAGCCATTAGGTTTGTTTGCTTGATAACTAGTTTTCTACAGGTTACACTAGCTACTCATCTGGGTCTGTTGTAATCAGTAGAAAGCCATTTCACCAAGCATACCAAATATTCAAAGCTAATGACAAATACTCTTACTCTAATATTACAATTTACTAATATTTTAATACAGTTGTCTAAGGCTCTGCACCAAAGCTCTTTATATAGTCTTGCCATTTCTTTGAATTGGCTTCATCACTCTGTTCTCCTCCCATCTGACAGCTGATGTGTGGTGAGCGTTCTGGTGCACTATGGCTGCCGTCACATCATCCAGGTGGGGCTGCACATTGATGGTGGTGGAGGGGAGTCCCCATTACCTGTAAAATGCTTTGAGTGGAGTGTCCAGAAAAGCGCTATATAAGTGTAAGGAATTATTATTTTTTAAAAAATTGAATATCTATACCTCAAGCTTCCAATTTTAAGTATTACTTTAAGTTATGATCATATCCTTTTATGTGTGAAAAAAAACATACAGTAGACCTGCAGAAATAAATGTAATACTTTTACTAGTATTGCTAATAATAAACAATATACACATTTTTAGAAGCCCATATTTTTTCTTAATAACCAGCCAACAGTGTATAGTTTTCCAACCTATAATTATATTTGTGGTTGTAAAAGAAAAATATGACTCATCTTTGAAAAATTGTTAATGGTCACATTCTCCTGTTTTAACTCCTAAAAGCAGAGGGAGACATGCCAGAGAGAGGATAGCGACTGAGGGTCAGAGTGGAGCTCTGCTAGCATAGTAATAATTTAGAGGAACATGCTGTATGATCCACAGTGTGTGACAGATCACCGTGCTCCTATCCATAAAGAGACAGCTTGCGTGCCAAGGAGAATGTTTTGGGATGCCGACAGTTCCTTGGGGACAAGAGAAATCAAAGGGATGATTAAGAAGGAGCTCATGAGGTCAAACTACAGAGTTTCTTTAAAGGAAAATACTTTATTTCATTTGCCCTTTATGTAGGGATTGCATTGTGTACTGAGTTGTACATACAGAATTAAAATATATATGTGTTGAAGCACATCATCATGCACAAAAAACAACATAATATGGTACAGAAATATTTGGTTTTGATACTCTTTCGATATTTCTTGGTTATCATACAGTACAAAGCATGAAATATTTCTTTGTTTTCCAGACAAAGTCTTTAATAATGATTTGAAGAATAAAAATCTACTGTATGCATTTTTAGGATCAGGAGCTCTGCCATGCCTATTTAATCAAACTTGTATTTTTTGTATAGAATATACAGTACGTGTTTGGGTTTTGAAATATGATACTTTTGTGGTGGGCTCCTACCCTTCTTTGTTTCTCATTTCCTTCAAGATCCACTTGAAAACTATTTTTATTTTACTGAGTGCTATCTTTCCTCTCAAATCATTTCAATGCTCTTAAAGTTATATTTAATTTAAACTTGTACAGTATTATTCATTCATTCATTCATTAAAAAAACAAGGCACTTTTAAAGGCAGAAATAAAAGCGCAGAAAAGTGAGGGAGGATTATGATTCAAAGACGATTTAGTGGCTGTAATTTTTGAAGACGTACACTGATGTAAATCAAGCTGATTATACAGCTGAGCTAAAAAAATCCACTGCATAAGTGTGGATGGTCATATGTTGAATTACACACTGAATTTGCAGTTTGAATCTTCTGATCACACTATCCTGTATTTCATCAGTGTTTACCGGAAAGCAGAAGGTTTCTGGTCGCTCTTAAGAAGTTTGTGATAGATCATGTCTATGACTAGTGACTCAGTTCTGTGCCCAGGCAGATTGTTAAAGCTGTCCATCGTACCATTCACCTGGGTATGTCATGGCTGGCAGTGTTTGTAGAAAATCAGCAGTGTATAAGCACAGCTCGTCTTTGAAGTGCGTTATGAGCAACTGCACCCATTGACATGGGCGGCACAGTGTGATAAGCAGCAGATATGTAGCAGTGAACCATGCCACAGAAGCCATTAACACTGGGCAAAGGTGCCCCCTGCTTCTCCTCCTGTCCAGCTGAATGGAAGCACAGTTGGTTTCTGTTTCAGCTTCCAACATTGCTGTGAATAACCGCAGTTATTCATTTTCATGAGGCGCCTACTTGTGCTTATGCCTACATGCTTTTTATGCTGCTTTTATTTAATTCTGAAGGATGGCAGCCAAAGTATTTGAGCAAAATAGTCCTATGCTTATCTAACAAAATATATTACCTTTTACAGTATTATACTTCTGTGTAGAAGGACATAACAGTATGTAATAAAAGTCTGATATTCTACAAGTGGGAGGGATACAGTCTTCTAGTTAAATACTGTATCTAGATTTTATCTCCGGATTCCACATATATTGGTGTTGCATACACACAGTGAAAATGGGAAAACCGGCAAAACCTAGATATAGGTCACTAAAGTCACTAAGACCCCCTAGACATATGTTACAACTTTTCCTATATTGTCTTTTAAAAAATCACATGAAATTGCTGAACCATCTGGATACCTGCCATACTGAAGGGTGCAGTCCACTGGTCAGTGACAAAAAAATGGATGATGATGGCAATAATGTCAATGTCAATGTCCATCTCGCCATGGAAGTGCCCTGCCTGGGTGATCAAGCAACTGTGCAGACAGACGGTGCATACAAGTCACCAGCTGTCTTGAGTTATCCTTCTCTCCAAGTCAAAGGTGTGGGCTTTAACTGTCTATACAGACAGCTGTGAATAGCCAGTGTCATAGACTTTAAGTGTTGCTTATTATAGGGGAAAAAAGAAATCACTCCAGTTCTTCAGGAACTCCCTGACTCTACTTCTGATGCAGATGTTTCTACGGTTAGTGGTTTCTCCTTACTAAATAAGCAGTGAGCGAGGATTCAGCGGTTTGTTTAAATGTCTGATCTTACATAATGCAACTGATGTAAAATTGCTTATTGAAATATTACGCTGCTTAATTGAACATTCTTAAAGGCCAAGCAAATTTCCTTATACAGTGCTTATTTATTTGGATTTGTTTTAAAATTACCACAATGTGAAAGCTGCAAAAGTGCAGTTTGCAGTTTATGGACTACCTATGACTGATATGGCCATATACCAAACCCACTTCCTAGCTTGACAAAGGGACTTTGTTTTACATTTGTTTAACAATATAATGTTAAATATTTTTGGGAAAGATTTTTAAAATTTGTTTGTGGCCTTCAGTTAACAGGAAAGCATTGTATATAAAAAGATTTTCTTTACATGTCTAGTAGTTTCAAATTGACAGCAGGCCACTTGGCCCATTTTGGAGGTTTGTAGCTTATTGATTCAAGCACCTCATCCAGCTGGTTCTTTAAACAAACCAAGATAATGGGTTCATGGCTAGGTGGCTTGTTCCATACTCCCACAACCCTAAGGGCAATCAAGAACCTCTCTTTTTTTTGGTTTTGAAAGCACTTCCACATAGTTTCCACTTGTGTTCGTGTTTCACTGCTCATTCTAAAGAAAAGTGACTTTTTAAGTGCCTTTGAGGACTTTGAATCCTTGGATCAGGTCCCCAACAGAGTGAAGGGGAATGAAAAAAGCAAAAAATAAGAAAATCAAGGTTCGGGCATTGAACTCACATTGACATTGAATTATAGACGTGTTACAGGGCTCACCTTAACTTCAGCAGAGCAAGACATACAAGTTTGATAAGGCAGGAGTCAAATTGACAATGGGTAGTCCTCAAGGGCATGAGATTGGTCTGATTTCCACTCCCGCCTCTGATTGTAATCATTTAATTAGACAAATTGTTTGGAAAAGAAGTCACATATTTAGGTCATAATCAGATGCTCATTGAAAAGTATCTGTGAACCAGCCCCTTGAGCACTGTATGTGCACACCCTTAGTCTAACCATATTCTGACCTCTTCAACTCAATTTTAAATAAATATCTGTACACTCAAAGATACAGAAGTCTGTTACTTAAAGCAAATTAAGTACCCAATAAACTCAGATTGGAGAACCTGCGTTTGTTCACTCCTCAGGTTTTACATGGCCATGAAAAAGAGGAAATGTGAACCGTTAGGGTTCCTTTTCATCAGGCCTTGTAGGAATGTACTTACAGATTGCAGTAGAAGCTGACAAGAAGGCATTAGTGCTCCAGGAAAGGCTGAAACGTGACCTTGATATGATTCTGAACATTGCTGCTTTAACGGACAAGAGCATGGCCCTCCTAACTAGTGAAAGTGCTGTAGGATGGAGCCCCTACTGGGAATTAAAAGGCTCATTGCCGCTGTAGTGAGCAAATGAAGCATTGTGCGTGAGCATGTGCCAGTGACTCAGAAGTGGGCTGAATACATTCTGCTATTTTAAACCATCACCCAGGATCTGACATGACGCTCTCCAGTGGCCACCTGCTAGCTAAAAGGCTTCCACTTGAGTGGCTCAGATCATGTAAGTTTGTTTAACATGCATAATTCATGAAGGGTACATAACACCACCCTTGAATAACTTTTCACTCACAGTCCGTTTGATGGAACACGAACTGACAATCTAGTGTGACCTCAGAAATCTGACATTATCACATTTTTTGGCCCCCAAAAAAGACACCGGATCGCAGCGACTGTATCCCATCATTCCTACCTTACATGATCAAAATTAATCAGTTTTTAAAAAAGGGGCATAATTCAAATATTCAAACCAGTTGGGGATTAGTAAAAAAAACAAAGCACAACAGATATACTGTAGCTGTTTCAGTATCACTGACATATGGCAAACAAATAGTTCATGCATTGTATGCCATTTGTGTCAGAGATAACATTAACAAGCATCTTACTGCTTCCATAAATTCATTGTGTTATTTATTCTAGAAATGCAATGTGCTGGATTTCATTTAAATTGAAACCCGAGCAGTTTACAGAAGGGGATTTATAGTGGAGATATTGTAAAGGTACACTCCTATGTATTTTTTTCACAGCTTATCCGTATATAATGTACAGATTTCTATGACAGTCCCATGACTAATCCTGAACGAAGAGAGGTTTTCGTTGTCTGCTAATGATCTACCTGCCCTCTGTTAAGAAAATGCTTACTAAGGCAACCGCATCGGTGTTCCTGTGGATTACAGCTGCAGCTTGGAAAATGCATTCCACACCACTCCTTTATCTAAAAATATCACATTCAGCTGTTTCCCAAACCTAAATGGAGTTGTAAAACACATTCTCATTTGGGAGTGGGGGGCGAGGAGCTTGAATCAGAGATAAGCCCTGATAAAAATCACTTTGACACATTACTTTGCCACACAGCAGGCTCCTCACTCCGCATGTCTTCTATGCAATATTTATAATTCCTAAAGTGCAATGCTAACAATTTTGTGCCACCTCAGAGAGCTTGTTTTAAAGTGCCAGATAACATGCAAATTACTTTAAAAAAAAATACAGGATTTTGACATACAGAAATGAAAGAACAGAAATGATATACTGTAGGAGCAATTATACTTTTTTTCCTAAAGTAAGCAGAAGCTGTGGAGCTAAGTTATGTTAAAAATGTTGAAAAGACAGTGAAATAATTTGTGACGACATTTGCTGGTTCAAGGTTGTGTTTATCACATACAATCTAGAAAATGTTATTTAATGTTTTCTTTCTTAAATAAACTGATTTATTAAATCACAAAAAAACAGCTATACACAGCTTTGAACAATTCCACATGATGTTTGTTAGTGTTAGAGGAAATTACGACAGTCTACAATATCTTGCATTAAATGAATGTATTTTACAACAATATTCACAAAACAACTATAAATCTATGTAAAACTTACTTGCTATCTCAAAAAAAGAATCACAAAATTAGTTTTTTCTTCAGCTCATTATTTTATTTGAAACAAGCTCAGAAATAAAATACTTTTCATGGACTCTTTACACTATAACTACTGTATAAACCATAAACCTTCAAGCACATAAACCCCTCTGATCTTAAAGGACCATTACAAGCATGTAAACTATTGAGAAAAATATAAGAAATGTTTTTATTTTTTATTCTTTATTTTTTTAAAGAAGAAAAGTTTTTTCATTTGTATGTTAACTGTATGTCTTAGATATTTTCATATTTTTTAGGATATTTTTCAGAAAATAGTGTGCCATGTTGTATCTCGAAAGTAATTTAAATCTTCTACACAGTCATTATTTTAAGTTATATCTTTCCTATAACTCTAAAGCCATTATAGAATCATGTGCCACAGTGGTTTGGTTACAACCTCTCTTCTGAGCTGTTGTGCCTTTTTTGTTACTGTATCTATCACACACCATAATTTGTCCTATGTTCAATCTGGTAAAAAAATAATTCACTAGTAATGAATTTTTAAGCATCTCTGTCAGACTATATTACACTTGCTACAATGTTGCTGTGTTGCATACTATTTTATATACAGTAAAGACATGGAGAAAGTGTACTGCCACAAGATTTTTTATATCCAAATCACTGTATATCTAAATCATCATATAATAATGCAAGCTTTCAATTGAAGTATAATGAGCAACAGGTCATTTGGATGAAAGAAACACAGCCTACTAGAAAAAAATGAACCCCAATAAAGGTGCTAAATAATTATGATCCTGGCACTTATGACCAGTTTAATTTACTCACTTGCATGTACAGTATTTGTAAAAGGAATATAAAAATAAGAATAAAGGAATATAAATTGATGGAGCAATATAAACTTAACGATACATAAAACTACTATAAAGTTAATCTTAACCATGAAATCTTATCTAATAACATAATTAAGTATTAAAATAAAGCACCTCAGAGAGATTGGGTAACAAATGTAGCACATTTCAGAAATGTGTTAATATCTAAATGGTATTTGGCAATATCATTAGCGTTTTAATGTGTGAACGATCTCAAATTAAGTGTCAGAAAATAAGAAATTCTCAAATTCACAGATTTAGTTATTATTGTTTTTTGTGCAAATCTTAATGATAAACATGATTGAAAAAGAGCAAACACAGATCTGACATACTGTATCTTACAACTGGAACTGTAGTACTACTGAGCACCATCTGATGTACTATAAATCAAGAAGCCACTGAACATTCAAGTCACTAAGTTTTCTTTGAATAAATATTCTTTAATCTGTCAGTAAGAATGAATCTCATAAAAAAGAAAAAAAACAGCCTTTTGACAATGTGTATTAAAGAATGGCCCCAATTCATTTGAGGATTACATAGATTATATACATTAAGGAACATACCTGTCACGATTGTAGTCCCTCCTCCTTAAGGGCGCTCCGGCTCTTTTCACTTTGGACCTAATTTTGTGCACCTGCCCCTTGTTCCAACCTCCTTCCCGTCCCCCTTAAAAGCCAGACACTCAGTTAGTTTCAGGCTCTGCATCTGATTCCCATATCATGCGAGTCTGGGTCCTGAAGCGTCTGGCTCTGTCATGTTTTTAAGTCTCTGTCTCTGTCTCTGTCTCTGTTCCCCATGCCGGTTCCGACCCGGTTCCTGGTTTTAACTCGTCTGTTCCTGATGGACCGCCTGGCCATAGACTTTTGCTTTGTTTTGGATTCTCCGTCTGGATTACTTTTGGATTGTTTGTCTCGGCCACACCTCCCCCGTGCACCAGCGCACCAAGGACACGCCCCCTGTTTTGATCCCCGTTTCCTGCATGGCTTTTCGCCCTGTGTTTCTCACTGTATCCCGGATTGTGTCGTCCGCATAGGGTCTGGAATGAACCGTTTCGTTACAATACCGGGAAAAAGAAATCAATAGCAGGATTTTCTTTTTTGTGTTATATGAAGTTTTCAAACAGACGTTTGGGAGGAGGTCAAATTCTAACTTCAACAGCAGCACTAAGCCAGCATCTATATCACTAGACAACTCACAACTGGCAACTAACTGAAGCTCAGCCAGCGTGAGTCTGGTCAGTACCCTGGATGGAAGACCTTCCGGGAAAAACTGAGGTTGCTGCTGGAAGAGGTGTTATTGGGGCCAGTAGTGGGTGCTCACCTTCAAGTATGTGTGGGTCCTTATGCCCCAGTATAGTGTTGGTCCTTCAGATAAGACATTTATTAATTATCTGTAATTAAAAACAGAGTAGGGTTGTTACTGCAGCGCCCTGACCAAATTTCCCCACTGGCCTTTACCTCCGTAGCCTAATAACACCCATCTATGAATTGGCTTCATCACTCTGTTCTCCCCACTGATAGCTGATGTGTTTTGTGTGTATTGGTACATATTGGCTGCCATCGCATCATGCAGGTGGGCGCTACACATTGGTGAGTCCCTATTACCTGTAAAGCACTTCGAGCAGAGTGTCCAGAAAACTGCTATATAAGAGTAAAGAATAAGTGGTTTAGGTCCTGACTCTACTCCCCCTGACCCCATACCTACAGTATGGTTCTGGAGGAAACACTCTCAAGGGTACAGGACCCCTACTAGGCTACCATTTTAACAGTTATATTCTGGAGTTCCTCCTGGAACCAATAAAATCCTTCCTAATTTAGACTAAGAAAATACATGACATACTGTAGGCCAGGGCACATACATTCAGTGATTCATTTATTCTGCTATTAGCCTTACCAGTCTCTTTATTCTTAATACTTCGTTCACTTACTGTATCTCAGTTAAACACTGTATCTGATCCTCCATTCATTGATAAACATCACCAGATATTTACTCACCACCAGCTCCTACTCCAAGGATCCGCAACTTGTTTTAATGGATTTGCGTGACATAATGTCAATAACAGCTATTACATTTTGATAAATACCAGATTAATCTTAAAATAGAATAATATTTAAAATTTGAAACTAATGTGCACATCTTACTATTTTACCATTTAGTGTGATTCTTGATCTTGCTGTCCCTTGCTGAGTTTAGATTTGGAGAACACACTGGAACTGTGGCAGTTCTGTCAGGGTCATCACTGCAGTCCCCAAATCACCAGGTACAGTAAGTCTGTTTTCCTCCGCACTTTGCTAATTGCACATCACAGCTTGAGGAATATCAGTCCCAGGTGGTTAGTGACATCATGGCAGGTTTAAAGTAGCAGTTTCTGTGCCATACAACTCAACCTGTGCTCTCAGCAAATGTCTTTACTGGTTGAATAACTTGGAAGTCCATGATTTTTAATTCTCTTTCCATCTGATTTTAAAACTTGCTTTTAAGTGCAGCACAGCACCTGAATAAACCAGGAAGGGCACGTCTGTCTTCAGGCTCTTTGTACTTGTCACATCTTTTAACAGTACCTTGTAAGAGGATGATAATAAAAAAGCTGACCCCAGTAAGGAATCCTCATCTGAGATCAGAAAAAAAAAACAGCCTTGTAAACTTCTAGACATTCTTGACTTGAAAGGATTCTTCAGGGATGAAAGGAGTTGGGTCACAGTTGAAATAGAGAAATGTACAGTGCATTGTGCAACATGTTTTATTAAAATGAATATCATTATTTACAAACACAATCATGGAAACAAAATAAGAGTACATGAAAAGAAAATTATTTTGCTCAGTCTCACAAACCTCACAACCTCAAATCCTTGGATAAAGAAACCTTCTATGCTGTATCCAAAATTCCATTCTTCAAAGACCAGCCAATGATGATGGTCAGTTAGTTAGCTGATTGTACTCTGTCCATGTGATTGCCCTCCCAAGATGTAAATTACATCTGAGCTTCCCTAGAATTTAACCTAAGAAATCTTCCCTGTCCTCCTCCCTTTAGTCTGTGGCCTAGGTCACAGTCTGAGATGATCTTAGACATCCCTGTGGACAGTGAATGACCTCATCACTTTTAATCTTAGTTCTTGATATGAGTTCAATAATCATTCAATCATTCAACCAATCAATTAATCAATCAATGTGTTCCATATACTTCCATATACTGTATAGTGGTAAAACATTTTATAACACATTTTAGACTATATACAGTATTTTATTACTTTTTACTCCATTCTTCACTTTCCTCCATCATCTCATACTTCTTTAGTCCCTTTATACTGAGCTTCTGTTCCTTCCTGTAACTACTATGTGACATTCTTCTGCCCCACATTCATCAATGCAAACAACTGCTTGTATGACAATCCCACTTTTGACAATTTGTCAGTAATGCCTGCCCTAGTCACTAGATCCCATAGAAAAGGCACACTGTCTTCTGTCAGTATTCTTTGCAACATAGCTGTGTTTACCCCCTTCCTATTTACTTTATCAGAAATGACAGATTAAACAGCACAGACCCGAGTCTGGTACACCAAGCATGCAAGAGTAATTATTTTTTAAAATATTTCTTTCTTTTTGTATATAAATTACCATTACTGAATGGTTCAGCAAAACATTTGTCACACAATTAGCATCTTTTGACAGCATTAGCACAAAGTCTCATTTTGCACTCTAAATTGAGACCAAACAGCATGTTATTAAATTAAACTAGCTGCAGGATGCCAGCCAAACATGGCCACACTATGGTGGCATACTTCCCAGCATCAAAACCCATCAGAGGCAAATAAAATATTCCACTGCATTATTTTCCAATTTTTTTTTTGCAGAGTCTTCTGTTGGGGCCCAGGGGTGGCATCCTTTCAAATGGTTCAGAAACATTTTCCCTATTACCATCTGCCTTGATAGCTGGACATATTGGAAATCAAAGCGGGAACTAGAAAACTTTGGCCCAAGGGCAGTTTTGTGCCACCAGACCAGGTGCACAAAGAGGCCACTGGGAGTTATCCTGCTAATTCCGACAGATACCTTACCCCAGCCTTGGAATTTAAAACAGTGTAATCACGGGGTCAGTTCCCCCTCTTCTCCTCTGAGGTTTTCTGTTTGCTGCTAATGAATTGTCAGGTACAAGGTATTTGAAGTGGCAGGAAAACTGCACCAATCCCCCCTCCCCAAAACCCATAATTTTCTCACATCTCAAACTGCCATTATGCAGCATTCTAGTCAGGAGAAATTTCTATATGACTTCAAAGACCCTTTACACTGATTCAAAAACCATTATTCTATGAAAACAAGGTTTTTAGTTCCCACTAAACTATGTGTGGAAGGAGTATGCCATCATTATTAATTCAAAGTTTGTTTATTCCTGCACTGTGCTGATCCTAATAAATAATACAAGAAAATTTCAAATATTGATTGGAACTTTCAAACATTACCTGGAATGAGATTATGACAAAGAATAATCACAGTGCCCAGAAGTGGTGGAGTGTGGTCTTACCTGATAGTTCTGCAGTATTAGTAAATGTGATTGGATCTTTATTGTTTGCTGGGATATTGTTGACCTGCCAGTCTTTATCATGTCCTTCTATGATAAAAACACACCTTGGTTAATTCACGCCCTTTGTAAAAAAATTCTAAATGTTGGTGTTCAGCACAAACACTCCATTCTCTTTTCAATACCTTTATCAGGACATTTATGTAATGAGGAGGCCTGAAAACACAAAACAGTGAAGGACTAAAGGCTAATTTAACTTGATGGATTCGTCCATCCTCCACATGAAAAAGAAAATAAAGACAAAAACAACCATCATTGTTCAGCAACAATCAGTTTTTTGCACAATTAAAGCTGGGGTAAAAGGAAATATTTCCCATATATGATGCTATGTAATGCAATAATTTATGAAAGCTAACCTATTCTTATTTAAAAAGAGACAAATTCTTGGCCATGCAGCAAGGTCGATTAAAATGAACATTGCAGTGCAAAAGTAATGTTCAGCTTAGTTACAGACAGAAAGCAATACAGTATGTCCAGGTGTACCTTTTCAGTGTAAATTAAATCAAATCAGAATTTTGCAGCTATCTTTGTGTCTAATGCTCTGCCCTTGGCTTTGCCTGTATCCATATAGAAATCCAATTAATGCTGATGCCATTGAGCTCATGTCCAATAAGCTTTTTTTATAAAGCTTATTTTTTATGGGTTACGTCATTTGCATACTGTGAATGGCTAGTGAACTTTAATTTATTTCAATTATGAGTTTACAAAAACTACAATAGTTTTCTTCTAAGGGTATAATAAATGAAAAATCACAGAACTGCTTTTAAAAAGCCATATTAATTTTTTTTTGTTTCTTGTGGCAATTTCTTAAATTGTTAGAGACATTTGTGAAAGGAATACTGTGCTTAAGAATAAAAGAATAAAACTACTTTTGCTTTTCTTAAGGAATCTTGGCTAACTTCAGAAGATTACAGTCCTAAGGTTTAAATAGTACAAATAGGGAAGATGAAAAATTGCCTTTTGACATTAGTTTTAAAAAGGAAGGAAAATAAATGTATTTGTAAATGCTGACTTATGCATTAATAAATGTAGTTTTGCAAGCATTGAACTAAAGTGTGATCAAATCATTTAGCTCAAAACTGTTCACGTACAATGATGCCAATCAGTAAAATAAGATAAATGAATAAGGTCTAGCCGGCAGCTATATCACCCTGCAGCTCTCAATTGGCAGCCCCAATGAAGCTAAGCAGGGTTGACCTGGTCAGTACCTGGATATGAGACCTCCTGGGAAGCTATAGTTGCTGCTGGAAGTGATGTTAGTGGGACCAGTGGGGGGAGCCCATGCTGCAATCTGTGTGGGTCCTAGTGCCCTGGTATACTGGCGGGGACACTATTCTTTAGTGGGCGCTGTCTTTCAGAGTAGGGAGGAGTAGGGAAGAGTAGGGAGTTATCCCAGAGTCCGGGCCAAATTTCCCCCCTTGGCCTTTACTGTGGTCTCCCAATTGTCCCCATGTATGATTGGCTTGCACTTGCCCTGCGATGGACTGGCACCCTCTCCAGGGTGTATCCTTACTTGCGCTTGTAGGCTCTGGCTTCCTGCGACACCGTATGGTATAAAGCGGTTTGGTAAATGACATGACATGAATAAGGTCTTAATATCAGAAACATAATCGATAACTGCATGTTGTGCTCCAACTTGCGATGTATCACAGTTAATTAATTCTTAATTAATTACAATTAATTGATGCTCTAAGACACAGAGATCAATATAAATCTGAAATTAATCTTAAATTAATATTAATATTTCTGTATCAGAACTTATCTAAATTTAATAAGGGTTACAAACCAGAGGAGGCCTTTCAGTACATCTAACGTGTTTGGTAGTTAGTACTGATTGAAGGGGTTCTTGAGCAAAACCAGCGTATGAGCTTCAACAACATGGATGGGTGGTAGCTTGTTCCATACTCCCACATTTTCCAGTAATTATGATACATATAGATATAATACATTACTTATCCTATTACTTTCGATTCCTATTACTTATTCCTTATTCCTACTTATTTCTTAATAAGTAATAGTAATCCTATTACTTATCCTATACAGAAATGAACGTGGATACTTCAGGAGCATCATGGGCCACACTACATGAAGAAATTCCAGATTTGCAGGAAAAGCAGCATAGATATGTTTTAGGTACCTTCAGTTCCATCTTTCTCCCCATCATAACTGTCACCCAGCCTTCTCAAAAGAGATTATTGCCATGCTTCTCTGTTCTGTGATTTCATTGTTTTAAATGCATACTTCAGAAAAGCTAACATTAATTGCCTGTGACTGTAATTGGCTTCATGATAATGACTGGGTGAGGTTCTGGGAAAACACACCACTGAACAGCTGTCAGACACGCAGTTCTGGACAGCATCCATGTGAATTCGGAACTCTCCCAGACAGAACTGAATGGCAGGATGCCAGCGATGGCACAGAGAGCTCAAACTCTCTCTTTAACTTGAGATGTGACCACTGCACATTGGTTTAAACACAAAGACAACCCTAGTCAGCTGGCCTAGTTAGACTTGCTAAACTGTCACAACATGAAGAAATATTAATGTTAGAATGAACAAAGGAACTTTTTTCCCATTTCAGTTCTCCATCTGTTATCATCTTTCCCCTGATAGCCGTCCTTAAGGTCACCCTTCATAGACAAGCAAAGTCTGATTTTTTCATTTTAGGAATTCAACCAAGATGCCTCAGGTTTCTGATTAAATTGCCCAGTGCTGCTGTTGTAAATGAGACAACCTGCAATGGGGACAGCTTTTAAACAGAATGGGAAGAACTGGCACTAGCAACGAAGCAATTGGAACTTGATGACTCCTCAAGAAAATGAAATCTTAATGTTATAATTAAAGAAACATTGACTGGCTCCTCTCGCATTCTGGTTGGTAATTGCCCATAAAAAACAGAAATTAAGATCACATACTAATAACCTGACTACCGCATGCAGCACTAGCAACTGGGAAGTTATTAACTCAAAGAGCAAGAGTTGTAGTAATGGTATGGTTTATATTTAACCCTCAAAGGTACAACAACCGAGCTTTTGTTTGTAGGGATGAAACAATGGAAATGCAGAAATAATGCACTATTATGAGTTAGTAACATAGCCCCCTTGAAATCTTAAGCAATAGAATTAAATGTGTTATTTTAAATGGAATTGTTAGACATTTTTGTATTTGATACCCAGATACCCAGTTCAGAATTTCCAATTGTTTAGATCTCAGCTTTATGGCTACAACCCTTGTCCTACCCTGAAAGAAGGAAGACATGCCTACCCATTTATCCTCTGGCATGTGGCCAGCTCCTTATAGAATACTTACCTTCGATGAAGGTGCACATCACTCACAAAAGTCACCACAAGCTTGTAGGCAGCCAGAATATCCCTACTGTACCAGGAGTCACTGTTGTGCTGAAAGTCAAAAGGAGGCTAGCCCACACTAAAATGGCATTATTAAGTCAATTGTCTATCACTGCCTGGGGGGATCTGGGTCACATCTGTAGTTAATGACACAATCCCAGGCTTGAACCACTATCACCTGGAACAGAACTTCAGCCTGTATTCTCAGCTCAAGCCTTTACTGGAACTATACAAGATTTCAACAACAGACACTTTTAAAGCAAAGAAACGGACACATTTTTTATGTTGACATGCTGTAACATTAATTATTGCCTTTTAATTCTCAACATCGATCTATTTTCTAATTGTTTTAGCCAATACAGGGTCATGGGCCAAGCAATGGGCACAAGGTGGATACACTCTGAGTAGTGTGCTAGTCCTTTGTACGGTACGTCCATTTACACCAGTGCCCATTTCCCAGAAGCCAATTAACCTACCAGCTTGTCTTTGTACTATGGGAGAAATCCAGAGTACCTATGGGAAATCCAAACAAGAGAGGCCATACCTTGTTCAAGAGAAGACATACAAACTCTACCTTAGGAACTGAACCCAGGGACCCAGCCCTGTGAGGCAGCATGCTATCCACTGCACCACCCTGGCACTCTAAATCTCAACATTCTCCTTTTAATGATATTTCTGCAGTTAGAGAAGATGTATTTTCTCTGAAAATGCATAAGAGCAGAGAAAAAATGTATTTGCCATACCTTTTATTTTAGTATGGTAGACACAGAGGTATCTCACTGGATAACTCAGTAAATGGTGTGGTGGCAAATTACATCTGACTTCACCCCTGGTTCCACTGAAAACCATTAAAAAGTTAGGTCTGTAACTATAATTTTCATGGTGTAAGTTAAAGGAAACCTTTGATATACTAAGACTTTATCATTAATAGCTTTTTTATAGTTACTGGTATATACAGTAAATTGCTGCTATAATTCCATTCAATAAACAACAGATGACTTTTTTGTGTGTGTAAGTGTGCAATATATACACATTCATTTCTTAATTGTAGTATAAAGTTTATAAATCAAATCATGTGAAAGTTCAAATTCCAGAAACAGTACAACTAAAAGTTAAATACTCCACTAGAGATTTTAACTTTTGACAAAGACGTTTATTATTCACTTGCTCTCATGATAATACCCAACAATTTATCTGTAAAGAGCCCTTCATAAAAATAATCCTTTAACTATTTCATCACTTTTACAGTTTACTGTAGCTCTAACAAAACTGAATATTATCCCCAAACAAAGAGGGCTACGCACCTATTCTTTTTTTTAAAATCTGTTTCGTTCTAGTGAAGTTTTAAAATAAACCTACAGATTTCAAACTGCCTACTGGGTGTAGATTTCACAGTGTCGTCAACATCTTGTGCAGAAGAAGTGCTGATGTGGCCACTGTAATGATCAGAAAAGATAATGTGACAGAAAGATAAATGAGCTGAATTGGGGGAAAGACAGGACAGGTCCTTTTTACAATCCTTCTGTATCACACAGAGACAAAGCCCTTCAACTGTTATCAGACCTTTTAAAGAACTCTGTGTGTGCACGCCTCAGGCACACTCTGACAAAATTAATATTTTTTTAATTCTCTTGAATGTATTAGCATAATTTAGATTGCTGGATGAACAATGAAAAAAAGAAAGCAAGGATTGATATTATGTCTGTTATTCCAGCCTTTTACTGTACAGTTCCCTTTTACAAACGTTTCCAGCACTATACTGTGGCTATAGAAGAGTAAAAGTCAGAACAGAGGAACATTATGTACGTTTGGCACAGTTAAACGATGATTAAGTGGCTGGACTTGGACTGGATTGGGAGTAACTGCATAAGATGCTGAAAGCTGGGGGCATTCTTGTTAGTGGATGTGTTGGAAGGTGTTGGGAAGTCAGAGGTCCATTTCTTACATGTCTATCGCCCTTCTGCTAGCTCGGGAAGTTGAGGAGGGTGGGTGTTAATATTGAGAGCTGTTCGTGCCATTGAAGGCCCTCACCAATAGGTTGCTCCGTGTCACCCATGTGTCCTGTTAGCCCTGTTCTTGAAGGGGTTATCTCTTTTACCTGTCCTTGCTTGATCTGCCTTTCAAGAGAATTGAAACCCATCCTCTTATGACTTCTGCAATAAATCTTTAGACCTGAGTCAAAAGGCTGCTTTGTTACAATACGACATTTTGCTACAGAAAACACTGCAAAATACTGTGCAGACATGATCATGGTAAAGAGCTAGTCTGTGCATTTTCTTAAGGACCAGTTAAGCTCAAATGTTAAATAAATAACCAGTGGTGATCTCTATAGGCTACTGGGCTACAGAGGCTGACATTTTGAGGAGGAGAGGTCTAATAGAAATGCACTCAGCCTTCACATCCAGCACAGTTGTGGGATAGTTCAAAGGCAGGGCAAACCAGGAGGAGCTCGGAAGCCATCAGACTGAGGATGATTAATGTGACTAATGTACAGTACAGCGATCTCTGCACATCCTTCCACGGGGACACAGTAAGATTCACTCTATGGATCGGGGACTACAGGAAAGGTCTTGGATTAAGCTGCCCTTGTTCCTCTCTTGTGGTTACGAAAAGCTTTTTTTCTTCATAAAAAAAAATCCTACTTAAGCATGAAATTATGTCTCCTTAATATTTATGATGCAAAAATAGCATATTAGTTATTCAAAGCACACAAGGTATGTAATCCATTACTGTTTTCCACTTGATAAGGTAACCATTGTAAAGATGCAAAAGACACATCAGAGGAGAATTTAGTGTGAAATGCGCACTGCATGCAGCCAGAGTGCATGTGTGTAACAATTATTTCATACTCTGGGTGAAAAAAATAAATAAAAAATGTATTGACATTAAATGGAATGATAAAATTATTGTTTTGTGTAAAAATAAAATCAAGACTAGCCACATGAGTGAAAAAGTGTGCTGGTTGCAGCACATGTCAGACTTGGCTTACTGTTTTAAACTGTTTGAAAACAAACGAGTGGCTTTCTCAGCATTTTGGGGGGCAATCAGCTTAGCAGAAAAAGGTAGAACTTTCTCTGTGCTGATTCTGAGTTTTTTTTTGTGCTGGGAAGATCGGTATATAAATGTATGAATTCCATTACATCCACCCATTCATTTTCTGTGTTCTCCACATGTTCACGTGGGTTTTTTCCCGGTGCTCTGGTTTCCCCCCACAGTCCAAAGGTATACTGGTAGGTTAATTGTCTTATGGGAAAATTGGCCCTGATGCGAGTGTGTGTTTGTCTGTGTGTACCCTGTGATAGACTAGCATGCTGCCCAAGGTGTATCTTGCATCTCGCCCATTGCTTTCTGGGATAGGCTCCAGCTCCTACATGACCCTGAATTAGAAGAAGCGGTTAGAAAAATTAATGGATGTAAGATTGTAGTTATCAGTTCTGCACAGATATGCACACATACAGTATATCAGTTAACAAAAATGGACTACATCTCAATAGAGGTCCATAACAGTTTTGGAAGGAAGTTCCCTGATTCTGGGCATCAGAAAGTTTAAGAAACAGTATTTGACATTTAACTTCTCTTACTAAATGGGATCATATTGTACCTACAGCAACATTGTATTTCACATTTATCATATGGTACTGTTTTATATGATTGTAATAGGCTGGGAAAATTAGTGAAGATAAGTAGCAAAATAGTATAGGCATATAAAATCAACTTAAATATCCTCTTTAACAAAGATTTGTGTGGTTCACTCCCTCTACTGTAAAATTACACTACCCCCATCTCCCTTGCCTCTGTGTTCTCAGGTATAAAAGTAACAGACCCAGGAAATATTTCATTTCCGCTGCAGAATCGCTCTGTGAAGTAACCCTCTTATCTCCTGTAACACTATTCCACTGTCTCCTTTGTTGGTGATGTTTGCCTGTCCTTACATAGTCGTCTTGGATTGTGCTGTAAAATAAATTTTCCCAAGGGAATAATAAAATTGAATTGTGTGGGAATTGTATTTAATAAGCACAAATCATATTTGAATTAAAAATATTCATTTATTGCATTTATTGATATTTCAAATCCCATTCATTTGGTTAGACTATGCAGTCCATCTGACTAGTCAGGAGTCCTTTACCAGTGCAAATGGCAAGCAATAAGTAAATGCCTAAGATGAAGCTTTGGTCCGTGGTAGTAAATCTTTGTTCTGTTTCTCTTTTCTTGCCAATGAAGAAGACAGATCCATTGCAACGTTGTTGATGAAATGTAACCAGATGGTGAATTCCATTAACACCAATTGCTCTTGCCAGTGGATTCTTGTTCCCATATGTCAATTTCCCATTTGGCCCATTCTTCCTACTACAATGCAACAACCAATGTTGTATTTGGAAGATAAAACTTTGTCCATTGGAAAAAAGATGAACATGAGAAAGAGAAAAATCACAAATCAAAATTTCATTAAAAAAGAAACAACATTCTCTTCATGGAGGTGAGAGGTAACTAGAAAGATCTAGGTCCTTTCAAAATATATAAACCAAGCTACTTAAAAATATTTTCTTTTATCTCAAGGAAACTTAATAAAGAGGAATATGTCTTGCTGACAGAATCAGATTTTTGACAGAGCATTAATTAGTATGCAATCGCTTGAATTATTTCTGCATTTTAATTACTATGATGTTTCCATTAAGCCTTTTTTAAGACTCCTACCTCTGGCAAGTTCATGTCACAGAAATCAGAGCAAAATGATAATGTTTTGCTAACAAATGTGTAGCTGTGTGAATATAAACATAAACAAATTTGAAATGCAGTGTCATTAGGTTGTTCCCATCAATGCAGTTCCTAGCATTTCAATCATTAAGCTCTTCCAAAAATTATTTAAAGGACATCGATGTTGTAATTTTTATATACCAGATTTATAAAATTATTACTTTAATCAATAGCATAATAGCCAGCAGCCATATCACCCTGCAACTCACAACAGGCAACCCATTGAAGCTAAGCAGGTGTGAATCTGGTCAGTACCTGAAGAGGTGTTAGTGGGGCCAGCAGGGGGCGCTCACCCCACACTCCATGTGGGTCCTAATGCCCCAGTATAGTGACAGGCACCGTCCTTCGGAGGAGACGTAAAGCCGAGGTCCTGACTCTCTGTGGTCATTAAAAATCCCAGGGCGTTTCTCGAAAAGAGTAGGGGTGTAACCCTGGCGTCCTGACCGAATTTCCCATTGGCCTTTACCAATCATGGCCTCCTAATAATCCCCATCTATGAATTGGCTTCATTACTCTGCTCTCCTCCCCACTGATAGCTGATGTGCGGTGAACGTTCTGGCGCACTATGGCTGCCGTCGCATCATCCAGGTGGATGCTGCATATTGGTGGTGGTGGAGTCCCCATTACCTGTTAAGCGCTTTGAGTGGAGTGTCCAGAAAAGCGCTATATAAGTGTGAGCAATTATTATTATTATTATTATTAGATCATTACTGGACAAAATCCTTAACTGACTTTAAACGGGTTTTAGGTGTAAATGTGATTCAATCATTACAGTCTTGACTTACAGTAGATAACAGCATAACAGTATATTTGTCACAAGATGTATCCATCTGTTCATAAGTTAGCAGGAAAATTAGGCACTTAATGTGGCATATTTGTTTACTTGGATAATTGAAAAATAATGTACTGCCTTAAATTTGGTCTGATACTCACCATAATTCTCATCAAACCAGTAAGGGAAAAATGTCATGTATCAAACAGTGTTAAATGTCTTTTTTTTTGTCATGAACAACAACAATTGCAAAATCTGCGTTAGTTATCTGCATATCTGAACAAAGAGGCTTTGTCATTGCAGTTACAGAGAACCTGATACCCTTTGCAACTTTGCAGCTTCTGTATATTTAATTATTTAATAACTGCATAATTTGCACTTTCATGCAAAAGTACACTGAAGAGTGGAATGAAACTTGAAAGGTCAGAGAAGCTACAGAGCCAAGTCACCTGTTCCTGCGGTGTACTGGTAATTAGATGTAAGGAATTTAAGCCTATGCGTTACTTTAAAGTCTATTTCACTTCTCTGAATTAAATCGTCTAGGGGAAAACACTCTTATTCTACTTAAAAAAGATGCAGTTACTGCTTATTTTCACAGAAGGAAGTGCTGAACACTTTTGAATGGTATGAAACCTACTGTGAGGGGCAGAGCACTGCTCATTGGATTGTGCTTCAATGCAATGTGTCAACAGCACAGTACAGCACTTTGATCTACTTCTGGAAATGCATAAATTACTATACTGCTCACCTCCCACCTGCCCTCTTCACCTATATTCAAGTGAATTATTACTTTCATTAGGGGCCACAATTTGTTCTGTAGTGATTTGGCTATACGCTCAGTAACTGTGGCTTGACACATATCGAGAACAACTGAAAATTGAAGCTGTAGGAATAAAAAGGGACATTAAATTCTTCCTCTAATTAAGCAACTCTGAGATTGTTTTTATAAATATTTTATGACATGTCATCTGCCCTCCAGAAGTGCACTAACTCTGCACATCCAGTGAATGCTTAGCAGATGCTGAATGATACACACAGGGCTAATTATGCAAAGATCTTACAAACCTGGAGCTGATGATAGCTGAATTTGACAGGGCATGTCAAGGGCTATGAATTCAGGTTAAGTTTAAATATATTTCAGGTAGCAATAGCAGCTTAATATTCTTATTGCCATTATTGCTTGCACTGGAGAGTCTGCAGAATGGCTGAATGTCTGTTATTAGGTATGCTATTTTGAGTATCCTTTGCCAGTTTTGATGAAAGCATGGCCTTTTCCAGAACATCATTTGGCGACGTTGGGCATCCCATTTAAACAGTATGTAATTTCTCCTGAAAAAATTTAACAATGTTAGAGAACAGTCTAAATGGCAATGTATTTCAGCTTATTTGACTTAAGTGTAATTGTTATCTATTTGAATGTCTCCTTTGAGAAACCAGCAAGCTAAAATGTGAATTGGTCGCTGTTTCATTCTAACATTATACTTGCTTAATAGCCAGGAGAGCACAGCATTACATACTCTCTCATTACACCCACACCATTTGAACATCTCCTTAAAGAGAACAGAGAGGGATCTGTACCTTCAAAGGCACAAAATTCACTGACATTAAACAGAACGTATCAAATTTGCTGAAATGCAAACCTAAATACCCAAATCAACATGCTATTAATACAGACATGCATTTAGGACTGAAATGGGCAATGTTTTATGTAATATGTCTGGGGATTGCAGAGTATAGTTATGTGCTTTATAGGGATTATGTAAGTGGGACAATGTGTACTATCATTTTCATTTTACAGCTGTCCAATAATCTTTTTTAAGTCTATCAATGACATGCAAGCACAGTTTCTTCCAGTAAAAAAAAAAACTTTTTGAGTACTGTAGTTCAATTACATCTATGCACTATAACTCTTGAGCTCAGTAGCCCAGTTGTAGCAGTGTGACTTGAAATATTTTTAAATTACAAGTCTGCAGAAATTTAGACATTTTGACCATTTGTCTTTGTGAATTTTTATAGTCAATGTTAGGCGGAGTGAGATGCCTTAAATGAAGAACATTTGTATGTACTGTAGAATGAAGAATGTAAGTACAGTAACTCTCACATAACAAATTACAATGTGTTATTCAGTGAAATCAAACTATGTATTTTCTAATCAAAAGCTGTTTTGGAACTTAATAGCAAGTGTCCCATTGGTAGAAGCTGTTTTGGGGCATTTCAACTTTAAGAGCCCTGATGAAATATTATTCAAATACCAAATGCTTGCTGTATTCAGCACTTACAAATAAAGATGTCTGGAATGAGTGAAAATTGGTTAACAGCTTAATGGGTGTTAGATCAAGATGCCAATTAGCTGACTTCTAGCATGGAAGGGAATGGCCTAGCCAAGCTGTGTTTTGGGAAATCGAATCCAGCATATGGCTTGTTCTAACACTTTCTCACAGAGTCAAAAACTCTGAATTCCCACAGGTTTCTCTGCAGGAATTTCAAACCTGAAATTTAAAAATTTCAGGTTTGGGATATTCCACCCTTTCACTTCTTAAACAGGGAACACAACATAATAACAGTTAAAATCTGTTTCTGATAATGTGGAGCCTATATGGAATTTTATGGAGGATTTCAATGAAGAACAAAATTAAGATTATTTAGCCAACTTCTGATTCAATAGTAGTAAAACACCAAACCATTTAAGTTAGAATGAATACAGTACACATTCTTGTTAGGTGTCTAAATAGTCTTCATTTTGTCCTTGAACAAGAAGCTAAAAATGAATGAAACACCAAATTGCATTTTTTTCTCTCTGAGAAGTACTTGGGGATAGTCAGTTTAAAATTTTTGATTTTTCATTATTTTTCAAGAATTTGAAACATAATATGTGGTTTTATTTATTTTCTGTTATAAGTTCTATGACTCATACAGTAACTGACTATAATTCACTAATCAAAATATTTCTAACAACAATAAGAAAGGAAAACAAGACGAATTGAATTGACTTAACAACAAAAAAAATCAGCATTCATCTGGGATTATTCTGAGAACCCTTTGTTTTGTGTTTGCATATAAATTACTTTCTTGAAGTCGAGGGGTAATTGCATGTGAAGACCTGAAAAATCATATTTTATATAAACACAACCATTCTATGAACACTGCCAAAATGCTGCAATTTCCCTGGCCATAACAGATACTGACATTTCTTATTCTTGAACAGAGTGCAAAAGGATTTTAACTAAAAAATCTAAGTTGACAAACATACTTATTTTATTGACAGTCATGAGAGAGATGAGAGACCAAACAAGTATGCTAGACTGTAGATGATAAAAAAGTAACTTCCATTTAAATGTATGAATTTAAACAAACATTACTATATTTATATGTAGCTTTTGATTCCCACAACAACAGTTCAAATCAGTTACAGTATATAATTTTGTGTATTGGTAATCTATTTGAGGCCATGATCCTGAAAATAACACCTTATAACTGGTCCTTACCTGGGAGCTGTTTTAAATTGTTCCAGTTTCACCTGTTGTAGCTTCAGCTGTTGAAAAGTTAAAGAGCCACAGTAAACCAGTTGGACTCTGGACTGGGAGGACAAGTGATGTATAATCTACAGGTACTTTGCTTCTGTTCTTTTCTTTAAGATATATTAACAAAAGTGTGGGCAACCCTAGTCCAAGAAGCCACTTCTGTTTCTGGTCTTTATTTCCTCTCTGAACTTACTGACTGAATTGAATCATTTAAGTGGATAAGAAATCAAATCAACTGTTTTCCAGATCTTAGCTGGGTAAAAGGTGCCTCTAAAACCTTCAGGAGACCAATGCTTCAAGATCAGATTGCCTTTCTATGCTCAGCTTCTGGACAATCCCTGTATATAAAGGCTAGCCAGGTTTGTATTATGTTTCGTCAGTAATAACTGATACATATATTTTTGATAAGCCTTTCTAGCCCTCACCAAACTTTATTTCAGTAACAAAATAGTAACAATTGCCCCACGGGTGTCCCCTGTTATAAAGTGTTCCTCCTTGCATGATGTAATTAAAAATGTAATTACATTTTCTGTATTTTGAACAGCATCGGTAACCCTCATGCTCCTAAAGGTCTGTAGAACCTAATTTGAGCATGCAGAGATGTCTATGTTATCTCTCACTCATCTGTTCATGCATTTTCTTACCATTTAATCTAATTCATATTCTCAGTGAAGTCTGAGTCTATCCCAGCATTGCAACAGGTGCAATGCAGGATACACTCTGGGTGGGACACCAGTCCGTTGGAGGGCACACAGACACAAACACTCACACTCACACTCACACCAGGATAATACTCCCAGCCAATTAACCCACCAGTATGTCTTTGCACTGTGGGAGCATGCCAGGAACTGGGTCCAGGGCCCCAGCACTGCGAGGCAGCTAGCTTACCACTGCACCACCATGCCACCCATAATCCCCCACTCAGCAAAACTAAAACTTCAGGGTAGTAGTCACAGTCATAGTTTATGTCCTTTATTTGTTCCAGAATATTGAACCATGTGATACAAAATAAAAACGCTGCTGAATTATGAATATTTCTGAATATTCTGGAGTAACAAATGTCTCAAATGTAACAAATGTAGGCTTATTTATTTAGCTTTGACACAGGGGTTACTTGTGGTGTCTCACTAAGTAAAACACAAAGCAGTCCAGTATTCTTATACTCTTTTCATTATTCATTTATATATTGATTCTTAATATAAAATCACCACAGCATTCTTTCTTTGATGTCATCCGACTGAGTTTTGAATCATTTGTGCTGAATTACTTTTCAAGACAACTTACACAACCATATAAAAAAAAACAATATGAGGATGTGTGACGATGAGGATTAATTATTCACAGTTTAACATGGTCATCTCCATTTCTCAGAATCCAAAGATGACAAATATCTGGGAAGAGAGCAAGGATTGTTCCATATTTCCTAAACATATTTCCTTTACTGGCCAGGCCTTTAAAGAGCTGAATTACAGTGGGGCTGCCACTAGAGGTCACTGATGAGGTCACTTCAAAGACTTGCACAGTAGCATCTCGACATCTGTGAGGGTTTCAGTGCAGAGACTGGCTGCAAAAAGCTAAATTCATATATAACCAAGTTCACCTTGGACTTACCATCACATAATGTACTACAATTTATAGTAAGCATGTTAAAAAGACAAGTATCCCTCCCTTATATTATAATTAAAATATTAATGATTTGGCTTTATACTTATCAAAATAACAGTAATCACAAACTTATAGTAATCAGCTAAAATAAACAACACTAATCCTCCGCGTCCACACCTGCACTTTCTTTCTCTACCATCCCAGATGTTTTGCTTGCTCCTTGATCAGTTTGCCCTACTGAAAAGGGCAATAAAACTGTCAGTAAGCCTTTAAAGCCGTCTCCATTGCCTGTCATTCACCACTCCGTTGACACAGAACCAGGAGCGTTCAGTACAATGCAAAAACAAGACCATGCTAAGGCATGGATGCTAGGTAGACAGCACTCGGGGAGGAGGGAGGGAGAGGATCACTCACTAGCTGGAGGCATCTCATGATCCTAGTCTGCTACACAGCTAATTGGAAAGTTGCACTTCACAACCTGTTTCAAGACTCCATCTGCCAGATCGAATCATGGAATAAGCACGTTAAATTCACAGATATAGTTCACTTGCAGTGATCAAGAATGGTATAATTGGTTAATTATCATGTACATTGTCACATAGAGTTCAATACAAAGGTGTGTCACTGTGTGGTTGGAAGCTAAGTTTTGGGCTGAGTTGTTTGTAGCTAGCAGAGGGTGTTGGGATTCTCGGCAGTAAAGACCTCATACTTTTTAAGTCTGTTGTGAGTTTTTAATGTGTTCAGAGCTTTCTTAGGTTGGGTCTATCACAAATAAATTGTGAACAGTTTTTGGCTTGTTCTCTGCCCTTTTTTCTTGCACTGTTAGAGGAATTATTGTGGTGAACTGTAACAAAACGTTGAGGTAAGACATTTTTGTGTGTACAATGCATTTAAAAATAAAATGGCTCTGTAAGTTAAGACAATGCCATTGGGTCACCTTGTTGTTCATGAAAATACCTTGGGGGTTTTACAGCCAGTTTTTTGCTTGCCTTTGGCAATTTACAGTATATCCTTTACTCTTTTGAAAGACCAAGGATCAGTATTCTAGGGAAGAACACAAAACAATTTCACTTCTAAATGCTCTTACAACTATATGCGCTAATGTCTATGTCCTTGTGAGAAAAAGAACAGAAAAACCTGAATAGAAGGTCACAGGAATAATGTGATGGGAAGGTGATTTGGTTTCTAATCTCCCTGTTTCTTAATTTTTTCTTCCCCTCATCTATTTTGATGTCATGGACAGAATTATATATTTGAATTTTATAATTTTTACTAGGATACTAACATTCTTTTGCAGAAATGCTTTATTGCATTGTGTATGAATGTGATATCAAATTTAGATTTCTCATCTGAGATTTCTTGTAGGTTTCTTGATCTCTATGTGTGTTCAACTAGTTAAAACAATATTTGGTTGCACATATTCTAGCAATATCCTACTCCCATGCTTGCCATACTCTGGTAATGTTTATTTGTTTTTCACATACAGTACACATTAATTATGGAATATTTGTTGTCTTTTATTATTTTTTAAATTAATACAGGGATTGCTGATCAGTGTAGGGGAGTACTGGAATTTTGAATTCATGTCATGACGGCATAAGAGGCAAATTTGGACAAGGGGAGGAGACTGAGGGGTGGGTACATTTCTCTTTATTTGTTGGTGAGGGTGTCCTGTTTTTGCTATAGCTTGTGCCATTTTATGGAGCGTGCTTGTAGATATCTTTTCTGTTGCTGTTATTCTGGATAAGAAGCCATTGTACAGTAGATACTTTATCCATTCAAGACACAATTCTTTGCTCTTTGAAACAGGATTCTAGAATTTGGCCATTAATTATATACTCATAAACAATGTTATTATTTTGTCCAGGAAAATATGTTACAATATTCTTACAGATGTGAAAACTGTTTAGTTTTGTTGTGAAGGAAAAAATAGATGTTGTCACAATAAAGGAGTCTCATCTGAAACAAGCAGATGCTTACATGTGTTCCTGTGCTGCAGAGAGCAAATAAAAGATGAATTGCAGTTGGGATCATTGGCAATGAACTGAGAAGAGAGGTATACAGTATCAGAAACTTGAATTTAAAGTAAAAAAAAATCATACACAATATTTTTTAAATAAAATCCCTTATAGAAGCCATTACGTTTGATGTGAGTTTAAGCATACTGTAGGTATGAACGCTGAAATATTTCCTAGACAGATTGAAGTCAATGGGGATGAATGACCAGTCCTAGCATCTACAACACTGAGAATGTATCTAAATATCATACATCAGAAAGACCACCGAAACTAAAATTATTCTGCAGCTAGGATCACACATTCTTCCTTCTCTTAACGACAGACAGAGAAAATCTTTTAAATTTTCTCCATTCATTGGAAGTTTCATTTCACACCTCTCTGCACCCATTCTGACTTCACACCTCTTGATTGGCCTCTCTTTCTGCCCCCTGCTCCTGGCTCTCACTCCTCCTCCCTCCCAACCTTTGTTCTCCCGCTACTTTACCTTTGCCTACTGCCCTGTCTCTCTCACACCTGAAGAAGGCTCCACGGCCGAAACGTTGTGTTCTCTTTCTTCTTTTTTTCAGCATGGAATAAACCTATTACTTGTTCCTTTGCAGCCTACGCATGCTGACGCAACTACCCACCTGAACTAAATATCATACATACAGTATATGAAGTGTTTAACTAGTAGCGGAATAATTTATTTCTCTTTAATTTCTTCTTTTGTCCTGGAATCAATTATTCATATTCTGTTATTGCATTTCTCTATATACAGTATATGTTAAACCTGAATAATATAATTTGATTTAAATATTTTTGCAGATAACATTTTTGGCTTGCAATGTGATGGGTTTGTGTATAAATGTAGTTTGTTGTTTTTGAGAGAACATTTTACATATTTTTCGTCTTTCAAACTTGAATTACAGAATGCAGTTTTAAAAATAGTGACAGTAAAATGTGTCTCCTTATCAGCAGGTAATAATATTTTCTATAAGTCACCTTAGCTATGAGTCACATAACTCTTACTGTACATTTGAGATATTTCAGATGTAAATAAAAGCTGGTAATTATAAACACGTGTTGATATAAACTTTTCATTGCTTTGCAAGTAAAACCTCAGAGATGTTTAGTATTATTTTTATTTGTAATGATTAGTTTTGTAATCATTAGCAGCATGACTCAGCTACACTAATTGCTGTCAGACAGAATATCTGAATTTGGATTGCTGGAGACAGCAAAGAGAACATGCTGAGCAAATTTCCTGCAGTTGTTTAATAACACCATGTCAGTGCCAGGCTCCTCCAACATTGTGGAATGAATGTGTTTATAAATAAAGTCCTGCTTTAAAGTTTAGGTGTCTGTGTGTCTCCTGTGCCCTGAGAGAATAATTTTATTTATTTAAAAGCGAGGTAGAAAAAAAAAACAACAAAAATAAAAGAAATGTACAACAATTTAAAAGCAGCGATGACCCATAGATACGCTGGCTAACATGAAAGGATTTTTCTTAAAAATAAATCAAGCGCCCTTTCATAAACTAAAGTTTGAACTGCATTAGCTCAAATAATTTAAGGTTAATGAGAAAACAGCTCTATGTGAATATCAATCCCCTTCTTATCTTGAATTCAGCCATCCTCATTAAAAACACAGCCTGCTAGTTTTAATGATTCGCAAAATCATTAAAAATTAAGTACTATTTTACATTGCATTTCTATCCTGCTACACTTGTGTGCATGGTAGGGTTCAAAAGGGATCTTCTATGGAACTGAAGGCAAATGCAGTGTAGCTTCTTCCCCAAAAGCTACCATGTTTTTTTGTCAAACCAATTAAGACACATTCAAGAACCAGACAAATTCTATAGAAAATCAAAGTGACTTATCTATTACTAGCTTTGGTTTTCACATATTGATTAAGAAAGTATTTCTTTCCCCTGAAGTGAGAAACAAAGTCATTAGCATGCCTATTGCTGCTCAGTGACCCATGCTGAAGGTGGAGGCAGTGAGCAGAAGGACCCATCTGTGAAATCACACTTTATGTGTTAATTAAAGGTTTAAGCCATTGTCAGGAATAGTGATACCTCTGGAAGCCTTTGTTTAGGCTATCGGAAAACATTGTTCCAAACACTCCTTCTACATATTAAAAAAAAGAGATTTAATAAATTCTTACAACTTTTAGATTATTGAATGTGCTTTTCAGAAATAAAATGTCAACCAATACCTAAATTAAACTGAGTATGAGTTCCATATGCATTCTATAAATGTAGGCTATCATATTCAGTTTAATCAGAATAACCCAGTACACAGTACAGTATATCCCATGATTTCTATGGACTGTAAAGTAGTAGCATACCAGACTTTTTCCTGTCTTACAGAAGAATTCTGAAGTACAGTAAGTAACCCTGCACAAATTAATGTTGGTGCTTGTGCCTCTATCACATTGTTGAAGGCAACAGCAGCTCTGGATAATTTAGTAATTCAGACAGCCTCTTTACAGGATGTCTGAATTCACAGTGTCTGAAATGGGACATTAGCCAGGGCTGCTGTTGTCGGCAAAAAAAACTCCAATGGGAAGTGCCATTTGACATTCAGATCTGCATGTACAGTACGATTCTCATCAGACATGCAGATCTGCACCAACTGATGCTAGTTGAATATTCCAGTATCTCTGTGAGCATCTACTGAAGTTGCATTAATGCAGTTCTAGCTGCAGGTGGACTCACTTCCTATAAGGGTTACTGTCTATTTTCCTCATCACACACAATAATTATGCAATAGGGTGCTGGGGTATTCAGAACAGCTCACGCTGGCTAACCTTCTCAGGTTGGATAGTTAAGAGGAAAATAGTAATTTGCATGATATACAGTACATTTGATGTCTTTCCTAAAACTATTCAGTGCACTTTCTACATCAGTTGCACTGTTTGCTGTTCTTTGCAATCTCGAGTTCTCTTCTGACCAAATGTGCAAATGTACTGTAAGTGTCTGAAGACCTACTGTACATTTTAAAATTTTAAATCACCAATTATTCTTGCCATACTCTTCCAATTTGAAATTCGCCAGTTGTGTGTATTTCACATTTTGGCTTGCAGGTTACGACTTCCCTGACCACACACAGGGGAGAATGAGGAAATGCAGAAAGATGCAGAAATTCCTTCCCGCCCGAATTTGAGTCTCTTGTCTTGTAGCACATCAAACGCCACATATCCCCATTCAGTGCTGATGGGAGGAGAGATGGGTCCCTCACCAACAGCATTGTATGTCAACAGGTTGCACTCTTGCTTGGGGAACCATGCTCACAATCAGCTAGTAACATGGCTCAGGCTCGAGGTCCCAGGAATTACATTATAGGAACAATTAATCCCTCATCAACACTGACAGAAGAAACAGTCACTTTGGCCCTGGCTTTAACAAACAATGTTACTCAAATCACACACACCGTAATTGATAAATAAATGATCGATTGACTTATAAATTCTGGCGGGCTGTAATAATGTGACTTTATTCTGACAAAAGTGTGACATATGAAATTAGCTATGAGGGCTTAACTAAGCATCTTAATACACTTTTTAAAGTCAGGAGGTTGATCACTTATGGTAACATCATTCAGACAAGGCTTTGAACAGATGTCCATTTACATCAGAAGGAGGCATCTTGTTAAAAGACATGAGATGCAGTTCACGGTCCAGATTTTATCTGCACATAAGTGGTTAGATGATTAGCTTTGTTATAAAAAATAATGCGCACAGACCATTCCCAGAGCATTTCGATTAAAATTAAAATTTATTAGAGCATAATTTTATATCTGTGGAGAATTAAGACCACCATAAGGAGACTAATCACTCTTGTCTCTGGTTTTCCTTTTTATAAATAATACAGCAGGCTACAACTCTATTAAAAAAACTAGGTCTGAGCAACCAATTGTTAGATTTTTCAATCAATATACACCGAAAGGCATTACACATGTAATTATATTTGTTTCTTTTTTAATTCCTCACAGTATATATATATATTATCATTTTTAATTAGAAGTATGCTGTTTTAATTGCTTGCTGTCCAGTTGAGAGGAAGAAGATGAGGTAAGAGAAAGGCTGTTGTCAATTTTTTTCATCTTTGCATCTGAAAGAAGCATCTATCACATCACTTAATCTTGCAGAAACCTGAAAAATTAAACTGTCAACACTGTGATGAGCCACCATGACAGTCTATCCGATAGAGAGAGCGATTTAAAGCCTGTTTCTAATGATACGTATGCCAGGATTGGATTTCTCCTTATAATACATGTAATTAGAAAGTAGAACAAAATGCCCTCTTCACATTCATGGCATGCACAACAAATAAAGCCGTGGAGGATGAGCCTCACAGCTATTTATTTGCATGAAAAAGCTTCAATAAAGGAAGTATTTCGGAGAAATTAGTTTTTAATCTTGGTGACTAGATGAGATTTTGACCTGCGCTGTTTTGAAGCTGACCTGTGGGGATATATGCAGAAGTAAAATGCTGGTTCCTTCCCACTAGACAGGCGCTGCTTTTTCATTAATTTCTCAATGTCTCATGTAGTCAATATGAGCAGAAAATTGTTCTTTTAGATGGCGCACATTGTGCGAATGTGCTTTATGAAATACAATCAAAGCTGTGACAGATATTTCAGCTGGAAGATATTCTTTCTTAAATCTTCTCTTTCAAGAGGTTAGACACACTTATTTAGCACTGATTGCCCTTGCTTGACCCAGGTAATGGAGAAATTTACAACTGTAGGTGCTTAGAAATATATTATGGAAGTGGGGTGGCCCTCTTTTAAGAATCTGAGCATCAGTATTATAGCTGATCTTGAGCCTTCGCTGAGAATAAGCCAAAATGACATTGATAGTGACAACATGCAGGCTTTTTGTGTGTAGTGCATACCTCAGAAAGACACAATTTATTTCAACATAACAATCTGTCTCTGCTTCATTCCTGTGTCTAAAACAAAAGACAAACTCATTTTGAAGGAAGTATCAGAGAAACTGCTTTTGTTTTGAGGAAAGGAACTACAACACAGAAATGTCAATCTCAGAAATTTCAGAATACTATCAGTACAGATTCAGTATTTCTCACTTGTTAATAGGACAGAATCTGTGAACCAGTAAGAGCAAGTAAACATAAAACGTGTCTCACAGACCGAGTCATTCAAGGTTACAACCATTACTAGATACTAAACTACATTTGGCAGAAATAAAATTAGCAGGTTTTACCAAATGCTTATGCTTTTAAATGATCTGTACAAAAGAAAAGAACCCTGGAGACTTAAAACAATAAATTGACTTGCCAGTTGTAAAACTACTTCTAAATAAAGTAGCTGAAGTAGTGAAGAATACAAACCCATTTATTTTCTTTGAGTGTACATCGAGGAAAATAACTGAAAAATCAAATCTGCTATTTGTGTTTCAAAAGAAGTGACACCTGTCATTTCACATACCAAAACACAGTGAATTCTTAAAGCCTTGGGTACATTTTCATCATTCAGACTCTGGATTTATATTGTTCTCTTTCTACCACTTTCAACTGATAACACTTTTCTTTGAGTTCCTCTGGGGTTGCGATCTGTCAGTGTTGGGACACACTTTATTAGGGACACAAGTCTAATTCAGGCACTGGAAAAACCAGACAAAGCATCAAATTGAAACTCTTTGCCTGTTAGAAGTAAATTGGATATAGAACTTTTCAGCAAACATGCATATATTTATTTTTTTAGAAAAATACTAATTGATATTCAAGCTCATGCCTGGAATTAAAACAGCAGGATAACTAGTTGCGAGCTGAATACTGGGGCTTCATAGTCTCATTATAACTGCACTTTATCACATTGGAAAAAATCATCTGTGACAAGCCACTTTCCTGGGTGAAGAGATTAAAGATGCTGGGAGGCTTGGAACTGGGTGAAAGGTATTTGATGTCAATAGTATTTGACACATGCAGGTTTCCTGCATTCACCACTTATAAGTGATGCCAAAAGAATGCAGCTTGTGAGACCACAGGCAGAAAAAAAATGACAGAAATCTACATTCATTCACATAATTGCTATTATCTCTGCAAAGTCACCTTCATTCCTACACAAACAGACTTTTAAAGGAGTCTAAGAAAGATTGGGCAGGTTAGAGATCACATCATCATCTTAAACATGGAACTTCACAAGTATTTGGGTGACTGTTTTCCTCACGACCAAAAGTCACCATATCAGTTTACCATATCAGTATTGCAGAGATTTGTCCTTAATAATACTATGATTGTATTGAATGACCACCAGTAAAATAGATGAATAAACAGATAGTCCTAAGACACCCTAAATTGGTTCAAAGAAATTGATAATCATTAACTGTGGTATTCGTGATGGTAGTTTTCTTGAATAATCTTTTTTCCCTTTTGATTTGGGTTTAAAGAGTATCAGAAGATACTCATGCAGGGGTCCCCAAGTCCTCTCCTCAAAAGCAAGAGTCCAGTAGGTTGCAGGGCTCCACAATTCATAATCAGTCTCATGCCCGTGCAGGAGGGTTAACTGGTCCAATTAAGCCCTAATTGAGTTAATGCAATCCCCATCTTGAGGTGATTTAAACCCGCTGGACTCTTGCCCTCTTGACTTGGCAAGCCCTGCTCTAATTTTACAGCCGGCTCCCCCAGAGCAATCAAACAGAATGGAAAATACCTCACAGGGGGACAATATTATCCAGATTAGAAATGGTGGAATGAACAAGCTTCAGAAATACTGGACTTTCATGTGTCATTAAATGTCAAGGAATGTCTACCCACCTCTATGTTGGGTATGATTGAATCGACTGGAAAAGTCAAAATCCGTTAACAAAAGGGAGAAAGTGATTACTGCTTAGGACATTTTGCCCAAAGGAGCAACAAAGAACTCTGATTAAAAATATTTTTGACTGCTAATTGCTGATATAGAATACATTGTGACTTGGGCTAGAGCACTTTTAACCCTTTGTACTTTGCTCAGGGTATGTCATTCTCTAAACTTTTTCACTTCAAAAAGCCATACAGTTTCCCCTCATCTGTCTTTCTTTGAACTTCTTCAACAATAAACCATACTTTATCAGTCATTGTCTCTCACCATAATCCACACACTGACTAGCCTTCAGTCTTTATCAAAAATACATGTGGAACAAAAACCTTGGGCCTCCTGAATGGCTCAGCCAGTATAACCTGCACTCATTGGGCTGATCAAAATGTTTGCTGCAATAAGCTGAGTGGAGACAAAGGTAGGGTTTATTCTTTCTGTGTTTTTCTTACAATCTTACACAACACTGAGAGATTTGTATTTTGTCATTACAAGTTTATACAACACATCCTCAGTTAACTGCATACATTGTATGTAGCATAGATCCTAAATTCTTCTGTAACATACCTTCATTAGAATTTCCAATTCCTACTGTAGGCACTCCTGTACCATTACAAAGTTATTTCAAGTACAAATAATGCTTCCTCAGAACATTTTATGTTAACCAGTAGGAGTGACGGTCCATTTCTTATTAAATTCTCCTCTCTCATTTAGAGTTCCCCACATTGACTAAAGAGCTATAATTACATTCCCATTGGCTCAGCTAACATAGCATCTGCAATTGGCTCATTTCTTGCAATCAGAATAAAGTATCATACCTAATTTAGAACACATTTACTATCAATTACAGTTTAAATGCTGAACCTTTGTTACTGGGATGTTTAATGATTATGGCTCAAGGAAGTAAATACAATTATAATACAGAAATAAAGTAGACTAAAGTACAGTATATTTTAGTGCATCACTTTGCACCACCAAAACTCCCCCAAGCAGAATTCCCAGAAGACAGGACTGCATGTGTGTTCCAGTGTATTTCAGTTCTACTTATCCTGCACTGATTTAACCTTTATTAATATTGCATTCTCTCACTCCACTAGCAGCCTGTCTGACTCACAAACAGGCATTTTTCAGGGATCTGCCTCTAGAACCTAGAACGAAGATAAATATTGATGATATGGAAGAAAACATGCATTTTTTTACCTAGAAAGGTAAAATGCAGTGGTAGCAAGCTATTTGTTTCCTCCCTATTTTCATATATCTTACCGTGCATGTATGGTACCACATACTGGAGAAACACACATTTCAAATTCATTTTATGTGAACTTCATTGACATAGGTTCTCCAACAAAAATAAAAATCCCCCTGTTCCTACACAATGTCATGCATTCTAAATTAAAAACGTACTTCCTGGACAGACAACTGTAAAACAATTCTTTGTAGTCAAGCTTCTATAATTGAAATTTTAAGTCTTTAAACATATGTTATGTTTTCAATCAAATGACATTACATTCCACACAGTACACTTTCAGTTCCTGGAGACAGAAAGAAAACCAAAAAATTAAATCTTAGACAGCTGGCATCTAGCAGTTTGGATGGTATTTTTTTTTCATTTTACACTTTATAAAGGCTACTTCACCACATTTGTCCCTTAAGGGAAAATAGCTTCCATGTTTCATGCATTAATTTCACTTTCTGCAGGAATTCAAGTTATATACTGTATATTCTACAATCCTGAGCATATTTTGTGACCTGTTTTCTTGTGCTGAAAATAATCAGAGGCTTATTTTCATCACAAGAGAACAGGGTATGTTGATGTAAAATGAAACAGAAATCCAAGAAAAGCTACAAGGGTGAATTTATGTATAATACTGTATACTTCACTTATATATGTCACAGATAGATGCACAGACATTTCCTAGTTATTTTTTTCTCCTTTTAGGCAATTCAATTTGGAAACATGACAATTACCAATGTGCCTCACTGGTACACCCCCACACCAGCCCTGATTACATCAGTATAGCACATACAGTTCCTGTGAAATGTGTATATCACCAAGCCAACCACTTCTTCTCACTGTGAGTCCTGAATGCAGGAAGAGTGTTTTTTCTGGGCAAAAGATAACCAATATGTGCCACTCTGCTTTGCAACAGGAGGTGTTGTCTGATAAGCAGTTTTATCTGGAGCTGCCAGTCACATCTGGCTAGTGGCACAGCCTGGTTTTAAACTGGCAGCCTCAAGGCTTTAGACCCTACCAAACACTCTGACTGGAGGCTTTTACCTGATGAGCCATTTTGGAGTCCCTTATGTCTTTTTGTTTTTAATGATAGAAAAAAGTCTTCAACCATTACTTAAATGGTTGTGAATGCAATTCAAATATCAACAGATAACCGCTTTAAGCAGAGTCTCCAATTACGTTTTCTACTGAGAACCTAAATGCTGCAATAATCCAAAGGCCTCATTAAAGATTTGAATGCATGGTGAACTTTAGCCAATGATAAGCCTATGAATAAAATGCACTTTGTCACATATACAATACCTTTTGTGAATGAGGCCTTTAAGTGTCCTACTTTTAGGATTCCTGCTAGCAGGTTATTCATCAGGCATTTAAACTTTCCCTTCTTACAAGTGTGACAGATCAGTTTCCTCGAGCAGCAAAAATGAACTCAGAGGTGGCTGGCAGAAGTCATTAACAGTAGGTCTCTGAAATGGTTTTATTAAGTCATGTTATTCAGGTGTGTATGTAAGGCACATACTGTATGCATAAGGGAACTGCAATGTTGATTTTTATTATACAGTACATAATGCATTTCCACCTGGGAAAAGGATGCAGTTATCACTCAAACAGGTAACACCTGCCACAGCAAAGAAGACTTGTTTCAGTCTCAACATGAAATGGCAATAGCTCTTGTGCATTGAAAAGGTTTAAAGAAAACCTTTGGAGTAGTCAGTGAAAGTTTTTTTTTATTGGATAAATTTAGAACGGCCAATTATTTCTGTTCTGCCGACCCAATTTGAAATAACCAAGTTCACATCTTGACTCACAGCTATGAACACTGTGACCGCACATGGGGGAGAATGAGGAAGTGGAGGCGGACTGCTCCAGTCCTCTCACCTTCTTGTCTTTTAGCAGGCCGCATAGCCCAGCACAGGGGATTCAGCACCGATTGGAAGAGAGGCGCCTAGCCAAAAGGACAGCAAACATGTAAGTGCCCTGGAAGCCACAGGTGGCCCTGCAAAGCTGAGAGAGCCCTGGTCAAATTATCCTGCCCTGCCCTCAGTTCAGGAATCATAGTCAAAGATGACAAGATCCATGCTCGAACTTGTGATCACTGCTCAGATGCAGTAGGGTGATTAGTGGTAGTGTTTAGTGGTTGAGCTGGCCAGGAGGCCATTTGAAGGGTTTAGAATAACATGATGCATAAAAGTTTGAAATGTCAGAAATGGCAGGCATGAACAAAGTTTGGGGAATATCAGGGAATAACATGCCATTCTGCTTACAACTGCTTAAAACCTACCTATCATTGAGATCATGCAGCTGTTTTAACCAGGACAAAAGTTCTTATAATTGTTTTCAAAATTAATGTGTACTTTGCCTCTCCAGATTTTCAGTTTGACTTGTTTAAATCTACAAAATTCACTGGAGCTTTTCAAATGATTTTAATCTATATTAACTTGTCCCTAGTACACCTGCTGAGTTAAATCCTCCAGGAAGTGGCAACATCTAATTATCTGACAACTTTAAACAAGATAATGTTTACTTGTGTTTCAGTTTTAATTAGAAAGGCTTTAAAAGGTCATATAAAATGAGTTTTTAATTAGTGCCAACCATCAGTATATTTTTGCTTTATAAAAGTTCTGTCTCTGGATACCTCTTTTTACTTAATTGCAACAGAGGAGAGGCACAATAATACACATCACTGTATAAAGTTTGTAATAATGAAAACAACTTTGGCATTTCATTGTTTGTGAGAGTAAAAAGCAAAGCACCAAAACATGTGAAACAAACTGATGCACCTTTCTTCAATCAGAAAAGCAAGAATCCATAAACAAATCTGACAAACTACAGTAAACTATACAATTTGACCTTCATCCAACTGGTTGACTGATCCTGGATCAGTGTAAAGAAAGCCACTTAGAACTGCTATTTAGAAATTCATGGCTACTCTAAAAAGAACTCAGTATCATAACTTCCATGTCAATTGAAACATTGACATGTCAGAAGCTGCTGAAAACCATGCAGTTTCTGAAATGTCATTGCTGGTAAATATATACAGCTACTCTGGTAACTAGTATATCACTGGTCTCTCTTATAATGAATGATGTGCCTATACACATCTAGACACATCTGAATTAATAAAGTGGTAAAATGTAGAATTGTCAAATGTTCCTAAGAGACTTTAGAATCCCCCTTCTTAAACTTTAAAAAACTATCAAGTTAAACTATAAACTGGTAAAGTATAAAAGAAAGTATTTTTTTTATTTTGGACAGCATGGATTCCACTTTCCCAGAAAACTCAGAAAATATCACTTTAATGACAGGCCACAAATATGTTTATTTTAAATTTAATGTTCGAATTAGAACAGTCATACAAGTAGAAAGACTGATAGCAGGAAGCATGATATAAAGAAACTTAATTCCAGCCTTTTTCTTAGAAACCTCCATCTCCTAGGGCAGCGAGTAACCACGCAGTTTATTAAAGCAAATGTAATATTTTCCCTTGCAACTTGTGCGCTTTGAGAAATCAAATAATTTATACGGTAATATTATCACTGCCCACAACAAGCAAATACTGTACCTGCAGAACTGTTACGTTTTTCCTCTTTCATGTACTCCTGTCTGAAGCTCTTGAACTAGATATTACAAATGTTATTGCCTTTTCTTAGGAGCCCATGGTAGATGATAATATGCATCGAGTTCCTCCTAGCTCTGTAGAACTGCTCATTTCATGACCTTGGTTCAGTGTGAATCTATTTAAGCTTCTCTCCTGTCGGCATCTGTTTTTCTAGTTCAGATGTGGAGAGCCAGGTGTGAAAACGTCTGACAATGACAGCTAGCAAGTCATGGAATGATAGGGCTCCGTGGGGCCTTCTGTTGCTACCCATATCCCTTTTCTACTCATTTAGAATAGAAACACATTGCTTTACAGCACACAGAGGGAAATAAACTATTTCCTTTCAAAACTAATGACATTTTGAACCTTCTGGTAACAAGCTGGAAAATAATTTTTAATAAAGAAAACATTTAATTTTATCATTTCCCTTTATCTAAAAACATATAGCGACAGAATTTATCATTAGTTGATAATCAAAGTCATATAGAACAAATAACATATTAATAAGTGCATTGTTCCGTTATCTTCAATTTCCAGGAAACAAAATGAAGAGGTACTGTATGTAAAACACACAATGATGCTACTGTATGTACTGAAGTACCCATAGCAAAGATGACTGAAGTACAGTATTTCAAGCACAGTAGACGTTTAAAAGAGCATGTGGATGATTTATACTTTACCTGTCATAATGACTCTTGCTATCTGAGATGCCTCGTACATGAAACTTTTTAAAAACTCTAATATTCTCAATTGAAAAGCAGTACAGTATTTGACTGGAAGGCATTAAGTCTTCAGACCCTGATGTTTTTAAACGCCAATGTGCATTACTTACAATCTGAACATGAAAGAGGTCAGAACACAAATAGACTTTCAATGGTCTTGGGAGCTATCGAACCTTACATGATGTTTTATTATAAAAGATAAGCAAAAAAAAACTTAAAGAGGTTACTGTAAGAAACCATACAATTGATGTAATGCACAGAGAATTCTGGTAAAATTAAACTAGAATTCTAATAAACTGCTATATCAAAACTGATTGAAGTTAGCAAGGAAACACATGAAACTTTTAACACCATTTGATTTATTCTTCTATATTCTTTTTTCAGAGTGCCAGTGGAAGAGCCATTAAACTTACTTAGACAAAACACAGAATTTCTATGAAAGAAGACTTTCTTAATATAACCACTATAAGGGGCTATGCACTGTGACTTCTTTTCAATTCACTTGTTGAGATTACTATTGATTAACAAATGATTCCTTTTATCACTCACATGGAATAGTATAAGACCAAATAAATTGTATATATGGTCTTGAAGAAGAAAAATATTAGCAGAGAACAATGCTTAGAGAAGTGTCAACCACTTCCAATTATTAAACTACTTTTAATCCAATACTTCTCAGTTCAATTTCTTGTTAAGAAGGCACTGAAGGTAATTTAAATTGATTTTTAAGTCCTTCAATTACACGTAATCTGGCACACTGGTTACAGTTCTTGAGAAGGGAAATGGAATTTTTTTTATCAGTGAAAATACCATATGCAGGCTCAGAATGTGAAGCCTGAAATAATGACCCAAACGGCAATGTGTGGATAACTAAGCATTTTACAGAGATTTTGTCATTCTAAACAGAAAAATAATGAAAAAAATATATATTCTGAAGTTGTTTTAAAATGAAATCATAGCTCTGCTGAAGTGAAATGAGGAGAAAGGCCATTTCTTTCAGGTGCACACCTATCGACGCAATATTACGCAAAGTGCAATGAAATTCAAGGTCTGCGAGAAGAAAGTTCATTGCCACAGGACAACACAGCCCAGATTAGTAGTTACTAAAGGAACTGGTCAATAAAATACCCAGCTGCCCACAGCATTTGCTATAACTCTACAAAGCAGAAACTTGTAAATGTTGCTAGAGAAAAGTCCCTGAAAAACACAACCACTACATCCAATTTACAACAGTATTGCTATTTTATGAACTAATATATTTCTTGTGACCCGTAAATTACACAATAAATAAGCACTTTTGCCACCCCAACCAACATGACCCCATTAACCGACAAAAAAACAGAGAAAAAAGCCAGAGCCAAGGATTTCACAATAACAACTCCTGTAGTTCGAAATCATTCTCTATATCATTAGAACACATTTCAATTAGAAAAAAAAACATTTCAATAGTACGAAAGTCAAAAAGGTTGCTCCATATACGTTTAAGCTCATAACATCATCTATCAGAACATCTCTGTGACTGCAAAATACTTTTAATAATATACTGTAGTTGTGAACAATCTTTCACACCCGAAAGTTAACATTAGAAATGAAAAAAAGAGGACAATTATTTAATCTACACATAAATGTATGGTATTGCCTCATCTATAGTGTATGTTACTAGTGCGATGATTTAAAGCAATAACATTTGCATTAATTTTAAATGACCTCTACTTAATCCTTGCTGTTCTAAAAGCAAAATAAATCCAAATAAAATAACTCAGTGCAAAACTGTATATTAATGACCTATAAACCCTAGCACTCTAATGGTCATTTTGCTTATAGGAAAACAGTGCTCAAAGACCATGAAATAACCAATTATTTAAGCATTTGTCTTATTTAAGTGGCTGTTGCATTGCTGCCGAGCACAGGAATACCTTACCTTGATGTTTTTTTACAAGAAATCGCTGGAGAGAGAAGAGGATACATTCCCTTTGCTAATAAAGAAGACATATTACAAGCATTGTTATCTAGCCCTCAAACAAAAAAGAAGGACAATATTGTCTGTTGACAAATGCAAGATCATTAGAGCACTTGCAACATTAGTTTTCTAGAAGTGTTCTTGATTCTTTCGTATAGATGTCAACCAAATGCTTGTACCACGAGTATCAAATTCTCCTCTTCCCCTTTCTTATATTCTCTGGTGAACGACACCGAGCTCCCTTCACTTGATCCTTCTGAGGTCTCCTCTCTCAGATTCTGTAACAGATAATTTATCAAAATGTCAGCTTTCTGACAACAGACTATTTTTGCATGCAAACCTGTAAAAGTCAGTTTGGGTACTGTGCTTCTGAAGGATTGCGGGAGTCCAGTGGGGCCTCTCTTCTTGTGATGCTTAATAAATTTGCCAAATTAACAACTCCGTCTGCTTCTTTCTGTCCTCCTTCTGTTCCTACTTTCCCACCCCGTTCCTGTCTTTGGGGCAATATTCAGTATCTGGTCTAGTCCATAGATTGCTGGTCTTGGCTCTTCATCTTCAATCACAGTCTGTAAATGATGAAATCAATCACACGATAGATACCCTGAAATCACCTTCATTTATTACATGTAGAATTTCACACTTAATACACAGTAAAGTCTTTGCCACAGAAGAAAAGAATATAGTGTCTTTTTGGCCATGCTCAATCAGATCATCACACATCACTAAGCACATTTTTTGAGTTATGAAGACTGTAAGGCTTGCTAGGAAGCCATTCCATCCTGTCTCTCAATTTAACCTTGATGGGAAAATACATTATTCTTAGACACTTGGGAAGATCCCTTACCTCCTTCCTACAGAGGATAGTACTAAAATACTGTATATCTAGTGCCATTTTTTTTTCTTTAGAAAGAATGCAATGAAACATTAACACAATATTTGGTAATTAAAACAAAAATGTTAATATTAAGTTTTTAAAAAATAACCTAGGTCTATACACAATTATTTACATGCTTGATAACTTATCCATTTATGTACAGTATGAAAAATTAAATCGTGGCTTTCGGCTTAGCATACGTGTACGCTATATGTTACATTGTACACATAATTCTATGCAGTACTTTTCTAGGTATTTTCAATAAGATAACATGGTGCATAATATGCAGCAACTAAAATGAATAAATGTGCAAATAATTTATTGAGACACTGAAGGTTAAGAGATCACAATAGGAAAAAAAGTCTTTATGAATGTTTTAAATCTTCCCTCCCCAGAAAATGCAGTTACCCTAGATCATCCTATACTAAATTATTACAGTACAGAATAAACTGTCTGGATGCTGCAGAAGAAAAGGCATTTGATTGCAGCAGCATAAGAAATTATGTAAGCTTTCTGTATTATTTCCAGCTGTAAAGAATTTATTTGATTCAAAACAGAACTTACCTGATACAAAAGGGAATGCAGTGAGAACAAATGAAACAGCCTCAACAAACACCCTATAAACATGTACAGTATGCTAAAGTCTCGTACAGTACATTAAATATAAACAAAAACAGCTAAACCTAAAAAATACATTAACACAGAAGTGTGGTCATACATATTCTACAAACAGAAACACACATCAAAAGGGATATGAAATGTTTATTCCAACCAAAATTAATTACTAAAACATGTTTTATTAAAGGCAAGATAGATAACATTCCTTACAACAAAGCATCAGAGCAGCACATTTTGAAACTTGCTGGTGCAGTAACCAGATTCAATGTGTGAAGCACAATTATCAAGCTGTGCAGAATATTTATATTTTCTTCAAAATCAACAAGGGAATTTAAAAATAAGTGTTAATAAAAAGGTATGCCTTAAGGCCTTAGTTCCTTTTCCACAGGACAATTTGTTTTTGTTCCACTCTGCAAAAATACTCCCTTGTTCAGTACACAGGCAGAACATTAAATGTCCCCCCTTGAAATAAACAGGGAAACAGAATTCTGATTGAATTGCTGAAAACACACTGGCCAACATAAATGAAAAGCCATTGAAGAAAGCCCACTGAAGCATCCACACTACAAAATAACACAAGCCTATCTCATTTAAGTTTTTCCAGACAGGTTTTTGAAATATTCATTTTTTTTATTTGAAACGGGGTAGAGGAGGATTAAATGTTGCTCTGTAAGTGATATAGACTACAAAAAAGTACATTTACAAGTAAATCAGACAAAATTGTCAGCATGGATTAGACTGTTGTTGAAAGTAACCTCTAGAATATGACCAAGATACTGTAAATCTGGCATTTGGTTCAAAAAACATTCTTTAAGATGAATACAGTCTAAAAGAAAGCATTAAAATGGCACAAACCTAGAAATAGGTTTACAATGATATGGGATGTTATCAATTAAAACTGCATTTTATTAAGTGAAAAATAAACCCAGAATTCTAAAATGCCTCTAATTTAAAGGTAAAACTTGATCACTTTACCTTAAGATTTGAAGGGAACGTTCTATGATCAAGATGCATCATCTAGTTCTAGAAATATTGCAACACTAACTTTGAGGATCACACATTAAGGCATTAATTGGTGAAATTCAGAATGGAATTGGTGCCTTTTTCACATTAAGGCAATCAAATCTACTTTACAGGTTACCACCACAAGGAGTAGCAAGTCTGAGTAGACTTTAAGATTATATTTATAAAATGTACATAACACTTAATTTAACCAAACACTGTCTCTGAATTAATAGAAAAACATCTACAGAAAACTTCAGTTTTGTTAAAGATTATAAACCTTTAGAAATTAGAAAACATAGAAACTGTTCACAGTGATGCATAGTACTTAAAAGGGAAACAAGTATTTTTTAATTTTTTATTTAACTTGGGGTTAAAAAGCACAATGATATGACTATATTTAACTGTTCTTCAGTTTTCTATGATGATATTACGTCTTCTTACAACTTGCCGACTGCTGTCTGGTTCACTTATTCCATTTGAACAACTGGAGGTTTTTTTTGCTGACTTTAATAAAAGGAATGATTCCAATATTTGCAGCTTAACTAATGATTTAGAAACCAATTTTTTTCCCCCAGAAAAACACAAAGCAGACCTACTCATTAAGTATGCATTTAGCACTGCTCTTATTAAGGAATCAACGTGAGAAAATAATGAGTTCTTTAATTAATTTTATGCAAAATGCTGCCAGTGGCATTTCCATTGAGGTCACTGAGTGTATCAGAAAAAATGGAGAGACTGGTTATTTCTTGGCGATGCTGGCTACAGCCTTCTGTGCAGCATCGTCCAGGTCATTGGCGGAGGTGATGGGCAGCCCACTCTCACTCAGGATGCGTTTGGCCTCCTGGACATTGGTTCCTACAAACCAAAACAGAAACCTTCAGTTATGGGCAAAGTACTGAATGAACACAACTAAAATTCAAAAGGACAATCACAACATATCTGAAGGTCTCTTCGCAACACAAAATATGTTTTTTTTCTTTCCTCTTTAGGAATGGGTATCCACTGTAGGTGTGGATGAGAGAAAAGTAGAAGGGTTTGTTTTGTTCCGGTTTCTGATTGCTGTTTTTTATTGTTTATAAAAATAAAAATCTTATTCAAATCTATTATTTTCGTTCAACAACTTGACATAGATGTCTCGTAAATGTTACAAATATAGGGTGTTCAAGAAATGGCTCATGCTATTTTAAATAATTATTATTTTCATGTTATTTTTATTTGACTCCATTCACAGAGCAAGACTACAAGGAAGAGATGGTAGCACCAAAACCCCAGTTTTTTGTACCGCCCATGTCAACTGTCAGGTGTTGGCAAGATGGCAGCCAAAACAGAAAAAAGACACTTTGATCATCATTTTTCTGCTTTTGAGATAAGTCCTGCTTTCTAGTTTAGACTGGTAATCTGCATGCTTGTTTAGTGTTAAGAGAAAGAAAAAAAATCAGAATATAGATTTTTCTGTCATTGCACAGAAATGTAGTGGGATTGCGATCAACAATCATATTCATGAAGACTCTGCTTACCAGAGTTTGCGTTAAGCCAAGAATCTGGAGGTAATGTGGACTGTTCTACAGAAAGGTCTACAGTGTCAGTAGTCAGTAGGAAAATCTACTAGCCAATGGATTTTAAGGGCAAAATGGGTCATGAGCCTCAGGAACCACAAAATTAAAATTGATGAATAGATAATTGTTAGAGCAATGGGCTGTAACAATGCAAATAAGGGTAACGCACACACTGAAAATATACAAAATAACTTGTGCATTTGAAGGAATTTGCATTACATTCAAAACACAGTATGTTCCCTCTTAAAGTACTTGAAAATATCCCATAAATTTTTAAAGATTAAAAAATCAATTCTGACTAAACAAATCGAACAGGAGAAGCACTGCAAACACTGATTCCATTGTCTTTTCATAAGCTTCTCCACAGTGCACATCTATTAATTGTAACATTTCCAACTTCCCAAATCTGGTTCAAAGGGACATTGCCAATCATAGGAGTGCCAGTAAATCATATGAGACATTGTAGGGAGTGAGGAGTTTCACACCGTCAAACTGCTGAATGGTTCTCATTAAAGGAGAAACATCCAACCAAATGAGGATAGATTAATTGAAAGAGATGGCAAACTGTCAATCATATTCAAAACCTTTCAGTTTGGGTAGTGCTGCAACGAGCCTACTCATATTTAGACACAATGTTCAAAATTAATTTTCTGTTTGCAAAACCAGAATGCTATCTGTTGAATCAGAATAAAATTACCTTATAAATATGTTGTAGTAGACATGTTTTAACTGTTGTGGGATCTAGTAATCACAAGGTAATGCAATCATTACAGGTACAGCAAGGCTAGTGACACACTTCAGTCTACAAAATCTCTCTCCAACATATAAATAACTAAACATAAATAATCTTGAAATTCTGGGTTTGCTGCACAAATCTGCATTTCTCATCATTATCAAGCAGATTTTCTGGTACATGAAGCAGAGAAATATGTGATTTACGGAAAAAAAACATAATAATGCATTTGATTTCGATGTGCTTTTGAAATGTAATTTTAAATCTCTGAGATATATATAAATATAGGTTCTGAATTAAAAAAATACAGCAATCTCTCCTGACTGATCACATGGGTTTCAGTAACTTCACTTATACAAATCCATCCATCCATTATAAAAATGCCACTTATTCCTGTTAGGTAACATTGACCCTATTCCAGAACACAGGGAGCGCAGACAATTATCTTTCAGTCTCTTTGAAAGATTGGATTTCTTTTGCTTCTCTTTTTGTCTTCTCTGCAACTAGTGGCTCATTGTCTAAATTGTATGCCATCTTGTGCAAGAAGCTACGCAGTGGAAACAAGTGTCAATCCCATTTTAAATGCAATGATGCTTTTACAGGTGAATGCAATTCTTTTGTATAACGTGTGCAGATTTGCATATTGCAATCTTTTCCAGCCAGACGCCTACCTTATTTATCAAGTATTTATTTATGAGCAGTCTGTTCAAGGAGACCTTGGGAAAACAGCATGCACCCGCAAACGCAATTGGATTTCTATTTCTTTTGTATGAACTTGGTACAGTTATATCTTTTTGGAAAGGCGTATTGCGGAAAGAGCAGTGCATGAACTAATTCACATGAAGATCAGATTGGTTTTGGTTTCTAAACTCTATTGTTAGCACTCACATTTTTTAAACACTAAACATTTTAAACTTTGTTAAGGTAACAACATAGAGGATAATTCCTCCAAACAGCCTCATTCAAATCTACTGAGTTCTCTGTATTCCCAGAGTTTCTGCGGTCTTCATTTTGGTATTGCAGGCCACAAAACCCACACCTGTTTTCTTTTTGTAAAGCAAGCTGTTATCAGAGGGTAACCAGCCCTTTGAAAGACTATTCATATTTCACAGTTTTTATTTTTACTGTTTAAAAAGTAGGAGCAAATTCAAAATCTCATTAAGTCCCTTACAACAATCAATTCTGTTCATGTAATATATTTTACATGGCCAGTGATCGAAACAGTAAAATTTTAAAAAATTGTTTAAAAAAGGAATTGTACAGTTCTTTGATTCAATGCAAAACTAATGTACTGTACTTCTATAAAATGACAACCTTCTTTCATCTAATTACAACAAGTTTAAGGTGAATGTTTTCTATTTTTCCAACATTTCTGTATTTCTGTTGTCTAGTGATATTTCTGGGAGAAGACTCTTAACTTTATATTACAGAAGGTGGATGCAGTGCACTACCAAGATTATTTTTCAGACCGACTCCTGTTTTAAGTCCACCTGTTTTAAAAATGCATGATGCACATCTGCTAAGAGGATTGCCTTATTTAAATTTACATAGAACCCAAACTATGCTGTCATTCTCTGTTAGCCACAAGTGTGTATTATTTGTTTTGAACACAGGCTGTGCATGACAATTCTACCTAGAAAAAAAGACATTACTGCGTACATTTGCCTAGTCAAATTAAGTTTGTACATAGGTTATTTAAAAAACAATCCTATAAATGATATTTCAAATCCTGAATAAGCTTTTGACAGTTAAATCCAACATTAAAATTAAAAACCTTTAAAGTAGTTTAAGATAATTCTAGTACACAAGAGTGCTCACTGGGCTCTTTGAAGGTCTGGCAGAATTCATGACAAGAGTTTTACCATTAACCTCCTGCCACTGGGTGGTGGCAGAGATCTATTTACAATGCTTTCTGCAGTGTTTTAAGAGCGCCATGCCTATACTTAGATTTATCAACCAGGGAGGATACATCACAAATTTACTATGAATAAGGAAGGTATACTTTAACATTTTTAAAGTTAAGTAACAGGTTTTTCCTGTATTACTTTTATGTATGAACTTTGAAATAGAAAGATGTCTTCTCAAAGTTTATTTACATGGGTTGTATAAACACTGACAGTAAAACAGATGGCAGCAATTTATCTATGAGCAGGTAAACATCATAGATCAACAGTGCTTTGGAGGATATGTACTATAACTTAATAATATTTAGGAAAATACTGTTAGGTTAAATGTTCGTAATTATAGCACAGTATGGATTCTTCTACGATACACAACCTATTGCTCTTAAACATGGTATTAAAATAGATATAGAGTGATTTAAACTTTCCCACAAATACTGTATATGCTCAGAGAGAGACAGACTTACTTCAGCAACTTTTTATGTGAGCCACTACAGTATGGCTCCATGCTCTTTGCAGAAACTGGATATAAAATGTTAATGGCTGTGTGTCATGTATATGAGGGGGTCCCATTAGCTTAACAATTTTACTCATTAAAAGGCTGTTCCAGAAAATCGTGCATTTAATAATTCCTTTAATATTAACTCTGTCTTACAAAGTAGATAAATATGAAATCTATATTCTTACAGGCTGAGCAGATGAAGGAAATACTTCTACCTGCAAAATTCCCATAACCTGCAGCTGCTGAAGCCCAGAGGCAACAGGCCTTCGCTATCTTTTTTCCTTTATGTGTGATCTGCAGTTTTAGCTTGAGTGAACATCCTCTGTGCTCTTGCCTCCAGATAACTCAATTACATCCATAATGATATTGTCAGTGGTTTGGAAGTCATCATGAACAGACCTCAGGAGCAACGCTGTTCTAATCAAGTTTGAAAACTGTGATATCCTAAGAATTCCTTTAAGGACGAATCGCTAACATTTGGGAAAACAGCAGCAAAAATGAATTATTAATTGAAAAATTCAATAAAACTGAGATCACTTTAAAAACTTAATTTCTTCACAGAAACTGGACATATGTGCAATAAGACATCTAGCCCATTCACATATAATAATATTTTGTGAATATGTTAAAGTGCAGAAAAATAAAGAATATTTAGATGTTTATTTTTCTTTAGCTATTTGCCACAGATAAAGTGGAGTGTCGTCTAAGGTAGAAATGATTTTTTTGTGAATGAACAGTCATTCTGATTCACCTGTTTAAAAGTGTATTACATTTGCCTTGTATCCTTACAAGTATGGTGTTATGTAATGGGCACGTAATAGAACAACAAACTTAAATAATCTCAATGACATTTAGAGGCAACAGCAATGGCAAGACAGACTAATGTCTGGCATAACAAGTGCATTGCTGCATTGTAGAAAAAAAATAATATTCAGAGACATTGTTGTTCGCATACATGCAAGAGCTAAACAGGCCAAAAGAGAAAGCAATGACAAATGCAAAGTTAAAGCAGTTTGAAAGATAAAAAACGCCAGACCAATCGCTATAACTACACAGGATGATTCCCTTGCATTCAGATCTAATCCATACTCCTACTACTCCTATTTTTTTACAAAAGCAATCTTGCATCTGGTTCACAGATGAACTGAGTGAAGGCTTCCAATTAATAACGTGCAATTTTCACACAGCAGGGTAATCTCTGGTTTATCCTCTTGCAGAACAGCTTGCAATTACAATCCATTGAGAAGAGACTCTTGTCAAAAAATCCTTCTTTAAGCTGAACAGATTTGATTGATTCTAAGTGATTCTCCATTCAAATGCTGTACTTTATAATGACTAGTGTAAAACCTTGTCCTAAATACTCCAGCAGTGAGACTTAATTTGGTGGCGATGACCTGCTTCGTATGAATGGCATTCTGTCGGTGACCTTCTTCCTTGAGAAACCTCCAATTAACTAAAATCCCATTCCAGTACCAGATGTGATTTCAATTAAAAACTAAAAAAAACATACTCGGTGTGTCTTAAAACTCTTTAGAAGAGAGCTGGCTCAAGACAAAGCCCTGAAATTCTGAATAAATCACACCATGTTTCAATTTAAACATCATAAAAGAAATTAACCTGTTTATGGTTCACAGCAGTACCTGACAAGTGTGAGCTCTTAGGAGTTAGTATGAAAAAGCCAGCATCTTCTTCAATACTACTGTATATTGAACACACAATTCATCAGTTTATATAGATGGCTGCTGTCTGCACCCCACACAAATTCTGTCCTTTGTAAGTAAGGACAAAAAGCACTCTAGCGTGATAAAATCCTCAGCATTTACAGGCTGCCATTTTGTAGACAGCTTCATGTACCAATCAATAGGTAGTAAAGACATTAAACACTTCCAGATGAATAATCTGATAGCCAATACCTCTGTTGTGATTCGGGTGGAAAGTGAGGAAAGAAAAGATTATTGATCAGGCTCGTGTGTTACCCTTTAAATTTAAGACCTAAAGGTTTCTGGCTGATTGCAAAGAATTACACAGACAGAATTAGTCAATTCACTAATTTGATGGTTTTTTTCTTTTAGAAAAAAGATTGAACAATGAATACGTAACGCCTGTGATGCTATTTAAACTTTTTCTAAATACAATTTCAGGTTTAATGTTAGTCAATGCAAAGATGTAACCATCCATAACTTCAGAAAATCTCATTTTCAAATATTAACATGTTAAAAATCTGTATTTTAGCACAACTTGGTTTAGAACTTGGTTTCAAAAGCTTCTCTATTTGAATGTGGCATTTACTTTATAGAAACCACACGTAACAATAATACAGTTTCAGCTCACTTAGATGTTAGTAATATTAAAACTCTACAAGAGAGGGGTAATTTGGGCTTTATTCGTTTAAATTGAATTTGCATTCTTAATGTTCTGACACCAGAATGTCCATTTAATTTACTGTATTTATACTTTCCAGTAACATACCAAAAATGCTGTATCAGTAATTGGTAAATGACGTACAGGAAACCGCAGAAAGATTGGGTAATCAATATAGTTCTCTTCTGTAGTAGTAAGAGTGGGATCCAGAAGGAATTGCATAACTTTTGATGTGCTTTAAAAAGGTTGGAAAGGTTGTGTATAACATACCGTACACAGGAACACTCTGTACTGTGTACAGTATATGAGCTCACCTTCAAGCCTGACAACTAAAGGCACCTTCAGTTCCAGTTCTCTGCAAGCTTTAGTGATTCCATTGGCAATGATGGCACAATTCACTATCCCACCAAAGATGTTGACAAGGATGGCTTCAACCTAAAAAGGAGAGAAAACGACACCTTAAATATTCCAACAAAAGAACAAGCATTTCAAACCATACAGTCGCAATAAAAAAGACTCTTAAGACTTAGATTAAAAATCAAAACCTAATGTGTGGAGGAAAAATGTTTCAGTCCAGAGGCCACAGACAAATCCAATGTCATTTTACCATCGTAGAACTGAAAAAGATTTGTTTAATGTGGGTTGCAGTTCTCAACTTTACATTTAGCATCATCTGAACAATTCCATATGTAGCATCATAAATGCCATGTAAGATATTCCTAAATATTTCAGAACAGCTTCTTCATTGACTCACTTTCACAGTTTCATATTACTAAAGCAACTGCAAAACAAAGAAAACTAGCCTTTATAAAAAAAGCAGTATTTAGTCCATCTACCAGTATTTTGGCCACATTTTAACTCAGTCATTGTAAGTCTAGTATTTCTATGGATGGTCATTTAGAATCATTGTTACAAAACAATTGGCTGCTGAGCTGGGTGAATACAGTTCTTCGGGAGCTGCGTCAAAACACATTGACAATACAAAGAATGTTGCCAAATCATGGTCCGACAGTACTTCAATGATAGATAAAGGTGAAGAGCTAACATCTGATAAACTACTGTTAACTTCTGAGGTATGGATATGCTAGAAGATTGGCTGAGAGCTCTGCCAGAATCGAATAACTGTCACAGTTCTTTCTGCCTAGCTATGAATTTTAGCCTTTGGCTCTCTACTGAAAAGTGTGAGATATTGACAGAAGAAAAGAGGCTTTTAAGAGCCAGAGAAATACAGCTCCCGAAACAGAAACACATCAGTAACTGTAGAACAATCCCCCACTTCATACAGTAACACATACAGCACTGGAATGAAACTTTTGTGATATACTGAAAATAAAACAAAACTAACAGTTAACTTTACGATCTATTACCTATTGTAATGCTTGTAAAGAAATCTAATAGGAATAATTTCTCAATGTGTTTTATAGGTCTTTGATAGACCTACTGCCTAACAACACTAGTCCACTATGAAGGAATGTGATTCCTACAATGCGAACTTCATATTACTAGTATACAATCACTGGATACATATCTAGAACCCCCTCGCCCAACCAAATATCATAAACAGCCTGAATTGGAACTGCATGCAATCCACAAGAACTACCTAAAGCCCAATTCCACCTCATTCTTCCAACAAGGTTTTTATGGTTGAATTTGTGATGAATGTACTTGGTTTCAACTGAATGGTCCACCAAAATAATAAAGTATATTGTTCTGTCCAAAAATGGTGATGGAAAGCTGTGCAAAGTTCCTCAAACTAAGACAGTGCCTGCAACTGAAAGTCTCTTTATTTGACTGTTTTAAGTTAAATTAAATGTGTACAATCAAACCTATCTGTTGCTTGTAGATGCTGTAGTGTAGAGGTTGCACAAACGTTTTAAAGCAGGATTTTAACACATGGTATTTTGTCCTTATTTAAAGATGAATGCATCATTATTCTAAAGGTAGGAACATAACGGGCTTACAGAGTGGATGGTTCTGAATCAGATATTTTACTGTTCAATTTAGAAGTGTATGGAGTTCAGAATTCATTCTTCTTAAGAGAATGAATATTTCATCATTGCAGTACTGCTGCATTTATTTTGAAAAACAAGAAAATCTAGGAAGCAATTTGATCATGACTGACTCTCCATACTGTAATTACTGAGAGCAGTTGTCTGAAGAGCAAAGTGTAGGAAGATAGGATTAATTCCACATGTTTATTTATAATCTCTGCTAATCTGTTAGACACATTGCACAAGGCATATGCTAGCTATTTGGTTGTAATGAAGTTTAGATCTTAAAGAAAAAGTCATGGGTTATACATGGCATGAAGGCTTAGCAGTGAAATTTGTAACCACCCACTAAAAGGGCTGTCTTTCATTGTTAACATGATGTGGTTTTTGGAATCCGATCCATTTGTGGATGTATTTATGAAACATTGAAAGTAAAAGATTGAATACATTAAAAGGATTTCAGACTGCTCTCAGTAAATGGTAAAGTATTCAAATACACTTAACAATACAATATTAAATACCTTAACTTGTTACGATCTGTAAGTGATGTAATTGATGTAATATGATCATTTTCCAAAAAAATACACCCTGGAAGAAAATGTTATATGATCTACAAAATTAATCACATGGCTCTTAATTTAAAGGCAAAGCACTTGCTCTTCTTGAAAAAACAAACAGCATCATAGAACAGATAAATATGAATTATTTGAGAGTCGTCTTTGAGACACATACTTCTCTTTCATTGCTTTTGCTATTCCTAATAATATAAATTATTGCTAAGGTTTGAAAACATACCCTGGATACAGACATTTTAGTCACTACACATGACTGAATATATAGAGTGATTGGTGCCGTTCATTTAAAAAAACAAAATGCACAATGTATTAATTATGAGATCAATTTATCTCATATTAGCCCAATTCCTGGGGAGGTTCAATGTCCCAAAGATATGAAACAGTGTCACTTCAGTTGTCTTGCACACACTGATGTAATTTATACATCAAATCTATACATTCAAAGAATTCTAGAAAAGTATGAATATTAGTATCTAGCATTAGTAGTGGTCTCCTTCACAGAGCATCATTCTAAACTCCAGATACGGTCATTATGAATTAACATTGATAAATAAAGACAAAGGATGAGGCTTCGGTATAAGTAGATATCCTTCACTGCACAACTGATCCTTTAACTTATCATGCGTGACATGGAATAACACCTCTGATAACCAACATAGATGCTCATCACCTGGATGCTCAAGGAAATCTTATATCACCACATAGACTTGGGGAAATGTCAATTTTGTTTATGAATAACATATTACATTATGCAAGCTCTGGGCAGTTACCCAGAAACAAACACTGCACAGGCTGAGAAAAAGTAGGGATTGTGGGGGATTTGGTCCCTGTGTAGACATCCCCCTCCCACTGATTGGACTCAATCTTAATGCAAAAACTAATTAGGCTAAAGCCTTTCTTATCTCTCTCCGACACCAAGCCTGATGGTGACATATCTGGCTAGCACTAGTCACTAAACGTACTTGGGTGACTATGTAAGAATGCCAGATCAAAGCAAGAAACCCAATATTGTTTAAAAAAAAGCTCATGTTTACGATCAAGTTATACAGCTAGTTTTTTCCTCTTAAACTGAAACTGGAGAAATACAGACTACAATTACATAATTTTTGTCACATCATCAAGAAGTGAAAATACTATGTGACAAAACCCTTATTGCCCATTTTAGCTTGCTCCTTGCCCATTAAATATTTTATCACAATGCCATCCACGTACAGAACAAATTCCCAGGCAATTCAAAGGGCCAACAGGTAAAGTGCTGATATACACAGACATTTAAACATGAATCAAAAACCAGACAAATACAGTGGGAAGGTCAGCTTTCTTCTCCCTTCTGATCATTGTCACATAAATGTTAACAACTTCGATCTGTCTAGCTGGGGAATAAAGGTGGACATCAAATTAACAGAAAAATAATGAAACGCATTTATTTCACCTTTTAACAATAAACTGGAAAACCATGATTATGGCTAATTTTCTTTGAATGTAACCATATTATCATAATCATCATCGGGTCAGTTACTCCTACTGTATCTTGCACTGTACTCTTTTTAATATAACAGGTTATGTGCGGATCTCTATCATTACGATGGTCGCTCCTTACATGATCTGTGTAATAAACTTACCTTACAGACTATGCAACTTTTACAGATTTTTATTATTTTTAAAGTTGTTTATGACCAGCTAATTAATATTTAACACAAAGGACATATTGGACGGAGCGGTGGTTCTGTGGCTGGAAGGTTGCCAGTTCATATCTGGGGGCCGGCAGAGGAATCCTACTCCGTCGGGCCCCTGTGCAAGGCCTTAACCCCAACTGCACCAGGAGTGCCATGGCTGACCCTGGGCTCTGACCCCAAGCATCTTTCCCTGTCTGTGTGTCTCACAGAGAGCAATTTGGGGTATGTGAAAAGACAAATTCCCAATACAAGAAATTGTATATGGCCAATAAAGTTATCTTATACAAAGTTTAAAAAAATTACTGTTTTCTTGGAGACTCACAAATAATTTTCTTTCTAGCTTTCACTTAAAAAATTAAGTGGTACGGAAACACTAAAAGACCACATGCATATAAATAACCTATAAGGAATAACTGTATTATTGTCACTTTCTTCTGTGTTTAAAATGGAATTCCATTTTTTTGCCATGGGGAACATTCATTTACGTTAATCCATATAAAAATAAAAATACATACAAAAATGTAACAATTAATTTAGCTTGAACATGACATTGCTTTATGCAGGAACACAGTTTACTGTACAACTATTGACTGTTTTTTCACTTCTCTTTGTTACTTCTTCAGCAAGGTCATACATTAATCTATTTCAACTGTCAGATCTCAAGGAGAATGACAAAGTCTTCAGGCGGAGATCTTCTTCATCACTGTCACCCCTGAATGATATCTGACAATTTAGCTTGTGATATACTGACAATATTCTCTCTTATATTGTAAAACCTTTAAATATTAAAGCAACACTCACTGTGCAGAGCTACATGATGCCTTCAAAATCTCTTTTTACTTATTGTCTTGTCAAACCTCTTAAACAGTAAGTTGGTCTACTCTATGCAGGGGTAAAACATCCGTAATGGTTTTCCATACCAAGATGGTACGTTTATTACCATGATGACATATGTTTACAGTGTCTGCTTCACAAATACAGGGATAAATTACTCAAAACACAACCATAAATACCTACTCACAACATTACGACTTACAACATCAGAGATGTGATTTATCTGTAGGATGTTGGTGTTGATGCCTAAATAATGTGGCCATAAAACACATTTGTGTCCACAATACTGTACATAGAAAAACATAGCCCCCAAAATGTAAGCCAATCAAGACAGAGCTGTTTAGTGTTCATGTTCTCTTAATTCACTGCATTTATGCAGCACCTTTCTTCCCAAAAATAATACTAAAGCACTTCATATGTACAGTAGGACAGGATGCTGAAGTAAAGCCCTATATGAGGTGATTATTTACCATGCAGGAATCCCACTACACAACAGATCAGGCACAGAAGAAAAAAACTGCACAGCTGAATTCAGGGGACATTTTTGGTAGTGAAATTCAACCAGAACACCAGGGTTATTGTTACTACAGTATACTGTACTTCCAAACAGTGACATGAGATGTCTTAATGAGCTCTGTTTAACAAATGATGACACCTCCTAGTGTGCGCTGTCATCATACTGGGGCACTGGTTTGGAAAATCTGGTCCAAAGGAAAGAAGACCCACTACTACCCTTATAACAAAAACCTGGTTTTCCTCAGACGTCTCCCATCCCAGTACTGACTGAGCCAAGCCTTGCTTAGCTACTGCAATCTGGTGAGATCTGACTACAAGGTGGTTATCCTGCTGAGCTAGTAGTGAGGCACAGTAAGAACTAAGGATTCATGGCAACAGACTGTGGTTATGTTTTTGTACACCTGGGTCTGAGTATCAATTTTCATATGCTGAAACCAGTAAGTAAAACCACAGTTCAAGGTTACTATAAATCATATGTACCTCTTAAGTAAATCAACTGATCACAGACTAGGATTTTCAAAAAAGTGTATCATGTCATGCTCAGAGGTATGCCTTTAAACTATAGCATCTTACACTGATACAGTCTGAGGAACAAAATGGGTCTGGAGCTTCCTGGAAAGCTGTATTGCCATTGTTCTAAATCCTAGATAGTAGTGAACAATTGAGCATTTTTTAAGAATTAACCTCCAAGAACTTGTGTAGAGTGTGTTAAACTGACAAAACCAATATTAAAATCCAGCACACAAGCCATTAATTGCTAGCACAAATTACACAGTTTTGTCTTCTCCACTTTCAGATGACACAAGCTGGTCAAATACAAAATGATCAACCTGATACTGAACACATTTTTATAATGATTACCCAATGCCACTATTCAGACACCTAAAGCTTTCATTTGATATCAATACTCTCCATAAATACCAAAAAGTACCAATGCTGCAGTCTCTCTCAATATTGAATGCAGTGGTCTACAAAACGTCATCATCCAAAACATTATTTTGTAGCAACTGCAACTTTAGCAAGTAGCATTTTAAAAAACAGAGAGGAGGAGGATTTTTTTCATGGAAAACAAGACTTTTCTTCAAACTGATTCTTCAGATACATAAAAATATGTTTAAAGCTGGAGTTGTGAAGCACATACTGTATAATTACAAAGTGTTAAGCCAAGATTGCAAATCTTAGAACAAAAACAACTGCAACGTGTGGAAGCAAGATTAAAAAAAATTGTCTGGTTACATGAGAAGGCAGTAATAAGAAGCAATAAAACTTGCTTTAAGAGAGTGACATTCAAGCTTTTGCTAGCATAACTGTAACTAAATGCTTCAAATCAAAGCTCAAATTAACAATCTAATCATGAGTCACAGGGAGAAAGCAATCAGAGGGATTAATTTTCAAGCTGTAATCAGTCTCACATTAGACCATATTCTTAAAATCACTGGTATCAGTAGCTGACCCTGATGTAATGCAGAGCTCCATGGCTAGATCTGTTTATTTCTCAGAAAGAAACCTGCTCAACAGATGTCTCTTGAAAGGGTGGCTGAGGTGAATTAAACACCATGCTGGTAAGTAACTACTGTAGGGCTTAGGGTGATTAAAATCTGACAAAACCCTTCACCACAAAGTACTAGAGTGGATTGACCGACTGCTCTTGTGGATAAAGCAGCCCAACTTTGACTTATCAATCATATGATCATTACTCTTTTATGAAGTGCATGACTTATCAATCACATGATCATTACTCTTTTATGAAGTGTATCAATTTAAGCAATAACACTTGAAAGCGTATTTACATGAAAAACAGTGCCAGACTAAAGATGCCTTTTATAAAAAAAGATTATAATCCTTGTAATTTTCTTTGGAATTTCTCATTTATCTTAAAATAATTTTGTGTGTTTACTATAGATAAATAATTCACAGGCAATTTAATTAAGAAAATGTTGCCTTTTTATTTTTGCATACAATTATACCCTTCACTTATGAGGAATCGGATGTGCTATGTTTGACCTTTTATAAGATGACATATCTGACAAACAATGATTCTTACACTAATTATATGTTTCAAAAATTTTTTCTGCACAAACGTTCTCCGTTCAAAATGTGAGACCTAAATTACTGCGATCCTCTTTGTGTAAGGCTACTGAAAATAATCAGTTCACCATAATAAACACTAGAGGGCACAATGCATCAACATGCTAGAAAGGCAAAACGGTTTTAAAAGTTAACCTCAACCTAATCTTGCACCTATTCACGGTTATCACGTTTATTAATACTTTTCTAAACGATTTCCTATACATTATCCACCAATTTAAATTGATTAAATTACATGAACAAAAATACATAAAAGGAAGGTCTGAAAAAACAAAAAGGCAGAATTAAAACTCTTCAAATGTATGCTGTTACTGGAATTTTCTAGCAAACGTTTTATTCAACTAGCTCTTAGTTAGCTACCAAAGAGGCAAATGCTCAAGGCATTCTGTCAACAATATGGTGAATCAATCTTCTCCCAGAACACATCTATTGACAAAAAAAAAATGGTATTTTCCCATTATATATTACAGAATGCATTTACACTATTTTATGTGGGAATGTTGAGCATATGTTAAGCAGGTGTGTGCTATTACAAACCTAATGTGGCAAAGCAGATTACACATGCTTACTGTATGCACCTTCTAAAAAAAGATTAATTCCACAATAAAAAGTAGAAAAAAACCATTTCAGCTAACCTCACACCTTATTCCAGAAGTGCCAAAAAGTCGTTTACTTTTCAACGTAGAATTAACCTTTATGTGTTCCTTTATAGTTAACATAGTCTGACCTCTTCTACAATAGACAAATTACCATTTATAACCTGACAGAAATATCTATGGTTGCCTAACCTCAAATGAACCATACAGTTACACTAACCTGTATTAAAATGCAATATCACCCCCCCCCCCACATACAAAAAAAAAACTGTGATATTTGGCTCAACTTTTAATATGTCATTATCATAAACATTCTTCTGTGGTAAATGACCTCAAGACAACTGACTCCCAAATTAAAAAAGTACAGCACTGACCTCACACCCTGTAAACTGAACAGAAATCTCTGTACTTTTGTGGTGCGACAACAAATCCCCTGTGCTCCTAAAAAACTTTCTGGGGTAGATAATACTAGAAAGTTCTCTGTATATCAGTGTCACTTAACTGGGTCAAACTGACTTGCAGCTCCCTCTAGATTTTTTTATACATGAACTGAAGCCTCCCTAACGTTAAAATAAAAATGCTAAAGGTTATTGATTTGTTTTGATCCTTTGCAGGATAAAAACAAACATCATTATTGTTTCTTTACTTCTAACACTTGGTAGTAAGCATCACTATGCTGACGTATATCTGTTCTGAATTCAACAGAATTAAATCCTTTGCCTGTTAACAAAGAAAAAACAAGGTAATAGAGTAAGACGGCCTCACAGCCTGGACAGTAACTGATAAAAAAAATCCCACATAATCAACAATGATCCAGTATTGTTACCAGCCCAAATGAAAGAGAGACTCAGATAGAGAACAAGCTGTTTAAAGTCTAAATTAATAATAACAGTACTACTAATAATTTTAATAATAAAAAGTGATATGAAATAAGTTTCATACTTTGACAGACAATTATTCTATCAGTAGCAGCAGTAATACTTGTTTTATTAATTGAGCAATGCCCTTGAGATATTTACTCAGTTGGATGGAGACGTTTAGTCTCTTTGAATGTTACATGAAGCTCTTACAATCAAAATGAGAACCCTCTGCGCTTACCGAGTGGCACCACACACACAATCAGCTCTTATTGATACATCCACTGTAAGGTATATCTGAGGAGTGACAATGCGGTGGGGAGAAACGACTTCGAGAACATCCATTTCAGAGACTTTGATACTTGGCATCGCTTCTGCAATCAATAAAATGTTGCTTTTGTTTTCTCAGAAAGCATTTCTTTGTCATTAACAAGCCATGTCTTTAAACTACCCATAGCTTCAGCTGCATCACCCAGGCAGTTACGCCACAGCTGACTTATCAATCACGACATTCACATCATTCCCCTGTCCTTTCAGATTCAGATTTTCATTTCAAGCCAAGGAGAAGAAAAAGCTGTTTTTTTTTTTAAAAAAAAAACAAGTTTAACCTCAATCACAATGCTGAATTTACAGATAAATCATAAAAACATAAAAAAATCAAACTAAAACTTCAAAGAATTAAACGAAACTAAATATTACCACTGGTGTAACAGAACTCTTTTAACTATTACTGCACAGTAATTATTCAAACTGGTGGACTCATTTGGATGAAAGGTTTGAATTAAGAAATGCTGACAAAAATAAATTAATGCTAACAACACCACTTTCACAACTTGAGAGAAACAACCCTTGAAAATCTTTTTTTCTTTTCTTTGTGTAATTGCCGATTTGAAATGTCAGACCTTTTCAGTATTGTCTTTCGCATTGGAAATCTATGGGTGAATACAGTTTGTAAATCTGTCTGACAAAATGAGATCTGTCTAGGGGATTAAGGGATTGAAATAATAATCATGTATCACTGTAATTTATTTCTAAAAACACTCACTCTGCATACATTCTGTCCCCCTTACACTGAGTTTAACAGCAATAGTTGTGTTTCTGATGATACATGTTCTACAATTCCAGCTGCATTTACATACTAATTTCCCCATTATCTCCTGAACAAACAGCTTAATGGAGTGAGTCAAAAAATGTTACCAAGGTGGGGCTTCATTTAATCAAAGGTTAGGAAGAGTTGGACCATTACAATTTTGATGGGAACCCAATAAATGAATAGCCACATGAGAGAACTAATGTTAATGCACATCATCAGTACAGATCTGTGACTAAATTCCCAGTTGAGCTGTGAAAAATGGAAGATTAAGAAATTATGTCTGCTTTTGTGTGTGACTATCTATATGTTTTCCTATTTCACTTTGTAAAAGACGAGGGAAGTGTCTGAAGTTCTATTGCTGTGTATAATCCCTGCTAGTCCTCCTCAAGTTTCAGCTAAATTGCTATGGTCTTCCGTGGTCTACTGCATTACAAAGCTTACTGAATATATCATTAGAAAGGTTACCAATAATAGCAAACCATTCCTTCCAACTTGCTTGTTCAGTTGCCAGTAACTTATTGATCAAAGGATCTTTTGAAGGACTTCAAGACTTCAACAGCATGGACAAGTATATTGTTCTAGATTCAAACAAACCTTTGGGAAAATAAGTTTCTCCAGTTGTCTATGTTAGCCTTCAGCTCTGTCCTCTGTTGGTGTAATTTGCTTTAGCTCTTGGTCTTGTTGACTGATGTCCACATGGTATTTATTTCTACTTAAGAATGTAAGCCACTTCAAAGTGGATTTTTTTTTGTCTGGTTTGAGTTTTTATGGTATTTTGTTTTTAGAGACCAGGGACAAAATTCAACAAAATTCTAACTGCACAAACACAAAATGAACGCCTTACATTTTAACATCAAAGAAATATGCCGGTTACAAAAACTGGATAATTAAACATGTTCCAAATGTATTACAAAATTCATATGGATATAACTCAGATAATTTGCATAACAATCATTAGCCAATGAATTTAATTCTGTTTAAATAAATCACAGAAGGATGTAATAGCTAATAATCTGTAGTAAACATCTCAAATGATTTTTCATTTATAACCTAATAACAAGAAAACAACAATCCAATGAATCATTCCCTCATCTACTGTATGTAGAACACTGAGACATCAAAACGTGCCATTTTTATTTTACAACGATAGTCTGTGGTAAGCTTATGAATGACTATCTGAATTATCATTTAAGTACACATTTACAGCTCTTTTCAGTCTTAACAATACTGTACCCTTGACGAAAGCTGGTAATCTGTCTCTGAAAATTCATTTATCCTTTGTAAGAACTAATAAAATTTGCTAAAGCATTAAATGCTCTCTCTGTAGCCTATTAAATCCATTGTTCTAGTTTATCTATTAAATGCAGGCTTCAGCAGCAGCATTCGTTTTCTATTGAGCTAATCCCTAATTTACTGCAGATTGATACATGGATGCTTCGGAGGTTAAAGGTCGAGATCAGCATTGAAAAAAGCATGAACATTTACAAGAGCCATCTTTCTTACAAGAGGGAATCTACTGCAGTCCCTGCAGAGGTGATGCCTCATAAATAATGAATATTTGTTGCTACATGCAAATTTGTCCTTTGTACTATGTTAAATGTATTTGTACGTATACATATACATAAAAGAAGTTAATTTGAATCAATACTTTGGATTAAATAAAACACAATAAAACTCAAGTCATAATTTCTATCCTGTCACACATTTAAAACCCTGTGTTTCCAAGTTTTAGGATGTTTTTCACACAATGTAATTTCAGTTTTTTTTTTTGGTTATTAATGCTGGCTGCAGGGGATGGTTACAGTTTTTTTAGAGTGGAACTCAGAGTATAAATCCAAACGTATTTCTAAAAGACTTATGCACACACATGCTGAATTCTTAAGACTAGATGATACTAACTATCCAGTGCTATATAGGCCACAACAGCGCTTATGTTCAATACTATATAAGCTTCCTTCACAATTTTAGTAAAACTACTATATGATTTTCTTGAAAAACTGATCATCTAGACTGAACTTTGGAAATGTGTTTTCACATTTCATGCTATTTAAAACTTAATGCAAGCAATTTTACTCTGGGTAAAGGGTTTTTGGATTCGTTTTGTGTTTTTTTTGGCACCGTCTTATCAAAACTGTAATGTTTTTCTCAGATACATTTCATATTCCAACAGCATGGATGCCTTTACAGTGAGGAAAGGGCCCATCTTTTTGTTGAAACTTGTGATTTGGCCTGGTAGAGGGGATAAGAGGGAAATAATTATCCAGCCTGTTGAAGCATGACAGGTCCTCCTCGCTGAGAGTGAAAAGATGAAGCATTATGTCACAAACCAGCTGCAAACAGAGGAACATTTTGACAGTCTTAAACTTTTGTTCATGTTGGGAAACATACTTAAAAATTGCAGGATGCCTTCTTCATATTTCTGTGAAAACCAAGCTGATGTTAAACACTGTTGCACAATAACTGAACTTACACTTGCAGTAACAGTAACAGCATGCACATGGGATCTACACATTGGCAACTGTATAATTTACAATTAAATCTAAACTTAACATCTCAGGTAACACTTGCATGGCATTTTACAGATAAGTATGACTACTATATAGTTCGATAAGCAATTTTTAGACATTCTACACAATTTGCAGAAATTATACATATTTTCTGGAAAATGCAGATCGAGTCATTACTCTAGAAACAATCCCAGAAATATATTCTGGGATCAACTAAACATACACAAGAAAAATAGCTTCAGCAAAAATAGTAATTCATGTCAAAAGTCAAAAGTGTTCACCATCCTAAGTTATAACCATGTACAGATCACAATTGAGTGGAAACTCAGAATTGCTGAATTATTATTACTCATATCTGGGGGAAAAAAAACATTATTAGAGCATGTTTAGCTCTTTTCTTGCCTTTTTTTAAATCAGAGCACATTTCTTATTAGTGTTCCATATGGCTATACTAGAGTGCCAACAAAGTTCCGCAAAACTGCCTGAAATACTTCAGAGCCCACTCCAGAGACTGACTTTAAGATGTCCTTTCCATTCTGCATTCCACTAAATTAAATTATTCCACTCCACTTATGAGTTGTACTGGACTTCATTTTAAGACGAAGAAAAGAAACCAATCAACTAGAAATAGATTTCTAGAAGACTGGCTATCATGGAGACTTTCCGACCCACAGATCTCTATGAATTGATACTCAGACTGGTCATTTCTGCCTTACGGTCTGTCTTTCTTTTGCGCCACAAGCCTGTGAACTGTGACAGCTGCCTTTAGCTGCCCATCACGGATGAGTACAGCTGTCTTTTCAGCTCAGGAATCATTCAATTTCAACAACACTCTCGCCACATGGGCAACAGACTTCAAACACATTAAAAAAGTGATATTTCAAAAAGACAACACCAGTGCATCACAGTGCCCTAGCCTACTGTTCCAAAATCCACACCAGAAATGTATTTTTTTAATTCTTCTTTTCAAGCATCAATAATGCTTACATTAAAGCCTTACAGTATTTCTCAGAGGTCCTATAAAGTGCCAAGTTTCGGGAAATTTGTTTAATTTATTTTTAAGGGTTGAATAACAATCTCATTTGAAAGGTTTTGGGTAGGTTCCTGATAAGCTCTCTTGTTTGGGATCTGGATAGTGACTCTGAAAGTTTCCTCAAGTGCCCCTGGGGTTACAAAGACCACTGCAATGGAGATCCCTGTGGCCAAACAGAAGCAGCCTTACAACACTGCAGACTCCTTGTGTCAGTTCACAGGAACTAAGCAAGGGTTGATTTGCTCAATAGTTGGATGGGAGACCTGTAAGGCAAACCAGGTTGCTGTAAGTGGTAGGTAAACCTAGTAGGTACGTGGTTTACCAACCTCCCCCCCGTATGGTGACTTAATGTGTTGTAGGAGGCATTGTAAACTGCTGGCGGAATTTTTCTCCAACTCATCTACATCATAGTTGGGCCTCTGGCATATACTGGCACCCAGGTGGGTGTTACTTTTCAGTGGTGAATTTTACAGGTCCCTCCTACAAGTTAAGAGTTTTGGGATGAAAAGCATCATATAAATGACATTTCTTACTATTAATTAAGCAGGTGAGGGTGACATTGTTTTAAGTCTTGACTGCACTCCAAATCCACTCGTAATCTGTGCTACTTAGTGGAGATTCCAAAATTACAAAACAATTAAAAAATGCTGATTATTAAAATGCACTCAGTACTCTGGAGCAGATGTGCAAAGTCAGCATGATAACCATTGTTTTACAAATCATTTAATGATTTTAATATTAAAAAAAAACAAATACATGATTGGTTTTACATGTATTTTTCTGCCTGTGGATGAACTGTGCTTGCACTTACCCTCATAATAAAAGCCTAATGTATACATCAAGAGGTAAAACATCTTCTTTCATGCTCACATGTCATTTTCCATGTTTGAACAGAGGCGAGTCCCTCTGAGATGCTGTAGTTCGGCCTGTTTTAATACCTTCTCAGTCACTTTCAAGCCTGGCTTTGTACAAAGCAATTCACCTTCTTCTTTGTCATGTAAATTTCTCGACATTACCCACCAGAGCTTTGTTGGTGCGTTTAAAGTGGTTATTAAATGCTACTCTATTCATTTTCTGATACTGTCTTCTTCCATCAAGCCCATAGTCTTTCATTTTCCATTCACTTCAGTTTCTGGAATTTCTAATTAGTTAGAAAGTATCCAAAGCAATTTAATGTTTTGCCGTGCATCCAGAAGTCTTGTGATTTAATATTTAGCTATCTTGTCTTGATGCTAGAAGCCTTTTTCAAAAGAAGATAGTCTGGATATTCTCAAGATGAAATACAGCTGCTGTGAAGTCCTCTCAGCTTGGCCATCCCTTTGCTGAGTAATGCAGCCCTGCCTCCAGCAACACGGAGAGGATGATGTTACTTAGAAAAATAGAATCTATAAGAAATATGAATGTTTTGAAAGTCTGTATATACACTGTAGAGGGTTCTATTCACAGAGGTGACGTGGAATACTATTTTGTGTAACAAAATGCATTTGAATTACTCTTGAAGAAGACTGTCATTCTCTTTCTGCGGGAAACAACACAGCAATAGATGTGACACCAAATGTGGTCAGAGCCAGAAAACATCTGAACGCGGCTACTTTAAAGTTTCCCTTAGAATTAAAGCTTTCTAGCTACAATGTGGAGTAGTGGTAAGGACCCTAAACTGAAATGCTGTGGGTACAAGTTCCAGGTGGGATGTTGCTGTTGCACTTTGGAGCGCAGCATTTCAATCAAATGGTTCCACAAAATGTATAAATGGGATATCTCTGGGTAATCACTGCAATTGATCATTTGTTTCCATTGACTTCTCTGGTTAAATAAATAAGTAAAGAAAATACTGAGTTACAAACTAAGCCAAAACACAGCATTCAAGCCACTCAATCAAGATCAAGATATCATGTTAATTAGTGAAGCATTTTTCAGTGTCTAACAAATGGAACGGTCATTTATGTGTTTAATTTAAACTTGCTGTGAAATGCATGGACTTGTCTTGATTAATTACCGCTTCAGCAATGTTTGGAATATTGTTTAAAGACAGGGATTGATGGTGTTATAAAATGTGTTTGAGCAGAATGAGAAAAGAACCTGAGGTTATATGGAGTAGATACCCATCCAAAAAAGGGCAAGATTTGTTACACAGAATCCAATATCTTTGCGCATCTTGCAGCAGAATTCTTGCACCAAAAAAGAAAATCTGCACTGGTGTTTTGTTCCTTACACAAATTATTTTATTAGATTTAAGGAATTCATAATACACTGAATGGCATACATAATCACCTTTGAGACTCCACACAACATGCTAGAGCTGAATATAAAAGACAAAAATTTCACTTTGTTCATAATGTTACATGGCCAATCAAATTTAATTTATTCTAATATATTCACACAGAAGGTCAATTATCCAAATGATTCTAATTCAGATTGCACCTGATCTTGGAAGCCAATGAGCCATTTAAAGGGCATCTGTTCTTTTTTCCTTTTTTCTAGGTAACAAATTTTATATGCCGTGCCGCCTCCCTGTCTGCTTTAACACAACGTGTTTGGTAAACTAGGCCGGGGTCTACTATTTGAGCAGTCCTTTCAACTATGTGAACAATTAATGAAATGAAATCAAGGTGTGAACAAATCCATTTATAGCCTACAAAATGTAATAATTTCAAACCTGCAAAAACCAATTAAAATGCCATTTACTGCTTCTAAATCATGAATAAAAATAAGAGTCTCCAAAGAACACCAAGTACAGAAGAAAAATTACAAACAAAGGTATAGTATCACTACTACAGTACCTGCTTTTCATTTAAATCTCAGCACAAACTTGCTGAAACTAATAAATATCTATATAATTCTTTAAAACTCTGTTGTTCTAGATTCTCCTTTTTTTGTGCATTCATTCCAAACTATAAAATGAGTGAAAAATATTATTTCCTAAAGTACCATAGGTGTCCCCATCCAAGGTGTTGTCCATCCTTGTGCCCTGTGCTTCCAGGAGTAAGCAAATTTCTGACACTGGATGGAAGAAGCACTACAGAACTGGCCTTACTGCTCTCCTTGGATTCATTCAATGTGTTTTCACAAAATGACATATACCTGCATGGAGCCATCACAAGCCACAAAGGAATTTTACACTATCGAGCCCAGAAACCTTTACCAAATATCGACACCATGCTTTACTCTGATAAACTCTGATCGCAAAGGGCATCATAAAAAGTATTCAACTAAAGTTCTTTTAATATTGCATACACAGAAGATATGACTACACTCTTTCACTCTAAAATGATATTTCTCCCCTCTACCTCAGCATAGAAGGAGGGAGAAGAATAGACAGAATGGCGAATAACCTGGTGATCTTTGCCCTTTTATCCAAATTCAGACTTCCTGAGCTGCAAAAATCTCAGAGAATGAGCTGTACTGAAAAAATTTCCATCATTTTGGGGCACTGCGAAGGAGGGTATTTGACTCCTAAATTTCAAAATTCAAAGTTCAAGGTGTCTTAATGAGTCCTATTTTTACATGAGTTCAAACACGCAGGTGGAAATCTGCAAAAGCAGATGACAGCTAAACTGTTTCTCCAGCCTTGTCTAATCATGTCCATTCAGGGACTGCGAGGGAGCGAGAGTGCTGGAGCTGATGATGCCAGAGTCTTGAACTCTACACATCGCGAATGCTGTGGAATAACAAGTTATGGTGTTCAACACTTCCAATTAAATAATTCAACAGATTCACATAAAAGACGGTATTTTAATGAGTAGCGCTGTCCTTCTTGCGCTGTGCTCCTGATTGAGACGAGAAGTGTAAATTACAGCTGCAGAAGTTCCATCTTGTTTATGTAACAGCTTTATTGTCAGGAATGCAATGTTGAGCACAAACAAACAAATTGCTGCTTCAAGCCAGCACTTTAAAATAAATTACACCCTCAGAAAATTTAAGAAGTCTGCTAAAGCTCAATTAAATGCCAATCTTTACTCCTGGGTGGATGTAACTGGTATATAGAACTGAAAGAAAATCTGATTGTCAATTACATTTATATACAGCAGTAAAATCACTGGATTTTTAATCAGCTGCCACATTCAATGATATACTACCTGACTTACTGCCTTTAAGTGACCAAATAGTGAGCACTAGGTACAATCCATACAATCCATAACAAAGCTATTTTTTCTTATTCACAGTCTGTACTAAATACATAATAATTTTCTGTGTAAATGGTCAATCTCGACATCACCTTTAAACCGCACCAAGAAATCTAAGCAGAGGCCATCAGTCACTTTCTAGTTATTGCTCTTTGCTGCTCAGTTTAGACTTTTCTTGCATTTGCTTTTTTGTATTGAAACAAAAATTGTGTACTATACAGATTTTGACCATCTTTCAGACACATATGTACTAAAACATTTAAAGAACCCTGATAAATGACTACTTGGTTCTGAATACATGACAATTTAAGTGCTAGGAATATAAATACTGCAGATTCCTCATGAGAGGCTAGGGAAAAACACTAAACTTGTGAAATATGGGGAACTATGGTAACAGGAATTGACATCCAACATTTAATTCAAAAGCTTAACCTTCCAAAGTGTTCTACATACCACTCACTGAACTAGTGCTTGAGAAGGCATTTCTTGTAATTTGAAGTTTTATAGGCTATAAGATCAAATACAGAAAACATTTTTAAAATTGTGTGCTAGTTTGAAAGCATAGAGAGTACCAGTTCCCTATCACCAATGAACTGTAAACTGCAACTTAAAAATACAATAAATATCCTTCATGCATACTTTCATGTTAAGTTTCAGCATATCTCTCAGACCAAAAAGGCACCGGGGATACCGTTTTCATCTGCATAACAGTGAGACATGTCAATTAGTGGCAAAAGGTTTGCACAGGTATTAAAGGGATTAAATCAGATCCAAACAGCTAAAAAGTAATGTTGTTGGAATAACAATATTTGGATTCAGTTATTGGATGGGCCTGGTAATTTAGAAACCTTTTTTAACATGCCTGAATGATCATCAATTAAAATTTGTCATCGTTACCATGCAGGAAACATTTGCACTGGTTGAGATATTTTTCCTTCTTTCCCTGCACCTCGACAGTAGCTGAATTAATGAACTGGTGATTAGGTATACCAGTAGGAACCAGAGCATGACTGGATTCTAAACCACAGCTTGTTTCAATGCATTTTCTCTCCTCTAGCCTGATGGCTTGTCCAAAGTTAACACTTAACCCTGACACTTCAGATTGGACGTATTTGGTGTAGGACTCCTAGAAGACGAGCTCCAGTGATTACAGCGAGTGACAGTTTTCTAATTATTCTGTCAAACATCAATCTCTGAATGATACTGGTTTTTCAGATCTGTGACTGACAGTGTAATCACTGCTATGCTTAAAATGTGAGAATCGGTGCTCTGTGGCAGACGGGGGGTGATAGGAGTTGAAAAATGTAATTGTAAAGGCTATATTAACCAATACAGTGCACCTTTGGGGAAAAAAAGGTTTACAAACTCATGAACTGTGAAAGCATGTGTTTTACAAGCTCCTATTTAACGAATCAAATTTCCTTTTTATCTCCCTGGATAACAATGAACGTAAGATATATGTTCATTCAAAAATCATGTATCTGGTCCAGAGCAGTACAGCGCTGAAGTCCTAGCAAGGATTCTGCCTCAGATGTAGTATTTCCACCTTATATTTACTCAATACCTTTAACACGATGTAGAAACTGACTTTTTAATAGGGGTTGAAATGTTTCTATTTGGGTGATGCAATTAAAAAATATAAACCTTTATGTAATGGTCAGCTATCACAGTTCCTAGTGTTTTGGCTATAATTGCATCTCCATATACTGGTACAAACATGAGGCTTTAAACATTACTGGTTATAACTTGCAGAGCAAGAGAATATAATCATGTTCTGCTTTTGGTGTGGAGTCAGTGGACTGCATTCAAGCCACCTTGGCAGGAATTCAACCTCGGATGACCACATGCAAATTCTGGACACTTATCCAAAACACAGTAAAAAGACCTGTACAAAAATCAATAAGCATTATGATTAATTCAAAATTTGTAAGCGCATATTTAGAAGAGTCTAAAAGAGGGAGTTTAAACAGACCCCTTTAGGATTTTTTAAATCTGGGCATACAGTACTTTCTGCTGTACTTTGTGGGTTTTTTTGCCACATTCACCAAGTAAATTATAGAAGGTACTGTGATTATGAGAGGCTGTTCATTTCTCGTGGGCACACAATGTCCTAATGAAAGAAACATTTCATGTTTAGCTACTTGTCTCCATTAGAGGTAAAGAGGTATAGAGAGATCATACAAGCGCCTCATAGCAAATCAGGTCTAGAAAAGCCAATTATAGTGACAGTAATCTCTATGAACTGCAGCCAGTGTGGTTTAGCATACAGAGTGCATTGCTGGGGATAAAAAAGGCAGAGGAAATGCTACTAAATGGATGCAAATTGCAAACCCAGTTGGCTGCAAGCAAATTGTCTGCGCTAGTGTATAATTTTTTTTCAAAACACAACATATTCATCACAGAGTTTATGGAGTAATCGTTTTGTCCAAAAATCTTATCTTCAGCTGAATGACAAGCTGTATAAACATGAAAACATTTTACACCCTTTACTGTAATTCTGTAAGGATCCATAAACGAGTAGCTGAATAAAAAAAAAGTCTATATTGATAGTATAACTACTGTAGATCGTCAGTTCTTCATCAGTTAGCCTCAGGCAGGTTTTTTCCTACTCCCGTACTTCTGTGTTGTCTTTTTAATATGTAATTTTAAAATGTATTACTTAAGATGTTTTGTGCGTTTACAATGAAGCCACTTGCCAGTACAAAAAGCTTGAAAAACTGGAGAGTACCTGTGACTGAGGGACAGTCCACCTCTGCTGGTGACTTAACTTACAACAGTGTAATTCCATTACATGTACACTGATATACAAGGAAATATGGCACCATTTAGTCAAGAGCAGATGTCACTGTTCTGCATTAGAAGGGGGTAGGGATGAAACATGTCTGATGTGATGCTCCTGTATACTGTAGCTGATTAGTGCTCTTTCGGCGTTGGGATCTGGATACTGAAAGTCCACAGTCCAGCACACTACTTCACACCTCTCCAGAATCAAATAATTAGCCATTTGCTGGGCACTTCCCATTACTTTGACTCCTTTGATTTATGGGATATACCATCCCTTAATAATTTTGCTGAGCAGTGTATAATTACATAAATGTGAAAAAAAATGTTTTCACTGGCTGCTGACAAATATAAAAAGTGTGTAAGAAACAACAAATGTGACCTGACATACCAGTCATCTGACATGCCAGGGCTGGACACATGTCAGTAATGAGACTTTCCAAACAAATCCAATTTGATCAGGCATTCTGTAATTCGCCAGATTAATCAAATCATGTTAACTAAGCCTCAAAAGGACATTAGTACAACAATAGCTGTTATTTGTTCCATATCCTCAAAACATTGCTAATACAGCTGAAGCCGAGAGCTCCAGCTAATTAACAGGGGACACAGAGGCTAATAACACAGGAGCTTGTAGTGTCTCTCCATATTAGACATGACCCATAAATAACAGTGCACCAAACAACTATAACATAGCAAGGAAAATAAAGGATGCAATGACGCATTTGCCACATATTTATTTTTAATTTCAAAGAACTCATCATTGAAGTATTTGTCAGCCAGTTGAATGTGAATTCCACGCTTGCTCAGAGATCCACAGATGCAGCATTTTTGCTCAGATAAGGGCACTCAAGTTTCACTTTTTTATTGTGCATCTGAATCCAATCCCCACCACTGTGACTGAAACTCATTTCTCTATGACAGCCATTAATGATCTCGCTGGTGCTATGACTCCCAGCTCCCGGTGATAAGGGGTTGAGCTGTAGATCATCCAATGCAAGAGATTTACATGAGTTCTTCGGTAATTGTAGACTTATCAAGGAAGGGAGAAATGTAGGTGGATAAAACTACCAAATCACAAACATCTAAACCACAAATCTATTACAACCTGCTGCTTGCTAGGATTTATAATAATAATAACAATTGCTTATACTTATACAGCACTTTCCTGGACACTCCCCTCAAAACGCTTTACAGGTAATGGGGACTCCCCTCCACCACCACCAATGTCCAGCATCCACCTGGATGATGCGACAGCAGCCATAGTGTGCCAGAACGCTCATCACACATCAGCTATCAGTGGGGAGGAGAGTAGAGTAATGAAGCCAATTCATAGATGGGGATTATTAGGAGGCCATGATTGGTAAGGGCCAATGGGAAATTTAGCCAGGATGTCGGGGTTACACCCCTACTCTTTTTGAGAAACACCCTGGGATTTTGACCACAGAGAGTCAGGATCTCGGTTTTACGTCTCCTCCGAAGGATAGTGCCTGTTTACAGTGTAGTGTCCCCGTCACTATACTGGGGCATTAGGACCCACATGGACCGCAGGGTGAGCACCCCCGGCTGGCCCCACTAACACCTCTTCCAGCAGCAACCTTAGTTTTTCCCAGGAGGTCTCCCATCCAGGTACTGACCAGGCTCACACCTGCTTAGCTTCAGTGGGTTGCCAGTTGTGAGTTGCAGGGTGATATGGCTGCTAGCCAGTTCTCAATCTTCTTTGGCATTCAGAAACAAATTCATTATTGTAAACAACGAACTGCAGTATATTTCAGCTTCCCTGCTCATTTTGGTTTGCCCTTTCTTATTGGGTAAATCATGTGTTGCTCACATGAAACCTGATGAACATAGCCATTGGAATCCTGATTAAAGAACAATGGCTGCATCAACTGAAACAAACAATTTAGGGAAACATAATTCCATGCCTCTTCATTTGGACATATCTGTTCAAGATTTTCAAAGAAACAGAAAGCATTAAATTTAAATGTATGGTACATAGAGAAAAGGGCAGAATGTTTATACAATTCACAAACAAGGACATCCTTAGATCCTAATACATCCTGGATCTCTCTGGATTCAGTTCAGAGGAGGGCAATGGGGTTAATTAAGTATTTCTGACACAGACTCGGTAAAGGAACTGCATCTCTTAAATCCAGAACAGAACACTACAAGGGGACTTGATACAAGTATTTAAAATCTTGGAAGCTATTGGAAATATCAGCCAAGGTCTGCTCCTGGAATAACTGTGAAAAAAGGACAAGTGGAAACTGAAATGGTTTTGGTTACACTTGGGACAGAAAATCAGAGGTAATTCTACCTACAAATGAGTGTTTGTGATTGTAACAAACTACACCGTTGAAGCACAATCCCTGGGATTGTTCAAGAAACAGCTGGACAAAATTCCTGGCTACTAGCAACGAAATAACCAATGGCCTTTCTTATTTGTAACCTTTCTTTGGAGATTTTAAAATGTAAAAAGAAATATCCTACAACTTGCTGATCCTGGATTTTAGGTGTGAAACTAAAAAAAAATATATCTGTAAATCATACAACATTTTATAAAGGTATTTAATATTCTGTTTCTAAAACATGTTTTCCTATAATATTTTTCATAGGGCTTCACTGGCACTAATAAAGAACTCTGCAGTTATAATATTTTGTGTGTAGCCTACTTTGTAAAATTATATTGCATTAAACAAATTCATTCAATTTTCAGCCCATGTGTATGTTATGAACCCTGTTACTTCTCATTATAAACATGCAAACTATTGTAGTCTCTGAATGACTTTCATAAATAGAGGAATTTTTTTAAATCCACTCTGCGTGACTTTTTTTTCCTCTTGATTAAAACCAAATCCTTCACAATCCAGAGAGCACATTCTCAGTCAGCAGTTGAAAAGGAAAACCTCCAGGGAGCAGCAGGAACTAAACAATTCTGATAAGGTTTCTGTGACTTTGAGGGAAAAGGTAATTTGTTCTTTTATAGTTCTTCAATGAAAAGTCATGCATTGTGGTCCCAGCCCTTTCAATTGAATGATTTGCTGGGCATCTCACTTCAAAGTTTGAACACATATCTATTAGATATTTACTGTAACTGTTTTTCTCTTTTTAATCTTTTTTGTTTTCTTTTACAATTACTTAGGTTATAAGATTTTATGCAACCACATGCAATAGGACATTTGCAGATCAATGTAAAAAATACAATACTTTTTCTAACCATCTGTATTTTAAAAATGAAGGGATCTTGTGTTACATCTTGGCTTGCCGAAAGACGTTTTACAGATGGAACATGGCTGGGAGGTTAGAAAAATGGTTTTACTCAAATCATTAAATGTTTGTTAAAAAGCAATACAAATTGACATGAGGAATAACTTGCTCGCTTTGTAAGACCATGAACCTTGAGGTCTTTTACACAAAACAATCCAATAATGGATAACGATCACTATATGTATGCTGCTGTGCAAAACTTCTAGGCATCTAAAACACAGTCAAGAGTTACAGTATTGAATATGTATTTTATGAGTATCAACAATTTATTTAAAGTCTCCCCTGGTATGCTCCACTATTACAACAAAGTTGACTGTTATTAATATATCTTAGTTTGGGTGAGAAGAAACCATGCTTATTATTTAGCATTTCTAAAAAACGTGATCAACCTGTAGCTGAGCAACTCAAGGAAACCTATCCATACAGTCAATATAGAGTGTTGCAGTAAAGCAGTCACTGATTTACCAATCACATCCAATTGATTCATTTTCAGATGCTCCGTGTGACGGACATCAGTGGGTCCTCTCTACACTTCCATACAGCTAAAAGGCTACATTTTGAATGGCAAAATACAGATCTTTCCAGATTAATTGTGAGCTTCAAACAAAATGGCTTAAGGTTCAATAGATGAGTGCCAGAAAATTGTTTCTTAATAAAGAAGGAAAGCAAACACAGCAACTTAGCAGGTGAACGAATCCGGTAAAAACAAAAGTAATGTAACAGGCAATGCCTTTCAAGCTTCACAGCATTACAGTACATTACCCAAATAGTTTTCTATCTGTGTGTACTAAATATGTATATAATATATATATATATGTACGTGACTGCTTGAGTTTTAAACACCATTGTAATTATAACAAAATATTGTTTCTTATTAAACATCCTTTTTCAGAGGTTTGGTACAGCCCAGGGGTAGAACTAAGACCTCAGCTGAACAGAAGTGCAATCCATTGCTACATGGTCTTACAGAAATAGTACTGATGAAGCAAACTGACTTGGTTTAAACAACTGTAATATGACAGTCCCATTTCCCTGTCCCTGTTAGCCTCCAGAAATTAAAGCAATAGTATCCAACACAACATGCACTTTCTGACACATTCCGCAGAAGTCTTCAGTGGGGCAGCTCTTAAAACCACATGAAGTTTGACTTCCCTAGTTAAATCCACTGCAATTCTTCAGAAAATCCTAATAATTTTGGGAGGGTTGGCTCACAGTTCTGCCATAGGCAGACCAATCACATGTGTAGCAGCTTTTGTATTCTAATCCTGACATGTGATTGATTTTTCTTACAGTGAGGTGGCCCTGGGACATGCCTGCTGCATTAATTAACCAGTGGAGAAGTACACATTATGAATTATGATGAACCTCCTTTATATTATCGGGGCCACTCTAAAACAAAAATCTTTTGTCCCCCATGAATAAGTGGCATCTGTTATTTTTCTTTTAAAATTTAGAATTAAAGAAGTAATTAACATAACTGGAGAAAGGAAATTGATCTGGCTTTTATTCACTTGGCTGGTTGCACAATTGCAATTTGTACAGGAGTGTCTGCATAATTTAAAAAAAATGGTTTCAGAAGACCAAATGTTGTACATATAAGAATCTGTGGTGTTTATACTCAACTGGCCCTTAATTCTCTCTTGTAATTCTGTAATTTGAGGTTACTGTTTATGTTTGAAAGCTATTGGCTTTTGAGGAAATATCTACAAGGAAAACAACAGGAACATCAGCTTGGAAATAGCACCAAAAAAAAAGCACCATAAAGAGGGTTTTCAGTCTATGATGTTGTTTTTAAATTTTCTTTATTTTAGGGCATCTGATTTTGTTTTTATACCTACAACCCTTTTAATTTGTTGTCTTATTCCTAATGCAAGTGAAGAGAAATGAAAATCAATAATTCTCCTCCCATCTCATCATCTAAACACAACTTCCTTTCTCCTATATCTCACCAAATTACACAACATACACTACATGGGCTGTAAACCCAGGGGAATGCAGGAAACTCAGATCAAAATACCAAATTAACATGTGGACACATCCACAGCTATTACATGTTAGGATGCATAAGACATTTTGATCCACACACAAAATGCCTTTTGGAACTTAAAAGTACTGCCTTAATATTCAGAAATAATTGCTCAGTTTGTTGTCGTGCAGTCAGAGAAAACTTGCTTCCTTAGTTCATATGACATTTGGTGTTGACAAGTTTGACACCGAAGTTCCTTCAATAACAAATTTGATTTAATTCAGTCCGTACTTTTTATAATATTTAAATAAGGAACGTTTTCCAAAGAAAAATAACTATTGTATACAGCATATTATGTATTATGTATTTTAGCTCTTAAATAATCACCTATCTCGTATTAGAAAGATCAGTTTTAACAAAGCCAAAAAACCCACAATGAAGCTGCTCTCGGCAGTTTCTGCAATTACAACATTGTGCGTCCCCATTAACCACATTTGTGTTTCATTTTGAATAGAAACAGAAATCAGAATATTAATAATCTAATGGCACTTACGGTTTATTTTTTAACATGTGAAAGAAACCAAATAAATATTCTATTACTTAGTTTTCTGGAGAGTAATTACAGTATGGGATTCATCACAAACCAGCATTTAGCAGGAATAAAGAAAGATGCTGACTAATTACTCTGCATTTGATTAATTAAATCAGTCCATTAGTTTCTTTCATGCATGACTGAATTTCTAAACCCAATAAAATAAAGGAAGAACAAATATGAATTATTAGTAATGAGAACTAAAGTTTTAGTTAAACATAGCAACATATTTCATGTCAGAATTTTATGGAGAAATGCATCTCCGAGTTGATATACTCAAAGATAAAAGTTACTTGGATAATCCGTCATCACAGCTATACTTTAGTTGGTTTTATGCAATTAATGATGGTAAATTTAAAATCTAAAAATTTCCTGAGCTATGAACATTAGATGAATTTGATATTTGATTTCATTAAACTTTCACTGCATAAGGAATTACTTCATGGTTTCCACAAAAGAAATCAAAATGTAACAAGTCCAATAAAAAAATCAGTTCATTTAAATTTTGTAACTAAATTATATAATTAATAGTCCTCACCTAATTTAACCGATTATAATAAAATCCAACATGAGGAAGACTAAGCGCAGGAGAAGATATTCTTTTCCTATTCTTGACAGGACAAAATACTCATTAGAAGCCATAAATGTACCATATAAATGCCAATTTAGCAAACATCATTTGAATCTACATCTTCACTATTGATTTTTGGTAATGGAGCAGTAGATAAAAGTGCATTTCGCTAATGCAACACTATCATATGCTGAGAATCAAAAAGTGGCCACTGATTAAATGACAACAATATTTCTTCAATATAATGATGGCAATCAAAAAGCAATATTTCTTTGCTTTTTTTATCATCATGGAGGCACCGCCTCAGACAGAGTCAGAAAGAATGTGTCCTGCAATATATCAGGCACATCGAGCTAAGTATGGAGAACCTGCATCTCACAGGAAAACTCAATCAGATGCATCATCGGATTCTACCCAGCTCCTGTGGCAATCTAATCAATTTCCAAATTGACCTTGTGGGTGAAAAAAAATACTTCATTTATTACACTTGCCTGCAAAGTTGTCACCTACAGAGGTCATTTTAAAACTTAGCCATTTATATCTTACATTCCTCTCTGAGAAATTCAGAATATACACAGCACAAGCCTTGTGATCCTCGCCAACATTTGATTTCTTAACTTCTTTTGTGATGTCATGTACTGTACATCATGGCTTGTATTTCAAATAATGATCTTTTACCGCATTTTTAATCAAAATTATATCCAGAAGGTCAGCTTCTTAGCTATTAGGTTAATCGTATTGTGACATTGTGCAAATAAAACTATCCAGTCATGTAGGTCTACTGTATGTAGGTGTTTTTCTGAATTGAGGAAGTAAAGATACAAAATAGGCAGTACTAACTCCAATACTGGAGATACTCTTTTTCCCCATTTAAATGGAAAAGTGGCAAAGTATGCTGGAAAAGGCAGTTTTCATCAAACCTACTAAGTTGTTTCATGTAATTTCTAAATAAGAAACAGTGTATTTGTATGTATATCATATACAAACAAGTTTAAGAATGACATGCCATGTCATTTAAAAAACATTCATATTCGTAGGGATATACATAATTAAAACAGATCAAAATCCACCAAAATCTTTGAATATGACACAGTGTGATATGCTTTGTAGCATTTGGCCATATCAAAGACGGGTGATCTTGGTTACCAACCATAATTAACCTGAAAAAGGGAAATGGACATGCAATCATCTAAAACAAACACAAAAAAGAAAATAGTAGCCTTTTTTAAATTTTCTACTCGTTAAGGTGGAATGGAAAAGTGCAAGAGAAAAAAAAAGATTGGGCAGGAAAATAAATGATTAAGAGAGCAAACGAAAGTGATACTGGAAGAGGGAACAGACAAAAAACTGGACAAGGGAAATTTTGAACTAGGACCCAGGAACCAAAAGATGAGATGCAGGAAGGATTTGAGGAAGATGTGATAAAATTAAAACTAAAATGTTCTAATTTTTCTAATTCTAAGAAGTCTTCTAGAAACAATGTCAACACAAATAGCTAGAGACAAATTTATAGGGTAAAACAGTACAAGACTTACATTTTATACCTCCTTCCTTAAACCTGAGCCTCTGCTTCTTTAAGGATTGTGAACTGCGTGGCCACCTGATATGTCAAGAACATTCTTTTACACCAACTGCTAGAAATTGTACCTAATATAACTGATGAATAGGGCAGAAATTCAGGCATTCACATACTAAAATTCACATTCTTCAGAGCAGCCTCTTGATCTCCTCCATCAGTGCAATATTTTATTCTTGTACAAGTTGGTTTGTTTAATGGAAAAAGTTCTGGTTCCAATATCCACATTACAAAAGAACTAGTTCAAAGTTGTGGTATAATTATGAGCAAATAGCAGTTGCTATGACTTATTGGATATACTGATATTATTCCATTCTGAAAGTGATACAATGTCTGACAGTAATATCTCCTAAAGAGTCTTCTGGTTTGCTCATATTTAGTCAAAGTATGGAACCCTGGAGAGGACTATGAGGGTTCATTATGTATAGCAGGTCTTTAACCAGTTTATATATGCAAAGCGGAATTAGAAGTCTCATCATTCTTGCTAACATCACGAAATGGCCACAGTTGATTAATATTCATATATCTATTAATATACAAACTGTACAAACATATGCTGTCACTGAAATTAATGGCGCTGCTGTTAAGTGGCGTGTGTGGACCAGCAACCTTAAATTAAGGTCTTAAATAATTAAGAATATTAAATTATCCTATTTTCCTGTTCATATGGAGTTCTAGGAGTAGAAGAACAAGCTATAGTGCAGTATTGTAAAGTCAAATTCCTGGCTCCTTTCAAGAAACAGCTGGATAAAATCCCCTGAATTAGCTACTAACAAATAGGCTAGATAGCCCAAACTGCCTCCACTTGTACAGTATGTAACATTCTTAAATGACAATATGGTTGTTAAACAGTGTACTGTCTGAATTTCAGTCTGAACTCGCACAATCTGGCCTACTTAAAGACCAAGTTCACATCAATCTGAGAAACAATTTCTCACTTCTCCGCCTGATCCACTGTGTAGTGAGGCTGCTGGCACAAAATGACTATCATGTGTCACCCAGGTGGGTGCTGCACTTCACTTGAAGCGGGTTCCCTCCAATAAGTAGAGTGCTTTGGGGTCCTTTGGGATGCAAGCTATTATAGAAAAGCAATTATAATAATATGAGTCTAATTTCTAAGCCTGAATTGTAACATCAAACAAAAGGCACCAGCAAGTATTTTATTAGCAGTCAAAGAGATTGTGAGTATAGAAGTCTGGCCAAAAAGCATAAACGAGGACTAGGTGTTATAAAAAATGATGAAGAAATGATACAAAAAGAATTCAGTTAGAATCAGTGGTGAGTTACTGCTATCTGCATGGTAAATCTACTTGATGTGAATAAAAGGTTCCTTTTGAATAAAAGAGGAAATACAGAACAGGAAACTGAAAATGAAAAGCCATTTGCCCATCTTGGCATGCCAGTGGCCATGTCAACCTGCAACCCACACCTGGCAACCCACTGAAGCTCAGAAGGTATGAGTCTGGTCAGTACCTGGATTGTAGACCTCCTGGGAAAAACTAAGGTTGCTGCTGGAAGGGGTGTAAATGGAGCCAGAAAGAGATGTTCGCACTGCGGTCTGTGTGGGTCCTAATGCCCTAGTAAAGTGATGGGGACACTATAGTGTAAAAAGGTGCCGTCCTTTGAATGAGACGTAAAACCAAGGTCCTGACTCTTTGTCCCAGGGCGTTTCTCGAAAAGAGTAGGGACGTTACCCCGGTGTCCTGGCCAAATTTCCCATTGGCCTTTACCTATCATGACCTCTTTGTAATATCCATGTATGAATTGGCTTCATCAGTCGGTTCTCCTCCCCACTGACAGATGATGTGTGGTGAGCGTACAGTGAGCACTATTGCTGCCGTCGCATCATCCAGGTGGGGCTGGACACTGGTGATGGTGGAGGGGAGTCTCCATTACCTTTCAAACGCTTTGAGTGGACTGTCCAGAAAAGTGCTATGTAAGTATAAGCAATTATTAATATTAGTTTGCTAACCAAAGGCATTCTCTCTTCCAATTATGACCCTGTCATTATTGTTGTCTCACAACAATGTCTCTTGTTTCACCGCAGAACTCGAAGCAGTACCCCGGGTTGACCCTGTCTATACCCTTTAGGACTTTATATGCTTGGATTAATCTTCTCTCTACACTGAAAAGCTTTAATTCCTTTAACCTGTCTGCATCTGACAAGCTCCTGAAGCCAGGAATCGCTGCTGCAGCTTTGAACTTTTTCTAAGGCTATAATATCCTTTTGGTGGTTTACTTGACTAAAACTATCCCAAACACTTAGGCTTTACTAATACATTAGAAAGCTTGAGTATAAACTTCCCTTGGTAGAAATTCCACACTTCTTGCTTTATTTTGAAGAACTCTGCTTGATTTTTTTATTGCTAAAGTAAAGAGAGGAAGAAGTATTTGGCTTCAAAAACAGCTGAAGAACATGTGTTTACTCTAGTGCACAGAATGTCTACTATAAGTATCTGCCTTTAGTATAAACTGAATTGACAAAACCCATCACATTGGAATTAATCAATTCATCGCACCTTTTCCCAACATACAAAAAGTCCTCTGCATTCCAGATTTTTACTCTTGACTGTTTCTAATTTGCCAAATAAAAAGATTTCAATTTGCCAAATAAAAAGTTTCAAAAGATAAATCAAAGTGTTCTTCTAAGACAGCCATATTACCACATAACAAATTATGACTTAATTCATTATAAGGTGATTATTAGAAAAAATATTTTTGGAGCAGATGCACTGACATTTTATTGGACCAATATGACATAGGTAAATTAATTATGCTAATTAGCAGTTGTCATCCAAAAGTGTAATCCACAGGGGTTCTACTGTGAAAGGCACTGGCTAGTATTGTGTATGACCACTGCTGGAAGCAATACAAGCTGTACACCTGCACCTGCATGCTTTCCAACAGATTGCAGATGCTGTCTCATGGGATTACATCACATTCCTTTCATACAAACTTGGAAAGCAGTAGTTTTGGAGCCCTACATATCAGGAGTAATGCTTGCTCATCCCACAAATGTTCAATGGGCCTAAAGTCTAGAGAGTAGGACATCCACAACACAACTGTTACCATTCTCATTGCACAAGACATTGATACATAAGCAGGTTAAGGATGTGCATTGTCTTGCTTGAATTTTGTCATAAGAGGTTGAGCACACAGCAAGGACAGGTGCCAGGACTTGATCAATGTAGCTCCGTACAGCCAGGTTACTAACAATCACTACAAGTGAAGATCTGGAGTCTGGACATTCCTGCCCAGACTATCACACTTGGAACTCCTCATCGATTGGGCTGTTGTTCACAACAATCAGGTCATAGTTCTGCACATCTGCGACACTAGCTGACATCCGCCTGGGTAGTCCATCAAGAAGTCCTTGATTTAGCATTGAAAAGGACTTGACTCCACTACTGGCAATTCCAGCAGACGTGACTCAATCACCACCTCAGCCATACCGGATGGAAAGAAGGTAATGCTCTTTCCGTATATGAGGCATATTGATTCCTTTCTGTGTTCTTTCTAGATTTTCACCACACTTGACATTCCAACAAATTTAATCACCTCACCACTTGTGCCTGAACAGCTCTCACTTATTTAATTTGATTCAATGTTTATAAATGCCAGTTATAGATTATCAATTAATGAAAGTGACCCAAAATATTTTAAGATCTAAATTCTGTATACATTTCATATGATGCCCAGCATATAATACTACACATCTGGCTTTTTTTTCTAAATCTTTGTTGAAAAGTTTTCATTGTGATCGGAGTCTTTGCCTCCAGGTTGTACACACGGTGCTATATGACAGTTTTAATTCCATATGTCAAGGACAAGGATGGTACAGGGGAATTAAATATATTGGAGATACAGCTCCTGTGTCATGAATTCACATCCAGGTTCCTACACTGGTCTGTATGGAGTCTGCATGTTCTCTTCAGAAGTTTGCCAAATGTTCTGGTTTTCTCCCACCTCCAAAAGACATTGTGGCCAGGTTGGTTTGCCTATTCTAAACTATCCCCGTCTCAGTCCCTGAGATGGACTGACATCTTGTGCAGGGGTAAAGCTCTCAGTCCTGCCTTTCGCCTGATGTTGTGACTTTCTAACAAGGGATAGAAAGGACAATATGAATTAGCGTGGCAAGGGCTTGGTTGCAAAGCTCTGATGAAAAAAATCTGTTCCATACAGTTACTTAGAAGTTTCAAAAGCGTACCCCTCATGATCTAAAGAAGCAGATTCACATCCACAGACGTTTACCAATGAGGTAGAATTAGCATTCGATTATATGCTCTGGGATAGCATAATAAACCCCAGTTCTTGACTTATTAAACTGCTATGACATTTTAAGTCATCCTCAAACACGCTAGAAAAGCAAAGGGCTTATTAACCAGTAATTTTTAATAATTGAGATCTACAGAAGAGCCCTCTAATCTTTTAGACAGCAAAACGACATACAGTTTTTCAGCAGCTCTCATAAAACTAAAGAGGTGTTGCCTTCTATAAGTGCAGAAAAGTGGCAGAAATAAGCCTCAAGGGTAAGCACTCCAGGATTTATGGAAACAGAGCACACTGAAGGGCAATACACTGATAAAGAAAAATAATGACCATGAATATTAAAATGGATACAAAAAGTGCACATTTGAAAGAGCTCCAACATACATTCAAATGTAGTATTTTATTAATGATAAGCATCATTCAATCTTTCATAAAATGAACGCAATAAACATTTCATTAGTAAGCTTTCTTACATGCTTAACATATAGAGATAATAAGACTATAGATCCCTATTAGATCTTTACAAAGAAAACCAACAGCATTTTAATCACATAAATATTTTTGCAGTAACATTTATATATATTAGACATATAGATCCATGTGCCAGAATGGTGGCCCTACTGTAAATGTTTATGATACAGAAAACAAAATTAGATCTTATCATAAATTAATTTTGCAAGACAACTGTTAGCTATCATTAGGATAACGATCGTTTATTTTTAAAAATGATTTATTACATTTTTGTTTTATTCTGTTCAAATTTTAAGCAGAGGCTGCATCCCTGTATAATTCTCATTCTGTAACCTCAGTCTGACACCTCAGGCCACCAGAATTCTTCCCTGCATGAGTCCCCTGCATGTCTCCAGCCTACCAGATGTAATAGATCACTTAACAACAGACACAGAGCTCCTTGAAAAGTAACTTCCCCCTTTTGACCAATTCAAACTTACATATAAAGCTCAACACGGAACTAGTCATGTCAATAGAGCTATTTAAAAATTGTAATGGTGTTGCTGAATGAGAAAACAAACTGAGCTTGACCTTTTGAAAATAAAATTCCTTTTCAGTCTATTTCCATCACTTACCAGACATTGTTTACAAGGCCACAGATGCGGTGTCGGAAAATCGGAGTCTGTTAATGCATGCCGCAAAGAAAATGAACTCTATTACACTGGAAAGAAATGTTTAAGCTTTTTTGCCAGATATACTTGTATTAATTCCCAGTGGCTTCAGAGGTAGAAGCGAGCTTTATCAGTGGAGCACAGTAAAGACAGTAGCCCCTTCAAGAAGTGTAGATTTAGACCCAGACTACAACCTCCAGAGAAATAAGAGAAGCATAAAAAGCCTTTCTCATGCTGTGCAGAGAGGGATCAGTGTAATGAGGTGTGTAAGAAGTATAGACTGTTTCAAATGGATGATGCCGTCTCTGCAATGATGACAAAGATATATTAGAAAGTCAAATACTAGGAAACCTTCCCACATATTTCTGTCTTGCAATTCTTTATCCTTCCCCATTAACATCCCAAATACTGTCCTTGATTAGATATCCTAAAAAAAAAACTGAAAATAGTACTTTAATTTTGTGGTTTCTAACTTCATTTGAGCAATTCAAGTGTAGTAGCCTACGTGCAAAATTATTTAGAACATGTTTTTTGGTTTCTCTTCAGTGCCCTTGATGACAGCGATGATACCAAAAATACAAAAATTAGTAGTTAAATAAAAGCAAAGTGGGACAGTAGTGAGCAGAGACAGCACTGGGGCGAAAAACGAGTGAGTTGAATTTGGTTCTTTGAAGATATAGGTGAAAGATATTTGTGTGAGTAGACTGACGAACTGCGGTACTCGATTAAAGTGTTTCCTGGAACTCCATGCAATAAGCTCATGTTACTGCTTATTATGGTGCTACTGAACGTGATGGCTAATTGCAAGTTACTTGCCTACAGAAAGGAGACACTCAGAAGAGTTAATTAGAGAAAGATATGCTGCATTTTTGTGAAATAACAGAGAAAGGAATGCTGGTGTGTTCTGACAGAAGTAGTCAGGAGAAAAAAAAATGAAGAGAGCACATCTCTGAAAGACTAGGAACAGCAATAAAAGCATTGATTTGAAAGAAAAAAGTTGTTTCATATTTGAATTGAAGGTTTAATTGCAATCTCTTTTTTCACATCAACTCTTTAGTATTTTTTTTTCATTTGGAATTATTTTGTTTATACAACCAGCCAATTTGAATTATCATTTGAAGATTCGGCTTTATGACTGCAGCCTCTGTGCCACGTAGCGGTACAGAAGAGTTAGTGCCCAATGGAACAGTGGCGACAAATGTCACCAACGTTACTGGAAAGGTGCTGTTGTCTCCCTGTCCAGTAGCACTCTACCAATTTGATGTCTCTTTCGTCAGATTCTCGATCAGCTAGTTATATAATCCTGGGCTCTGAGTGCCTTAATTTGAAAGCTAAGTTGGAGTCTCAAACTATATCACCTCCAGTCCTTTTAAGCCCCTTCATGACTATTTAATGATACTCTGGAAGCTATAGTATAAGGCTAAAGGTTGCACACATTTTCTGGGTCTTTAACACAGAAGTGTTCAAGGTGTCATCACTGAATTCAAATAAACAATGTGAGAAATAAAAATAAAACTGAGAGCATACATAAATTTAAATAAATTAAGAAATTAAAACATGTAATTGATTATAAAAGGAGGTAATTTTAGACAATAGTTCAGTTATTAGAAGTTAATTCTCTGCTCATTGACATGTTTTAGTCTGGTATTAAAATATGGCCAGAGGAAAGACAGGTGACCCTGCAGGGCAGCCATATGCATTTCTGCAGCTCTGATAATTTAACAGAGGGAAAAGCATGTCAGGCATCCTAATCCATACATATGTTTGTGACAGATGACTGAGTAAAATGCTAAATGGGTCTTGATTTGCCCAAGAGTTAGATAACTGCAATGCTTTTTTGACTATGTCCTTCTGTCTTGGAATAAACTCAAACTTTTATTAAACATCGTTCCCCACATGACAAAAAAAATGCATTGCACATATGCCCCCAGAGAATCCCCAGTCTCTGACTGCAGAAAGACAGTGTGACCATGAAAAATTAACAATCAATACAACCAGACTACGAGATTCATGTGGCAGGACAGCATTATTTGCGAAAGATTTTAAAAGGCTTCCAGAGACAACATGCCTACACATCCATTATTACCAAGTAGACTCGAATTGTTTCAACGTCTGAGAAGAAGTAAAGGCATACAGAACCTTAGAGCTAATTTGTTAGCGGGGACGTGTAAAAACACAGCACAAATTGACCACAGGACAGTGATTTCTGTGTGGTATACAGTGAAATAACACCGTTGGGAAGTCTCTATGTGTCTAGATTGTGGCTGAATGCAGCAGGACCCGTGTTGGGGTATTTCACAGGCTTGCCATAGTGATTATAAAGGAACAAGTGATAGGTTTATTCCATGCTGACAAAAAGAAGAAAGAAAACACAACGTTTCGGCCGTGTAGCCTTCTTCAGGTGTGAGGTGTTTTCTCACACCTGAAGAAAGCCTCACGGCCGAAACGTTGTGTTTTCTTTCTTCTTTTTTTCACCATGGAATAAACCTATTACTTGTTCCTTTGCAGCCTACGCATGCTGATGCAGCTACCCACCTGAACACATAGTGATTATAGTTATTCAAGGTAGATTTTTAAAATCTGTAATACATTGAAGTGTTTCAGTAACCTGGTATTTGAAGACCCTTGCCTCTACTGGTTCTCATTCCAACTCATTCTAACTTGAGTAGGTGTACTGAATGCTTCATTGATTAAATCAAATTATATTTTTTATTGCTTCCTTAATTTCAATTTAAAAAATAAATTGCATTATTTCTAATGGAGTTAATCTGGAGTTTATCAATCAGAACTATTTTAACTTGGTTTAAAATTATTGCTTTAAAAATTTTATTTTTAATGAGTCTTAACAGATTATCCATTAGTGACACGTGGACACAGGTAAGAATTACACCGTCAAACATTCTCCCTAAGTCTTGTTAGAATTTTACCAACCTAACAGAACTGACAAATTGTTGAAACAAACAAAAGTCAGAGGGGAAGACTGAAATTCAGCACCAGGCACAGGATTCATCCTAATTTGTACCCTGTCCTACTGCTTAAGAGGGATTTTAAAAATAAACATAAATGTTCAGAATACTAAATTAACAAAGATCACTTTGAATGAGACCCAGAAGGAACAGGGGTACTCCTAGACTGGACTGGGAAATACAGCTGTGCAGAAGAATATTTAACAACAGCACGAAACACTATATTCATGTCTCGATCGTTTTTTAGGCTTGGAAAAGTAAGCAATTAAGTTGCTGCAGAGTTGCCTGAGGTTGAGTAATGTGTAAAATGTTTACACGTAGGAGCAGCAGCATCTGAGCTGAGTCTGTGGTCCCCAGTTATAAAAAAGGAAAATAGTATGTGGTAGGGAAAGGAAGTCAATGACTGTTTCCATGATCAAATTTGAACATTTGAGGTAAACACAAAATAGCAAAAAAACATACAGTAGAAAGTGACATGTAATGATGTTTTTAACCACTAACTGAAATAAAATATCCACACATTAGGATGATAACTGTGCAAGTGCTTACACAATTGTATAAAATATTCTCTACAGATATTATAAAGCTACCATCAGACTCCAAGATCCCAGGGATATTTTGAGAATTAATATGATCCCGAAACTTGGGAGAGAATATGGCTTTAAAATTGCTGGAATAAAATGAAAGCAACGAATGCATAAATTAACTATTACACCTTTGGTAAAATAAATATTTACATTCAATTACTATGGGGAAAAAGGAGCCAGTTGGTAGTCATATATCTGCATATCTTCTGTAATTTTCTAAATACCCTAGTCATATTTGGATCTCATTATCATACTGCATATATATATATAAATGTAATGTATAGAGAAATATTTATTGCTTAATATTCTTGGCAGCAAATAACCAATTTCTAAACTTTATAGATTAAAGAACATCACTTCTGTGTCACTGCATAGCATTAAAAATACTACTTCCAATTTGATAACTGAATTTCCATCCTTTTGCCTGATCTTATCAGATCTCAGAATAAGGCTTGACTAAGGAAATCCAGGCCTGTATCCTATGTTGTACTGTACAGTAGTGTGATTTAACTGTAAATACTAAAGCCACAAGAGGAAGAGCCAAAAAGAGGTAGCATCAAATCTATTATGTATGCATGTACATAACACACACGTCTTTTTCATCAGCACACCTGTGACGAAATGCAGCCCTATAGCTTTTAACTGGATGTCAGCACTCATCCTTGTCATTTAACTTTGGCAATATAAGCCTCTCTCCTTGAGGCATCTTTCAGAAACATGAAAACTTTTATTGTTGATAATTGGTCTGTTTCTAGCACCAAACACTAGAGTGCACAGATCCAAACTTAACCCTAGGTTAAATCTTGGCGTCCCTTTAACCGCCATACCATACATTTTCCGGGACACAAACCTAGTTTCTGACAGATCATGAAGATTCATAAAAAACGAACATACAACTCACACAGGTGGCACAAGGTAAATGTCAACACCTAGTAATTCAGTACAGGTTGAGTGCATTTAATGTTTCAACATGCATGTTAGCCAACTGCTTTAAAGGACACATCTCAAAATGAAACATCTATAATCTCACCAGAAAAGTACAGTATTAATGTGCTATCCATAGCCTTAAGTGCCCTGTAGGATCTACTGGTAACCACAATCACATTTCAGTGGGTATGTGAATATGGCCTGCTGTTGCCGATCTTAAACTTCTAGATTGTGTAAATCAAGAATCACACAGTTCTTCCACATTCACTAGGGCATAATCTAAAAGACACCTTTACTGATAGAAATAATAAACCAGATCAACTTACTTAAATTATGCTAGAGCACCTGTTCTTGTGAATCACACTTGTCATATAAATCAATCTGCTGAGAAATACATTAAAATTACAGAATATACTGTGCAAACAAAGAGCACAGTGTGCTACTGAAGAGTTTAATGATTGGCCTACTCTAAATTCCACCTGTTCCCAAAGAGAATAGAGAGGAGAGGCCTCCTATCTCTCCTGTTTGATACATTATTTAATGGCTCAGCACCGGCTATACTGCTTCTGTCTCTCAAATGCTGGGCAAGCTGATATTTGATTAGCAGCTGCATGGCAAAGCTCTGCTTAATGTTGCACACATGTAAATCAGGACTTATATAATAAATCTAAGCTTAACCAAAATAAATTTATTTCAGTACTAATGCAGGTTGCAGGTGTTATTTCATCAAATTCAAAAGCATTGACACTACCTGTTGTGTGTCGGTCTCTGTGACCTGCATATGTGAAACATGCATAACTCTGATTACACCACTTTTTTTACATACCTGCAAACCTCACTTAACAATCTCAATGGAATGACTTTGAAAAAACATGATACCTTGCATTACTTTCACACAATCTGTAAATTGTATTGTAAATTTTGTAATTTATTGTACCCTATTTTTTTTCAGTTAAACTAAGCCCTATAAATTCCTGTCCTTCTACTCTTCTATCCCTCTTAATGAGCTTGCAGACAAAGCATTTCATTGCCGACAACAACGCTGTATGCTGCACTTGTTGTGCATTGATAAATAAACCTTGATTGATTGATTGATTGATAGTCATGGCAATCAAGCTGTTAAAAAGACAAGTGCACGCAAACAGCCAACTCTGCATTGTAGTACAAGAGCTGCTGTCCTAATGTACTGTACACAGAAAAGCCTTGGAAACTAATTAAGTTGAACAAAAATAGCAGTGCAATTTCTGTGCATTGCAGCTTACCATTTGGTTTGCTTTTGTTCTATTGTTTAGTATAAACAAAAAGCATGTTCTTAGCAATTACCCTGCCTGTTTTTGTGTAGCTTAACTACATTTTTCAGGAAAGCCTCTTAATTCTTTTTCGCTGACATTTTATTTATGAGTGCAGGATAACAATGTGGAAGAAAGCAAGCCTAATCGAAGGCTACAGCTCAGTCCTAGCAGAACAACTACTTTGAAAGGTGGTTTAGAGGCTGTGGAAAGGAAAGTTCACCATTGAAGTGTGGAATTGAAGTCCACATTGTAGGAATTCAGCAATACACTGTACTCGTATCTGAGCCCAGTAACAAAGGCATAATGAATATTCTAGTAATAAGTCTACAAGAGCTAAATTTATTTTTGACTAGTGTACCTGATATTCGACTGGACTTGTGTTTTTCCTTTTCTGTTGTAAAACAGTTTTGTAGTCATAAAAAAAAAGTTTTATGGTCATAGTTCAAAGACATTTTGTGGGGTGAAATACACTGGAATCTTAATGTAAAGAAAACAAATGTTTGTTAATTACAATAGATGTGAATACATTATTTTTTCCTTGTCAGAAATCTAATACTATTTGGGTTGCTGATCAAATTCATCTCATTTCTAACAACAGTTCCAGTTCCAGTACGGTTACATGAATACAATGAAAAAGTTATGGATTATGCCCACAGATATGGTAAAAAAAATAATGCAAAGTCTACGAAGTTTTGGGCTTAATTCTCATTTAAGTAGATGGTTCTATGTATTGTTACGGGATCTATGAGTAGATCATTATTTTATTTTTCTTGTTATTAATAACATTTTTCTGATGCTTTTGTCATGGTGTCCTCAGTTCACTGGGAATAAGCAACTTCATGCTAATAGTAGGATTCCAACATGTGATACCTGCAAGGATCAAAAACTTTGCCATCTTCAGAAATATTTGCACTCTCTGACTTGATAACTTATCAGGCTGAGTTTGTCTACTGGGAAAAGTAATTAACGGTGCGAGTCTGTAACAGGAGACAGCACATTAAAACACTGCCGATGACAGACAAAGTCATACATATGCTAGACAATGAATATGAAAACAGAAAGCTGCACTGAAAATAGAGAAGATTTCACTCTGCAATGAACCAACAGCATTACACTTTTTTATTGTCTGTTGTCGAGTTAAAAACATATTAAAGCACTATATTGTGCTGCTTACAGAATTATATACTAAGATATTTGCTAGGATTTTCATTTTTGTGTTCAACATGACAAATGGACTCTGGTGCTTTAGAAACGGTAATTAAAGTAAGTATAATTCACAAACAACAATCCTGTGCACATTCCATTCCCTAATTATAAAAAAGGCATTTAATTTTGTGAGGGCTGTACCCTATTTCATGTCTTTTTTATTTATTTAGACAGGTCATAATAAAATGACTTATTAAAAATGAATCAACACATTACCCTGCTATAGTAATAAAATAAATTAGCTTGTGCTTTGGTCCAGCATAGAAGGCTGTTCTATTTATACAAAAGGTCAGGCCTTAAAGTCATTTACCCTTTTTTTATGATGTATCCCACTAATGTGCAGTTACACAATGCACAGCAGGAGCAAGTCTGGATAGAAAGTTGGAGTTGATTCAGTAGCTGACATCTGACGTGCTCCGAGTGTGATTTAATGCAAACGGATAAAGAATCCCTCCCTTCAGCCTAAGTTACTGCTCCACAGCGCTCCTACACATTGTTGGGTTCTGTCAGGGAATCCCAAGGGCAAACAAAGCACATCTGTACAGTAATTTCCAACCCCCTCTCTTTTAATAACTCTGGCCCATGCTTGAAAGTAAAGTTTGATCCCTGCATATGTTTGTACTGAGTTATTCGTGATAAGGAAAAACAACTTGTTACCTAAACTGCTCCATGATCTCACTTACCAATGCTAAAAGCTGGGGGGGGGAGGGGAAGCAAGCTCTTAAAAACACAATTAACAAACGTAAATCTGTCTTCTGACACTCATTTTAAGCTATGGCCTTGTAACCAAGTGTTTAATGATTTCAACATATTTCCCATCAGCACAGGTCACAGATAACCTTGAACAGCTTTACTAATGCACACCATGGTGATTACAGTATTCACGCATTACTGCTTGTTGAAGCAAACAAAGTCCTCCAGACATGGAAACATTCAGCGACATTAGCACAGTATGGGGAATAATGTTCTCCATACTGTGCAGTATGGGGAATAAAACTAGTGGAGATAAAGATCTCCTACAAGCTGTGTTGAGATATACAAATCAAGCAATAGAAAAATGTGATTTTAAAGCATAGAAATCACTTACTTTGGGATCAGCAGTGAGCAGTTTGAAAGCCTGGTAAACCTGACTTTCCTTCACACCTCCACCCAAGTCTAGAAAGTTGGCTGGCTTTCCTCCATGAAGATCAATTATATCACAGGTAGCCATAGCCAGACCTGCCCCATTCACTGCAGACAGACAGAAAAAATTATATCAAGGATTTACATCTGCTCACTTTTAAGAAACATAAGAGCCACCTGTGTCATACACAGATCACTCCCTTTCACCACAAAGGAAGAACAGGATATCACAAAAACCATAGTTTAACAGAAATATTGTTTGTTCTGATCAAGAAAAAAGGGAAAGGTTAACAGGCCTCATGGCACATAAAACACATAATACAAGACATTGAACATCAAGAAATTCCCACATTTATTATTTTGTGTTGGAGAGAATACTCTCTGCATTTGATATCACAACACCCGTAGGCTAGGACCTGATGTAAATAAAGAATTGTGCAGTAATTATACCTATTCTTATTCATTTTTCTTTCATTCCCCATCATCTGTTTTTGACTAGCAAAACATCAGTAACAAAAGGAAAAACAAATATTTATGATGGACCTCATTACGCAAGCTCATATATTCATATATTCACATACTGGGGGAAAAAGGGTATTGTTTAAGACAGCTGTCCATTCACAGTAAAAATGCACATTAAATGAACAAGTACAAAACTGTTTAAATTCACCTGTTTACCGGCAAGTATTTATATGTTTGACAGAAATTAGATACGGAGGTCATTATGTGTGTTCTCAGGCATGTAGCCTTAATTTGGAACCATAAAAACCGCTAGATTCCTTACTAGTGCTTCTCCAAGAGGTTAAGCAACAAACCAAGAAAGGTTCTACTAAATCTACACAAGCCAGCAAAAACTGATTATGTTAAGTCAAAGTAAAATTACAACCTGTTCCTTAACACAAATGTCTTACTTTATTATTTTAATTAATGCTGTAGTTGGAGGAAAGTGCAATGATTAAAAAAAAAGGATACTGTAGCAGTTGTTTTTTTACTTTGGTAAATTATTATAGATTTTAAGTGGATGTTAAGAATTTGTTTCATTCTATAGGATGCGGTGCCATACTACATTTCATACAGTAAAGCTGAGAATTAGGTACCCAGTGTTCATCATTGAGAAATTAGAAATCTACTTAGCCATATTATTTAAGAACAAAAGGTGAACTCTGACTTTGTAAATACAGAGAATCAATATCATACACGTGAGGTGTTGTTAATATGGGATAACGATCAAAACTACAGATCTGTGGCCTGTTTATAAGTTTACAATGTGCAATTAGGTTTATTCAGAAGGGGCTGCAACACTGACTTCACTTAAATCAATAAAACATTAAATATTACAAAAACACAGAATGGGAACACAGTACATTGGCTGTTGAAATAATCCCTTTCCATTTTCAAAGTATTAATTTTGGATTTGAAGGTCAAAGTTTCAGCCAAATAAGTAAAGTAGCCAATACTAACAAGCTGAATTGATTAGCCAGGACACTTTGTTTATTCAGCTATTTATATGAGAATTCCCATTAATGAGAAAACAAAATGAACGCATCAGAGTGCTGCAGGGCACAAATGCAGACTCACAGAAATGCCAAGCCATTAATAAGCAGCCATTATAAACCCTACAAAAATTAACCACATAATTACACAGCACTCTTATCAGTACATTATCACTACAGACCAAGATGAAAGATGTCAGAAGAGTTATTCACAGGTGTGGTATATGATGTCCTGTGGATGTGGCTTGGCTGATTATAGCACGTAAAGCTCTAGTCCACGGCTGCACCAGAAGTATGGTTACACTGGCCAAGGGACCAAACAGAGAAAATTTAACAGTGTCAGGGAATCAGGCCTTAGGACCCAGTGGTAATCAAAGCCACATTTAAAAAGAATAATTCACTCCTGGCCCTCCAGCTTTGACTTTACATGCTTACAATTTGCAGATTAAACAAAACACAATATTCTTCCTCGTAGCGTTTGTTCTGTAATTTTCTCACAGTGACATAACTTTTTATTTTCGCAAAACAAAAAAAAAAGCTTTGCTTACTTACCAAAGCAAGCAATGTTTCCATCTAAGCCAATGTACTTGAGGTCGTATTTTGCCGCCTCCGTTTCAACAGGATCGCTCTCAGACATGTCATCCAATGCAAAAATGTCTTTTTGTCGGAATTCTGCATTGTCATCAAAGTTTATTTTCGCATCAAAGCATACCACTGCTCGGAGAGATGAGGACAAGCAAAAGTCAGAACACTCTGCATATCTATTTTTTCCATTCTTTTTTGACACAATAAGCCTGATCCTCATTCTACTTAAAAAAAACTTAACAGAACACTTAGCAAAGTGACCAGTTACTTGAATTATTCATGCCCTTTAAATGAAGTGCCCAGAGTGAACGGCTATTTGACAGCACCTAAAAAAGAACACTTACTATGCATAATGGACTCTGCATTTGATTAACTCCTCTGTGCCTTTAAAGGCAATTAGAATTTATATCACATGCAAATTAAGCTGTTATGTTACAGTATATAAATTTGAAAGCCACTGCATCCAGGGGTAAAAAGATTTTTTCACCTCTAATAAGAGACTTAAGATTGCATTCTGAATTCAGTAAAGTCTGCTGAATAAAACTGTTAGGAAAAGAAGGGTATACAGCATTTTCATTATTCACCAGAATAAATAAGTCTGAGAATCTTTGAAATGCAAACCGTTTTGTCTACAGTTATCTACATGTTTCAAATGAAAAAAAAAAGATAATTATTGAAGGTTAAACTGCAAATCAACTAATAAGAGGTGAATGTTCTTGCTGCATGCCAAACTCCACCAACAATTCCAAAACGTTTTTTGGGAAAAAAAAAAAGAATTTTATGAAACTGAGAATAAGCTACAGTCATTTATAAGGGGTGATTTTGGTCCCTACATCTATCAATAGTGGAGAAGAAAAAAATGACAGTATTTCCATATTGCTTCATTCTAGACATAACGGTAAATATATTGTGTAATGACGCTTCTCAGGGAAATAACACCAGGCTTGTGCTCCCAAAAGTAATAAACTGAACTTACATTTTCCAGTATGTGGAAGAAATATGCCCACTGTTGAAATACAAAGAACCATACATGGTAGATACTTCAAATCATGTGCTACTCTCCTTGGTTCTCTTTATTACGAGAACAGACTTTATTTGAACATTTTTACATTTGTTCCTCTCGTATATCACCATGGAAAATGTAACACAATTGCAGCAACAGAAAATGTAAACTTTATTTATTACTTTAAACCTTACAACCACCTCTGTTACTTTCTATTTTGTGCTGTGATGCAGTTTTGTTATTTTCTGATCCCTTAAAAACTGTCTTTGCTCAACAAAACTAGCTCACACTGTCAGTTTTTTTAATATTCTTCAGACTAAAAAAAAAAGTCTACAACCACTTTCATTTCAGATAAACATTTGTCTTATTTGTACATAACCCATATCAAACAAATACCGTGACATAACTATAGGCTGCAGTAAAAGATTTATTAATATTTATAAACAATTATTTGACTAGAAAATTCCCATTGTCGCGTCATTGCTTGATGCAATATAGCGATGAATATCATTCCTTTTGAACAAATATCAAAGACAGCTAGTCATATCCTCTGAGATTTTATTTTGTAGCTGCTGTCGGTCTGAGAACGTCTGAAATGCTATTTTACCATAAAAGAGACAGTGCATTCTGGCAGCTGTATGCTTTGATCTGATAGGTTTAGCAAAGAACCCTTGAACAAAAGAAAAGGTTTATGCGATGACACAACCCCTTAATAAGGTTGTATACATGACATAAAACATAATAATAATAGAAGAAAGAGGCACATTGAAAAAATTCTGTGACCAAATTAAATAATTCTTTTAACAAATGTTCTAAACAAATGGACTATATAAAACATCCAAAGTCCGAAGTACTTGGAAGAACTGGTTCTTACAAACTAGTTTATGTTCATCTCTTTTTGAAATCCTTAAAACAACTAAAAAAAAACCAACCTCTGAAGCAAAGGAGCCTGTTTGTCACCATACACAAATAAAACACTCCACACAAAATAATCTACATAAATACAATGATCGAGAGCATGGCTTCAAAACGAAAGTAAGTTCTCCATTTTGAAATTTTATTCTGAAAAATCATTGGGCTTATTGTAGTACCCATCCCCTTCAAAAAGAAACAAAAAAAGGAAACTTTTCCTTTTTTAAAAATTTAACAAACAAGATCTTGAAAGAAAAAAGTAAATAAATCCTTTATCTCGGAAGCCTGCAGGCCACTGCCATCTTGCAGCACAAGGTTTTATAGAGTATTTATAGTGTGAGAAATGAAAGCCAATTTTTCTGCTTCAATTTCATTTGACTAAAACACATTTGAGCTGCCAGTCAAACAAGTCCTCAGGCACACTGATCATACTGTATGTGCACCCTCAAATGTTTATGAATAAACTTACTTTTTTGTTAGTCATGGATGTTAGTAAGATAGATACCATGCACTAAATTCTATTTCAAAGAATATCCTCATGGAGAACAGAATGCCATGCATGTTTACTTATTTACACTACATCAAGTTAGAGCTCATTAGAATCAAAATAAGGCATACAACATGGACTTCTAAAGGATATTTAAGGCGCATGTGTATACATTTGCTATTCTGTTATTTAACGTTTTGTTAAGCTTAATAAATCTTTTTAAACTGTATTAAATTAATGAAGATTAAAATCTTTTCGTCAATTTTGTTCAACAACAACTCATCCCAGAGAGACTCATAGTTCAGTCAACTGAAAAACATTAGTGCATGTAAATCTCCGAGTCCATAAGTTTTATATAACTTTATCCAAGTTAGAATAACATTACCAGAAATGTCATTTCAAATAAGGGGTCCAATGTTTTGTCTTTGACTCTGTTTTATGATAAATACAGCTTGTTAGATATTTAAATAGTAGGTACATCTTTGGAATGCATTTTTCTCCATTACACAAAGCATACAAAAAAATTAAAAGAAAAAAGGTTTGGAACCAAGCTCTGATTTTTTAATCTTTCTACATTGGTATTTTATTTTCCAATGACAACTCAGTCATGACAAATTTGACGGAGATAAAGTCCGTGTAAACTGTGAGCATTACTGAAAATACAATAAATATTAGCCTGGTTAGCTGCAGTTTTGCCTGCTTTTATCTAAGATTTTGCCTGGAAAGAGGTCAAAGCCAATGGTGTCATTTACTGGAAATATTTTTAAAGGAAATCACTGTTAAATTCCTGTTCTACTATTTTTATCTCAGAAACTACACAGGTGAAAATCGGGTTAGGCCTGGAATGCATAATACATTTAACTAGGACACATACTCAATACCTACGGTACATGTAAGACCCAATACATTCCTTTAAATACATTTAAAAAAAGACTTTAAATAAAACATCCAACAAAAGATTAAACATATATTTTATGGACTGGCAAAAGTCCATTTTTTTGTGAAGAACATTCTAACCAAACAAACTCTCCTATTTGATATTGGATCAGTAAGCTTCTTGTATTACATACAGTAAGTTACTATAAACACTAGTAGGAGGTACCAGAATACTAGATTCTGAACCCTGATCCACTGCATACTAAATGAAGGGTTAGACAACATGAATCAATGTTAATCATTGATGTGCAAGACAGAATAACTCCTTTGTTTTGTTTTGTATTTGTTTTTTGGGGGGGGATTCATTAAGTGACATGTACAAAAATAACTAGAGCTAATAACTAAAAGCACAAAATATATGAAGAGGCCACCAGCAGATTATCTCAAAGTGAACTGTTTGTCCAATAAAAGACATTGATGTTATCATGGCAACAGTTAAGACACAAGTGTTAAAACAGTAGTGTCATACAAATTGCAATACAACCGTTATCTTTAACCTGACTCAGATCAATTAACTTCTTTTTAAATAACATTCCTAATGAAGTCAGCTCTACAGCTCAAACTGTGTCTGTAACCTTGATGAACTTCTTCCTTGAGAATATTCTAATAAATGATTTCCCAGTACCAATGCACCTGTCACCTGCATACAAATGTTCCAGTTTACAGGACACGTCAATTTTAAAAATCATTTAATTCCTTTGGAAAAAGCTAAGTCTGATATTTTTGAGACTGACTAGGAAAAAATGCAAAAAGGAATTAGAAGTGAATAATTCAGAGAACAAGGATATGATCATGATATTTAATGAAGGACCTTTACAACGCCAAAGTTAGGCATGCACAAGCTTCTGGGAAGAAGTGCTTACACAACTACAGTACCTTTCACAAAATAACAAGCAAACCACTTCTCTTTATGCAAAATAATACATTTATTCTTTCACTTCATACCTTGTCCTTCAGGAGTTTCTCCAAGGGGATTCACTTCAACCTGAGTTGCATCAACTTTCAGAAACAGATCATACAGCTTCTTAATTTGATCTGCAGCCTGTATTTTTTATGAAGAGGAATAATTACAAAATAATAAAGGCATTCAAAGCGAAAGGAAAAAAACATTCACTACTTCTATATTGACGGGCTTAATACCTTCCTTGTCTTTTAAACAAAATGCTTAATAAAACATGTGACATGGCTTTGTAGTGTTGGCAGATCAGTTATCACTGTTGACACAGTGGAAACATGCCACATATTCAAAGTCGTACTATGTAATGTCTCTGAAATAAATTTAGTTTCAGAATCTCAGACTCCTATGGAAAAAAATGCTTTGTTCCATGCTGTTGAAAAACAGCATTATAATTAATGTTTACATTATATGTTGAAATTGTAATAGAATAGAAATTTAGTTTAAATGTGAATAATCTAGGTTATTAAATAGTGTATCATAAATTATTAGCAACACAGAAGGAACATTTTCCACTTTCACTGCAGTTGCATTCAATTTCTCATTAAATGTATGCCAGTCAGCATGATTATAAAGTTATCACAACAAAGAAAAAATGATTATAATAAACTTTAAAAACTCTAATGTCAGGGTAGGCTGACCTCTCACAAATAAGATTCGTCTTTAAATAACGTGCTAGTGATCATGTTCACTAAACGGCCTTTTTTAATCACAGATGTTAAAGACAAAACTGCTTTGCTTTGCTTATTCCTCTTGAAATTGATAAAGAGTTAATGTAAAGTTCAATGTATTTTAAAGACCATTTGGAGACTAAAATGTTTTTTAAAGTCTTCACATAGTAATTTTTCATGAGTCATAATGTCACAGATTTAGTATGGGAAAAGATATAATAGGAAAAATAATAAGTAGCTGTCACACAGAAGAGACAAAGGAAATAACAAGGGATTTTTTCCCCTAAAATGATTACTAATTTAAAGTCCTACAATGTCATTACTACTTTGTCCTCTTCATTAAAAAGAAATCTATGTGACAAGAGACAGTTATGCTACTCTCTTTCAGAAATACAAAAAGGAAAAAGCAACAAAGTACATTATTTTAACTGGAGTCAAGATCTGAATCAAACTTTTTTTCAAATGATCAAGAATAAAGCACACACTGGTAATTAAAGTTTATAAAAGAACTAAAGTTTAAAGGAACTAACTGGCCATTGTGACACATACAGTAGCAAGTAATTTCCTCCGGCTGTGGAAATCCATGTCAAATCAATGAGCAAACATGTTCTGATACAACAGGAGTCTTTCTTAATCTACTTAAGTGCTCTTAACTTATGTGGTCGGCTCCATAAAATAAAAAATATTGAAAAAATTCTCTGAGAAATTAATCATGCACGCCTACATGAGCTATAAATCTATAGATCCATACAGTCTATACATATAATATATCATCTATACAGTTGTCTTATGTTCTTTTATTTCCTGTTTTAACACTTTTATTCAATATCTTGTATTAACGTAAGAGGTTAGTAGGGTTTTTTTGTCATAGGGTAAAATTTGACTATATGTGAATTTGGCTTTATACACAGCTCAAAATCCCTAGCCCCTGAGTAAATTGCGAGTCGACTCCATTTCTTTATAGTTTTTTTTTCATTACATAACATCGAGTTCCTCTTTTTAAAATAATAATACTCATTTCAGTTACAACACTAAACAATGGAAATCAGCACTAAAGAATCAGATCAGAAAGATTTTGGTTGAAGCTGTAGATGTTTTAAATCAAAGCACATTGTTTTGGGTGAAAAATCTGTGGTTGTGTGGAGTCCATTACCTGTCCTTCTAAAGGTCCTTTAAATCCCAAATTAGCTGCCATGCGAAGAGCCTGATCATCTCGAACCCCTTCGAAAATATCTATCACTTCCTGTTGAATACGAGAACAAAAGAAATGGAATACTGAATTAATTGAATACCATTAAAAGAAGTAGACACCCACTTTAAAATCCATACAGATTTAATACAAGCAACATGCCAGTCAAAAACTACAGCCTGCAGGATGGTTTTACAATTCTCAAACTATCTACAGAAATGTTCCTCTTCTGAAGAACATACTGAAAGGGTTACGTAACGATTTTCACTTTTTGATACACTTTGTGTGCAATGTAACAAGTAGGTCTGTATAACAATATAAGTATTTTATTCATATGACCCTACCCAAAGAAGAACTGCTGAAATGTGTTTTATAATGTAAAAGCACCTTACCAAAAGAAAAAATCAAGTCCAATTAAGAATCTCCCACTCTTGGGGGAAAAAATACCAAAAGGTGTGTAGCACCTGGTTGCTGCATCATTTCTAGTTTGCAGCAGGAACTGGACATCAGGACTCCCAAACTTAACTTTCACACCCATTCTGATAAACATCAACTTAACTGCTCGACATCCTCACACAAAACTCTACTTGTGCTTGTCCTTTTACCATTACTATTATCGCTTAGCCCTGGACATGAGCACATGACTTCTATCTCGTAACATCTTGTAAAACTGCAGTCGTTTTTATTACATTGAGAGGAAAGAAAAGAGTGGTTTGCTTTTGTGTGACATAAGAACAGGTGACCGATGAGAGGCAAGAGAGGAAGTGAAGCAGAGCTTCCAAAAGGGAGCTTGGTTTGATTTGAATAACCCACTTGTGCTCTGTACAAATAAAGAACAGCTTCAGTTTGGTTAACTCCCTGTCTGACTGCTTTTGTGTACTTAGACTCCACCTGTTTTGAAAATACCCCCCCCCCCCGATCACAACAGGAATGAAGCCATTTATTTTTAAATACCATACAGGGATTCATTGTACAGTAGCTTAACAATACTTAATTGGCCATTTTTATTTATTTGGTAGAAATCATGGCATTAGAGTGCATTTGTTTTTTTCTCTTTGGAAGAACACTTTATGAAGTAGGCTTCACATTTGCTTATTCTGTGAGCATGAAACCTTCCACCCTTCATTCCTCCATCTGGCTTTTCTCTGTATTTAACCACTGTATACAAAATATGTTTGATTTTCAAACACATTGTAACATCAGCTTCTACACTTCTTAGACTGGAGATACTCATCGTGGACACACAATGCCCTGGGAACACAAATGTGAAATTGTCTCTACCTCAAATATGAAATAAATGAAAAGAATAGATTAATTTAACTGGCAAGGCATGTAAAGTATCAGTATTATTCTGCCAACCCATTTTTTCAAACAGGAAAAAGACTGTGTACAGAATTGCCTGTGTAATTCTGCAAACCATACCTTAAAAATCAGCTCAGGGCTGGTAGCTGCCACTTCTTCAATGTCCATACCACCCTGCGGGCTTCCCACCATAACTGGCCCATTACAACTTCTGTCCATCAGGATTGCAAAATACGTTTCCCTTGAAATATCCAAGGCTTCTGCCACCATCACCTGCACATTGAAGGACACTTTGAGCTTGCCACAGATTTACAAATTTCTGCAGAATGGTAAAACAGAATATGAAAAGGCCTTGACTAAGCAGCCTGGTAAGTGTACATTACTGTTTCTTGCTCTACAACATATAGATCTATAAAACAGAAAAAAAACTCATAATGCCTCCCAAAAGAACAATAAATGGAAATTAAAAGCTGTTTTATTTCCTGTGTTGATGGGATCCAGCACATTTTGTTCTTTTTTTTCTGCGCCAGGAGGAGTAAAGCAAGGAGTGCCTAGGAAGACAAAGGCTGCTGCATGAGAAAATAAAGCTCAAATAAATGCACAACAACTTGCTTGTTCAAACAAACTCTGACACTAAAACTCCAAATAATGCTTGATAATGCTTGGTCTTTCAAAGCTCTGCTGGAGAGGTCCCTGCAGTTACTTTGCTAAAATCCCTTTATCTACACAGAATTATGAAGAAAACAATACTGGGAGTTGGAAGATAAACACATAAGAATAATTACATATAAATGCAATCTAGATTGTAAAATAATACTAGACAAAAAGAAAACTGATATTATGGTAAATCTAGAGGGATGTGTCATACCATTGAGATACGAGATAACCCGACTAAAAAGAAGAACTCCACATTAAGCAAGTAATCAATTAATAATGAATTATTCCAATGAAACTCAAGACACCCAAAAGGTAAAAATCAATCTGCATGTGATCTGTAACAACTACATATAATGACTAGAGTAGTGACTGCCTGTGACATTAACCAGATCCCACAGCTGCTCTGATATTTCCCCAGGAGACCTTTATTTTAAACGAGAAACTGTGACATTAAGGGGTTTCTTTAAAAAGTTGTGTCAGTTGTGTCATAAGGAAAAGGAATGCAGAGAAAGGGTAATTAAACAATGGAAATGAACAGATTCCTTGATGGGAAGCTCCAGGCCATATTACATAAGGGACAAACTCTGTAAGAGTGGCAACTCACGAGGGATTTATTATCTGAAAATCTTTTTTCCCCTATGAACATGGAAATATAAATACTTATTTACATCACTGAAAATCTCAGTGGAAATGGTTGTATACCGATAAAACAATTTGCAGACATGAACATGTGCTTTAGCACTGAATAGCAAAAGCACCAAACATGTAATAAACCACACCTCATAAAGACGGCATGTCAACACTCATCAAAACATTGAAACTCTCTTTTTTCAATTTTCAAGAGTGAAAAGGGAATTAAAAATCAAGAAGCCAGTGCCTGTACAATCATTTATGCACATGAAATCCATTATTAAACTGTCATTCATATATAATGCTGCTTGCCTCAAATCCAATGCCCACAATCCCCTCTTTACCGTTTTCACTTTAACACCTTCCTTTGGAGTCTGCTTGGTGGTTAGATTAAAGCCTAGCATCTGATTTGCCAGCTCAGCAACAACTGAAGGGCTGTAGAGACAGAAGGAGTGTTCAGTAAGATAAGCTTTTTATTTCTGTATCAAAATTCCACACCGTAGAAGCCAAAATGTGGTGCTAGTTTACTCGCTTTTGAAAGTCCTTTTTAGTAACATTTTTTGACAATTCAGATGAAAAGCACAACAATGAGCCACAGTTCCTTTAACAACAAAATAATGTAAGTTATTGTCTTTCTACCCTATTATGTAAAGATTAAGGATAATGGCTGCAAGGTGCATGTTTACATTCAGATTGACAAAAACAACAGCTTCAATAATAAAAAAGCAGACCTACAATGTTAGCTCAGAATTCTGTATTTTTGTTAAGTTCTGTTAAGTTCAATACTTTATTGCCATAATAACGAGTTGCATGGAATTTAGTTTTATGAGCTCCTAGAATTTAAAGACATACCATATAAATATCCTACAAAAGAAAGCACCCACCCAACACATCTTCACATAGCATTCTCAACACACACCAGTAATAAAATAAATAACAGTGAGAGACAGAATAACACTGAGCCGTGCAAAAATTTCAAAATTAAAGTGCAGAGTTTATGCATCTCACAGCCTCAGGGTAGGTGCTGTGTTCACCGTCTTCTGTTAACATGAAGTGAAGTTTTATTGTCAAGGTAATGTCCTTACAAAAAGGCATATCAATATAATCTCCATTATGCCTGTGTGAACACTGGTAACACAGTTCCATACACTTACCTGGGATTTTAACAATTCTTTTCACCAGAAATATTCATTCCCTTTGGGCAGCTAAATGCTAAACATAGTAAATTAAGCCTCTAGTTTTGCATTATTCTGAAAGACTGTGGGAGAAGACATACCATGCTGATATCCAACTCTGTGTAGGGAAGAAAAACTTTCACTATGTTTTTCACTAAACTTTTTTCCCCCCCACTTTCACTAAGTTCAGTGCTTTTTCAAAAAATTTTTTTTAGGATGACATTGATGCATGAGGTGTTATTATGCCATTAATCACGCTTTGCATTGAATTTGGAACTGTAGCATTTTGCAAATTCTACAGATGAGCTTTTGCTTTCCTTTCCTCCTCTCTCAGCTGCAGCTGAAGCTGAAATGTTGAGTTATACGTTACTTACTCTTTAGTTAAGTGTACACCTCCTTTCAGCCCACTGTTGAATACCCCTTTTCCTCGTCCACCTGCAAGGATTTGGGCCTTTAAAACAATTTCTTTAGCTTCTAAAAGGGAAGGAAAAAAAAGAGAAAATTAAGACATGTAGTTTGAATGACAAGTGATTCTCCAGTAAGTGCATCATCACCGAAATCACTGTTACATATCCTTCCTTTTTCAAATGTCACTTAACTCATGAGTTCAGCCTCCATTAGTTCCACAACCCTTGACAATAAGTTTTGATCAGCGGTACTTTCCACATTGATTACCCCTCAGAGGCCTTCAAATTCTTAAGAGTTCAGTTTCCATGTCCTGCTTGGACTAATTATAGTCAAATTCATAAAGAAGGAAAAACCATTTTAACGTACAGTACTTGCAATGAACCCTATAGATATTATTGTTATTGGTTATTGTTGGTTCAGATGTTTTTTTCCCCAGTAGTAATCCTCCTGTAGAAGGTTTTTATTTTGAAAAATATTTTGGTGTTGCAACTAAGGTCGTAAACATGCAAAGGGAAAGACTGTATCTTGCCATTTAATCATGCATTTCATAACAGACATTTACTAGATGTCCACAAGCCTACCTTGAAATGCATGGATAGATGATATACTTATAAAGGTAGGAAAATAATTATTAAAACCATGATTGTTCAAAAATGTAGCGTGACCTAAAATAGTCATATCTTAATGTACAACAACACTGGTTGTCAGACAAAGTATCAGGAAGTGCCATACTGCCACAAGGTCTATGTGAGTATAGGCAGTGTTATTATTGTAGAATCTTAAATATGTCATGAAAACTGTAGTTTCTGGGAAATAAAGCACACATGACAACAGCAAAAAAAGTTTAGTAACAAAGGGTACTCCTACTGAGAGTTTTCAGCCCAACTTTGCAATTCACTTGCTGCTGTATACAAGACCGAGGGGGGATCACAAAACTGGTAAAATTGGCAATAGTAGTGGCTGAGGATAGGAAGACTACCCAAAGTGATGCCAAGTTCCTTGGAGTGAATTCTCAGCTTGACAGGCAGTGACCTAGAAGAGATATGGTGAATAACCTTGCGGCACACGTGCAGCTGTTCTTCAAGAACAGACAGAGACACAGACACATTAGTGCAAAATGGTCTCAGTGGGTGTGTAGCTGCCTGGAAGTCTTTACTAAGGCTGAAGCAAAGGTTTCCACACACCAACTACATCTGCATCTTATACTACGTCAAATAATACCATATTTTGTATTTAATTAAAAAAAGACACATTAATTTATGATGTGCAATTTGCATTACGTACCCATTACTGTCTCTGCTTCCAGAGGTATTTTCAATACTGTGATGATAATATATTTGAATTTGCTTTTGGTTATTTGTTTTTAGCTTGCTTTTTCTGGTGAGGGTCGTGATGCGTTTGATTTCTGATCATTTAAAATAGTGCAGAACATTCTGATCGGAAAGTCAGATTCCTCTTTTTATTACAATGGTGCCAAACTTTACTCTCATCACCGGATCAAACCAAAAAGTTTGGAATAAAACAGAAGTTTTTTCGAAATCCATCAGGGGCTGTAAGCAAAAATGGCTGCAGCAAGAAGATGGTTTAAAAATAAAGCTTGTTAAAGCCAAAAATAAAACATATTGGAGGAAAATTAAAATAAGTACAAGCTGGGCACTGAAAACGTCCTCCGGGCATGTACAGCTGAGGCAGGGGAAAGCACAGGAATGACTTAAGAAAAAAGGCAAAGTAAGCTAATGAAAACTATTTTGCAAGACAATTTTAGACAAACTGTTCTGCAGCATAAAGAACTGAGTGCAAGGCTCAGCAAGATGACAGCCTGTCAGCTCAACATCCCCATTCAGAGTGCCAGGTGGAGCCGAGGACGCATCATTGAAAGGGGCATGAGAAAAAGCAAACACTTTTACATCAACGTGAAACAACACCTCACACCTTCACCATTCAAGAAAAGGAAGGGGATGAAGATTCAGATGCTCAAGCTTCAGTAGGCAATCAAATGTTGCAATACAAGGGATATAGCATAGGATAAGAATGGATAAGGAAAGAATGATTTATGCATCATGATCATCATTTACTTAGCAATGGCTCTTACCAAGAACAACCTACACGAAAATCTTTATTTTAAGGGCAAGCACAAAAGAAACAACAGATATTAATAAAATGAATTGAAAGAAATTAGAACTAGGCAAGCACAGATGGAAACAGACACTGCTACATGACAATGAGGGAATCTTGCTGGTACATATTTAATTGACAGGAATTAACAACTGATCTTGCAATGACTATCTGTGGTCCATGTTAATTTTGTACTGTTTGTACAGTTTTAGCACTTGTGGTCCAATGATTGTTTTTTTTATTTTCAAGGTAGTGAGTAGAAGAGAGAAGTGTTTTTCTATAAATAATGCTACAGCACAAGATATCACACCCTTAACTCAGTTGCCCTACATGAGATGCGGTACTCTAGAGAAATCTATCCTGCAATGTAAAGGAAAAGTTTTATCACTCATACAATTCATAAAACAAAGAAATTAGATTTTCCAGTAACTGGACTGCATTTTTCCAAAGTGATTTTGTTTGACATAGAAAAAAGGGGAGGAAAATGGTCTGTAATTTACTTTTAGAAATAAGATTTAAGAGCCTGGAGGAATTTGTCTATTCCATCTTCTGACAAACTCAAATTAAATCATTTACAATATATCCACAAAATAAATTTTGTACTTAAAAAACAAAGTGCAGCCTACCTCAAAGAAAGATAAAAGGTTAATATTTTTTGCTGGTTGTAGCCAGGAGAGAAAAATTAATCATTTGTTCCAGAGTAGAATTATACAACTCTCTAAGCGATGACATTTGCACATAAGTCTTTTCCCAATGAGAGTAGCTGCTTACTCCCACCTTCTTGAGGAACTTCACAAAATAAGAAAAAATACCCTTGCTTTCTAAAATCTATAGCCCATGATTACACAGTTGTTAAACTGTTTGGAATTCATACAACTGAGTGAAAAATAAGTCCCAATGTGATGTGATGAAACTGGAAACAAGAACGGGAGTTAATGGGATGCCATTAACAGTGTCAACATTTTCACACAGGCACCAAGAAGCTAGAAGTTCATCTGCTGCAAAAATGCAAGCCCAAGCTCAGCCAAAAGGCAGTTTCAGGGACTGTCTTGCACTGCTTGAAATTAAGATTTAAACACATCAATTATTAACTAATGCACTAGTGTTATAATTCTCATAACAAAGCAGTATTTTCGGAGATTAGTGCAAACCGCAATGCATGGGAAAAGAAGCATTAAATGCAGGTAAAAACATGTTTGCAGTACACTGTCTGGTTTACAAAGGCACTAAAACAAAAAACTACGGAATCTGCAGATGTGGATTGATTCAGTGAAAAACTGTGCTATAGGTATTCCAGTAAAGGGCAGTTTCAGATTGTATCAGAATAGATGGGACTCTGAATGCTGCCAAACAAAATTTATTTCATCGTGTTAGCCATCAGGAAGATGGCTGAGAGGTCTGAATTTTATCTTCTGAGATGAAAATGATATGAAACAGCACATCCAGAATAGGGAAAAAAAAAGAAAAGACCTGAAGACAGAAAAGAGCTGACAATTCTGTCACTTACAAATGGCAAAGACTTCAAAAACCATTAAGTGTGTATAGGATCTTATTGTCAGGGCAATACACCAGTGAAACTGTGGGTTTTCTTCTGGAAAGCATTACTGGTCTGGAAGTTCACGCTGCAAATTAATTAGAAAATAATTTAAAAAATAATTTTAGCATCACAATCAATTTACAGTTCTACAATATGTAACAGTATTTAACTGTAATTTACTGTAATTGCAAATAAATGTATAGTAAATACTGTTGCACTACATATGTTAAAGTCTTGTAGATGTGCTGAGAGTGAAGACAGTTACTTTATTATTATGCATCAGTATATGTTCAGAATCTAACTATCCAGCTAAGTATTTGAAGCTGGTTTCCTGGAGTGTTTTTAAGAAAAAGCTGGACAAAACTTGGATCAACAAGCTCCTGGCAACCAACCAAAAAAAAGTCTTCTTTCTCAACCTCTTTCACACAATGAAAGTTTTAAATTATGTGACAACCTAAAACATTAAGCAAAAACACAAGCCTTATATGTAACACTGTACTTCATCACAATTATTAATACAAAATACAAGGGGTTTAGCAAATCATTTTTCTTCCTAACAGAACCATCCATTAATCTTATTTATGATGGCAACAGTCATTTTAAAGTTTTTACTGAAGCTTCAGGAGTTCATCTGATTACTTTTGCTTTTCATATCAGTTTTTTAAAAAAATCTGAAATAATGTTGCCAGGGGTTACAGATGATGGAGTTCATGTTGTCTGGTATTTAATTAAGAAATAAACCATCACACCGTGGGAGTATATAAAGGAACAAGGTAGGCTCCAAGCAAATCAAGGCAAATACAGGCTATGGGGGAAGTAGATCATTTCCCTTGTGCAAACAGTTCAAAGTCTGTGTGCAGTTTCTAAACAAAGCACATGCATTTCAAATCCATGATCCCTGATATATTGTGTATGTGTATACTCAAGACAAATATATTGACTTCATAATAACATGTTCCTGATAATAAATTAATAATACAGCACACTTTTTGTGCAGATCTTCTGGAGGATCATACCTACGGTTTTCTGTTGTGTTACTGTGAGGCTGAGTTCAAAAAAATCTCATTCATTTCAACACCTGTACAGATCTGACACTTGCACATCCAAAACATAAATAAAATGATTCCTGCCTCACCAATTTTTTTTTTGCAAGCATGTAAGGAACTTATTACAGGGGGAAATAATTTGCATAAAGATGTCCTTGAAACATAGCAAAGTAAACAAGTCTCATTACGACACATTTAAAGGGACAAAATGACAGACAATCATAAGAATATTTCCACGTCTGAAACAACAGAAGAGTCCACAATGGACGCAGCCCAATTAGAACCGCCGGGATGGATAGCAATTACAGTAACACAGAAATCTTGGATGATGGGATGATCTCCTCCAATAATAATAGTGAGAGAGGGATCTTGGCAGAATTTTTTCTCCACCAATAACAGTTATAGGGAGACAGGGATCTAGAATGAAAACATTCTTTTTTCCTCAAGACAAACATGCTAGAAGTTGTTTTCTATGCATTATTTGTACAAAACATTTCTTTTAACCTCTGGGCTTTCTGTTGCCATTTGTAAGCACCCTTTTCTGAAGCTGGTTTCACAACATTTAGAAACAGTTAACTTTTCAAAAAAGAGTTATTTCTGTAGTACAAGGACAAGGCAAAGGCCTGCTGCTCATTCCCATTTTGACAAGAGGAAAGATTACCTGCTTCTACAGAGCACGCAGTTCAAAGATGGAAACAAAAACACTGACTGGAGGAGAATGGTATAAAAGCATTACACCAGATACACAGCCTAAACTATTACTGTAGAAATTGACATTTCAGGCTAATATAAATCCAGTCAGGACAGTCATCTAAAAGATGAAACTTGACAAAAATACTCTTCTTAGGAGTACCAAATTACTTCTAACTAAAAAAATTACAAATGTGGGAGTGCAGCGGAAATGAATACTAGAACTACTGCACACCAAACCAGGTCTCAGCTGTTACATAGCAATGTTCTACATTTCTGAAAGCTTGATTTCTTTAAAGGGTGTGTTCTGTATTTAAAATCATGCAGGGATCACTCCAACATTTATTCATAGAGCTCAAAATTGAAGTGATAAAGTGTTTGACGAGCACTTCATAACTTGGCAAAGAGACCCCAAATGAATGAAATGCCTTGGAATGGAGCAGGGTTGATGTCTTTCATGAAATAGCTTGCTGTGAACTCATATCCAACAGAATTGAGAAGTGCATATTACTATGCAGCCTTTTTTAAAGTAACTCATTTGCTAGCAAAATGAAACATAATTAAAAGTATGAAATAGGCCCCTGCACTCCAGGTTTCAAACATTTCTGCAATGCATACGATGAGGACATGCTGACAAAAATCTAACGGAGCATACAAACATTTTTGAGCATTTCCATTTCTTCGCATACATCATCAAGCAATGCAATTATAAGACAGTTTCATTCCTTATTTGACTCAGGGAGAAGGCTTTGTTTGTGGTTATACTCATAACAGGCTAGACAGTCTGATCGGCACTTTATTTTAAACCTGTAACTGAGGAGAAAACTGTGAAGCCAGGCTTATATCCGTTCTTTCAATAACATATGCTGTAAAGTATGGAAATATCCTAAATCATAAGTCCTATGATTACAATTAATAACTGCTTAACACTCCAGCATTCCAGCAGTGTTACTGCTTCTGTTATAATACAATATTAAATGTTCAGATTGAGTACAAAAGGTAATAGCACATTTTATAAATTTCATTACACATTTACAAATTTGTCTTAAGTTTCATAGGAACAGTAAAAATGATAATTTTACTGTTATCATTAAATGATAATGATAACAGTAAAAATGGATAAATACAAATTTCAGACAAAAATCACATATACAATGTATATAACACACAAGCTAATAAATAACCATGTTAATTGTTATTACCTTTTAACCAAAACAACTACAGCATGTTCTTTATCAAATCTGGATTAGGGATGTAATTTATTCTGAAAAACATACACTGAATATTAAATAGATTAAAATGCTTTTCAAAATAAACTGCATTTTAATTCATCGATGGATTCTAGGACTGTTACACTTGACTAAAATGTGAATTTTATAACAGAAAAAAAACAAATAATAAAGTATAATGTCAACATAAAACTTAAAACAGATTACCAAACTACAGCATATTTTAATATGTATTACAGAATATAATAACTGAAGAACAAATCCAAAAGCAGTTGAAACTAAGGCAAGAAAAAACAACACAGACTGCAAAGCAGTCATGAAGATGACAAAGAACCTGGAGAATTAGATTTCTTTTAAAGCAAAGCAATATAGTTTCATTTAACCAAATAACAGAAAATGATGCTCTTTCGGTGAAATTAGTTATAGGTACAGAGTAGATCTCCTGATCCAAATCAGTGTTACTTGTTAAAAAAATCAAGACAAAGAGCCTGCATGGTAAAGCATGAGGAACACAGTAAAGACAGGTGATGAATGTGTTCAACCTGCAGGCTGTATCTTTCATAAGGGGTGCACTGTAAGTCATTTTTTCCCCAAAGTTAAGGTTTCTGACAACTGGCAAAGAATACCCAACAGCTGTTGATTTATAACCCATCCCCAGGAAAGATGCATCTTATAGGACACTGAACCACAGGGCAACTGCCCCCAGCACCCCATCTCTTAAGTTAATGCTTTCTGCTGGTAACCTCCACAGTCTTTTCATGGGGTTTCTATTAGTGACAAGTACTACAAGCAAAGACAACGACAGAGGAAAACCTTCTTAACAGAAAAGCCAGTTTTGTACATGCAGATAATTACATGCAATTCAGCTTTAGTCAAAAAAGCTTAATAATTCAATTAGGTAACCCCCAGTTTTATCATCCCTTTAGAACATTCTAAATATAAATTAGTCCAGCCTTCTGTAATGTCTGTGCTACACACCTGAGGGCTGCCAACCTTGTTTTATTGACAGCTAACCTATAGTTCCAAACAATTAATTCCCTTAATTCTATTCTTTGGCAATGTAAGTTTAGAGCTTAGTATAGCTGCACCTTGTTTAGATGCAGTTACAGTGTAAAATGGTATTAATATATTAACTAATTCCATTTGTTTATATCATTCTACATTCTGTATTTCTACATAGCTGCTACGGGATACTTTGTTTTATATGCGAGTTGCCTGTATAAAAGCACCACCAAATAAACTGTACAGGACTCACTACGTTTGGAAAAAACTGGGCAAATGCATGATTTGTACATGAATAGCTTGTGGTATGGAATGCTAGTTTGCCAATCTCATGCCCAGGTGGGAATGTAGAACATATCATTGTAACCTGTGAGGTGCACTTATGTAGCAGGATGTCTGAGTATAAAGGCACGTGCCAAATTTAACAGCATTGTGTTTCCCACAATTGTAGACAATTATAGCTTAAATTTTCCAACAAAGGTTCAGGTGGCTTGTGTAGGAACCTAATTTTGCCATACTGTATATTAACTGTTATCACTGTGCACTACCTAATTTTGAATGCTGTCTGAACAGTCCTTGGTCAGGATAAATTTTTGTAGCATGTCACTTTTCACCAAGCTGTTGGTGTGGTGACCCATACATACAGAAAGATTATCACAGGACCCTGGTAGCTGCAAATCAGAAGCAGCTCAGGTTGTACTGGAAATCTGCCAAGTTGGAAGTCAATTGTTGCTACAGTTCTGAAACTGTCTCTGCTACTTGGGAATTTATAATAATCATCATCATCAAAAAGAAAAAATATATAATTTAAACTATTTAAAAAAAAGGCAAAATAAAGAGCCACAATGTACTCAAGTGCGGCATTATAATTTGAGGTATTCCTGTTCACATGGGTATTTGGCTTTGTTTCGTATCTGTACAAAACAAGCAGAGCATTTTGGTGCTAGTGCTCTACAAATACATTCACTGCTTTAAAATTCTGATGATTCCGTTTGCTCTATTTGCAGCCCTACAAGTTGTGTGTCTTGCCCATGAGTTGGTTTGTCTGAGAGTCCACAACCCTTTTATCAACAGCAACACACTCCATAATCTGACAGCGAACATCAGAAACTTGATTTCTGTTAATGCAAGGCACCCTTCATCACTGAAAAAGGCTGCAGCTTCTAAGAGTTATCGGAAGCAGACTTGTCTACAAGGACTGTGGCAAAACCACATTTTATATTTTATTCGTGCTACAAAAAACGCATGTTCGATTAAAACAGCCACCGAAAGACACAAATGTAATGACGGCTCTGAAAATAATATTGCCTGGAACAACTGCAATTCAGAAATCTATGTTTGTTTATGTGTCATTTTACAAATTTTATTCCTACAATTAAGCAATGATAACAAGGACAGATCTGTGGATGATCCCCACTGCAGCATACCCAACCATAACCTCTGCAAATGCAAGAACTTAATATTTCATACAATTTCAGTTAATGCTCAGTTATATGTAACAGGCATGTGATTTACAGAAAAAAAGGGCTTGTGCCTGTAGAACCTGAAGTTCATTCTAAATTTAGGGAGAAAGACATCTCTTGTGCACAACATTTCAAGAACTGATAGAGAAGGATACATGTGTAAAAAAATAGCCATTGTTCCATATGCAGAAAAATCCTTGTGGCTGTAATGCAGGTGCAAGGATAATTTCTAAACACTTACTCGTGGTAAAATTAGAAAGTGACAGGATCTGCGCTCAGATCCAAAAACCTTCCCGAAAACCACCTGAGGATGCACTGTGTATGTGCGTCTTCTTGGATGTTCTCAGGCAAATGCTAATTTTAATAAATTACAGCTCATTTCAAACCTGCACTGTGACTTCTTGCATCTTCTACATTCTCTCCTCATTTTGGAGACCTCTAATAGCAGCCCCCAGATCCAGGGGGGCAATCCGGCAACATTACAATAAAGGAACAATTAATAGGTTTATTCCATGCTGAAAAAAAGAAGAGAGAAAACACAACGTTTCGGCCGTGGAGCCTTTTTTCAGGTGTGGCTGAAGAAACATTACAATAATTCGCATCGCAGTATTCACTTGGTCGCAAGGAAAATAAAAAAAAAACATTACATTGTGAATAACTGCATGGAAGACTGTCATGACCCATTAAACCTGTCGGCAAGTTAGATGGGTCGAATGGCCTTCTCTTATTTGTAACTGCTCTTATGTTCTAAAAACAAAGACGGCAAACAGGTTTGAGCCTAGTTTGGTGAAAGCACAGAGAAATAATATGTCATAGTACCATCTGTTCGAGTGGGTCATGAGGTACAAAAAAGGGCAGAATTTTAATCTGGAAAAAAACGGACACAAAGAGAAGGAAATGTGCAATGAGAATGGCATAATAACATCTGAAAACAGAATGAAACAGAAATGAACATAACCCACTCCCCTAACAGAAAGAAACTGAGCATGTGACTGCTCCCTTGTTCCCTGGGACTGACTCCAGGTAGGTGTTAGGCTTGAGGAGCAGCTCAAGGGGCTGATGACAGCCTTGTCTCCTGTTACTTCAAACTAGTGAGGCCAAGGAAAGATCTCACTTTAATGTGATGCTTTCTGTACATTATTTTTGAAAGCTAACACAACGGATTTTGTTCTGGTAGGATAAATATACAGTAAATATTTAAATTCTACCAGAAAAAAAACTAAAAAATCAATCTTATTAATGATGCTGTTCTTCATTTTACAATACAAAACAATGGTTGATAAGTAGCCCGGGCCGACAGTGTCATATCTAGGAGGGGGACTTATCAAATCCTCCTGTCACTTGTGATCTGACAGGTGATTCCTTGTTATGAATGTACAGCTGACTCGAGAAACAATCCACGGTAATGATTTCTCAGGAGAGAGAGTCTCACTGTGACTCTGTTCTGGAATAATTTTAAACCACACTTAGACCTCTCATTTTTAAGATATATTCTTACTCCCTGGTTGTCATGCTATTAATTATTAAACACAGCCACGAATAAAAAAGAATGGCATTTTTATTGTTCGGGACTAATTAACGAGTAAAAATTACAATACCTAAAAAGGCCACTGTGCATTTATAAAATCAATGCACAAAACAGCATCAAAAACTCATACTATGTTAAACTCAAGACCTCCCCTTCTCAGTGAAAAGCTTTTGAACAGCTTGATTAAAGAAAAAAAACATCATATTGATGGGAATGACAGTTATACCTGTAGGACTCTGGAAATGTAGGATAATTGGAAATGTACACTGCATCTATTGAACAAAATAGTAAGAGTAAGAATAGAACATTACAAAATAATAAACTGCAAACAATAAAGAAGACTTATAATTGATACTTTTTTAAACTGACTTATAAAACCAGTCTCTCATATTATCAACTGTGAATGCAGATTTTATCACAGTAGAAGGCATGAAAGGCAATATGGAGAGGAAACTCAAGCTTTAACTTCTTTTGAAAACTCAGCCATGACGGTTTTCTTATCTAATCCATTTTTAAGATGTAAGAGATAAAATGCATGTCTAGCTTTTACAAATTTAAACAAAATAGTACATATACTGTAGATTCTTATCATGAAGAATAACAGACTGAACACCCTAGTACTGGAAGTGCCATAATTAACAGCTTTTGCAAGTAAATAAGACTAGCAGAAAGCTATTAAAAAGTATTTTATAGTACAGGATAGAACACTATAATGGCCAACAGCCTCCTCCTGTATTAATGTCAGTAGGCATTAGTGTGCATTACTGCACTTAAATCAAATGCTAAGGTGTATTGCAAAACACACCTACTCATGCAATTTTATATCTGCTTAAGTTAAAGTGTCATTGGAGCTTTCACTGGAATGTATAATGCAAAATACCTTTCATTGTAATTCTTGTGTCACATAAACAGTCATTCAATGATTACAGAGTAAGTAACATATCAAGCAATGAGCCCAGAGTAAAATAGAGATAAACTGCTGTTTATCTTCTCCTAAGAACGGTCAAATGAAAAACCCATGTGACTATCAGGCAGGGCTGTCCAGCTGTCTTAACCTGAAGAGGTACTGTCTGCACATGCTGTATACTGACGGGAAAAGATATAATGGAACCATGAGACATGTCTATAATACAGAAAATGTGACTTGCATAAACCAATACAAAGCTATATTTGATCAGAGGGAATGGTTTTACAGATGATCTGTTGCTCTGTAATTTGCTTGCCAGCATCCAGCTACCTTTGAAAAGATCTCTTCTCTTTAAAAAGGTTACTTGAGAAATTGTAAGGAACCTTTCCCATCAGTGCAATGATAACTGCAGTGTAACATTCCTTATTTAGGGAAGTATGAGCATTACCCAGATTGTAATGTTAAACATTTTAAGAAAATAATTTCCATAGTAAAACATTGAAATGTGTGCTGCATCCTACAAATACAGAGCCCCAGAACAATTAGTCTGTAAATACACTTTCAAGGAGAAAGAAATACGGCTCTATTTTCTGTGCATTTCTCTTCCAAGATAAGACTCCACAAAATGTCATTTTAATGTGTTGTAAAAATTGAAAGAAAGCGAGTGTTTATGGCACATTCTCAGTGAAATAAATAAGGTCAGCATACAGATTGTACATTCCTCAAGTGCTGTGAAGAAGAATGAGACTCTGAAAGTATGTGTCCATCAGGTTCTGCACAGTATACTTTTATTATCTAATGTCAGTACTATAGCCAGGAATGTTCTATGGTACAATAGCCTAACATATTTCATATACACGTTTCTGTTTTAGCAATTTTCAAAATGTAACAGCCCTACATATGGGCGATAGTAAACTGTTTCATGAAACTATACTATACTTCAGATGGAATAGCAGTTTTCACATTTAAGTTAACTGTACTTGATTTCTTAAAAGACAAAAATGAAAATAATCAGTAATATGAATGTCGATTTTATCCTATTTCACACAATTGACATTATACAGGCAAAATATGAAACATAATATATATTATAGTTAGCATATAAAGTATATATTTTACATTAATAATGAAAGTTGTACACAGTAGTCAGTACCCTTATATAGACAGTATGTATGTAGCTGTTAAAGATAATGAAATGTCCTACTTATTATATGTACACACCTTTATTATACAATATGAAAAATTAAAATCTTTTGTCAATTTAATATTTTAAAAATCTATTGCTTAACATTTTTGTACTATAAAAAACAAATGATGGCATGAGCTGGAATTAGGTATAAATTGATTTATGGTTACTGGCTAGCTATGATTTCTAAATAATTTATAAGTTCCAGGTGTCAGGAGGAGGCCTAGCCAAGGCAAAAGGCAAGAGGTTATTGCACAGTGCCGAAGACCCCATAAAATTAAATTTAATTGAAGCATTTTAGAACTGCAGGTTGCTCTTAAAATTCAATCAATCGAGAAGCAAGCTATAACCCTTATTTCATCAGCCTTAACCCAGGTTACAATTAAACTTTATTAAAACACATGAAATGTAATTTTATTATCCAGACCTGAAATCCACTCTGCTTTTGTCCCACACCGCCCTTGAAGAGCACAGGAATGTCAGGAGAAGACATGCCTTGACTAGCAAAACACAGCACTTCTCAAAGCAATACATATCAAAACATTAAGTGACTTTTCGTTTTCTGCTCTGCAAATGAGTACGGAAATCTAGTTGGTTTTCTGAATCAAACCAGAATCATATCTTCATTGGCAGGGATGACAAGTTAGGAACAACAGCAATCAAATATCACCTGCAGCTCCTAGAAACCTCAGTATCTCTTGTTAAGAGTAGTCAGGATATTAAACTACCACAATGGGCTAAGCTGCATTAATACCTAAAAAGTACGACTGGTTCTGACTAATTGCTGCATCTAAAACAGCATCTACAGAACATCATCTGACTAATGCTGTTCTGTATTGCTATACAGAACAGCACTGAAACAGTATTAATTGCACGTGTGGCACACATAGAACATACAGGAAATATTAAAACACTGTCTGTAGAAATGTTGAAAAAAACTGTTTTCATTTCAAATAATTGCATCACCATGATCATGTGATGCGAGATGGTCATGGTCATGTACGAGAGTTATGAGAAAAATGTTTACTTACAGGAAAGTTAAATGTAATTTTGCTTTGTTTAAAAAGGTATGTGGATTAGATATCCCTTATCGTACTGTAACTGCATAACTTGTTAGGTAAAAAAGAACAGACTTAGACCACGATCAGCAAAGAAATGAGCATTAACAAGCAGAGAATTGATCCGATTCGGACTTTTAGAAGACACTTTCTCATTACAGCTGATCATTACTGGAAAAAATATGTAGATTAAAGGAAAAGGCAGGAAACCTCATCTCGCAATTACCTTGATCTTCACAGGTTCCTTTGTGTTTTAAGAGATAACTGGCAATTTAAATATTAAAAGCACAAATTTGGAAATAAAAAAAAAACCAAGAAACTTTTAATGGCAAATCATGTAGAATGGCAACTGGATGTTATGTGCCTATCAGATTAGAATGATGCTATTGTATCACAAATTTTAAAAACCACAGGGATGCAACAGGAATTTCATAAAAGACATTCAATTTATACGTGCTCTATCAAAGAGCCTTACATATAACATGAAAGACTCATTCAAAATTTATTCTGAGATCCTTATTCCTTAAATCTATTCAATGTTTTCTATTCAGTGAAAACATGGTAGTAAAAATATGAGCTTTTTTCTTTGATACTAGTTTAGCACAGAAGCCTATTTAATATTAATGCAAGTTGGAGCTTTTCATCACCTAGTTGGATGTTTCCTGTTGCTCAGTAACCACCTCTGATTTTTTAATAACATTTAATTTGTTTAAATTATAGATTCCCTATTTAAGCTATAATAGACATTCTGAGCCTAGAAGTATACACAGCACATACAGTGCTACTTCCTTTAAAAGTAAAATTAAAAAAATACATCTGTTGTGTTCTTTTTGATATCCTTGACTCCTTCCATTTACCTGGTTTGCAATTAAATTAAAACACTTTTCTAAGGTGTAGAGCAGTCCATTTTGTTGTCAAAACATATTTGACAAAGAATGGTTCTTTGTGTAGAATGAACAATTATGTGAGTCTTTTCTCAACAGTCAGTGGAAACATAAAAAAGATTTAACTTAACAAGAGCCAAGAGAGCCAGGGAGCATAAAGTCAGTCTTCAAGGGCACATAATGGTCAGATGCTGTCTGTCTGAACCAGAAAGTAGAAGCCACTAGATATGACCTATATTCTATGTTCTGCATTTTCTGAAGAGTAAGAAGTTCAAACCTTACATTTTGTAGAATTCTAAAGCTCTGGGACAACAATGAAAAATTTCAGCAGGGATATTAAACACTGACCTGCATAAGAGGGGGATGGCTTTTTTTATTCAGTATAATCTGACCATGGACTTAAAGGATTTTGTGTAGCTACTGGAAGCACAAAGATACTAGAATAATTTTAACACGCTGGTTCTAATTTTTTTTTTTGTTATATAGCCATATCCTGTTAATAATGTATATACAACAGAGACCTGAGATGTAAACATTTCTCAAGTTGTTTTTTTCTACCTTCAAAAGGGTCTCAGGAGAGCAAGCATTGCTCCAGATGACAGAAGGCACTGTTAAGAGTTGTCATTGAGGTACACTGACCTCAGAGGCCTGAATCTGACCTCTTACAGATTACAACTACTTGTCCTCTGCATCCCCTTGGAAACCTATGAACAAAAATCGATACACAGAAAAGAGGATATTCCCAGCATCCTGGCTTCAGTGGCAAGACGGAGCAGAGGCGCAGCAGCCAAGGATGGGTTTGGTGAACTTACTTTGAAGACTTAGATCGACTTGATCAGAAATAAGAAGAACAAAAAAATAAGCAGCACGTCTATGAGGCAAGTCAATTTCAAATTATTAACACATAACAGACATAAGACATAACACAGCAAGTCTTCAACCGTTTTAGATGAGAGAAGACCATCGGTTCACTAAAGATTTGAAGAAATGCTTGAAAATATGTGAAAATCATATGAAATCATTTCAAAAAACACTTCTCTTCTTCTTTTACCTTACTTGGAGTCACCTATAGGCTATGAAAATTATTCTTAAGCATACATGCATACCATTTGGCAGGCAGACAATAAGAAAAATACAAAAATTCTTCTGCTACAAAATTCTCCTGTCTATGGCAGAAATTCACTTTTAGAAACTAAAATAAAGCAGGTACTTATGTCTAGTGAAACCACAGACACCCTTTTCTCAACTGGCCTATAGCTAAAACAAGTTGAATATGGAGTGCTTAACACACCACAGGTCAACAACTTCAGTACAGCATGACCTCCAATATTACAGCAATTCAGAGAGTGAGCTCATGAGACACCTCATGAGGAATACTGAGTACCTCCAGGCCAGAGTCAGCCCTGAGGTGTGTAGGCGTACATTGTTATATAGTCATGGTACAGGTCAGCCTTGTAACCTTATTTGTCTTACCGATGGGAAAGCAAGTACTGTATTCACATCTTCATGTTCTAAAAGAATCGATGAAAAAATACTTTCATAGACTGTAATATGAGACCGGACGACCATCAGTGAATGTGGCGGGGTGCCTGCATCAGCATACATATTTCATGGTAAATGATATTTAAAACTCTAAGGAATGTGCTGCGTTTTCGAATTCACCACTGAACATCCATGTTTGTTTTCTGCCATGTGAAGAGAACAGAGAAAAGGTGAGCCTGAATCAATGCTGTTGATGTTCTTTTGAGTGGCATTCCACTTCAAACACCAGCCCTGTTCTCAAGTGGGTAGATCAAAGAGTCCTCTGTGAAGCTGGAAGTGAATGAATAACTGTGGTCTGGGAGGGTCACAGTGGAACATCCTGGTTTGGTTGATCTCTTTCTGGTACTGACTGGATATAAAACTTTGGGAGTTATTCATATAAGTAATTGAGGAAGACACAGTATTTTCCCCTTTTTGATCTTTAATAATGCACATAAGCCAGGCATTGTATATGTATGGAACATATTTGGCACTAAGTTAGAAGAAGTGTAAAACTAGGTTTATTCTCAACTATCAAATACTAAGGCAGAACCTGTGCTTTAGAAAGATTAATTGTAATAGACAATGCCTTAAAAGGAACATTTTTTACCAAAATGTGCTATTAACACATGGATCTGAAAGGAGGAAAAATTATGAATGCGATAATTTGCTGTATAGTGATATTTATTCATTGGCATGGGTGAAATACAGCTGCCATTATGTGCAAGCAACACTAAATAGCTGAATAACACTAAACGCTTCACAGGTGAAGTGACAAATTGCTTAAACAACTGAATTAAGGGTGAACTTTAAGTTGGACTTCTATGCAAGCCCAGTAGAATTTAGCTTTTAGCAGTGATGGCACCTCCAAAGAGCAGCACACTGGGCACTGGCTTGGAAATTCTAATCCAGAGTGAAGAGCAACACAGACAGAGATAATTTATGTCAATATCCTTATTATTCTTCTAGGTTTCACACCCTAGTATTACTTGGCATAGCTTCTGAAGTAATTGCTACACTACTGTCAAAGCTCAGACATTAAAGCATAAATGGGTGGAAACCATAGCAAAAAATAACAAATAAATTATGGACCAAGGAATACTGCACCAAAGAGGACCAAAACAACCAAGGAGACATTGTGTATGGTATTAAGATGACATAAGAAAGGCTGTAGAAACACATTGATGAGATTACCCAGACAGAAGTCTGTGGAAGAATGCTAGCAAGGTTTTCATCCAGCACTGTACTGACAAAGGAACGATGATGATGTTATGCTCTGTATGGTCCTTAGTGCACAGTCATGCATTAGTTCCAAGTAAATGCAAACAATGGGAAGACATAATAATTCAGCTTCAAGAACAATGGATGCTTTGTGACCAAGATGCAAAAAATAGGCAATTTTGCTTTAATTTGCAAACCGGATTATCAAAAGATATCATTTTGTGATGTTTGCTCAGAACTACAATCAATTCAATTCTGACAAATTAATACAACAGAGGAGCTGGGAAACGTGTTTGCATGTGCAGGACTGCACGAAAAAAACAAATGCTAGAGCAAATACATCATGAATAAAAATAAGATTTTATAACAAATTTACAACTTTATGCAATATAAAGTATCTATAATAAAAGAGCTAATTTAGAGTGAACATTACAAAAATAATAGCATAATTCCTAGTGCCTTAACAAGCCACTGAAATGTTAGCTAAGCAGCAAATCTCTTATTGTGAATTAAGGTAATGTATAACATATTATATCAATATTGCACAGCTGTCAAGTATCCGAAATTAGATTTTGATTTGTGAGGTTCCTGAATGCAGCTCGTATTCTTTGAAATGTATTTACAGAAATAATTTGAAAGACATCTCAGTTGTTTTACAATATACACACAAATCAGTACTGCAATTACAGTCCTTTATGACCCATAAACTGCAAGAATTTCATATTAGAGGGCCTTTACTTTTTTTCTTTTTCCAGACTCTATTACACATTAAATAACCTTGTATTTCTTTGTTTCTCTTACTGGAGAGATTGAAGAAAAAAATAATTCATCTGAGTTTAAGACATGTAGCAAACCATGAGTAATGAAGATTTTTTTTTATTTAGAAACATCACTGCTATATTCAAACTGTGTGATTATTATTATAGCCCACAGTATACTGGTGTCTAATGTCCTAAAATACCTGTATATGGAAAGTTCGAGCCTATTCCTAAAAATTATCTGTTGGTGGTTCAGCACTTAACACTGACCTATACCGTATCCATGTCAAACTTTACTGAAACTGGCAAAACGTTCTCACAAGTTACATTAATTCTCAGCATGGTAGGAAAACATCCTACAAATTTAGAAATTTAAGATCTGTTGAAATAAAAAGCACAATATAAATGCAAGGAATAAACATTATTATTATGTATATGTCATGCTCCAAAGAAGGAATATGATTCTTTTTATTCTTCTTTAGAAGGGCTTTTATTTAACTGGTTCTGTCTGACCCTTTATAATCCTATTGCATTCCAACCCTTGCTGTAATTGTGTTAATTCTGCTGTCTCCTTTGTGTTTTTTTCTTTTTTCTTACTGTGAAGCACTTTGCAATACACTTTTAAAGGTGCTATATACTGTAAAATAACATTTATTATTATTTTATTTATAAAGTATTTCGTTCTAACCTAAATAAAGTCAGGAAACATTGTGGACCTTTTGTTTCACCATCTGCATTAGGGACGTTTCATGTGCAATATTCCCCAACTGGCCATCTCGGAGCCAGGATCTTCCATAGCATGTATTCAGGATGTGATGGCTCAAGCAAATGATTTAAATGGCCATATGGTAAATCTGTGAATATAATAACTGATTCCCTCTTTTATGACAGGCACTGTAGCATAAATATTTAGATATTTATTTAAAAAATGCACTGCTAAAATGGAATAAAAATTAATTAGACAAACAATTGCCCAAACTAAGCACTTCAGATCCCAGGAGACTGACAAATGTATTTGTTTTACCATCTAGATTGAAGGAAGCACAACATCAGGATCAAACGCCAACTACTACAGTGTTTATATATACTGCATGCATTTCTAGACACCAGACTTTTAGCAAAGTCAAAACAAAAAGCATTGACATTGAGCAGAAAAATAAAAACACAATGCATCAACAAGATGGTGTTTTGGTACAAGCAATGGATGACAGATGGACGTGACTTAACAGAATGGTGGCTTATAACAGAACAATGTAAGAAAGATTGAAAACTAGAGGGATGCAGGATATTGAACAAAAATAGGTAGTGCGGCTGAAATTCTCCTTTCTCTCCCCTGCAGCTATCTATATTCATTCAGCTCAAGGGTGAGAGTATTTAAATATCAGGTGCCTAAAGAAAAGACTAAAGTATAACTACTGTACAGCTACTTCAGTTATTCAGTAAGGTAACCTCAGTGGTAAAGCACTAACAAAACAAAAGAAATAAGACAGTCAAAATAATGTTCAGATATTCAGCAATCAGTTTGCACTAAATTTCCACAACGTACAGCATCCAAATAATTCTGAATACTATTTGTCATTGGTCCTTTTTGTCAGACAATCGTGATGGAGATGAAAAAGTACTGTTACAAGGTTCTTACTCAACATACAGCATTCAAATAATTCTGAATACTTTTTGTCATTGGTCCTTTTTGTCAGATAATCGAGATGGAGATGAAAAAGTACTGTTACAAGTTTCTTACAAGAGTTTATACACAGAATTTGTTATTTGACAGCAGCATTACCGACTTGTACAGATCTCATCAGATCTCAGAAGATAATCCAGGAAGGACCAGGTCACCAACTGAATGGGAAACATCAAAGGAAAACCAGGTTTCTGCTATAATTTGTGTATGTTTTCCACTAATAGGGCTGTGAAGGTGCTATGCTTTGGAGGAGATGTTAAACTGAGATCCTGACTATTATGCCATTTATCCTTCATCACTATTTGTAAGGGTAGGAGCATTAACCCCTATGTTCTGGCTAAACTTCTCTATAGGTCTGCACAATCTGCACTACCTAAATTTCTCCCTTGTTTCAATTGTGAAATAATTAATAGTTTCCTCACCTGATCTGCAGTGCAGTGAAGTTACTGGTTTATAATAGCAGAAACACATCAGCTAAGAAGATACTGAACTTCCTAGGTAAATGAAGTGGGTATATGCAAAGCACCTTGGGATCCTTTGGGATGAAAAACACTGTAGAAACACAACTGATTTAATTGCATGTTGCAAAATTGAAAGAATAACATTAAAATTATTTTCAAGGATGATCTAGTTCAGTTTTTCTTATGTTTTTTTTACCCATCCAAACTCACTCTATAATGTTCAAGAAGAAAATGAGCTGTCAGAAAAAAAGATGATGATGATTTTGGTAAATTGGCTTGAGGGTAGGTAAGTGTAGATGTTTTATTCTTTTAAAAGTTTTGGGAACTTACCAGAACTGTAAAACCTCACCTCAACTGCACCATGGAACAGGCATTTAGACATATCAAATTATTTAATGCAGTAATTAAAGGCATTCAATCAAAGGTAATGCATTTCTAATTAATGTTTATTTTTTTTAATCTTCTGATATGGAGGAGGCCCTAGTTAGTCATATTGGTTATTGACAATAAAGGTAACTTGATGTTCTGAATGACGTTTAGCAATGATGACTCAATCACCCTTATTTTCATTGTAAAGCATTACAATCATTTATTCTTTTATCTCACTTTACTTGTTTTTGTATTTGGAATCACTATAATTCTGTTTTCTTTAACTCTAACATCAAGTTTTCAGACCATCAAAATTTTGCATTTCTGTTTTTATTGAGATCATAAGATCAGAGTGTACATAAGACAAATTAAGCACTTCTGCAGTGTCATCTTAAATACAGAAGAAATATAACACTGTCTCAATAGTTACTGTCTCAATTTGTGCTGTGTGGTATATTATGTGCTATTTCATTAGCGACAGACAAACGAACCAGAAAATTAAAGCTGTCTTAACTCTTCTGGGATATCAAAAGTCTTTGGGGTTCAAATAATCTAAAAAAAAACAATATAAAAAGGGATGAATCATTGCTTTCAATGACTGTAAGTAAAAATGTGTTCAATCAAAAACTACACAACATATAAAAGAAAATGTAATTACTGAAGACACCATGAAACGCCTCACATAAAAGTATACCAATGATCATATACAATATTCCTGAGAAAGGAAACTAAAACCTGAAATCTCCATCTTTAAGAGAGATTTTACAGATCTTCATAAGTTTGGCAGTAAAGAGTTTGACAGCTTTACCAACTTTTTCCAAATGTGTCCATGCAAGCAATAATAGTTTTGCACAACATACTGTAGGAGTCTCCTCCATACATGTCACTTTTGTCCTTATAAATAATAAATCAATTCTAAAAATGGTTTTATTAATAGTGATTGGTGTTTCTTTAATAATGCAAATCCATTTTTGCAGTGGGGGAAATCATAGACTGACTCCTCCTACCCACCCAGCCTTCGAGCTTATACTGTACCACAGGTTCACTGCCACCTGGAGGAGAGGTATTACCCTCACTAACAGCACAGCATGCACTAATCCAACCCTACCGTCTGTTGTGCTCATCCAACTATAAGCCACTGCTTGAGAAGTCCCAGTCACAGTCTGCTAGTGACATGACCCAGACCCAAACCCATGATCATAGAGCTCAACCTGAGCTCAGGTGAACACCTTTACAAGTTGAGTCACTTAGAAGACATACAGCAATTGTTTTAAATCTGGAAATAAATTATCTCAACTGTCCATAACACAATATAGTACACTTGCAAAAGTTAATTATTTCATGTGCAGAAAATTATTAAAATAAAGCTGCCCTTATTTTAGCCAAATAATCATAATATGGTTGAAAAATAATGCTCCTACACTGTGCAAATTTTACATTATCCTTTCAAGACAATTTACTGCTAGGCCAACTTTCACACCTGAATTTTTATAAGGCAGTTTAATGGCATTGCAATTCCACATTATGCTGTATTTTGACATATCGTGCTTGAAATCCCTCTAATAAGTACACAGGAGATTTGACTGCTATGCATAAAACAGAACACTTTACTTTGAATATTCATATTACTGCAATGTGAATGAATACATTCATTCTTCTTGTTAATTGCAATCTTTCTTTAACGAGATGGTTCACCTAAATAACCTCAATCTAAAAAATAACCCATCATCTTATGAAATTAAGGAGTTTTTGAAGGGACAACTAATGCAGTAATCTTGAGTACCCTGTTTTCCAATGCAAAACGATAATGCCATAGAAGACAATATACTGTATATTGACAGAATACCGATAACATGTTTACAGGCAACCTAACTTTTGTCTATCATGAATCTAAAGTGAAAATTATTGTATTGCAAGATACACAAAAGAAACAAAAAGATACTCTTATCATCTAACAATTTACCAGAGAGTAGAGGATTCCCTGAAATAGTGCTTTGGATGCAATACAGTTAAAAAACTAGAATACTGTATAGTTAAAAAACAATACAGTTAAAAAACTAGAATAGTGTATACTTAATTAGTAACTACACACTGATATGCCAGTATTGATAATTTCAGAGATATGTCAAAAATGAACATTTCTATAGCACATTTTATATTAAATTGCCATTTCCTTTTCATATGGATAGAGGATATCCTCATTGTCATAATGCTCAGACTTTATGCCCAGAGAATTGTGATCTTTTAATTTCACAGAAAGGTTCGGAAGCATAGATTCTTAAATAGGATGTTGTTTCTTGTAGTTTTAACTACACTTAGGCAGTTTGTCTGAGCTCCTTCTATAAACCCAATTTCATCCAATGTTGTATGACCAAATTAAACACTTGCCACAAGTTTATAATTGTCTCTTCCTTCATCTTAATTTTGAATTAAACAAACACTGATGAGTAGCCAGAGCTAGTTTTTTTGGAACAGTCAAATGAGGTGTTGCACCTCAGATACCGCCTACAATATTCGTTGAGCAAATCCATTTACACAGACAACTGTGACAGTCCTCTGTTGCGTCTAAACCACAAGGTGGTTCAGAGCCATGATACTGTACCATACTGGTATACGCAATTTACACAGCATTCCACACTGCTTCGGAGACTGATCGAGCCGTCATAACTCATATTTGTGACAGAGCCTTGAGTGGCACTTCTCTGAAGTAATTCTTTCCAGACTAAGCTTCATTTCTAAAGTAAAGAGTACATTGATATCCTACAGTTCCACCACAGATAGATTTCAGCCAAAATTATGAAAACAACTCGCATCGCATCACAGCACAGCAGGTTTGATTGGCTGCAAATTATTTTTTAAAATAAGAGTATATTAATCACTCTGCTTTTATCGGTAATTTTCACTATAAACAATTTTTAACAAATGTGGTATGTTGTTAAACATTAGTGTCTTCCTTATTGTGATACTCGACTTTTAGCAAAAATAACCTAAATGCAGTCTCTCACATTCAAAATGCAAATACTCTTAACGAATAAGATCCGTGAAATTCAGTTTTTTTCCTCAAGATACACAACAAACTATGTTTCTTAATATGCCTATTATTACTTATGGAATGGTTACTTTTCCATAATGTTTTATTTTCTGAATACAAGCAATGCATGAATCCATCAATCTAGCTCAACATTTGAGGCAAATGTAATTCATCCAAATATTTCCAGGTTCCAGACTGTGCATTTCTGCATCAAAAACACAAAAAAATGTGACAGATGTGTGAGATAACTCAGATGCAAAGAAAACTGTATTATGTGAATGTAAAGCCTGGTGCAAATCCATCAAGATTAATTCAACAGATGCATCTGTCAACAGGTTTATGAGATACAAAGAGCAGCCAAAAGTCATTTTCTGAGTTTTATTTAGAGAGCTTTTTTTGAGAAAACAGAAAAGAAATATTGCAATTTATATTCATTACTCAACCTGCATTTTATGGACAAAAATGGTTAGCTGCCTGGCCTATATTTGAAAGCTAGATGTGTATTTGATTAGATGACATATTACCTAAAGAAACAAAAAATGGTTAATATTATTTCTTTGTTCAGTATTGTGATCTTTAAATAGCCCCATCTTCAGAAAACAACAACAAGACATCATTTTCTGGGACTTTTCATTATGAAGCCCATGGAAGCTAAATGACCTTCCTAACCTAGTTTAGCCTTGGATCCTTTGCTCTTTTGTCTCTCATAGAGTCCAAATACTGCTATACTAATGGACTTCATTTAGATTGTGTATAAAAACAGCTATTCCACAACAACAATTGAGACTAAAGTGAATTCAAGCAATCATTTTATTTGAAATCAGTAAATTGATTTGTACACCCAACAACATTTGCTTTGAGATTTTGATAACCATGTTCCCGTGACTGCAATGTTCAATAAAGCCATAGCTAATAGACACAAAAATAGTTAAAACTGACTGACACACTAGCTGTGCTGTTCTTTGAAAAGTCCCTTTCTTTAAATGTTTAACCAGATTTATTAAAACTAACGGTAAAAATAATCCTGGAAAATGTGTTCCTTTTTCAAATAAAGGCACTGACACTGTTATTTTTATCTTTCTGTACTCCTCCGCTTATTCGAAGTAGTACAGTGAGATCACATCCCTTAACATGACTGATGTAGCCTGCACTAGGTTTGCTGCTTTGACAGGTAGATTACTTAACTGCAAAAGCCCAACTCCAACCTGTGCTCTAAAATTTTCATGTTTTACGACACATAGTTTATCATATTCAGCAAATGAAAAGATATTTTAATTTTTTGGGGAGGAACGACCAAACTGCATTACTTATAATGGAACAGACCAGGTAACAGGCTAGATAAGGTACTCTTCATTTACATAAACAAACCCCGCCCCCAAAAATGTTTTGCTTGTTAGAAGAAATATTTAGGCTCAAGAAATGACTAATCATAAAATTTAAATATGTACCAGATTCAAACATACAATATAAGAAAATAATATGCTTTCTCATCTTTTCACCACCCTTTTTCACTTTTTTATTAGTAACAACTTCAAATAACTATTTAAGCTATGAAGCTAAGTAGCAAAATCAATCATGATCCACTTTATAAAGTCTGCCCTCAAAAGCGTTTCTCCAGAAGCAGCTCCAATTAAGTTGTCAGCTTCATGGTTTTATGGTTAAGTAAGCTCAACAGATAGAATATATTTGATGTTCATAGACGCCCAGCAGTAGCAGCCAGAGACAATTCATTTCCTGCGTCTTGCTTGGGCACCTCAGCTTCCCCTTGGCCCAAAGCTGTTTCTTCTCAGGAGAGATGATGTTGCGTACTTTGATGGAAAATCCAGATACTGAGCTGTAGCGACAGGTTTCACTGGAAACCTCTAGCCAGAGCCCATCCGCCCTCACTACTCTGGCACAGAACTAAGTGATATTTTAAGTCTGGATTTTAAGACAAGACTTTTGCAGAAAAAAATGCTGTACTACTGCTGTGTGTTTAATCTTTCACATCTTTCACTGTACGTGCAGCAGATCTATATTGCTATAGATATGTGCTATAGGTGCTAATGTTGGAGGGAAAAACCTCATCAAACAATTTAAATACAGTGCCTTGCAAATTTATTCAGGCCCTTACAAGCTTTGACTCTTGCAGTCATGACACTGTGAAATAGCATTTGCTTTTGGTTACATAAAAAACCTTCTGCATTCATTCAAGCCATTCAAGCCTGTGGCAAGCCTAAATGAACTTCGTTGGGCAGACTCTGACTGTGCAATAATAGTGGTTCACATAATTTCAGAACAAAAACATTTCTGTGAGGTTCCTTGGTCAGGTAGTGAATTCCAAGCAAAGACTCCACCTTGAAGACTAAAGAGCTTTCAAAGAAACTCAGGGAAAAATAAAAGATATAGGAATACAAAGACAAAAAGAAGAGTATAAAACACTTTCAAAGACACTGAACATCCTTTTGAACAGGGTGAAGTCAATCATTAAGAAGTGGAAGGCGCACTGTACTACCCTGACACTGTTTAGATCAGGCTATTCCTTCAAACTGGCCAGCTGGGCTGCTCTCGCCTCTCACTCCTCCTCCCTCCCAACCTTTGTTCTCCCGCTACTTTACCTTTGCCTACTGCCCTGTCTCTCTCACACCTGAAGAAGGCTCCACGGCCGAAACGTTGTGTTCTCTTTCTTCTTTTTTTCAGCATGGAATAAACCTATTACTTGTTCCTTTGCAGCCTACGCATGCTGACGCAGCTACCCACCTAAAGTGGAAACTTGTAAGGGATGCCACTGTGAGGCCAACAGCAATTTTTAAAGAGCTAGAGTTTAATGGTAGAGATGAGACAAATTATATTTCAGTCAACAATATCCCAGTCACCCCACAGAGCTAGCCCGTATGGCACAGAGGAAAATCCATCTCATATCCCACATGGAGTTTGAAACAATGTTGAAACCTGAGTGATCCTGCAAAATTGTATATGGTGTTGTGATCAGATGAGAATACTAGAGAAAAAAACCTGTTTTAGTCTCCTAAAGACTTACAACTGGGGCAAAAAGGACAATGAATATCACATAGCCTAATCTACATTTGAGTGGATAAAGAACAAGAAAGTGAACGTCCTTGGATGACCTAGTCAAAGTCTTGACTTGCATCCTATTAGGAATCTGCTGTCCATAAGTGATTCCCCAAGTAAAGTGAGAGCTTAATTATGCCGAGAAAAATGGGCTTAAAATTGACCAAACCCTTGCAGAGACCTAAAATCACTTTCAGCTAGAATTGCTGACAAAAGTGCTTCCACCAAATACTGAGATCACAGGTCTTACTAGTTATGCAATCACCATACTTCAGCTTTTTCCCTTTAGTTTTTGCTGACACCTACTGTAATTCATCTTACTCATAGATGTGTTTGGCTTGAGCATTCATGTTTCGAATAAAATATTAAGTCTAGAAAACGGTGTAGGCATCATTTCGCAATCTCACAAAATCGGACACTATATGAAGGGTCCGAATATTTTAGTTAGGCTCTGTAGACACTTGCACAGAACCTGGTTCCAAAAGAACTGCGGCTGCCTCAGTTTTCAGAACAGAGAATGAAAGTTTAACACAAACACCTCCATCTTGTAACACTCGGTGTACGTTATTTTAATCATCACATTAAAAAACATTCATTTATTTTACAAGCAGGAACAGTCAGCATGGGCTGCTACATAATCACCTCCCCCGAGGTCAGATTGGGAATATAAAATTATCGAAAAGAAAGACTCATTAAAGAAAGTTAAGAATTAGTGTAGAACACAACAAACACTGCTGTGTAAGAAAAAGTCAAACAGATTCAAGACATATACTTTACAAGCATAAAAAATTTAGTCAGTGTTTTATGCTATTGTAGCAACATTGTTATTAATAAGCCTTAGCTTGCGTGAGATGAAACTAAGCTTTTCGAACACCTGTTCCTCTCTACTCATTCATAAGATAAAAGGTTTCTACTTTTGTAATGAAAGATGCACACCCATTAGGAGAAACAATATAAAACAAACTCGATAAAAATTTAAGGAGAAGATCACTATACCATCATGTTTTTTAACTACAGAAAAATACCGAGTGAAACACCTATGTCACTGGATTTTCAAATTTTTGATATCCAAAGCATAATCAGCAAGTATGGAGAAGCAACATCGGTAATTGACAAACTGGTCTAGAGCCAAAAAGCTGTCTACAGGAACAAACAATACTTGATGATAATCTCCTTAAGGAACAGAGAGAAGACAAAAATTCATCAATTTTGTTTCCACTCTTCAGCAGATTCGGCTACAAAGTGTCAATAGGAATCATCTACATGAGATAAAATTTTGATTTCTGTGGACTTGTCATATGCGATTTCCTTACCAGAAACCACAGTGTTTACCACATACTGTATGTAAAACTTTATGATTGTATCACTTCCTATAATTGTGATGGTGTGGCAGTCAACAACTGGCAACAAATAACCCGGTTGTTGACTGGCAATATTCTGCTATTGTACTATACCAATTAATAAATTCAGTATAAGGAAACACTTAATATTTACATAGAAGCTATTAATTTATAATGTATAATGACATTCACTTACTTTTACTCCAATAAATATTTGGAACAATGTAAATACCAAAATAAACTGCAAAAACATACTGCATATCTATCTTTACAAAAGAAGCACATAATCTAATTCCTATTTAGGAATATATATGAATATCAGAACATAATCCAAAGAATAACCATTGTGATTGTATTATTTTGTCATTTGAACCTGTAATTTTTTGTGTTGGCTAGTACCATTATCCAGAGTCAAACTTGTAACACCTGATCATGCTCAGGAGCCTGATGCTTTCAGCTATTTTTTTTTTCCATTTCTAGTCTTGAACATCCACCAATATTTTGTAAATACCTTAGCTTAATGCGGTCAATGATACTGAGTTATCCTTGATTTTGAGAGTGTTCTCCACTGATTCATCCTAGTGAGTAACAGTGGTGTGTCTCTGTGGAATGCCCCTTTGGTTCATAGTGGGGGGTGAGAAAAAGTGCAGGAGCAAGCCACCAAGACCACCAAGGACCCGGCTCAGAAAAGATGAGCCTTTATATACTCCTGCTCCTACTTACTTAGCCTTTTGGCAGCTTCCAAGGCTTCCGAGGCAGTGTCAGCCACAAAAAACCTCTGCACGGCCACACCACAGTCCTGCATCAGCTTCTTGCTCTGGTACTCTTGCAGGTTCAGCCATCGTCTGGGATGAACACAGGCCGTCTACAGGAAAAGGATGAGAGCATTTGGTCATAGTTTATATGCTATATGTAGTCATTGTTTGCAGTTTCCGAACCTGTTTAATGAAGAACTATGCAGACCATCTCATACATCATCTTTTTCAAGTGTGATGAAACGCAAAAGAAACAGTGGAGCGCACTTTGCTGCTGTCTCAGCAGACCGGAAGTAAGTCAACTCCAGCTGTTACAGCTGTTAAACAATCAGTCTCATTTTAAATCTGTCATTCCACTTTCTTTTTGAATGGATTCCACTCGCTAGTTTCTTGAACGTGTGCATCTGTGGGAGAGAATTATTATTTACAAAGTAGCAGAACAGATAGAGAAAACTTAAAAAAAACAAAAAGGGGAATGAAAATAATATCTGTGCCTGTACAGCAGAACAATCAATTGAAGTGCATTTAAAAGTACCAGAAACACACTGTTTGCATTTGGAAAAACACAAAGTTAGAAATAACCAAAACATTGCAAACGTACAAGCAAATCCGCATTAATAATAGCAAATAGTATGCGTTTAGTAATTTGTTAAACACACCACATTCTATAATTAATCTGTATTCCCAAAGAGCAATACAAATAAGGAGAAGGGCGAAACAGTTCATTAGTACAATCTGGACGAAGGCGGTGAGAGTAAGGCAACCGTAAGCAGTGCCAGACAATGCAATGTGAGCTGCCTACTCAAGTAGGTGGGTTTCTTAAATTTTGATGTTTTTCATATCACAGATCCCTCGACTAAGAAATACGATAAAGAACATTTGTGCTCTTGGGCAGGTTGCAGGAATCTATGCAAGTAACATAAAGTAAGTTTAAACAATGGTATCATAATCCAAGCACATGTAAAGTCACGCTAATCTATCTTAAATCTTACCCTTAAGTCACTTAATTCTGAACCTAATCAGATCAAAATGCAATTACAAAATCTTCAACTCGCTAAACCTTTAAAATAAGCCACAACCCAAACCCATCCCTAATTGGAACCAAAGACCAAGCATTACACTAACTTTATTACAAACTTCAAACCTTACCTTAAAATTTACTGTGGATATACAACTAACGATGAGACCTAACCTTTTTAATGATGTAACCCAGCCTTCCCTAAGACGGTTATAATCGATCTGGAAATTCAAAATTGCCAGTAAGAGGACTGGACACCACAGCTCTCGAATAAAATACAACAGAGTTCCATTTCTGATGCTGGCCAGTGTATATAAAATGTAGGCTGAATTTAAATGCACCAGAACTACAGAAGATGAAGAGACATATCATTGGTTTAGAGTGCCATTATTAAAGATTTAACCTTTTGGCTTTTTAAGCTTCCATAAGGGGCAAATTCAGCCATAAAGCACAAAGCAGTACTCTTTCCAAAAACTGTTATTGTTAAAATCATTCAAGTGTGTGTGGCACTTTTCTAGACTTGGGAAATATTTCTGTACTGCACACTTGAAACTCACTGCATAGAAAAAAAGGCTCAAATAAAGTTTTTCAATGCTTAAAATGGCACGTATATAAATTCAATTATAATATTTTACAAAGGAACAAGTAATAGGTTTATTCCATGCTGAAAAGAGAAGAGAGAAAACACAACATTTCAGCTGTGGAGCCTTCTTTACAATTTTAAACATTCAACGACTGTTCTCCTCAATATTGATCGAATTGAAATAGGGAAGTGTGAAGCACTCATATGTACTGTATGCAAGCAAAAGAAATTCAGCCTTAAATATTAAATAAAACTCTTATTTCTGACAAGACAATAGAGTGCAGTACTGAATGATAAAACACCTGAACACCTTCCTTTGAAAGTTCTCAAGAGGCCACGATTTACAATAATATAAAAGCAGACAGCAAGAACTATTTTGAAACAGTTGCCTAGTCAGATCAGTATGTTACATGAAAAAAGGAAATGCATTGAGGCAAATTTTGTTTCATTTAAAACCCTGGCAACAGAAAACTGAGCCAATTCTAGACATGAGCACTAGATCTCTGCTAGGAAGTTTGAGAATGAGAACATGACTGCACTCAGTTTTCCGAACTCATACATCAGAAAGACTACAGAAACCAAAATTATCCTGCAGCTAGGATCACACCTTCCCCCTTCTCCTAACGACAGACTACTTTTCTTTTGAATGTTCACACCTCTTGATTGGCCTCTCTTTCTGTCCTCTGCTCCCGCCTCTCGCTCCTCCTCTCTCCCAGCCTTTGTTCTCCCGCTACATTACCTTTGCTTACTGCCTTGTCTCTCTCACACCTGAAGAAGGCTCCACGACCGAAACGTTGTGTTTTTCTTTCTTCTTTTTTTTCAGCATGGAATAAACCTATTACTTGTTCCTTTGCATTTTATTAATGGTCAGGCTCTCTCCATGCTTTGTCTAATGAGTCCACTGAGTGAATGAGCCTCCCTGTTGAATGTTGACCTATCTCCTCATTCTGCCACCTCAACTGTTGTTGAAAGAAACTGTCAATGCAAACTACATACTACACATTCATAATGTCATGAAGCCATTTCATATAGTCACAAGGCACAAAAAAAATTAAATTATGAATTGTATCAATGTAATATTGATTTTAATGTTTTGCTACACCAGGTCCATTTAATTTAATCACACCACACCAACTTTAATAATAAAAAATAATAATAATAATTGCTTACAACTATACCACGCTTTTCTGGACACTACAGTCAAAGCACTTTACAGGTAATGGGGACTGCCCTCCACCACCTCCACCTCGATGATGCGCTTGTAGCCATAGTGCGCACAGTACACTCACCACCCATCAGCTATCAGTGGGGAGGGGAACAGAGTAATGAAGCCAGTTCACATATGGGGATTACAAGGAGGCCATGATTGGTAAAGGCCAATGGGAAATTTGACCTGGATGCTGAGGTTATACACCTACTCCTTGAAAACCACTCTGGAAGTTTTAATGACCTCTGAGAGTCAGGACCTTGGTTTTACATCTCATCCAAAGGACGGCGCCTATTTTACAGTATAGTGTCCCCGTCACTAAACTGGGACAAAAGGACCCACACAGACTGCACCCAACAGGTGGCTCAGTGACTAAGGACCTGCACCCATTGTGAGAAGGTTGCTGGTTCGTATCCCGCGGCCAGCAGAGGAATCCTACTCTGGTGGGCCCCTGAGCAAGGTCCTTAACCCCAATTGTACCAGGGGCACCGTATAAATGGCTGACCCTGCGCTCTGACCCCAAGCTTTTCTCCTTGTATGTTTCTTATGGAGAGCAAATTGGGGTATGCAAAAAGACAAATTCCTAATACAAGAAATTGTATATGGCCAACAAAAATGATCTTATCTTAAAACACTTCCAGCAGCAACCTTAGTTTTTCCCAGGAGGTCTCTCATCCAGGTACTGACCAGGCTCACACCTGCTTAGCTTCAGTGGGCTGCCACCTGTGAGCTACAGAGTGATATGGCTGCTGGCTAAAACTTTATATGTTATATACCATATACCACTGGTATACACTAAATTCCATCCATTCAGGTGGATGCTGCACATTGGTGACGGTGGAGGGGAGTCCCCATTACCTGTAAAGTGATTTGATCCCTGGATGGGATGCCAGTCCACTGCAGGGCACACTGACGCACGCACCAGAGGAAACTCACAAAAACTTGGAGAGAACTTCCAAACACCACACAGATAATGCCCCAAAAATTTAACCCAGGGCCCCAGCACTGCGAGACAGCAATGCTAACAAACTGCAAATAAAATTTTAATTTTAAGAAGTTGAAACAATTTTAGTCTCACAAAATCAGTTACTGCTGTTGTATATGGTTGCTTCCTTCAGAGAATAAATGCTCTATAGTCTATCATAAATGTTAGTGGCCACTGAAAATGCCATTTCTATTTCAGGAAACCATATAATTTTAAATGGTGGCCTCACTACATAAAATAATGCACATTGTAGACAGGTACAAGAACCTAGCAATAAATAGTATATTACAGTTGTTTCCATGAAAGAACAGTATACGGCCAGACAAACCACTGTAAATATCCATTTCCATTTAATACTTGAAAAAGATGTATAAAAGCAAACTAAAAAAACAGATCATTATACTATAGTTTGTCCTGTGAAAAGAAATGATTATGTAGCACACAGCTCAGAGAGGAAAGTCACACATTTGCTGTCCATTTCTCAGTATTTAAGTATCTTCCAAAAGCATACAAATGCATACAAATAGGGAAAGTGTAGAGATGTGATGACAAAAATTAAATCTTACAGAAATCACCATTTGAAGTTTTCAATATAAATGTTTTCAATGTTTCCATAAACAAACATACATAAAAGACCTGCTACTTTAATACAAATATTATGATGACAGAACTAGGGAGAAATATTGCTGAGAAGCTGTTATGCTTGCATGTGCCATCAAAGAGCAGCAGGCAGATGCAAGCATCTTTTTCAAGGTATGACCTGTCCCCATCTGTGGGGATAAAGGATAGAAAGCTTTTCACTGCAAAAGCTGTGTCCTGAGTATGTCTTCCAGTACTGAATCAATTGACAATCACTAAGAACACTGCCCTGACAGACATTAATCAGATATGATCTGACAAAGGATTTTGTAAGAAGTATTGGAACTATAGGGAAAAAAATCAATTATTTATTAAAACATAGAAAGAAACACAAGGTTTTATTTCTATTTTCTGTTTAAAACATAATTGACTCGAGCTAAATACTCCAAAAGCATTTAAAGGATTTATATTTTGATTGAGACCACTAATGCTAATTTCACTGAGCAATTGTAGAACAAATGAATGTAACCAATACATTCAGAAGGTAACAGCTGATGGTAGTGCACACAAGTAACTCAAAGCCATTTGACCAGGCAGCAGAAGATATACTGAGCAAACATGAAACAAAACACAACTTTCAGAAATAATCTGTTTGCCTTTTGGGCACAAAAAAGGCTTCATTGGTCCCTAGTGATGCACTGTGCTACTGTAAAATCAGAAAACCCTGTCAAGTATAAATAAGGTCAGAGTGTGTTCTGGAGACTGCAGAACTGCATCATGTTGACCACACTGTTCCCTTGGGCTGGAGATGGAGGGGAAGATCAGCAACTGATTTGACTCTAAATTACAGAGTCCTCAAGCAATATCGTAATGAACTTGGGAGATCAGAGGACAAAGGTGGAAAATCTAAGGTGGCAGCAATTTAAAACTTCTCGTGATAGTCATCAAGATCAGGTAAAACAAGGAGAAATCATAACATGAAAAAAATACTCAAATCTGACCTCGTAGCAAAAATGAAGTCATTAATAATCCTAGAGGAAAACAATCTGATCTGATCATTTACTGGCCATTAAAAAAAAAAAACACTAACACCAGGACATGTTCAGCATCCAGAATCCAATGAGCCAGTTCAGGAAGCAGTGAACGCTCCCCGAAGAAAGATATTTCTTAGTGAAACAGTAATAAGTCAGATGTCTTGAAATGTAGCAGGATATGTGAACACTCATGACCATTTTTCTTTCTTAAAATACAATTCTCCATCAATGCTTCATATGAAAGTATGAAGAACAGATCTAATTTGTGAACTTTTAAAGCAGAGAAAAGCAGTAATTTACTGAAAGCAACATTAAAATAAAGATTTAACTAGAGAGGCCATGCATCAGTGAACAAGATTTATTTTCTATATCTTTTCTCCTTTAGCATCCAGCCAAGGCAGCAGCATGCAACTTCAACAAAGATCAAAATCTCGACGGATGAATTCAGAATCCCCATCGGACCTCGGGGCTTTTCCTAAGAGTGATTGACCAAGAGCAAAATAATTAATTATTCATCGCAGTGCAAATGACATTCTAGGGAATATTAAATGATTTCTCCCTCCAGGCTTCTTTCAACTATAGCAAAACCCAGTCTTTGTGAAGTATTTTATTTTGAAAACACTGCAAGTAAAAAAAAAAAGGCCAATCACTGAACTGGTAAAATGTGTACATTTCCATCAATTGTATTACTCAAGCAAAACTGTCACTCTTTTACTTCAGAAATGATGACGCTTTGTAAAGTAATTTATTGCTACTGCAGACAAAACAAATGTGTCTTTGGAGATAAAATGTCCTTTCAAAGTCTCTCAGCCTAATGCCTAATTTTATTTCTGCATTTTCACTATATCCTTTGATTACTTCATAAAAAGCACTTCCAATTCATCTTTGCTAATAAAATGCCTGCATTGGGAAAGGTTTTACAGAGCCTTCTGTTTCCTGGGCTATGAAGGAAAGAGCAGCCTTTCTATATAGACAAATGAAAGAAAAAGTAACAAAAGAATAGCATTGATATTATAATATTCACACCTAAACAGATATGCCCGTCATTGGAAAATCTACCTGTTCATAAAACTGTAAATAAGCCAGTAACAAAAGATAATATTTCAAGATATAGATGCGTTAAGCTTTATTTAAAGAAACAAGAAGCAGCTGTCCTTTTCAATATTATTACAATCAATCTACCACAATTCAATACATACTTTTTATAGCATTGTCTATACAACTTTGAACAACCAAATACATTCATTATCATATAGTGTTTATTATACTGCAATACAAATGTATTACTGATAATACTGATGTACAAAACGAGAAAATACAATTAATTACATGCATTAAAGTAAATGCTGTAAGCACAAAGCGATTAAATAATATCTGCAGATAAAATAAAACATTAAAATAATTAGTGTCAAAATTAAGAACACTGAAATGCTGCCTGTGGGCTACAACCTTAAATAAAATTAAAGAACCTCAATAGACCAGTAAATCTGGTAGATTGTTTCATACTGCATTAAAAGTGAAGTGCCTGCCAATACATTTTCTTAATTCTACAGTAGTACAGAATGAATATTATGCTCCAAAGGAGGCAGACAAAGGCATTAATTAGAATTATTAATTTAAACACAGACTAAAACGCAGTGTAATCTGCAGATTAGTTTTAACATTACAGAATGGCTCGTTTTAAAGACCAGGTACCTATAGTTCCTGTGATCTGAAAAAAAAAATGTAATACAGTGGGGTTTTTTTGGTTCTCTATCATAGTTTGAAAAAAATATATAGCTTATTAGCAAAAATGCATTATGTTACTTAAATTTGAACTGCAGTAATGGTTCCAGTACTGAGGTTTGCCAAGCTTGGACAAAGAGCTTCACTCCTTGACACAGACGTGCTCCTTTTCTCTTAGAAAGCACAGCAGCTGTATGTCATCAAAGGCAAACTACAGCACAACATCAGTGAGGGTACCCTCTGCACCATTTCTCCAGGGAAATTCAACAGCACAAGCCAGCCGGCTTTCCAAAGCATCTGACAAGTCCATGTGTTACAGACCTGCAGAGCCTATACTGTACCCTAGCAGAGGGGAAAAAAAAGGAACCATGAAAAAAACCCTTCACAGATACAGTACATAATGAGTACGATTTCCATGTTGCAGGTTAGTAAATAGCACAGAGCTGCTATTTCATAACAGCGACATACCCAAGTGTTCTGTTATGCAACATCACATTGAGTACAGTGAAAGCTGCAAGTCAACAAGGAACAGGATAGCGTGGGGCTCCGTGCTCATTTCCATCACTTTATGGTTCATAATATTTTTTCTCAGCCGTGTTCCTTAACTACAAACCAGGTCACCAGAAGATAAAGTAATTAAAGTGTTAATTACAATATTCAATATGATAATTTCAGATTAAATATATATCCTGCGGGATGCTGGGAGAAAAAATAAATAACACTTAAATACTTTATTCCTCCCCAGGGGGCCAATTTAATAAACTTAGAAAGAGTTTGGTTCCACTGGGACTTGAACCCAGGAGCTTGTGGGTGTAAAGCAGATGCGATAACTGGTACACTTCAGAACCACACAAAAAGAAAGAACCATTGTTGTGAAATCTGAAATATTAAGCAAGCTGTGCATTACACTTTTTACACATTTCAGATTACACTTCCTGCATTTCAATCTGCTATCAGTGATAGCTCTCCCTTCCTGCATTTAAAACACAGTTAAGTAGGAACGCAAATTCTAGGACAGTGACACATGACTTACGGTTTACTATGGTTGGATTAGCTCAAATTCCAAACACATTTCTGATTTTTTTCCCCATGTACAGTTAAGATATAATGAGCTTAAGTGCCTCGCTTCAGACAATAAATGATGAGGAGTTCTTAGAGGAATAACTTCCCACATTACAGTAAACCACGTTGTGCTTTATAGCTCTGACACCACTGCGTGTCGTACAGTGCATCTAATCATTCTACCAGTGATGTACCAACAAATCTGAATGATGAGTGCAATATATTATATCATAACAGGTTTCCTCTCAATGCACAGGAAGCATATGTCAAAACGCACAGTGGGATTTATTAGAGCAATAAGTTCTCCTTCAGAACGGAAGGTCAAGAAATGTCACCCCCCAAAAAACAAAGCAGTAAACAGTCTAAAGCAGTGGGCAGAACAAAACCCATTGCTGCTACCATAGGTATTAGACTTCCGATCCATCACTTGGTAATAAGATTTGAAATGTGGAATGAATTCTGGTTTTCCTTTTTCATCCAGATGACATTTAATTGACACGGTAGTGTTATAAATTCCTCTTTACTTGTTTTATGTAAATCTAGCATCTCTCGGACACGCTCCTCTACTGAATTTCACAGCTTGAAATTGAAAACGTGTGCAGCAAATAAATGCTTATTAGGGTTAAAAAGCCAAGTAGTTTTAATATAAAACACTCAGTGCACTACATTTTGTACAACACTTTAAAGAAAATGAACAGGTTGGAGCAGTAAAGGGTAGGTATTCATCATTCGAAAGTTTAATGTTTCTCTTTAAACCTATAAGAGATAAAACATCAAGTAAAAATGGAAGAATTTCCAATAAACCACAGGTTAAGAAGAAATGGAAGCATTACTGACATTTCTTCTTAAACTGTGGTACTACTGGTAGCCTGACTAAGCAAAACTTTGTTTAATTAAAAAAAAGGTCAACAATGAAACTACTTGGAATTTCTGCTCTACATTTGAGCAGTACACTCACTTTAAGCAATGCAAACTATGTACCCCAAAAAGTGAAAAATGCATTTGACTAAGTAAAACCCACAAACAATAAAGCTATAAAAGGTTTTGGGAAGCTGCCAGCAACTCAACACACTGAACAAGGGTCACTGCAAGGAGAATTACCACCACCTGGTCTTGCAATCAGCTAGAGGGGACTTTCCTCCCCCAGACCCTGATGCCTAACCTTAAGGGGTTCCACTGCCAAGAGGACTGTTTGACCCTCAAACATCATGCAGCACCCACCAGCCCCTGTGGGATGCAGACATTAGTCCTATAGATGATCTCCTACCTGTGCTATTGGATTACAGGATGCAAATGCGCTCCACAATGAGAGAGTGATCAGTCAGCGTCCAGCTGTTCTAGAACGTTTTGCCCAAATGAACCCATCATTTCAATATAAATAACAACCAAGTAATCTTTCTGATTTCTGCACTAGTGAAAAAAAAAAATTAAATTTAAAATGTTTAAGAAAAATGCTTAGACTGAAATCAGAGACCAGTATGCATTGTAGTTTGCCCCGAAGAAGCTTCAAAGATCTCAAGACAATCTAGCAGAAAAGTAAAAAAAAAAAGAAATTCAGTCTTTGAAATAATAAAAATCCTGGCACAGGATCAGAGGTCCAAATTCTCACCCCCTATTGATTTATCGCAGTTCAACATACCTAAAAGTAAACCAGCAGGAGGAAGAATTTTCACTCAGGATCCAAAACTAGGTACGAATTTTCTTGAAACAAATGTTTTAGCCAATTTTCACGGCATGTTGTGCTTTATGTTATTGTCAGCTTGTTTCAGATCCTGTTATGACCAGATCAAATGTGTTATTTCTTCTTTATGCTCTGTGTAGATGCTGAACACCTTCAATTTTCTAGGCTCAACTACTTCTTGCCTCATGCAAATTACACACCAACAATGACTAAAACGATCAGGCACTTGGCACACTTCCAGGGCTGTAACCTACTGTCAAATGTTTCTACAGCAGTTTTCAAATTTCAAATGTATATAAACAGACAAAATCCTAAATGTCAGACATTTCTCTTTCTCTCTTTTTCTAGGTCCACTCTAAAAATAAGAAGAACACCCTTTTATCATATTCTTGTTTAAGCAGAACACACAATTAAATGACACTTAACTTACACAAACTGTCATCTTTGACACCATCTAAAGTCAAGGAAATTAATTTTGTGACAAATGTTAGTTACAGTCAAGCTCTGAAAACACAATTAATTTTACCATAAATGCTTAAGGCAGAATTCTAAAGCAGAAAACAGAAACAACTGAATCCTGATCACTAAATACAGCAAGAAGGGAATAAAGTACCTTTTGCAAACGTTTTACAAATCTTTGGAGAAAAAAAAAACATCAGAACAATTAAGTAGTTTTAAATTTAAAATCGTTTGTCACCCCTTTTTGCATGGCGTTCTCTACAATTATGTCCGCTAATGTTATTTAAAAAATCCCTTCTTTAGGAGCAATCTGAAAGAAAAAACAATATCTTTAAAAGGCAAAAGAGCTAAAATCCTGCATTTCTGGCATTTGACTAAAGGTCCAATAAAAACAAATGCCTGACTGCAAGCACCTGTAGTGCCAAGCTTTCCAAAGCCTGTGAGTGACTTTAGTGCACTGCGTGATGTACAACACATCACTTACTTCACTCTCACGGGTTCCAGCATAGAAGACCCCTAGGCAGCTTTGTACAACAGATCTCTCTACAGGCACTTTAGCCATTTATGTGAGCTTACAGCAGGATATTTAACGTAAGGCAGCTCTTGCAGTTCAAGCCCTTAGCCCACATTTCATTAAGCAGCCACTGCTACATTGTAAAATGACTTTTTTTTTCAGTTTTAACTGGTATATGCTACAGAGAGCACCATACGTACTGGGACACAAGTCAAAATTACTATTTTTGCATTATACTCAAGGAATTCAGATTTGAAAAAAAAGATGAACATGAGGAAGAAGTACAGAATGTCATTATTTATTTATTGGTATTTCTGCACATGTATGATTTATTGTTTTAGCATAATTCCACCTTTTGTGGTCCATTCCTGCATTTTAGGTGAGCATACGTATTGGGAGAAATTAACAAAGTCTATTAAAGTAATCTAAAATTTAGTATTTGGCTACAAAGTCTTTGCATGCAAATACTGCAAGTCTGCGACCCACTGAAATCACCAAACTCTTTGTTTATTCTTTTGAGATGCTTTGCCAAGCAAAGCACTGCTGCAGCCATTTTCAGCTGCTGTATGTTTTGGGGGGTTTGTGGCTTCAGTCCCAACTGGATTGAAATCAAGAGACCGTCTAGGCCAGTGCATGTTTTTCTCCCTGATGAACTGCTTGGTTGCACCGGCAGTGTAGGCCACTGTCTTGCTGCACGATGAAGAGCCAGCCAATGAGTCTGGAGGCATTTCCTTGTACTACAGTGCTACAGTTTTGATTGAATTCTTCTTTTCTTTCAGCATCCCAATTGCTTGCTTTTCTTTCACAGGCCGTTCTCTAGTCTTCATGTTGGTTTAGGCCTACTGACTCCAAAGGCAGACGCCAAAAGGAAGAGTAAAGACTAAATCCAACACTACACATCCACAGCTCTTTTAGGTGTGAATAATCAATACAACAGGAAACAACCACCCAATAAGTACCACCTGGCCCCCATTTGTCACAATACTTAAACTCACCTGAAATAGGTGGATTGAAAACAAAAGTGTTATTATTCTAAAATGGTACAACATATAAGCACAGAAATATCCAGAAATGAAAGGTGACATTCTGTATTATGGGCTTATATTCATGTTTTCATTTCAAATTCAGATTGCTTGGGGATTCAGCAAAAACTTTGACACTGTCCCAGTACTTACGGTCTGCACTGTATATTGTGTCTTTTAAGTAGGTATTGCTTAGTGGGTTATTATGGGACAAAATGGCTTTTTAACATTTCCATAATATATTGTACATATTATTTGAGTATATTATTTTACTTTACTCCTCATTATACATCTTGATTTGCACAGTACTTCTTAATAGGTAATGATGTTTCCCTAGATTACTTTACAGGGTTTACAGAACACTGAAGATGAAAAAGAGTGAACAAGAGTAAAGCAGGTATGTTTGAACAAGAACCTCCTTAAATAAAAATGTTTCACTTACCCATTTATATGTTACATACAACTTTTGTTCTGTGTTCCACTTACCAAATATAAATGTGTTACTTGCTGAATCAACTGTACAGCTCCCATACAAAGCTAAAACACTGACAGCACATTCCTCACCCCCCACAGTGAAATGTAAATGCCCCAAAGAAATAATCTCTCCATTACGTTTTCCGAGCATTACCATTAGCATGTCTTAAGAGTGTGCAGGTGCAATTACTGTTAAGATAAGCCCCATTTAAAACCTGAAGGAAGGTAAACTTCAGCCATCAATAAGAATCATTGATTGGTAAAGACTTTTTTTTCTTAGACAAATCTATGTTACTGTAGCTTCTCCTGCACTTCACTAGCATATTCATGAAGGGCAATTTGTAAATTCTTATTGACCTCCCTCTGCTTTGAAAGAGAAAATGTGGAGCTTATGATTTTTCAATCAAAAGCTTTCCTTAAATGGATTTAAAATAATAAATACTCTCTGAAGGGCTCCCTCGTGACTCATCTGAGAGAAAAAAGAAGCCTACAGCTAGATTACAGAAGTATTCTCACAGGCTGAAGATCAATGGTTCACACTCAGGCCATGACAGTCACCAAACGCATGCAAATATTGCTCTTATTGGCACTGGGCAGGTAACGTTCATCTAAGATGGGAAGGTTACCACCCAACTATGATCCCTTTACCTGGTCGGGTAAAGACTAGACTGGACTAGGGTGAGCCTGTTGACAGACTCAGCTGCAACTAATCACAACTGTGAAGACTGCAAGGACCCCAAATGATGCGAGAGACAGAGTGTATGTGCAAATATTACTGTATTTGTAAGGATCGCATTGTAGAACATGCCTTCACAAAGAGAGCTCCTCCTAAGGAAGAGAACCTCCGTGACAGGTTTCGTTTTCATGGAGTACAGAATGCTAAATAAAAACAGAAGTACAGACATGAAAACGTGCATGGCTATGGTTCTAGGTCTGGGCAGGGTTGCTAGGCAGGATGGGCTTCCAGCTGAAAACAAGGAACTCAAATCAGCCTTTCTGTACATTATGACCTATTACAAATAGAGATGGTTAAGGTCTAGTCCATGAGAGCTGCAAAACTTTTCACATGTGTTCCAATCTGAATTCTAAATGACAGATTAAACAATTTAATTGTCACAATATCCATCTTTCACTGGTTTTTAGTAGGTGATGGATGGGATGGACCTACAAAATCAGCAGGATCCAGACAACCAGGAACAAATTTAGGGCACCCCCGAGCTGAACATGGCAGGATAAAACATGACCCTTCTGCAGAACAGTAAATGAGAGAAATGGAAGTTATTTATTCACTCTGATTCAACTTAAGAAGCTAACAGGGCATTAAAGAGCTACAAATTTCATTGTAAAGTTAGTGACATTAGAAGACATACTACAGATCTCCTATCTTTGTCTGAAACCAAACGGCTAATTCATGCTACAGATTCATTCAGCTAAGGTTACTGTAATAGTGTCTGATGTTCTGATTCTTTGTAGTCTCAGCCTAGTTTCTCTTGCAGAAAATATTCAAAACAGTATTCAACTGAGGTTAGAATTAAAATATGCCTGCAATTTTTGTTTAACTATATTGGTTAAGTACAAATAGTCGCTTTTTAAAAATTTTACAGAAGTTCACCATTTTCTGATCTACTCTCTGGAGACTTGGAAAGAACAGCCAATAGCCTGAATGCTACTGAATGCCCTGCTGCACTGAAAATGTCTTAAAGTTGAAATCCCCATTGAAGTCATAACCCTTTGAAATGTCTCCTCTTAATTAGTATCTGCCCTGGTGGTGCAAATGATTAACTGAAATTTTCCTTGTGGGATATATTGAACCTTTAAAAACTTCAACACGTTTTAATTCATCACAAACTCATCTCACTCTATTCCAGCTCTGTTTGAACTTGTACTTTTTCCTCACTTTGCTATCTGTAGGGACAATAAGTTGATAATCCTCTATTTATGATCTATCCATTTATAAAATTTCGAGTATAGATTGGGGTTTTCTACATCTCAAGCACAGCTCAGCCACGGACAAACGCTTGCACAATGAATAATATGATTCACCAAAACTACTTAACAAATTTAAGTTTAGATACTGGACTGTGAAACTAGACTGATTCCACCACCACACAAATTTGCATATACTTCTGTACAGTTTATTACCAGTAATACAAACCTTGTTAAATAAAACTGAATGCACAATGCACAATATTTTAAAATCGATACTAGTAACAGGATTGTTACAGAATGCTTCCACAGTACCAATTAAAACATTTAACAAAAATACATTTAAGTCAGTAAATATTCAGACTAATATATGTTTTGAAATGAAAAACAATCAACAAACTTCTTTCATAATGTGAATTTTCTCTATTGCTTCTTAGCCCACTGTGTTTAACATCCTTGTCCTGCCTTCATACAAAGTAATCCAGAGAATGTCTTCGGCATTATTGTATTACAATATTCCGCTACAGAAAAAAATGTTTCAACTAAATCTTTAGGCTGCATCATTAGCCCGCAAAGTCAGATGTTGTTCAGCTACAGTGAACTGTATGCATTGCAAGCAAGACTGGTGTGCAGGATTTAGACCCCTCTGATCTGCATCACTGGCAGGTCTGAAGAGACTTAATCTACCACAGACAGGGTACAAAGACAGACTGCAGCTCTCTACTGATATGAATTTAGCAATTAGCATTGTTAATAAGATGCATCATTAAGCAACCCTATTGAATGTGTCAGGTTGAAAGCAAGATAAGTGTGCACAGGGGCTAAGAGAACACACTGTCTCAAGCTGCAGAGAAGCACTGGCCAGTGCTTAAAGTGCACCGAATTGATAAAGTTAAGATTAAAATGTGACCTGACTGATGTGCCTATGATGCAGCAAATGGGACCTCAAATTATGTTTAAAAAAATATGTTAATAGATTCAGTGGTGGATAAATTAAACCAGCATCAGATCAGTTTCACTGGGGAAATTGGTTGTGTTAAGAATTAAGTATGTGGAAAAAATAATGCACTACACAAGCTAAAACATTCATTTCACATGCAAAGCCATGAATGCCCCACTCACTAAGTCTATGATACTTGAAATCCATATACACACATCTAATATAACAAAAATACAGATTTCTGAAATTTGGCTGCTATGCAATTATAATTCTATATTTAAACCACATAGTAAATTGTGAAAATAAAACATTTACAATGACAAACTAGGGAGCACCCATTCATATATTGGGTCATTTTACTAAAGCAGTAGGAGTGCAGTAGGTTGTTCAAGGGTACAATAGCAATGACCCACCTGGGATTTGAACCCACAATCTTCTTGTAATGAGTTTGGTGTTCAAACCACTACTCTAACCTGCCACTGCGCAACTTTAGTTCCATTCACTTTCCTCAAGCAATAATAATGCAGAAAAACCTTTTCAAGTATATATCACCTCTTGTACAGCTATGTATGGCTATGTGTAATATATGCATCATACTCAAAAAGGTATATGAAACATCTCTCGAGAGATAAGGATGTTGCCACTAGCCCATGGCTACATATCTACCAACTATGAAGTACAGCATTATCCCAGTATTCTTATTGAATCGGTGGAAAACTGCAAGACACCCACAGCTAACTACAGAGATGCCATGATACAGGTTAGTTTTACCCTCCTGATGATGTGTTGTTGCAATAATAATCCTGCTCAGTACACAGATTCAGACATTTGTCGTCTGTGCTTTGCAGAGGAGACAATGGTATGCAGCATAATCCCTTCTATCGGTGAGATTATGACTGATCACCTGCTGTTTTGAATATCTCTAAAATTTACTATCTTGAAAATCTTGATATAGAAGGTATGAGTGTTGGGGGCTTCGACATTTACTAATAGCCATCCATCATTCATGCAAAATACAGCAAAGAATGTACTAATAAAAGCAGCTGTCTGCAAGGCATTTAATAGTCTAACATTCATGCAGTAGAGTTTTCAAACTCATAAAGACCCCTATTTCATACTGACTTTTGTAAAGTCCAAACATTTGGAAGAGGTGATAGACTACTTCTGATTCTCTCACTTTGTGTCAAAATACAGCTGGCCACTGATGAGAGAAGACCTACATTTTTTTAAATCAGTAGACAAGTTACTAAAAATAGTCAAGACAATTTTCCCTGGTTTTCAAAACACACAAAAACAACTGCATACCATAAGCTTTGTAATAATTTAGTTGGGTTCTACAGAATAGAATATTTCAAATTGATTAAGAAACCACATAAATTACTGGTAAATCTCCAAACTCCAAATGTTGTTCCCCTCCAGGGATTATTTTGGTGCATATGGAAAAGTGGTGTAAATGCATTCTTACGGTAACCAGCTCAACATCTGAAGTATTGTTCTGGCCAAAAACAGATAAACCAGTTTGCTTCGTAGGGCATATTGGTATTGCACAATACTGGATTTCACAGCTTGAGTTTGCCAAAATGTCTTTTTTATGGAACAACATAAGCCTTTTATCTTTGAAATAAAGTCCTCTCATTTGTATTGAAACAATGCAATACGATTGTAATAACAAAGAGTCATAATACGCCAGCAAGGAATTCTACTTATAAAACTGAATTTAGAAACAGTTTAATACCAACAGCAAGTGCTGCAGAGACGAGTATTTTACTTGGAGGTCTCCCATCCCCAGTCTGAAAAAGTCCAGCTTTATTTTGCTTCGGAGATCTGACAAGATCAGAGTACAATGTGATAGCAGCACTGCCATTTTTTACACAAAATGTTTACACTTGTACTCATTTAATACATTGTCTATGGGCATTGTCAAAGCTATCACAACTGAAAGTCATTAATGGGAGAACCCAGACAAAGTACAGGTAGAATTTGTGGCCAACTGAGGATGCCAGAAAGCTGATGGACTTCCTGATAGGAGTAAGTGACAATATCAGAAGTCATTACTCTGTGTTTGATAACATCAGCAGCTGTCCAGAAGGTTTCAGGACCAGGTGCTCCAGCCAGCAGAAGTACAGCAGTGGTATTTCAAGGCTTTCTACAGTGAAGCAGGAGAGGAGGAGGCCACGGATGATGCCACAAAAACCCCAGGAGTAAAAAGAAGATGTTTTGAGGAGAAAAGGACACACTTTAAACAATTCCCCTCATGCAACACCTGTAGGAGCTGTTTAAATAATAAATACAGCTGTTTACTGCTGAACTAAACATTCCAAGTTAGGTGTTATTGCAACAATGAACAATTTTGATTCTTTCATTCCACATCATGATTTCAATTTCTTTACAGACTTTCAAATGAGATCACATATAGCATCTTTAAAAACGGAACCACCTTCCCCTTATACAACTTGAAAAAAAAAGTATGGAAATTAAAACTACCGACAAGGCAGAGAGCAATATCTGGATGCCAGGCAGTCAAGGTTTATCACTTAAACTAATTATTTTCAAAAACATATGAGTGTAAGTCTATACAAGTGTAAGCATTTTTCAAATTATTATTATTTATTAATAAAATACACGTCTTCTCCATGCCTAAATGCATCTTGTTTCAGAAAGATTTGATAATGAATGTCAAATCTTGAATGGCCAAAACAGCCATTTAATAAAAAATCAAAACATTTAAGCAGCACAGAATGGTGGGTTAAATTATATTAAGTTTTATCAATTTTTTGAATGTTTTTTTAACTTTTTCTTTCAGCTCTTATATTAATTTTAAAATTAGTCTCTAGATCTTAGGCATTTCTAAATGACCCAAGCTACTTTATAGTAATATCCTGTTGGATTTTTCTTCTGTATACACTACAAGCTACATTATTGGTGTAAACCCTTAAAGCATGTTTTTCACCTACACAATGTAATCCAGCAGGCAACCTTCATGAGTAAAGTAACAACATGATTTACCCATAATTGTGTGTGTTATTGAACTATGCCTTGTTAGCTATGTCCGATATACTGTGTAAGCTGCAACCACACTTTAGCATGTTTTCTTTTCCTGTTCATTGCATTGTCTGTAAACAAAGATATGGACTGTACTCAATATCCACATGTTTAAGTCTTCATATTTTAATCTAACAGCCATATCCTCCATTGTCCAAACAAACACAAACGCTTGCCATGGTTTTCTGGAATGGGATCTTCAGAAGCCATTGTATTCTGAGGGCAACAAAATGTAAATTTCTAAAATGCCAAATGTGGACAATCAGCCTCCTTTTCACACACTGTACAATATGGCAGTGATTCCTATGAGGAGCAGGTGTGATTTTATGAGAGGTTCAAGGAAAGGGGTCCGGAGCTATTGCAACTTATATTTATACAGTCGTATTTATCAAAACAGTACACAGAACTGCTGAAAAACCGGATCTTTCCAATTCAGTACACTCAGACCACATACTGCGTCACTGCAACATTTTGTTTTTCAGTACTGTTGCAATCAATATTATTTAAACGTACAGGGTTATTAATCAACTTGGAATGCACTGCATATTAATCTCCAGTGCGTCCTTTATCTCTGAGTGGAGCCAAGGGAATTTCCTTAGAGAAACAGCACGTGGCAATAGCAAAAGTTTCACTACCCTTAGGAAATCTATTATATGCACAGAAAACTCTCCCTATTAGAATGTTAAAGTTAAAATAAAATGCTTTTATTCTGAAAGCCCCCCATGTGCTTCTGAGCATTTGATAAATACTGCAGAATACAGCCAACAAGTTTGAAGTAATTTATTCCAGAACCACACACAAACTATAAATGTGAATGGGATTACTATATTACAGTGACAATTATTTGTTTTTAAGACGGGCATTAACATGTGTACACATTCACGTGGAGACCAGCAACCATCGTTGGCAGGACTGCAGCCCAGTCCTAAATTAGAATTTATTTGCATTAGAATAAGATCACTTTATTGGCCATATACAATTTTTTGTATTAGGAATTGTCTTTTCGCATACCCCAGCTTGCTCTGAGACACATAAACACACAGACGGGGAGAAAAGCTTGGGGTCAAAGAGCAGGGTCAACCATTTATACAGTGCCCCTGCAGTTGGGGTTAAGGACCTTGTCCAGGGGCCCAAAGGAGTAGGATACCTCTGCCGGCCGTGCGATACGAACCAGCAACTTCTGGCCACAGGCGCAGATCCATAACCACAGAGTCACCGCACCGCCCAAAACACTAAGAAGTGGATCTACTGGGATTTCTACAAGGAACGGAAGAAGAGCGAGCCTACACAGTCTTAAAGGAGCTGAAGTCCAGTTATCAGGCAGATGAAGACTGAACCGTGTTGAAGTTTCTTTTGGTCAAAGCACGGTCTTCCAAAAAATGTAGCAAAACTGGAGAAAATATCACTTGCAAAGGCAGTCTGAAGTCCCACTTAAAGTGGTCTCTGTCTTAGTAGTGACTACCCAACAGCCCTAACTAAATACTGGAGAGTTGGGGCATCACATCTGTGCTGTAGAACTTGGACAATCAATGGAAATCAATGCAACTGAACACGTGTGGGCAAAGTTCGACCACCTTTTTCAGAGGAAGGTGACTTTGGCTCTCCTGTTCCCTTATACTATAAGCCTTTACTCTGACTGTGTCTCAATTGATATACAGTAATGATCCTTTGCAGCACCAGTCAAGTAATTAAGACCCAATCGATTAATGAAAGAGTGGGCTGGATGCAAACCATGCAGTGGCTCAAAATGGAAAATGTGAAGGTCCCTACTCTTGAGCAATTTCACTTAAGCTGTCTCTGAACAGCCGAACCTAGATTTGTAATCTTTACCCACAAATTCCATTTCCTTTTTTCTCATTGTTCTACCAGTGATTAGCACTACCCTCTGCTATCCTGAGGTAGTGATATGTGGTCTCCAAATAACTTCAATGTTCAACCATATACTGTACTTACAATAAAGTCACCATCAAGAGGAAAAACAAGCCTGCACATACAGGATTTTAATGGACAACAGTTCATAGAACTGTCCTTCTTAATGGAATATCTCAATAATTAACATCCTAATTGGCTGAAGAGTATTTTGAAAGGCATTTCAAAACAAAAATAAATCCAGTCATGAGATATATTAATCGCTTCTGAGAAATAAATATAAATCAACTCAACTTGCATCTGCCGGTAATTCAGGTGCGGACCAGCGGACAACGATGCTATACAATACATAAATTAAGCACATGAAGATTTGTCCATAGTACAAACTAATCATAAAACTGTTTTTTACCAAAAATGCCTATCTGAAACTAACCTTTAGACTCTTGCTTCAGCATTGTGATTAAGCAACAAGTTATCGCAACCAGTTAACTATTATTACACAAGCTCCGAGAACTCACTTGTAGGTCAAAATTCATTAATGTATAATATGGTGATAAGCCGTCAAAAACGTATACTCAATGTATAACAATTCCAAAATAATATCACTTGTTAGAGCATGCATGCACAAATGTGGGGAAGAAAAAGATTTTTATTAATCTCCATAAAAAATAAAAAGTCAGACTTGCTTTAAAATAAACTGGGACTACATCGCACACCAACATTATGGTCAGTTTATAGCATTGTGTGTTCTGTAAACTAATTTTCATTGAAGAAATCATGGTCATAAATCTTCTGAAAAAACATAATACGTCTGTTACGGACAAATATTTTTTTAATAACCAACTTAAAAGTACTCAATTAAAAAAAACTAAATTACAAATTGTCAAATGTATTTATCAGTAAACGTGAGGTTGAACAGACATATCCTACATTTATTTGACCAAATATTCATCTTTGCACGTGTTTATACTGTTTTGCACAGAGTCCACAGCATAACTAAGTTCTAAAAATGCGCGTAAAATAATGAAGCATCCCTCTTTAATTACTGAATAATGTATAAGAAAACAACGCACAACTTTTCAAAGTTTCGAATCAAGGTTTAACAGCATTGGAGTAGCGCTGTTACTAATCGCTAGTCAAACCGTCCTGTAATCCACTGCATTTGCTAATGCATTCCAAAGCTAATGCAACTAAATACACAGCAGCTGCCGTCACGATGCAATTAAAAGGGCTTTAAATCTTCTAGTTTAATCTGCGCCAGTACCTTGCTTTTGTGGAGCAAGTATTTGACTGTTGCTCCACGTATTCCTCTCACTGCTGCCATGGACGCCGCCATCTTGAACCGGAAGTATGAAACGAATTTGACCTTTGGACAAATGAAAATCTTGTCCTTCTCGGAGGAGACGAAATAGCTTCTCCCTGCTATGCTACCTGCATCAGGTGTTTATGTGAGATGCACAAAGTGAATCTCAGGCCATTTATGTGTATTCCACATTAATGTATTTTTAATTCCAAATCCGTATAATTATCTTGTATGAATGTTATTTTATTGTTAATGTTATTCTAATTAATTTTAGTAAAAAAATAGAATGGTTTATTTTATATAAGAGTCCTTTTACTGCTGTTTTCTTTTAGCAGGTACAGAGCTACAGATCTTTACTCATCTCAGAAGAAAGACTTTTGCATGAAAAATGAAACTAAAGAGAAGCTTTCAAGAATTCCAAAGTGCAGTAGTTGGTCAAAACTGTCAGTAATCTTTTGGTGCACATTGTTCTTCTGTTTATACCCAGAAAAAGAAGCATTAGTGACAGATAATTGACCTTGTACTTTATTAAGTGTCCTTGCTTTCTGCCTGGAAAACTTGGTCTAACTGTTGACATGATCAGTTATTTGGCAGGAATCACCAGCTTGTGTCAAGTATATATCCTAAATGTGAGAACAGAACAAATGGTACCCAATATAGATTCACTGAAGGACAGATGGATGAAGGATAGCCAGAAAAGTTCATTGCAGAATCACTGTAAGGAATTGCTGATGCAAGGGTGTACTCCAGAAGCAATTTTGGTCAGGTCACTATGACCAGGAAATGCATCATTGACTTCATTTTAATATTTTATCTCTTTTGCAAAATATCTATCGATTTTCTATCTGCCTTATCCAATACAGGAACACAGGGGAGCCAGAGCAATCACAATGAGCAATGGGCACAAGGCATGGTACACTCTTACACAGGGACAATTTTCCCAGAAGCCAATTAACCTACCAGTATACTGTATCTTTGGACTGTGGGAGAAAAGTGAAGCACCTGGAGGAAACCCACATGAACACAAGAAGAACATGCAAATTCCACACAGCATTTAAGAATTGAACCCTAGGCCCCAGCATAGCAAGACAGCAATGCTAACCACCTCTCCACCATGCTGCCCTCTTTTACAGAATATCTAAATTGGAATATGCTTAATAAAGTGCATACTTATGCTTTCAAGATGCACAGTCCACAAAGATTATGTATCTTTGTGTGTATAGAATTATATACAGACCTGAAAAAAGTCTGTGAGCCTCTTGTTACAGTATAATAACAGGAATTACAGTTTATATTTACTAATTCAATGTTTTTTAGACCCAGTGTTGTATGAAGTAGAGGAATGAATAATTAAGCATCAGTGTTTGTGAAAAAATATGTGTGCCCCTGATTTGTTTAGCACAATTCAGGGCAGATTAGAATCCATAAATGGGTAACGTAAACTAGATCTGGGGTTGAACAGCACTGTCCTACTGTATATAATATTTAGAAAAACAATCTTCATCATACAGGTTAGCAGAAGCACATCATGTCACAGTCAGAAGAGATTTCAGAGAATGTCAGAAAAGGGGAAATTGATGTTCGTCTGGAGAGGATTACAAAACCACTTCTAAATATTTGGGGCTCTATGTAGCCATTGTCAGATAGTCGCTGGATAGTCTTTGGATATCTACAGTTGGAAACTATTCAAGACCATGGTGGTTCTAAGCATGATCTTTTCAAAATCGACCCAAGAACAGCACAATTAATCATCCAGGAGGTTTCAAGAGCCCCAGAGTAACATGTAAGGATCTGCTCTCACTGCAGCTATTGTGTGTATTCGTGTGTCAAACACCAGTAAAAAGCTTTAGTAAGACAATAATTAAAATCTAATTAATTTATGTTTTAGGATATACAAGAATAAGGAGCAGCCTAAAATAAACCTTTCCCCTGCACTGTGCACAACATACTTTATGTTGAAATATGATTTAGAAACTTCCACATAACAATGCACACCTATAACTTGAATTCCCTATTGAATATGACTTTTAGAACTCTCTACCAAACAGAGGAGATGGAGGCATGAATATTAGAACTAAGACTTGCTCTGGACAGGATTATTAGCCAGATTTCTGTAGTCCTTTAATGTAGGAACATAAGTACCATAACAGCAAACAATAAAGAGTAGGACCTTTTCACAGTTATCATTTTCTATTCCCACCAGGGCCACATATTCATTTATTTTAATAAACACAATTAGAAAATACTTTTTCCCCCAGGTTTATTTTAATGTTATATTCAATTAAAATATAAATATGATTGAGAAAGGTCTAAAAATGTCTGTAGTCTCGAAAGAAGACATGGACGTGTACAGAGCATATCCTTGTTTAATAAAAACACAACAATCTAAGTTTTACATCAGTAAAGCTCTTTGGGCACATGGGTAATGTTGATTATATTTTAAATAGCTGGCAGACAGGGCTGTTGGTTGGGTAGTATTGCTCCTTTGAGTCCCTTCCTTTATGTAAAGAGCTCTGGAATCCTTTGGGATGAAAAGCATTATAGAAATATAAGCAATTAATTATTGTTCTTTGGGACAGCAAAATACTGAATTCAAGTCTTGTGATTTCATAAAGAAAACAAGTGCTCAGTGTCTGTGTTGAATTAAATATGCCAAAATGAGTTGATTAAGAATTTGTATAGCCATTTAAAAAGACATAACTTTAATTAATTCAAGCACATCTAAAGATACTGCCATGTTCCGCTTCAGTAATGAAGGTTGCTGTTGGTATGATTGAAGGCGGTCTGTCGGTGAGAGAACTCGCTTGGAGAATGATGTTTCGCTTCAACAATCCTCAGATTAGTCCGAAGAAACCAGGATACCGTCTCCATGAGGGACAGGCCATGTTCTGGAAGGCAGAGGGTCACTGCACCAGCCTAAAACCATCACATCTGTCTGATCAATCAATGTAATCATTTTCAGACTGCAGCGGCTACAGCACAAGGAATATGAGCAGGAAATAACCCATGCATCAAGGGTAACATTCTGACAACTGAGTGACAAAATCACTGTTTTCTGTAGACCAGGGAGCATTTGAGATAGCAACAGAGAGCTGTGAAAAATTCACCAACAAATGTCGTTTTGCCCTTGACAGACCAAACAGAAGACAATGCTGTGGAGATGTCAGATTGAGAGTTAAAAAGACATTGTTTAATCCAACTGGTGTGGTAGTGGAACTGTAATATTGGGGTGAGGATTCTGCTTTAACGCAGGAGCACCAATTGGTACAGATTTAGTGCAACTTTTTGGCATCACATTGACTAAGTGTTTGTCCTTCCCCTATTCATATCAATTTCTCAGCAGGGAAATTTAACACCATACAATGCTGGGATTACAATGCTGTGGCAAAGGTGTAATTACATTTTACCTATTAACAGAGGCCACTATAAGGTCTTTATCCATCCATTTTCTAATTCCAATTCAGTGTTGAGGAGGAGACAAAGGCATGCAACAGACGCAAGGCCATTGCAGTAAAGACAGACACAAACACAGACATGCACACATTCACACCTAGGGCCAGTTTTTCCAAAACCAACTAACCTACCAGTACATTTTTGGACTGTGGGAGGAAACCGGAACACCTGAAACCCACACGAACATTGGGAGAACATGCTATATAAATTCCATGAAGATGTCATCTCCAGTGTGGAATTGTACCCAGGGCCTCAGCATTGCAATGCAGCAAAGCTAACCACTCCACCACTATGACACCCCACAAGGCCTCTATTGCTTATAAATAGTCACAGTGGGGAATAATCGGTTAATTAATGCTCATTTTCTCATGGGTGTAATTATACGATAGTGATGTATTTATCTAAAAAGGCCTAAAATAAAGTTTTGTGGGCTATACTTTTTGTTGTCATTGTGAATTTTGCACATGAAATCCCGAGAAACTGCCCTGGTAAGGTAAAGTTCTGTCACAGACAGGTAGTTTAGTAAAGTCTGAAGCAGACAAATGTGTTGAAGGTGTGACGAAATGTGTTGCTGTTTCCTGGGCATATAATATCTGATAAGTCTGATATCTGTCCCTGACCAAATACTATTCACCGGGAAAACAGAAGGTTTATCAACAGGGGAAGTGCAACGGCTAAGGTTAAGGACCAAACAAGGGAGGAAAGGCTAAAACAACAGAATTGGTCTGACCTCAGTTGATACTCGAAGAAGGCTCCACTTGACACTCAAAGAAAGCTCCACAGCCGAAACATTGTCTTTTCTTTCTTCTCTTTTCAGCTATTACTTGTTCTTTTGCGGCCTACGCATGCTGACGCAGCCACCTTGCTGAACTACTTTGACATCAGTTGATTACCTACTTTTTTTAATAGTAGGGAAATTGTGATACCATGCAATTCATCTAGACCACACTACCTAAAGAAGAGGAACTGCTACAAAAACAATAAGATCTTGCTGTGGCCAGCTTTTCTCCTGGACCCTAACATCTAAACATCTTTTGGGTCAACTTACAAATATCATCAACAAACATGGGCAGTCAGTCTTAGCCAGCTGGCTGCAGTTGCAAAGGAAAAGTAGCAGAACATCCCACAGTAGGCAATCCAAGATGGTCTATGAATCAGCCCTGCCAGGAGTGTTAATACCCATGGGGGTCATACCCAGTTCTGTTTTCAATCTGACAGTGTCACTTTTCATACTGATAACATTCTCTAATCTGTATTTTTTTTCATGTTTTGTGATGTTTTTGCTATCTGTGATTAAATCTGTTAAACCTGAGTGTTGCATTGCTTTTGTACAGCGGTACATTATAAGACAGAGGTTTTAGCCTTGCAATTGGATTGAATCTCTTTGTGACTGCAGCCTTACAGTGTGGCACATCTTCAGCTGCAACACTGGGGGAAAGAAGGAAAGCAAATGAAATAATCTGAGCTGCCTTGAACTGGTAAAACAATTCTGAATTATTTTTAAGACCACATTTATCGAACATCTGTAAAGTACAAGAAATATATTTGTAAATATCAGGTGGTGCACATTTGCAGAAATGCATATTTGGATTTTGGATCGATAACAATAAAAAATAATAGTACAGATAGGGATGAATGGTCAAAATGGGGTGATGTAATTATTGGAGTACCACAGGGACCTGTACTAGAACTGTACTTTTCATAATTCATTTCAATTGCCTGGATTCTGGTATAGTTTTAGCAAAGTATTCAAGATTACAGATTAAACTAAAATGGGAGGAATAAGCAAAAATTATAGAAGCAGAATATGAAATTCAAAAATATTTAGATAAAAGACTGGGCAAACACCTGTTTAATGTATTCATGAGTATTTCATGCAGGTATCAACAACATCAACTACTTTCTCCATACAAAATGAGAAATGCTAAGCTTGATGACTCACAAAAGCAAATCATATGTTGGATATTACCTTCATAAGATATTAAATGAAGAATTTAAATCAATGGTTTTTTAAAAAAAATTGTATAACATAATAGTAAGACCTCAATTAGAATTTTACATACAATTGTTGTCATCACATTATAGAAAACATATTGCTGCTCCAGATTCAGTCCAGAGAAGAGCAATCCGTGACATTCCATGGCTTAAGGGAATATCCTTCACTGACAGGCTCCAAAAAACTGAAACTTCTTAGTCTTGAACAGACAAACCTGTAAGGGATCTGGTACAGGAATTCACAATCCTCAAAGGCCCTGACAAAATCTACCAAGCACACTTCTTCAGTTTCAACCATGAAAAAAGAGGCAGGGTATACAAGTGGAAACTTAAGTGGAAGTGCATTTACAACCATGAAATGGAGGCATGTCTTTACACAAAGAGTTGCCAGAGTATAGAACAAACTTCCCAAAATAAAAATAAGCTTATAGAAAGCTCAATTAAAAGTGTAGCAGAATAAAAAAGATCTATAGACAACAAACATAATACTATAACAGCACTTGCTTACATTCAGGCCTAAACTGTGATGTAAATACTTAACATGTTCTTTTGACTTTTGAAGCACTTTGGCAGCCGAAACAGTTGTACAATGATCTGAAAACATGTCACACCCTGTTCTTTATGCACCACATGTCCTCTTTTCAAATCAATTAAATTTTCATTTTGAAGGTATTGAATTTTTCTGATTACATCAGGTTTTATCATTCTTACAAGCGAGGACTTAACTCCTATGTGCAATCATTTAAAATGTCAAGCTGATTGATTTACATGCTTTTCAAACTGGCATTGAATCTGTGCTACACATTTTATTTACATATAACTGTAAACTGTTATCCTTATAAAGCTGATATTTCTGTTCATTTTTTGTACTAAATGTACTGAACAATAAAATGTGTAGATTATGACAGAAATAGCTAAAGGGTGATAAGAATGAATAAACAAGCTCAAGGGAATCTTTATTTTGAAACTTTTTTCAGCACACAACAGGAATTTATGACAATTCATTACACACTCATGTTATAATCTATAATCCAATTACAGTTACTGTACATTACATAAAAAGCTTTTTTTTCCCTTTTGAAACAGTAAACTATACTTGTGAGGATTTGTGAAGGGAGATGTTAAATACTGTAGCAATGAAACAAATACCTCAACATTGATAAAACCAATTTGCAAAAGAATAAAAGATACAAAAGACCTATTTTAAATATAAGTTCCAACTAGAAAACTGCAAGCAGTTCTGAAGTATTACTGTTTTCTTTTTTTGTACTTGTCAATTTTAATACGTCTGAAGCCGGTGTGAGCTGTGAGAATAAAATGTCAGGTGACCATGTGTCAATTCCATGGTACAGTAACTACAATGGTGCTTAATAAACTTGACATTAATTAGCTACATGTTTTTAACAGCATAATGTAATATTACAAATTAATTGTTACAAAATAATTGGCAAGGATTTGCAGTCACTGTACTTCGTGCAATCATCGTTCATTCCTTTTTTAAGGAAGCATACCTTCTTGTTGAATCCCCTGCAGGTCACAGTGGAGGCTGCAATGTGCTTGAAGACATGACAGGCTTGATGGGTCAGAGGAACCTTTGGGTATTTCCTCATTATCCACATGTAGGCACTTGGTTGTAATTAAGACATAAAGACACACACTGTACCTGTATGGTGATTGGGAATTTTGTAGTTTTAAAATAATTGGTTATTCTAATAAACAATCACCACCAATAACAAAAGGCACAGCATAAAAATGTTTTCCATGTTTGAAATAATAAGATAATCATGTCTATTCTTGAGGCTTTACAAAGCTGTAGATCCAAAGATCAACTCTTTGATTTATTTCCTACTGTACTGCTTCTATTGCATTTCACTGTACTATACAAAACAATGTGGTATGTAATTTGTAGTGGATCTAAAAGTTTATGTAAACCTAAAAACATTTTCTCCATTTATTGTTTGCCTTTGACTATTTTCGGTATATTTGGATGATTAGCTTAATAAGACTACAGATCTTTATACTTGTGACATTTAATATGACATTTACCTGATGTTTTCATTATCTTTAGAATATCATAACATGTACTGTACAATATCCAACAGATGGGCAAACCATTTTAAATAAGTTTAAAATATGGATACTTGTTATTATATAACAGAGCTACCTATTCATTCAAAGAAAATTAGAAATTATAACTTTTAGAAAACTGAGTTGTGTTTTGTATCTAGTTTCCATTTTAATCGGCTTTGTTTCCACTTAGATCATAATTCCTTTCAGCATCTCTTCACCCTGTTCATGTAAGAGCAAAGAGGAATGATGAGCACTGTTCCCTGATCTCAGTAATAACCTCAGGCCTATTTTCACTCAGGAAATCTAATTACCAAAAGTCACGGCACGGTGGAGCCGTAGTGGACAGAGCTCAATGTGAGTTATCTCCACTTTCCTGCACCTGTTGTTTGTTCAGAAGGGATACCTTTGTAGAAATGAGGAAATGCTGCCCAGACCAGATGTACAGTATAGTCTCATACCTGGGAAAGAAATTGTCGCTACTGCTCTTTCCACAGGTCCAGCCAGCATAGACAACCAGGGGTAGATGGGAATTGAACAACAGTGACAAAATTCAACAGTTTAAGCCTGTTGTTCCACTGGCAATGCACAATGAATCAATTTTCTTCTAATGATAAGGCTTAAAAATAAGAAAGATTAATCATTTATCTCACACTTTTACACAGCTATCAAGGGCTGTGAAAAATGAATTAACAATGGTTACTGCAGAGCCACATGCAACAGGATCTTGGTTTTATATCTCATTGGAAGGATGGAGTGCAAGGTTCAATATCTTGCTCAGGGCAACACACCATGAATCAGTGGCAGGGTCGGGGTTTGAGTTGAGAATCTTCTGCTAACAAGCCCTTTACCTTAACAACTGGGTTGTATAGTCTCCTTGATGTACAAAACCTAAATTCAGTTGGGTCTGCAATTAAGCAGATATATCCCATTATCTTGTCTCACTTGAGGGGGTGAGGGGGGATGCACAGACATAATGCCACATCCGTTATAATCTTTCTTCTCGTGAGGTTTCAAATAAACCCACCTTAGGGCTTGCTGACAAAGCCTTTTCATCCCCAAGTTACTCTGAAGTCTGTTCTCTTCATACACCATACTCACATTAAAGACATTTTTTTTTTACTTGCTCAAAGGAAGAAATGCAAATACCCTATTTTGATTTACTTTTTGGTCAATGACTTCAGGGCTGCCAATGCACAATTTCTTAGGAAAATGGATGATGACTACTGCTGGATCCCTCATCCCTATTAGCTGAATTTGAAATTGCATTACCCATTTCCACTTTCAATTTAAAAGGCATTTTTAAACACAGCTAAAAGCTCCATTGCTTCAGTTTTATTCCCCCAAAGGCCTAGGTTCACATTCAATTTTATTATATGTTTACCAGCAGATTTACTGAGTATTAGACAGTCACTTCAGGGGGGTTTGTGTGCTATCCAGGCAACAATAAATGCCTTACAAAGTTGGCGAATTAATGCACTTAACTGCTGAGTCAACAGGGAAAGTAATAAAGTACTCAGTCACATGAAAACTGCTTCTTGATGAGAAAATTAAGGAAAAAAATACCAGTTAGACTCAGATTCCAAAGGGACCAATCCCATTACTGATTGTTTTTTTATTTTATTTGGCTTTGTAGAATTTTTGAATGTGTGAGAAAACAGAAACAAAATGTTATGTGAAGTAATTTCCTATTCTTTGAACAAGAGCTAAAGAGATTAAACAAAACATTTGATTTCCATATCCAGTTGCAATGAGTGCCCACAGTTTCAAATACTATCAACCAGTGCTGGAGAAAGCTATCATCACAGGTGACAGTAAAATGTAAAATGAAATTTACTAGACTGGGGAAATTGTTTTTATAATGTAATAAATTATTGACACCACAACTACACACACACACACACTCAATGTCACTGTGCTTTCCATTGTAAATGATTACATTTCTAAACTGTTTCTCCTAAACTGAAATCCCTGACAAAAGTAACTTGAAACTGTGTATTTTTTACAACACAATTTTTCCCAGCAGAACCTGCAATCTTATTATATTCTCTTCCTTTTCACAGTTGTTGAAGCCCACAAAGGTATGAGAGTTAGTGCATTCAGTCAGCACTTTCATAAAACTCAGTGTCTTGGAGGCTTCGGGTTCAGCTGTTAAGTGAGTAAAAATAAATGCATGCAGTTCTTCTGTGTTCAATCCAGTTCACAGCCTCCAACAGGTTTGCCATCTTGGAATAAAGTAGATCAAAGTAGCTTCTTACCTCCGAAGACTTCACAGATTGGACTCCTCTAGGCAAGTGTACAGAAAGTGAAAGGAACAAAAAGAGCCCGACCTCTAGACTCCAGTAAAATAATCCATTTATGTAGCTCTTAATCCATAAGAGAAACAGAGGCAGAGGGGTGTTGTCATCAGACACCACATGGGATATTTCAACATGTAGTATACCCATGGCTTCCTCAGAGCTTTCTAGGAGTGTGTCAGTATTGATATCAAAGGGAAAAAAAAAGAACATGGAAGTTAGAGCATAAAAGCAAATTTCCCTTTGAAGGGATGCATTGGGCTGCTTATCCATGAGGAACAAAGGATAATGTTCAGAACCTCTTAACTGTTATTAGATGTGTCAGGAAAGTAAATTATGAAAGAAACAATAGCTTTAACTTTCTTATTCATGAAGTAGTCTCAGTCTACAGTCATCTCAAGGATACAAATGTCTTCTTTACACAACAATGTACTGTACATGTGGTACAGTAGATTCCTGTATATGGTTATACTGTATATGTCATCTGTAAAACAGATAACATTAATTAAAATATTATATTATATTAAGAATGAATTCATGGCACTTGGTCTATTCTGGTTTTTATTTAATAATTTATTCAATTTTATATAACATTAGATAACAGAAAAGAGTGCAGTGTTCAGGTTCACAGGGTGAATGTGTTGTACACATTTCCAACCTGTGTTCGTTCAATATGGTTTCCAAGCAGAATCAAAATCTTTTAGACATATATTGGCACATCATAAATCATCAAACTCCTGCTGACTTCACTCACATGCATTTCCCTTCACCATTTCAGATCTGCTCCAATTCCTTATGAAAACCCTTTGCTGTACTGGTGTGTGATTCATCCTGTTACACTGCACATCCACAATGACGGCCGCGGCTCAATCAACTTCCAGCAATGCTCACAAACTAGCAAATAAAAATACAAGAGCAAAAAAAAATATATATATATTATGCAGGAGGGACTTTCTCAAATAAAACTGGATGACTGAAACTTTGATCGGAAGTTTTCTTTTAGAAGCCAAGTGAAGCTACGTCTGCAGTGAGGAATGTGCTTGGCTTTGGTTTCAATGCGATTTATGGTTCAGCAAATGTCAATAAAGACATTGAAACAAACATGATTGTGTTGTAAAGAATATTGCTGCAATAAATCATGATGGCTGCAGACAGTAGTGTATTAGATCTAAATGCTACACTGTGCTTTTCAATACTTTAAGGTAGACATTTACAATTTAAAAGAATAACTGGAATACAGGCTGTATTAATTGGTCCCTCACAGAATGATATATATGTGAAAGGAAGCTATAAACAGGAAAAGGTCAGAAAACAGGCAGGTATTATTTTTTGTTAATGCGTTTTAATGTAATTTAAAGTGGTATTGGACCTACAGTATATAAGATACCTCAAATAAAATTAGCGTTACAAGAACTGTTGATCCAAACTACAAATTATAGAATTCTTATGGGGATAAATTATACAAGTTATGGTATACAGTGCATTGGTTGTACAGATACTACATGGGAAGTACTTATACTGTATAACCAATGTCAATGCCATATAAGTAGACATTTACTGTACATGGGTTAAGTATTGCAGAATGCACAACAACTACCTACACACTAAATTGAATGTTACTGTATACACCCTGCATTCAGACAAAACAAGTCACATTATGAAAAGACATAAGCTCCAATAAGCTCCACTTGATAACATCAACGTATAATGATCATAATGAAGACCGAGAAAGTGTGCACTTAATAAAGTTTCACAAAATCTTTAAAGAAGAGTTATGTATGTTTATCAGACTTTGGAATGTTAATAAAACAAAGGGAGGATCAGTCGAATTATAAACGTGTAATGACTGTAAATGACTGTACCTGAAGTAAGAGATTGGGGAAGCAGCTGAGAACTCAGCTGAGGAAGTCTAAGGTTACGTAGCTGTCTAATGGCTTTTATGAAGCAAATCCTATATAACGCTTATACTGTATAAATGCCTTTTCTTCACACAGGATTGTCCCTAAGTCTTGAATGTCCTTGTTCAAGTGGATTATGTTGTCATCATAAAATTCAATCAACTGATAATTTAATGTACCAAATGTGTAGTGTTCATGGAATACTACCTGCTAAATATTTAGAAGTATCTCCTCACCCTTAATTACTTTTTTGCATAGTTAACCTTTAACTGATTAATTTATTGATTTCTGCAAGATGGGGTAGATGGATTGAATTGCTTTTTCTGGCTTGTAACCTTTCTTATGTTCTTAACCCGTTTGTCATTCTGCAAACTTTATTTAGACGGAACACAATATTTTAAAAAGGTTAATGTAAAAAAGAACAAATAGATAAGAATGTAAAGACCAAATAAACAAGCAGGAAGCAGGATATTAGTGTAAGGAAGTACTGTAAGTAAGTCATATTAGGTAATATGAGATAAATGCCTAATACTGTATTATATACATTAATTAAAACTAATCAAACTTTTATGTCTAGTTGTTTTGGATCTTGCCTCTATTTTACATTCAATTTTTCTTCCTTTTCACTGGGAAGGGCATATTTTTAAATGTCACTCTAGTTTCTTTAAGTTGATTTTCAAACCTATTTTGATGCAATCATACAGTATCTACAGTAGTAGATGTTATTTCATGTTATCATATCATTCTTGAATGTTAGTTCTGTGGCTCTTGTCCCAGATATAACTATGATATCTGTGAACTGTAGGTGATTTATGTTTGCTGCATTTATCTTCAGATCTGGTCTTTACATTGCAGCATCTTGAGAACTTATGCTGTGCAGCATTTATGTGTAATCTGACCCTGGGTTTGAACCCTTATTCCTGCCCTCCACAACTACAGTACCTGGTCTATACATCTCAGCTACAGTATGTGTCAAGCCCATTACACCTTGCTATGAAAGCTTTAACCTTCTTGAGCAATATCGTCATGCTCTAGGAATTTTGTTGTACTCTATAAATTCCATAGCAACTGAAAGGCATCAGTCTTCTTGATCCAGGTCATGCTTCTTTTCCTGTAGTCTGTAGGTGGACCCTGAATTCAGCTGCCATTATTCGGTTGCAAAGTCCAGTGAAGTGCCAAACCCACTATAGCAAAAGGTTGATTTCTTACCATAAGGAGTTAGAAGACTCACGAGAGTCCTGGGGACTGATGTCACTATAATAGTTACATCTTACACTATAAACCCTGTTACGTACTGTATACTGTTATTTATGGTTTTGCAACCCATCATGATCTATGTGGGCTGACGTTGCTTGAGTAAAATGCTTAAACAGCATTAAATCACAGCTCAGCTGCATTAATCATCATTTTCAATGTAAAAGTACATGCGGTTCAGTGCATGTGTTATAGACTGTTAAAAAATTTAAATTGAAGATATTGGAGATAGGACTGTTTTTGTCTGAATTGCAATTAATTGAACTGGTATTAAGCCTATTTACTTTATTAAAAAGATAACGAGTCCTAGGGAATTGGATTTTCCTGATGTGACATGCCAGTGTGTTGCAGGGTGACAGTGTAGCACATTCATCCCTCCTGGCTCTCATGTATAATTCTGTTTGTATTTGTGCTGAAGAAGGAGCAAAAACAAAACAAAATGAGGGTGAAAGTATTCATCTAATCACACTCAGTGATTTAAAGGGTTGACTCGATGGTGGATTTCCGTTTGAAGTCTGGTGGAAGAACAAAGATCACACTAGGCTTTCAGTATGCTGGCTGAGCAGCTTTGGGTCATTCATTACTTCCAATGTCCCTCTTCCATTATACATTATTTCCCCTATTTTGGGAAAGGCATTGGCAAATGTTTCAGGAAAAGGTTTGAAGGTTATGTAAGTTTTTGAATTTTCTGCATGTTTGTATCAATGCAAGGCGCGAAAGGGAATTTGTAGCCTATTAATGTCTACAAGATGTTGAAGATGGACATAAAATCAGAAATGAATTGACCACAAATCACATAAAATTAAAAATATTTGTGTAGCAATGACAGGGTGCAAGTGACTGCTGTTATTTCTTCATATGTAGTTTATGTAAGAAATTATATTATTGGCTTACAAGTCATGGCTATATGTTAATCTTTTACATAACACAATGTACACATCGCATGATACCACATGATATTAAATAGTAGAGCCTTATTTGCTTGTATTTTCAGTCTTCATAATCCTCACAAAAAAACAAATTTATTTCTGTGCTTTCCTGTCAACTGCAGCCATAACTTTAAAGAGACATCTGGAAACAACAGATTGAGTTAAGCCTTGGATGTCCCTTTTAGGCACATGAAATGTGCCAGTGGCAGAAGAAGCAGAAACCGTGATTAACTTCAATATGTACTGGCAGGTCTTGGCTTCTAGCTGTTTCTTGTATTATAGATCCCTTGGGACGTAGTGCATTACTTACCAGTAGTTTGCATTGCATTCAGGCAATATTTACACATACCACCATATTTCTGCCAAGATTAAAAAATGTGTGTACAATGTTACAGTATTTAGCCCGATGTGTATAAATACTTGCACTATGTATGAGTCTTACGACCCATGCTCAAAATCATACTTATCTGTGTGTTAATGAGCAGTCAGTATTTACACATTTCAATATTTATAAACAAACATATATTAATATTGGGTAAATATATGGGAATTATGATTCTGTTCCGAGTTTACAGTATAATTTGCCATACTTTTGAGGGTCATGAGGGGATGCATATTAATAAGAGGTGCATATGATAATCATCCATGATACTGTATGCCTGGGAAGCAATTCAGAATATATTGAGCCACCTACAGTACAGTAACAGATTCATTAGGTGAATATATTGTTGAATGTCAGCAACTCCACAACAAAAAGCATCTCTTATTATTGTAGTTTCTGATTTGATGGATGACTTTACAATCAATATTGACGTTCAGCCTAAATGTATTATTTTGATCTCTGCTATGACAGGTAATAAGGCACACCAGGGAGGTACTGAGATGTTGTGATCATCTCAGAGCTGTGAATACACTATGGGTACATCAGCATGGGCAATGTCATGTTGCAGACCAGGCTGAACGTTATAACAGTGAAACCTGACTTTCAATTAACAATGTAAAATCACGTACTGTAGAAGCACCCAAAAATAGTTGGATATATGAACTGCCGCTTGTCATTTTACTCACTCCAGTCTACACTGCCCAGAACATAAACAGTCCTTGTTCTAGTAATGACCTAACAGTCTCTAATGATCTAAATGTCGAGATAGTGGTATTTCCTTCCAGCCTCACACGCTGAGGGTCAGGTCATTAGCTTTTGTCATTCCTTTGATATCAGTTTGGGATTCTGTGATTGTCATCCACATAATGAAAAAAGCAAGAGAGCTTCTCAACTGACACTTTTAAAACTGGATACAAAACAAAGTATGCATGCTTGTGTTGTAGACTGCTTGTGCAAAGAAACAACCTCTTGGTATCTGGAATGTGCATGCCGCTACCAATCCACCTATTACGAAACATTACTTTGAAATTGTTATATTGTGATATTGAAATACAGCTGCAAGTTGTAATTCATATAAAATATATATTATATACGTAGCATATACTGTATAGGGGGTAGCAGGATGGCACAATAGTTAGCATTGCCGCCTTGCATCACTGAAGCCCTGGGTTGAATTCAAACCCTGGGGTGCTATATGTGTGAAGTTTGGAGATTTTCCTTCCTGTGTTTGTGTTCCTTAGAGTGCTCCATTATATTCTCTTAATTCAAAGACCTTCTAGTAGATTAATTGGTTTCTGGGGAAAACTGGCCCTGGTGTGAGTGTGTGTATTTGTGTCTGTGTCTGTATGTTCCCTGAAATGGACTGGCTTCCTGTCCAGGATGTACTGTACCCTGCCTTGCACCTCTTGCTTGCTGAAATAGGCTCTGGCTGTCATAAGAAATAAATAAAGTGGTGTTTATGAAAGACACATTTATATAATTGTTTTCTTAACTTAAATTTAGCAAAAACTCACCACTGTGATTTTAGTATTTGTTCTTCTTATAGAAAGCATAAATTAGTTCTGCACAAAAGTCAGTATTATATACAGTATGCTAGTATCTTTCAATTTGGGCTACTAGCTGCAGTATTATCAATATGTCTACAAACTGAATTCTCAGTTGGTTTTTTGAATGACACTATATTAAAACGTTACTCTGTAAACTACAGACTTCCACCTATCTTTTTTTATATTGTTTTGTGTAGGAACATAACTTTGAGATTTGTTTTTTGAATATACATGTACAGTACAAATGCATCATGGCATCTACTACATATAGTATAAGCTCTTGGGTCCTTGGTTTCTTTCCAGCTTTGTGTGAAGTTTGCATGTGCTGTCCATATTTGTGAAGGTAGGTTGGGTAGTGTGTCTCTAAATGTGTGTATTTGTGTGTGTGTTTGCGCTGTGATAATTTGGCTTCTCCAAGGTGTAGTCACACTTTTGTTCTATACTCCCAAGATAGGCTTTGTGTTGCTGCTACAGTACCAGTAACAGGAAAATGTGGCTTTCTGATAAAGGATGGAAATCATACATTTTCACATAATGGAACGCATTAAAACATCATTTAGCAAAATTAAAGCCATTCCGTTCATTTGTACAACTACAAAGTATCATTGATGTTATATCACACTGGGCCACTTACAGAGCAGCCTTAACATGAATATTTATATAAGAGCTAAATGCGGTACAATAGCAGGATTTTTCTTTTTTAATGCAACAGCCACAAGTTGACATTTAATTTTGCACTGGCAGTGTACAGACATACCTGACTGAAGCACGGAAATCTGATGAATCTGTGATTCCAAACGAGAAACCAAGCATTGCATTTACTTATTTAGTGAGCCCTGACAACTAGATAGATGAAAACAAATGTGTAACTTTTTAAATTGTTATTAATTTCCCTTTGCTCAGAATTTGATTTTTGACAACAAAAAATACTAGATAAAGCACAGGTGCATGCCGAGTACAGCTCACAATCTTTTAACGGTTAGGGAAATACATTATTTCAACCTAGCCAAACAGCCTGAAGCAATTAGGTCAGAACTGTCAGCTTTAACACATGGGGTCGCCAATAAATGTATTACATGTACAGTTGGAGGCCAGTCTCATACTCCTTTTGACTTTAAAACTGGAACAGCATGGTTCCCCCTGCTTCTAGATTAAGTATTCTCACGCATGTATGCTATTAACCCTTGAAAGAGATACAGTAAATATGAAAAAGAACAGCTTCTGGAAAGTGTTGCTAAACCTCCTTAGAAACAAAATTATGAAAAACAATAACAGAATGAAAGTTAAGTCTGTCATTGTAGGTTATTTAGGAGCACAACAGCAGCAAATGCTACCTCTGTGTTTTTTTTAGTTTGAACAGTAAATTTGCTTCTATCTTATGCTCAAATGTAGATTTGCCAGCTGGATTTCAGCTTGGCTTGGTATTACAGCCCTTGAATGTGCCAGGAGAGGAATGATGACAGGCAAGCACCCCACCAGAAAGCTGATTGCATTAGCTGCCCATCTCCTGATATGGTGTCGTCTCCACAGAGCCCTGCTGCCTATATGTCAAAGTTGTGCAACAATGCAACGATACCCTGACCAAATTTAAGCTCCTCCAGGCTTAGTGGTTTTACATGTGTTGTGGGGGAGAATTCAGAGTGCGGCAGGCTAACGCCATAGCAAATGCCCGAACCAGACAGGTCTACAGTATCTCCTTTTTGCTTGATCTCTTCAGACTTCCAAAGCTTAGCAAGACTGGGCCTGCTCAGTAAATGGGTTGGGAGATATCCGAACAAGGCCATTGTCACGCCCAGTACACTTAGAGGGCGCTCTACTTCTCTCCTGTTCCTAGTTCCCTGTGATTATTCATGACTTTCTGGTGTGTCTTGTTGTGTAGCCTATTTACTTCCAGCTTCTGCTCTGCTTCTCGTTCAGCATTGAGGTTCGGATGTCCTGAAAGCTGCCTAGCACCAGGTCACTCCTGTCCATGGCCTGAGGGCATAAGTTTCTATACGGCATTTCCTGAACAGCTGAGCTCGGGCTTACCCCTGTCTTGCCGCTATGCATGGGGTCTTTTTCGCTCTCCTGCCATTCCACGGTTCGTCCCTTCAGACATCTGTTGACAGCCAGGGTGCTGTTATGATAGGTGCAAAAGGAACAGGGTGCTGCACTTCACTGACAGATAAAGTGCGTTCCCACCTATGTGTATAAGTAAATCTCTTATCCTTAAGAGCTATTTTGAAGCACACAATGTCACAATATCATAAAAATGTCCTGCAACAATGCAAAAGAATGGAGCCATACAAGCTGGCATTATGACATTTATAGCAGTTAGTACTATTCATGTATTTAGCTAGTCATTATCAATGATGGCTTATATTTATGACATTTGATGAGTTGTCAACACATTAACGGTGAAAAACACATCATTGAGTGATAGAAATTAAAAACAGTTCATGCATAAACTCCAAATAATAGAGTAACCAAAACAAGCTTGGGAATTATTGACATGACAGACATGAATTGGAGTTTGTTAAAGTATAGTGAAAACCCCATGAAACAAAAGCGATATTATTGGAAGCTATTTACAGCATGACAGGGATTGCAGTGATACAAATTTAAAGCGATAGCCTAAACAGGTGTCTTGTCGATGATCCATTCCTGTATCTGTAGGTATTCTTCAATATGGGTGCAAGGCAGGAAATCAGTGGATTTGAGAGTTGGTGTACATGAGTGTCACTTATTCTTGTTCAACAAACTGCCAGCTGGAACAAATATCTTTAAATTTAGTGCAGAGTAAAAACCAAGAGAGATATAAGAGGTTTCTGCCAAGCACATGATAATACTTGGTGGGGAGTAATTAACCCTACTTTAATTAGTACTGCAATGAGATTACATTTTCAGCAATTTGTAGCTGTCACTGAATTCCCCATTACCGACGACAACTGTGGTTTTATTTTAAAAACTCAGTTTTTTTGTCTGTATTTTAATCCAGATTTAAATGAACATCAAGTAAGAGTAAAAACAGTAAATTAACAAGGGTGTCCTTTCAAAATAGTGATTAGGGCTCCAATTTCTCTTCACAGACCAGTGAACGCTGATATCTCTTGAAGAAAGAAGAAACTTCCCTAAATTATTCTGCTTTTGAAACACCCTGTTGGTTATCAACTATTTGTCGGCTGGTTTGTACTAATGATGTTTACTGATTGATAGATCTGAGATCTCAGGTGTGCAATTGTCATTTCTTTGTGCAATTCCACTATTGTGAGATTAATTTGAAATTAATGCTCAATCATTACAAAATGACTAGATAAAAGCAGGTGAAAAGCAGATAAACAGCGTTTTGGTTACATTATTTGTAATTGGAATGCATTTCTGTTGCCTATGTTCCCCTTCTCCTTTTTTCCATTAACTCAGGTTTGGACTCGAGACCTGTGGGATGCTATTTTTATTTTTTTCTTCCAGCTCTTACTGAAAGAGCTTCACCCTATTAAGGTTTTCTTTCCTGTCTGTTTATGACAGCTATTCTCAAAGGACTAAAACTCATTTCAGAACAATGTACTGGAGACCAACACAAGTAAACTACAATTTATCTGTCCTGTGTAGCATTCATTGGTCCAGAGTGTGAGCTGTATCACCTCAACATGACCTATGCTCGAGAATGTGTATTTAGTTTGTACCTCTGGCTAAAGAAGAAAAATCTCTGACAATGCTGTCCCACAAGTTCAGAATTAAATTGCAACAGCAATATTCAAACATCAGGAGAGAGAAACACAAACAAACATACTCTCCACAACCTTTGCTTGTGGATGTGTATTTAATTCTGACTACAGGCTGAAGAAGAAAAATGTCAGGCAACGCCTTTACCTTTTCATGTGTTTGAGGTAACATATACATCTTAATATTCAAACATTACAATTCAAAAGCCATTCAGGAATTGGTTCAAACAGATCAATACAAGTTGACTTGGCCTTTGAACTTTATGTTTATTTGTATATTGAATTAGGTTTCAACAAAAGCAAATCATCGTCCTGTGGCTTCTCCAGTTCATTAAACTTCGAGCGCCGCTTGGTTTTCTTAACCATTGTGATTTGTAATTACAACTAGCTTTTGGATCACTTGCTATGTTTCATATTACCAGTGCTTGGAAATTACATCAAGATTTTATTGATTTTAAAGATTTTATTACACCATTAACTTGCAAAGCATGGAGGTTTAAACACTTAAATACATTAATGTGATATAGCTTTATTAAATTTGAATTCATTTTGAACATCACTGCCTTTGGTCTCTGTTAAAATCGTGTTTTCTTCTAGATGTGAAATGCATTCCTAAACAATTCCTTTTGTGAAGGCATTGATATACAGCCTTACTTGCCATCATATTGATCCCATATGAAATATACATTTTTGGTGCTTTTGGTCATTGTTAAACTGCGAAACTGCTTGGGTATACATTTTACTATGTCTGCAGAATAGTATCTTCTATGCAGTGATTTATACTGTTAAACCTGACAAAGATTCAGACTGTCTCTTTTCTATGCTTGTTTATTTTGCTAAGAAAATGTATTTTGCTGCTATGATCTGTCTCTAAGATACCGACTGTGGAAATGTGGCTCTCTCAAGGTGCTGCATTTCTACCTCTGGAAAAACTGAAAGATGATTTCCACTCGAGATCGGAGCACTTGTGGAAGATCTGGTCACCACTTTGGATTTCAATTGAAAATCACCTTACTTAATTCAGTTATTAATTTTTTTTCTCTTTCTTGGATAATTTTAATACTGGAGGGCAGCACAATTTTGTCCCTATGTGCCATAACAAATAATTATGCAATTTATTTCCTTTTGTATTAATGGACAATGATTGTGTTTTACTTGGAATGATGGGTTTGCTGTTAAAAGCAAAATAAAAAGAAAATGAATAAAATGGTGAAAATGCAACTTAATGAATGAAGGAGCAGCTTATATTGCTTCTTTGCAATATGACTTTGAATAACTTGAAAAAAGAAGCACTGTTCCGTAGATAAGACAGCACTGTCATTATTATTTCACAAGAGTGTTGGGACATCTACTGTAACTCCAGTGTAACATCTCATGCCTTAATCTCAAAATAGACAACTAACCTTCCATTAATAATTCAGTCACTGAGAATTCAAAAGAAATTGGTTGTGTACAGTATGTGTCCTTTGAATTAGGCATTTACAAGGCATTTGTAACTGAGCAAATTGCAAACACTAAATCTTTGATACGGTATACTCAGAATGTTCTCACAATGAAGTATTAAATCATTAAGCGATTTAATAGATACTATACTTTTGGTTCAATAAAAACCCATGGCTATGTAAAAGAACATATAGAGTGCTCTAGAACAATATTCAGATCCCTCTTGTAATGTTAGCCTGGTGGCACAGTGGTTAGCATTGTTGGCTTGTAGTACTGTAGCTCTGGGTTCAATCCCAGACCTGTGGTGCTATCTGCACGGAGTTTGTATGTTCTCGCCATGCGTGTGTGGGTTTCCTTCGAGTGCTCCAGTTTTCTCCCACAGTCCAAAGATACAATTGTAGGTTAATTGGCTTATGGGAACAAAATGGTCCTGGTGTGGTGTCTGTGTGTGTCTTGTGGCAGACTGGCATCCTGTCAAGGGTGTATACTACCTTGGACCTATTGCATGCCAGTATAGGCTCTGGCTCCCCTGCAACACTGAATTGCAAGTGACTAGAAAAATGATGGATGGAAAATGTGTGTCCATCTGTCCATCCATTTTCTAACCGATTTTCTGGCCAATGTTTCCAGAAGCCAATTAAAGAAAAAACCAGAGCAGCCAGAGGAAACCCACACAAACACGGGGAAAACAGAGTAATAATAATAATAATAATAATAATAAAAAACTGCTTTTTATATAGCGCCTTTAAGGTGGCTTCTCAAAGCATTTTACAGGATGACAACAACAAGAAATAAAAAGAATACACAAGATAAAGCACAATTACAATATACAGAGGAGACATGGATGGTGGTACTAAGAAAAGCAGAGGGGTGAAGAATGGAACCAGGTAAGGAAAGGCTTTTCTGAAGAAGAGGGTTTTGAGTCTGGATTTGAAGGAGTTTAGAGAAGGTGACTCTCTGATATCCTTGGGGAGAGAGTTCCAGAGCTTGGGGGCATAACAGGAAAAGGCCCTGTCAATGTACAATATAGACGGGCTTGGGGGACAGTAAGGAGAGCAGAATTAGAAGAGCGAAGGTTGCAAGGTGGGGAGTAGGGTGATAATAGTTCAGACAGGTACTGAGGTGCCAAGCCATGCAGAGCCTTATAGGTAAGAATGAGGATTTTAAAGTCTAGACGGAATTTGACCGGAAGCCAGTGCAAGGAGTCCAGGATAGGAGTAATGTGAACACTTGCACTAGACCTGGTCAGGATTCTGGCTGCTGAATTTTGGACATACAGAACTGCAGTTTGTTCAGAGTAGATTTAGATACCCCAGCGAGTAGAGCACCACAGTAGTCAATTCGAGAGAATACAAATGTGTTGATCAGCTTTTCAGCCACAGTTAATGATAGCATAGGGCATAGTCTAGCGATATTTGTAGTAAAAAATAATGCAGACAGCTCCCCAGATCCAGAATCGAATCCAGGGCCTCTGCACCACAGTGTCATTCTGTAAACAGTACCTGTTTTATTAAATAACATTTTTTTATCAAATCCTGTATGCTCAAATTATAAACTTCTAATGGTAAGATAACGTATTGAAAATTGAAATATGTTGATTGCATTAAGTATTCGGATCCATGAACTCAATATTACAGCCACAAGTCTTTTTGGCTAAGCCTCTGCCAACTTTGCACATCAACTCAATGTTATTCTTGCCCCTTCTTCTTCAGATTTGTGAAAGCACACTCAGGTTGCGTGGGGACCATTTACTGATGGTGCTTTTCAAGTCTTTCTACAGGTTCTCAATATTATTCAGGTCAGGACTTTGATTGGGCCAGTCAAAGACACTCACCTTCTTATTCTTAATCATTCCAGTGAATAGGGAAATTTGACAGACTGAAGCAGGTTTTCCTATAGTATTTGGCTATAGTCTGCACCATCCATTTTCCCTCAGTCCTGACAAGCTTGCTGCTAATGAGAAACAGCCCTATGCCACCACCATGCTTGACACTAGGGATTGTCTTGGCTGGGTGATGCGCTGTGTTGTTTGCACTAGATGTAACATTCTGCAGTCTGACCAAAAAACAAATTTTACCATATGTTTGTAGTATCACTTAAACGCTTTAAATGCTTAATGTTTAAATGTTCTTTGCAAACTGCTATGCAGGATTTTAATTGGTTTTTTTTTTCCCATAAAGGCATCCTTCCTTCCACCCTGCCAACTCTTTTCCACTTTCAGGCTAGCTTTGACTCATGGACATTTTCTTCCATCTCTGCAATTTAATTCTGTAGCTCCTCCAAACTTGCTGTTCACCTCACAGTGGCACCCCTAACAAGTTTTCACCTTGCCCAGCTGCTCAGTTTGAAGGGACAGCCTGATATACTGTAAGCAGTGTCTGGGTAGTACGATGCACTTTCACTTCTTAATGATTCTTAATGATTTCACCTTTCTCAAGAAGGTATTCAGTGTCTTTGAAAATTTTTATTCTCTTTGCTTTGTCTGTGCCTTCCTACAGTACATCTTTATCCTTGTGTTGCTTTGAAAGCTCCATAGTCCTCGTGGTTGAGTCTTTGCTTCAGATTCACTACCTGACTGAGGGACTTTACCGAGACAGATGAGTTTATTCTGAAAACCATATAAACCACTGTTATTGCACACAGACAGAAGCCACTCAACTAATTGTGTGTCTCATTAAGGTAATTTTGTGCACATAAATTAACCACAACAAAGAATTTGAGTACTTATGCAATTATGACTTTTCCATTTTTCCTTCATATTAATTATCTATGTACGTCTTTCTTTTTGTTTTAAATGTGTGGAGCATATTGTGTGTATAACAGATATTAATTTCTGCTTCAAAGTGTCGTGAGTGCAAGGTTTAAAATAAAACAATTTGGAAACTGTGCAAGGGGCTAAATAATTTTTGCAAGGCACTGCATACTCAAACTATTTTTTAAGCTTCAATTTGCTTTTCACCCAAGCAATAGGCAGTAGTGGAACGGAGGGCAGTAATAAATATTGTGGAAAGTGTAAGGTTGTGAAAAATGTAACTTGCCTCTTCCTGCAGCATGGTTACAACCGGATTTAATGTAACTGCGTTTTGAAGTGTCTCCCGTAAATGTAAAGGGCAAACAGCAGCTGCACAAAGAGAAAATAATCCCTGTGGCTATGTCACCTTTTTTGGTCAGTTTCATATTTTAGCACAGCAGTATTTGTTCAATGCACTTTTTTACTCAAAATGTTGGCAGTATGGAACAACCTACCTACTCATGTTGTCAGAGCAGATGCCCGGGCTTCTTACAAGAAATTACTGGATGAAATCCTTGAATCCATTAGTTACTAGCAGCCAAAGAAGCTAGATAGATTAAATGGTTTTCTTTCATGGTTACGGAAAACAGTTCCCTATTTAAATTATAGTTGACTCTTCCAGGATCATCATGCATATTATGTACACAAAGACTATTTTAAGATCATGCAGTAGAATTACTGTATATATAGTTATATTTGTAGAACTTTGTCCAAACATTTTTAACACTCAATGCCTACTTTGTATTAAAATTAAACTCTTGCTATTCCTGCCAGTAGTTGCTATTCCTACTGGTAGTCCCGTATGCTTTCTCTCTTTCCTACAGTGACTTGGATCTGAAGCAACAGGCTGCGAAGCTGAGGCTGTAAGATTTTAATAGTAACAGTAAAATTGGGCTGTATGAAATGTAAATGAGATTTCAACTCAGTAGCAGATGCTCTTCATTTTCAGCCAAATGTGTTTGTTTGAGCAGGCTTGGCATTGTGAAGTATGAAACCAGGCAGCTTTTTGTTCTGAATATAATTTTGGTAATTCTGTTGGCCTTTCTCCCTCAGAAACATTCATTTTTTTCTGAGTCCAGCCAGTTCAATTAGAGTGTAGTATGAGTTGTCAGAATGACTCAAGGATAAGTGCCCCTGAGCTCCAGCAATGGATGTAATTTCATAAAGAATCATGTTCCTTTTTTTGAGCGACCCTATTAAAACCATTTTCCTCATATATGAAACAATGTTTAATCTAACTGTGCAACACCTCTGGCATACCAACTGTTGTGTGGGTAGGTATGTATCGTTAAAGGGGATGTGTTTAACAGAAATCTCATTTTTTTCTGTCTCTTCTCCCGAACGTAATCATGAAAATAATGTGAAAAAAAAGATTATAATAAATCATTCATAATGTTAAACAACTGAATATTTTGTTTTTTGAAACAATATATGAAACAACATATTTTGCTTCCATCGTTTATTTTATTTTTCAGGATGGTAGTAGGTGGGCCTGCTTACAATCATGGCATCTGAAAATGAGCTTTTGTAAGTATCCTGGGCACATAATATGTGGATTAGCAGGTATCATTAGTCCAAAAATACAAGCATACACATCCTAATTAAGTATGAACAGGATTTTTGTTTTCAGCTAAGAAGTTGTTTATGCTGCTTATTGCTCCACTTCAGAGTGTAAATTACTGTTTGCATTTGTTAAACTACAGTATGTGTCACTCTGAACAACAAAGTAATGTGAGTTATTTTAACTGCACATTTTTTTCCATTGAAAAAGCTTCAAATAGCTCTCTAAAGGAGAAAGCTACAGCTCATCCAGTAGTGAAATGCCAAAACATCTGATTTTTTGTGAAAAGCCCAAATATAGCGTCACGTTGCAGTTCCTTCCGGGCCCTATGCAGACGACACAATCCGGTTGGTGAAAACACAGTAGGAATAAAATCATGCAGGAGAAGGGTTTGAGACAAGGGGGTGTGTCCAAAGAGTGCAGGTGTCCAGGGGAAATGAGTCTAGGGCAAACAATCCATATAGGAAATCCAAACGGATAATCAGAAACAAAGGCAGAAGTCCATGGCCAGGCGATTCATCCAGGGGGGGAACAGGAACTGGGTTGGAACCGGCGGTTGGAACCGGCAAGGGGAATCAGGAACAGAAAGTTAAAAATATAACGGAGCCAGACGCAGAAGGACCCCGGGCTCTCATGAAACGTGATTCAATGTGGAACCTCAGGTGACGTCTACGCCTGGCTTTTAAGGTGTACTAAACTAAAGAGGGGCTGGAATAAGGGACAGGTGTGGGGAATGAGGTAGAACGAGGAAGGGCTGGAGCGCCCTTAAGAGGAGGAGTAGTGATCGTGACATATAGCATCCAATACTAAAAAAAATAAAAAAACAAAACAAAAGCACTGCTTTCAAAGAAAGTTTTTATTGCAACATCAGGATTTGAAATCATTTGTACTCCAGCTGTAAAAGCTCAGGCCCTTAATTCTATGCATGTGTAGGTTGTTGTCTTCTTTTACTCAACCTTCCTATAACCACCTCTGTGTGAGAATTCAGAAGAACAAGCAGTATTCTTAGATAACAAATTTCTTCATCCATGATGTCGTTCTAAATAAGTCTCAATCAACAGGAACAGTTTCCTTAGGTCTGGGAGTCTTCAGTCTGTTTTTTTTTTCCATGATAGGCGCCTTTCCTCGCAAGAGAAACAAATGGATCAGATAGCATCACATCAAGGCTTTGCTATTTGATCTCGTCTAGTCAGGCTAATTTGCCCATCTTTTAAAGACAACAGTCAAACGTTTGTGTCAAAAACTGATACATTACTGGTTTGATGACATTGAACACCAGAGTCACCTCCTAGCACACTGCCGACCTCTCATTAAGTGTTACAATGCATAATATCACTGGGAATTCATTTTGTTATATAACAACAATCTGTGGAAGCAAAACCAACATTAATTCTATTAAGTAGTATTTGATAGGATGATACAAAGGCAATTTCAGCAGAATGCCTTTAATTAAAAGAGTTCTCTGTTCACAGTCAATAAATTGCACAGGGTTTGTCTTAGGGTTTGTAGGTCCCAGCAGAATCTTCTTTCCTGCATACTGTATGTTTTTATCATTTCTGTCACCTTTTAAAGGCTTTTTAGAGTCTTGTACATATAAAAAATGTTTCAACACATCACAGGGACACGGAATTCTGAGCAGATATTAATTATTTTAATTGATTTTTAAACCATGTTTATAAATCACTGCATACTCAGTTAAATTTTCAAATTGGGCTAAATGTATTTTTAAATTACACCATACTGCAAGGGTTGTATATTGAAGTGGCTTGATTATTTGAAAATGCAAGATGCTGCAAGAGAGTTGCAGTATTTTGAAGGGTGAGTTTAAACAGTTGCTTGGTAAAAGCTCACCAAAACATTAAATCCTCTCAACATGATTGGATAAAGGATTGTATATGTAAATAACAGGAAATGTTCATGGACCAAAAATAAACCTGAAAGAAACAAATCTTTTTTATCTTAGTTTATTCAGAACAGACTGCTACTGCTACCCAGCAATCATACTGTAAATTACAGTGGGTAATTGATATATAAAAACAATAATAAATTAAAGATTTGACAGAGAAATACAGTATATAGCCAAACAACAGCAGGACATAAATAAGTAGGAAAAGACAATATAAAAGTTTAATCAAGACCTCATATAATCTAGATGACAAAAAAACCTAGATGGAACATATATTTCTGAAGGCATGTTTTTACAGAAAAACCATTACCAATTATATTAAAATCTCCAGTAGGAATGCTGTCAAATTACAATCAACAGCTAGAACCATGTCTACCTTTCAGAGAAACAGCAAACCTCAATATACCTATATAAATTATAAATGAGGGACAGATTGAAATGTTTTTTTTATAAAGAGTATTATTCTGTGTTCAGTATGTTTGCATGAGGCATCTATAGTTTCCTTATGTCCATTGTCTGCTGTTTAAAAGATATTACTGACATAGTCAACAAAGTAAGTCCTTGTTTCTCTAGAAGTCTCAAGGACCTTCCCTTTTGCACAAGAATGCCACAGAAGATTCATGTATCAACACCATGTCAGAGAGAATAGATTTGCACCTGAAAATGATGCGATAATGCTTTTTAACCAATTAGCTGAAAGAATCATTGATTTCAGAAAGTGGGTGCCTGTGTGCCTGTTAGCCAGAGTCTTAATTATTTCCAGGGGGGGCTTTTCTAAACCAATTCAGACATTTTGGTGCCGAAAGATGAACGTCTACACTGTCGATAGTGAAACACAATAATGAGTTGCGAGCCACTTCCTTACCCTCTGAAAAGAAATCCATGCTTGTCTGCATAGCAATGTTCCTAACCAATGGAGAATGACCTACACTGAACATGAGGAAATAAATTCTCTGTGTCTTTGCAATGAAATTCATTACAGGATGCCACATGGCAGAGTGACATAGGTGTGGACATTAGATAATATTTTCTCCAAAAAATAAAACGGTCCTGTTTATAATATTTGATGAGCTTCCAGGTCTTATTTTAACTCACATGCAGATCATACTTGTTATTCTAAAGTACCCAAGTAGCAACTTTAAATGAGACCATTAATAACTGCTGAATTTTAATCAGTTCGTACAAAGGTGGGGGATGACTGGCATGCTATGTAAATGGTAATGCATTTTGAGTGCAGCTTATTTACATAAAAGACAGCCAATTTTAATTCCCTCACAATAAATATCATTAAGCAGTTATTGAAACCCCTAAAGCTGAGAATCAGATCATACATATTTAATCATTCAATGGCAACTTTAGTAGTCATAACGTTAAATATCTTTGGGTTATTTTGTTCAGTTAAAAGCCATAAATATATTAATTTGTTTGATAAGGAAAAAAACATTACACTAGCAATCAGATGGACAATAAATCTCAAACAAGTAAGCCCAGAGCTTAGCCTGACATCTTGCAGGGGGCAATTAAAAATGGACAAGAATCTTTAAAGTACAAGAGCTGGAAAATAAAAATAAAGCAACCACATGAGGAATAAATGGAAAACGTTACTTCACACCACTAGCCAAAGGTCTTTCAGACATTCAAGGATGCAGGTGTGCAGCAAGTATTCTCTATTTTTAGTCTGGAATCAAGTGCATGGCTCTTCAGAAATTTTCCGAAACGTAAAAAAAAAAAACTTGGTGTCTTCTTGGTTGTGCAAGTGTACATCATATGCCACTAAACTGACTTCCCTGATAAAAAAAAGTAAATATACTTACCAGTTTTAAAATAGACCAGAGAGATCACTAGAGATATCATGTCACTCCTGGGCTGGGAGGGAATTGCTTCCAGCATTCCCATGAGCCCGTGAGGACCACGTTGGGCCACCTGTCTGTGTGTCCCTCTCCCTTTCACTCAGGGAGAACCCAATCATCAAATCCCTCCAGTTAATTTACATTAAGCCTGAAGCCCCGCTAATTCGGTACACTCAGCACCCGAAGCAGTGCAATTTCCTTCCTGCTTCGTTGCGATTTCCTGGTTCTCTAAAACAGAAAAGAAAGTTGCTGTTCTTTCAGCTCCCTCCTCCTCACAAGCAGCACTGAATGTAGTAGCGTCCCTGTCCTGTCAGCTGAACTGCAGCAGGCCCTCCTGTCTGCCTTCAGTCCCCAGGCTTCCAGTCAGCCTATCTGAGATTGGCTTCCCAGTCCGTCCACCTACTGTACATCAACCCAATACCCACTTTATAAGTCTGATACCTGTCAGTCCAACCATGCCAGCACACTTCAGCCAACAACAGAGCAAATACTCTTCACAATTTTGTGTGCATAAGTGTGATAGCTGCAGGATATCAAATGAAATTGCTATCATGCTTTGAATGTCACATTTGCTTTCATGACATGATTTATGTGACTCAATAAGGATGTCATGATTTAAGTGATTTATTTCTCTATTATGTACGTAAATTCTATCATATGTTGTGCCTGAGTTTTACGGTGTGTTATACATACAGAAATATCTGCTAGAAGGCATTTGAAAAGCTCTGTGAAAAAGAAGTGCTGTTTATATGTACAAAGTACATTTCCACGAGACAATGATGTTGTGAAATACGTGGCTATCATGTGACATTCCGAAATTATTCAAAGCTCAGTGTTTTTCAAGCAACGTACAGTAACTAAACCTATCATGTCTAGTGCATTTTTTTACTATCTCACCTATGATACGTCCACAAGCTCTCCAGCTGTGAATACGTTCAACTAACATATCTATCATTTCAAAAATTGAGCAGAAAAAGTGTGTCTTAACTTAATGAAACTACCGAACCCACCTTTTTACCAGCAGAAATGTAGGACTTCCAAGTGGAAGAGTGGAATTCCTTGCATCCTTTCCAGGGGTTGTCAAAACACAAGCTTATTTGCGTTTACATTTTCACAACTAGATAAAGAGGGATGGCCCAAGGTAAGGACCCCTTTAGACAGACATGGCATACTGACTCAGCACTCCTTTTGTTTCCCGGCGACGACTGCTTTCAGGGAACCAGCGCTGTGCAAATAATCCAGCTTTAATCATCATCATTACAGGGATTCTTAAGTGTTGATGGGATTGGCCCAGTCTTTCTTTCAAGTGATTTTCTTTTCTTTTCCTCCCAAATATGCAAGAGCATCATTGTGCCGATAACACAACTGGTAAACTTCCCAAATGACACCATTACCAAGGGATGCCTTGTGGGCCACAGTCACAAGTTAGTGTTGTCAGGGAGTTGACCACTCTGAGTTGGAGAGGACCTTCATGGAACAACTGCGGCATCTGTTTTCAATGATTTAAAATATGTTTAGCTATTTTGACATAATGTTTTTTGTTTTCATATTAGATTCATTTTCAGAATTTCAGTCAGAGCCCTCACAGCCTCCCACCATTTGTGTTATGGGCACCTTAACTGTGATCATACAGCTTTCAAGGCCTCAAAGCTAAAAGTATCAGAGATGGTTTTAAAAAGTGCCTGCACATACTGTACCAAATGTATTGAGCAGCACTATTGAAAATGTTGAATGCTCTTGTGGAAATGGAAACACTGAAGTCCAAATATAGTTATAAATCAAATATGAAGCTTTGGCAAAGTGGCAATGATACAGTGGTTAACATTGATGCCTCACCGCACTGGAGTCCTGGGTTCAATTTCGGATCTGGGTGCAGTCTGAGTGGAGGTTATATGTTCTCGCATAGATTTCCTTTTGGCGCTCTGGCTTCCTCCCATAAATCAAAAAACGTACTGGTAGTTTTATTGGCTTCTGAGAAATTCGGCCTTGTGTGCATGTCTGTGTTTGTGTCTATTTGTCCTGCGATGGACTGGTGTCCTGTCCAAGGTGTACCCTGCCCTGTGAATGTTGAATGCCATGATGACCCTGTGACCCTAGATTTGAAGAATTAAAAATGTATAGATGGGTTTAGCCTTTGAAATAATGAAAAGACACAGACCATAATGAGAAATAATTTCCCAAGAACTTTCTCAATTAGAAAAAAATCATTATTTTGCTAGCTTTTTGTCATTAAGAGGTGCAGTAATGTAGACTAAATCAATGCTTTGAATTTCATTACATGAAACACAAACGGATATTCAATGATCCTGCACAAGGAACAGAACGAAATTGAAAAGATGAGTTTGTTAAATGAAAGAAGACAAAACATAATATTTTCACTTAAAAGGGAGAAACTGTAAATTGTTTTCAGTCCAAATCCATTGAAAGAAAAATAAAATTTTCTCTTCCCATTGAATCTTAGAATTGGTTTTTACATCAAAAATATAATTGTTTGAACTAACTTCAGCATAACATGTGAGCTAGAATTTATAGTGTGTTCATGCACTCTGTTTATTTACTTCATGCTCTCAGCATTTTCCTAATTTTTTCTCAATTCTCTGCCAAAATGATGCTCTAGTCTGCCTCGCATGCTTGAAAATATTTACAGCTCTAAGCGAGTAAAAAAATGTTTGAGATATTGATAGATACTCAATAATTTTATAATTTTTGCTTATCATTTATTGTATAAATCCACAAAGCACATGACAAGCAAGATAAAATGTACCAAGAAATGTAACAGACAGGTAACATATTATATATTTCAAATATTATATGAGGTAAAATTGTAGAAATTATTTAATGATGAGAAGCATATACAGTACTATAGTATTCTGTATATCTTTCATTTACATTTATTTTTTAAAAGTGTAAACTAACTGAATATTTCTATAAAGAAGAGCAAACCAAAATATTCCCTGCCTTCAAAACCCCTGGAAGCACTTCAGCTGAAGTGCTTGTAGACTTTGATATCTTTCAAGCCCTGGATCAAGACAGAGTCAAAGTTCTCTACCTCCTTTTTATCAGCAGAATGCTGACTTCAAGTGGGAGCTTATAGAATATGGATGATAGGTCTATTGCATGTGTGGCTCATTCAGCAAGATATTTAAGTTTTCACATTTTATCTTGTTTGAAGTTATAAATCAGCAGATTTCTTAAGCATGATCCTAATCCGATTTCCTAAACTCATTGTCGTCATAGTAACAGAGTTGGTAAATCTCTAATTCTTTAGTAATACATTTGAAATAATAAGCACATATAATACAACAGGGACAGAATAACTGGGATAGGGGAAAAGACTCTAAAATACACAAAGTGCTTAACACAAGTATTTTAACAATGGTCACTATTTCAACTCTCATTCTATGAAGATCAAAATTCAATGCAAAAACTCCAAAATGACAAACATGCTTTCTGCATTAAAGTTAGGCAATGGTCTTATCTTCTTTTTGTGGATGCTGAAGTTTTTGATGAGCACATCGACGGGCCTGCATGTTGTTTGATTTTCTTGAGACACAGGCAATAACATAATTTCTGCATAAATTGTTCCTGCCTTTACCGAGTCTAAAAACCGAATTGCACACTTCTCTTTTCTTACATCCCATCATTTTGAACCAAATTTGTTCTCTGCCAACCGTGTTAAAATCAAAGGTTATGAAAAATAGGCAATGACACAGAACATACCTATGCATTTTCAGTTGGTTGAATTGCATCATTTCCTGATGAAAAATGAGTAGAGCTCGCTGAATCTAAATATGCAATAGATTCTGAAATTGAAATTAAATGTTTAGTATTTATTGAGAGCAGGGTAGCATTATTGGAAACCTAAGCAGTGCTTACTCAAGTGAAGAGACGTGGTAGATGATTGCTTCCTTAGCCAGACACAGGATGCATTCAGTAAATTTCATAGCACTGCCTGAGGTTCTCTAATGAAAGACATTTCAATAATTTTGAAATATGGGTGGTCACCTTTAAGGTTTCCCATAGTTATATTACTATGGGTATTTTTTATGCCAGTATCAGCCAAGTTGAAGTTTCAAATTTGTATATACAGCCTTGGATATTTTATACAATATATAGAGAAAGAATATGTCAAGGGCATGATTACGCACACTGGGGATGTACGGGAAAAAGTACTGAATTTGTTTTCTGCTCACACAAATTTGCAGACTCTTGATGTTGGTTGTGTCACGGGAGTCAGAATAGTTAGTTAAAGACCCTATGAGAGACGGTATAATCTGGAAGTGATTGGAGTAGGACATCAGGGAAGACACAGCAGGATCAGGTCGGGTAGAAACACAGGGGGTAATGACGGCGGTGATCTGGTGCATGGGGGGAGCGCAGGCGAATGAGTTCAAAAGGAAGTCCAATAGGGGAAATCAGGGCCCAGCCCATGGTCCAAGTGCCAGGAGATCCATCAAAGACAAACACAGGGAACAGGGAACTAGGAATACAAATAGTTAAAACCTTGATGGGACAAGGCGCTCTGAGCCCCGGACTCAGTAGATCAGGATGTCAGGGGTTAAGGCCTTGCCCTCGGACTGCTTCTGAGCCCGGTGGATAAACGGGCCTTCAGAAGTCCGTCTTCCAAAGCTGAGCCCAAAACTACGGAGACACGGGGCTTAGAAATAGGGAAAAGGGGATAAGACACAGCTGGGACAAATAAAACTGGGAACACAACAAAAAAAGATAGGAGCACCCTCCAGAGGAGGGATGATGACCGTGACAGGTTGTGGACAAAGGAGCTCACTTTGGCTTTTCACGTGAGAGCACCTGAATGAACCAAGAGTGCATTCGTTCGCTTCATTTCCAAATGTTGTCAGCTGAGTGCTCAGTAAAATCTGTGTCTACTTATAAACATTGAATAAGCAGAAAAAAACATGAAAAATACTTCAAACAATCTCCATTACCTCCTCTTCCTACCTTTCTGGATTTGTCTGAACTGGGGAGGGGCTGCCACATTGACCTACCTCCAGGCATGTGCATGTCACAGGTCGGACTGGACCAGGGTAGGCTTTGGCAAAGTAGAGAACAGGGAAGCAAATAAAGTTCAAAGGCTAAGCAATGCAATGTTCTATTATAAAGATAATGATGCATCTTATAGTCTGTTAAATAATTCCATTAGTTCTCCTGATTATGTCATAACTATGACTATGTCATGAAAGAACAAATCCAGCATTTTCAACACCTTTTGCATAGTGAATTGTCACCAATAGGCCTCAATGCCTTCTTCCATAAGAGTCAAAGGGTGAAGGCCTCAGTTCCAGTTAAACATATTTCTTTGTCTAGGTGGCAAAACAGGTTGTATCATTGGGGTGGTTTGCATGTGATATTCTTGGAATATGAATGCCTTTTCGGCTGATTCAAAGATCACACAGTTGTTCTCTAATATTTCTAATACTCTGACATTACAGAAGTCAAGATCAGTTTAGTGTGCAACATTTGCTCCATTTCTTCTTTTTTATTATCTTGTAGTAAACTTGGAAATCTATAGTCTAATTTTACATGTCTGGTGATTTAAGGAATTTTTTTTCTTGAGAAAATCAGTCATTGTATTTTTGCAGACGTGTGTTTAGTTCTATTTGTTCTTAGAAATTATTGATGTCAAATTATCAGTCGCTTAATAGATTCCTGTAAATAGTTTTTACGGATTTATTCCATATTCCCTAATAATAGCTAGTGTGCAATATATATATGTAGGTAAATGCTTTCTATTAAAGTTACATTTTGAAGGTCAGGCTAATTTTGAAAACCTTTTGATTACTTTTATTTTGGACAAGTCTCCCTTTATTGTATTTCTGTCTTGTAACTCTTTAATTTCAGCTGTAATATTGAATACTATGAATACCTATTACTATACCTACCTCTTACTGAAGTGTCTGCCAAGGAAAAAACCCTAGCAGTAGCTTGTGAATTTATCTATTAGGTTTTATTGTCAGGAGCTGTCCTTTAAGCTGTATCTTTACAAGTGGGTTTATATCGAATGTGTCTTCCTGCAAGTAATTCCTTTCTGAAAGAAAACAAAATTTTGTATCAACACCAATTTTCCTTCTTGGAGAGAATAAATAGATGTTTTATGGCAATGGATCAACATAGGCAATATTCTGCTAAATATGGAGACCTATTTATGTCACTTTAAGTTAGTGCATCCCACCTCTGAGGTACTGTATATTCAGTAACATTTCAAAAAACACAGGGAGCCCATTCAACACTGGGTTATGACACATAACAAAATATTAGATAACTGTATAAAACTCTATATGAATGGAATGTACGATCTTTACCTTTCTTTTCAAACAGATACTAAACTGTTTGCAACTATGCACTCCAGAAGCCAATATAAATATTTGCTAATATAAAAAAATGATACACGATCAGTGTAAAGTGCATCAGAAGTTGAAAACCAAACTACATCAGTTATAGCTACCTTTCAACATGTGCAGATTTTTAAATTCAATTTTATAGATTTTTTTTAGAGAGGTGAGAGGTAAAGATCCTACAGGCACGTGTGCAAACCTGAGCAACAAGAATTGTTTGTAGTCTGCTCCTGTTTTGCGGCCAAATGTTTACTTGTTATTGTAGGAACATCCTCAACCCTTCCTGACCACTTTCAGTTTGGAACAGCATATGCAGCTCTTTGTTTGAACATGAACTGTTTTCTAATTGGAGCAGGAAGCATTTTATCTGCTGTGTTGCAGTGCTGCTGCCCCAGCAAACATGCTTCACATCAGGGCTAAGCACCTGTCCCATGGTGCTTTCTCCAAGCCAGGTGTTGCTCCAGAAGGGAGGAGCAAAGGCAGAAAGAAGGATGTGGTGGGCTGTGACGTCTGCCAGGGGCCCAGTGGGAAAACCCTGCTGCAGAGCTGGCAAAGAGCACCAGCTGGAACAAAGCAACCCACAGCAGAAAGGATAGGAATCTTCTAGGAGTTGGCAAAGTGCAGTCGTAATTGATATTGTCAATGAGGGGGCATCTCTCCTCCTCCTGAATAACTCTGGGACTCTGTCCACACCCACAGAAGCAGTGATCGAAGCAGAAATGAAAGAAACACATCATCTCACACAGTTTTGAGTGGGAGTGGCAGGGGGTGGAAAAGTAGCTGTGTTTTTGGCTAGCAGTTCGCTTTAATCCATCTTAATACTATCAAGCTGCAAAAACACATTATTCACATGTCTAGAACTGAACATGGCAAGCGGCGAGAGTTACTGTACGTCGAAGGCTATTGCCAAAGGGCCTTGCATACTACACTTAAATTGAAATACACTACGGTCATATGCCAAGAAACTTCCCAACATTAACAAAATTTGAGAACTTCAAACTTCACCTGTCCCTTTTTAGAGCCTGATCTGCAGTCTGTCCATTCAAAAACTGACCTTTTACTGTAGGAGTTTTCAAATTCAAATTTCTCTGACAAGGCGCAGTGGTGTGCTCATAAGCTGAATCACTTCCAAGACCTCTGATATCAGATAATTTGTCTCACTTACAGCAGCTGAGAGAAAGTTATTCAGTTTCTCTTAGTAACTGTAAACCTTAAAATAAAATTTGGGGTATGGTTTTGCTGTTGTTATGTACTGCTAACTTGGGTCATCCCTACCAAAACAAAACATTTGGATATATATTTTGTCTTTGCTTTCTGTCTTTTGTCTTTGTCACATTCTATGTTTTAGCTCTGGAATGGAAGAGCAGAATTAAGTTCTCATATATTCTGTGTGATTCCTAGGGGACAGGGTTTCAGTGAAAGCTGAAGATCGACCGGAGAGAGTTGTGTCTCAATGCAGTGCATTGACTCACTGCATCAAAAGGTCATTAAGAGCAAAAGCTAGCCCTCCTTGTCAGACAGGAATACATCTTCATGCAGAACTGTGCTGAGGCGCATGGTGTGGGGTATTGGGATTTTGTTGTTTTCCCTGTGAGACACAAGCACAGATGGCATATTTGTGCTTTAATTTAATGATCAAATGATGTTCTGTATAATAGTGATATAAATATGTACAGTATATACAGTAAATAATAATAGAAATGTCCTATTTAACAGTGGTTAAAATCTACAGGTGATTGTACTGTACAGTATGTCTCTGTTTAGCTGTTATGAGCTGTTACATCATATACAGTACTATAATAAAAATATCACGTAATAATGTCTAAGGTCTCTTGCTTAAAACAATTCTATGAATGTCTATGAATGTCATATTGTAATGAAAATAGCATTGTAGAGAGTTGATTATCTAAAAAATAATCAATTGAAATCCAACAACATGTTTATTCACACCATGTAAGTGGTACCTGTACTGTAAATCCAAAGACTACAACTGGAGGTCTCCTGTACAAACTGGCTTCTTTAGGATACAGAGTTGAAAACTACCTGTCAATATCACTTGCATGAATGTGGCATTCGTAACTTTCTTCATTTGGCAGAAAGAAGTCTCTTCTAAAATAAAACACAAAAAGAGATTTGAATTTATCTGACTACATCTGAATTACAATCAGAACTACAGTATATCTTCCGATCAGAAATTTAAATTTTAAAAATAAAAACGTGAACCTTTTGGTCATGCTCGTCGGTGTTGTGCTTGGCGTAAAAAAGTGGAAGTCTTGCTGAGCAAACAATTAAAGCCACTGTGAAATATGGCACAGCTTCATTTCAGTTATTTTGTATTGACACATCACTTTAGTCCTTGCTAAAATCAAGGGAAGCAAGAATTCCCACACATACCAGTACATTTTGGCCAGATACCTGGTTCCTTCTGCTAAGAGGTTCAAGCTTGGCCACAAATGGACATTTGCACAACAATGTTCCAGAGCATCCAAATCGAAAAAGAAACAGATAATTGCACACACAATACAGTAAGTGTTCTCGACCAGCCAACTCAATGCAATTATTTGTTTCGAGTTCAAGAAGGCAGCTCACAAATCCAAACCGTAAGGGTCTGAAACCCCTTGAGCATTTCTGCCTGGGAGAATGGTCAGAACTCCCTTCTCAGAAGTGCCAGAACCTGACAGCACACCACAGGAGGTGTCTTGTCAGTGTAATCCATGCCACAGGAGGATTTGCAGGTGGTGGCCCTTGCATTTTCTGGACTTTTTAATTTAATTTTGTTGTGCAGGACAAAATGTCTCTAAACTTTTGTATGAATAAATCTGAAGGGTGTCCATTTGAATTGATATCAGATGTCTTTGGTTGCAAGTGGCTTGTTTTATCTTTGGTATACTTATCCCTGAATAATGTATTTTGTGTGTTATTGCACTGTTAGTACATTTGCCATCAATGACCAATGTTAAAAGGATGATTGTAGTCCTGAGTTTTTGAAATTTCAGGAGCATATCTTGGCACCTTCCCTTGATATTTCAGGGGAGCAAAGTGAAAGCTACAGAGCACTGTATCCAATGAAAAGCCAGAGAAGTCTTGGTCGAAAAGTGAAAACTGTGGGTTCCACTGGCACTGATTTTAGCAATGCAAAGTTGGCCATCAACTCTAAACATGAACAGCAAAAACCCTCCATGGGTTTCAGAATAGCACTGGCTTTTTCTTTTTTGGAGGAGTGGGTGGATGAATTAATATTACTAATAGATACAAAGTTTATGGTTTGAAATTTTCATAGAAAAAAGATTTATTGAATGATGTCCTTTATTTTAGGTTTTATACGTTTTACTGTTCTGACCAAATCTATCCCTTTGCAAGCCCAAACAGCTTAAAATATATTTTCCTTGTGTTTTCATTAAATATGTTACCATTCTTGAAAAAATGACATAAAGAAAAGGATTTAAAGATCATTTCCCACTTTGGAAAATACCCTTCACTATTACTATATTTCATGTGGTTCTTCAATAGAGTTCCATGTTTGCTCTCTGTATTTTATGGCCTTATATTTTGACAGTGTTCTTTTCATCCTGATAAATAAAAAGTACATTGCACTGGTAAACAGATAAGACAAATAATTTCTTCAAAATTATGCAGCCTGTCACTGTTGTAAAATAGTAGCTACTTTAAATTCTCAGACTAATTTTTAAATAAGATTTTTAAATAAAAGCATTTTAGAGACTCTTTGTAATGATTTATGTATTATGGTACAATTTATCTCTCATTATTTCCAATCAATTTAAATACTAGCTTTTTAAAATTAAACTGATATATGCATTTTTATAATTTTAATATAATTTTATAATATAATACTTCATATCTCTCCCAAGTAAAAGTTAAAATGTATTTGGGGCTCTTTGATGATTTCCCTGTGTTAATTAAATATTTATAAGTTATCATTTCATTAATTGGAATAAAACACATAGGCCTGATGGAATCAAACTGGAACTGGAAATTAAATTGAAATCCAGCATGAAGAAAAAAGCAATTATCCTTTCACATATTAAATCATACTTAACAAAATACAATTTTAGACATGACCATAACACAACACATATTATTTGCTTTGGACAAATAATATGAAGGTAGCATGGAAGGTGAAAGTCAGAGAAATGACCTTTAAATGTTGAACATGGATCTCTGTACTTATTGCTGTTTGCTTAGTTTTTCATCCTCATATCCTAGATATTGATTAAATTTCTAAAGAGCTGGAATAAGTCTACAATTATATAAACCCGAAGATACCATATCCTTAAATACACACATTACTAATATTTAAACAAACTGGTTCAAGTCAATTTTTTATGGTTTGTTTGAGACAGAACCAAAATAAAAATATTTTTGGAAACAAAACGTCATGTGTCCACAGAATTGAAGTCTGAAGACCAAAGAATTGTTAGTTGTGTTTCTGAGGCAATTAATGCAAGGCACAAGACAAAACTAGAACCTGCATTTCAATTGCATTAAAGCAATTGTTTTTTATCTATAGTGCAGGTTAATGAAACAAATTAGTCTTCAAAGAATAAAACCTGCTGGCTTTGCAGATAATTGGTATTGGCTTAGACTGATAACACCAGTCAATTTTAAGTTAATTATATCATCGTATAGAAGAAAACACCCCTTCACGCCATCATTATTTATGCCATTTACCCAATGGGTATATATCATTTTTAAATACTGTTTCATAATTACTGTACCTTTTACAATAAGGGTATGTCAGACAATTCAGTAGTGCAGTATATCTGGTGAACAAGCCATAACCTTACTGCAGGTATCTGGTTTTCAATACCTAGAAATCTAAATCATGAAAATCTATTTTTTTAAATCACAACCAAAAGGGAGGATTAGAAAGTGTAAGTCCTTTGTGTCTTACACAGCGATTAAGGTTGTTGCTAATGACTAGTTTCAATCTCGAGATGAATTGTTGCCTTTCACCCTTTAGGTTTGTCCTTGGGATGTTTGTCATGTAGACAGTAGATATGGGAAATATTAGTAAAAACTACAACCTAGAGAATGTTTCTAAAAACTCCCTATAGTAAAACTGTACACTTGGCAACAAGTCTTGTTTGAACATCTTGACTATATAGTGTGTTGTGTGTTTACGAGAGGATTCTGCATTATACAGTATTTAGTGTAAATACTTGTGACTGAATATTGTCTTTCACACACATTTCATTGTGGGTCTTTATATTTATAACTGCAAATATTGAAAAATGACAAGAACATTATTTCTTTATCAGTTTTATAAAATAAGTGCCTTTTGATAAAGTGTGCCAAAGCAATAAAGAGGTAAATAGTTCAGACAATCTATGCTACTACTTGTTAATTACAGATATTTGGTTACAGTTAAATTGAACACCAACTAAGAAAGTGCACTTTGGTGTTACGTTTCTTATGGTTGTCAGATAAATTTTTATGCTTGTCAACATGTGAAAAAAGAGTCATGTTCTGGGCTGCAACTGACGGCAGTAGAAAAAGCTTTTGACCAGATATAGCATGAATACCCATGTAAACGAAAAGTATATAACTGTATACAGTATATTCTAAAATATATATTCTGTATACCAGAACAAAATGTGATATTTAGTAATTCAAAGCAAGCAGCAGCCTGCTGTTCATTACTCGGACAGCAAAAAATAGTCAGCTATTTTTGGTTCATCATTGATGATGCATTTGGGTTTTTTGGCCCCACAGTGCATCTTATGTGGTCAACACATCCAGAGTAATACTGCTCTTTACAAATTCTAGTACAGCATTAGGACAGTAATGTAACCAACATGCATCTTTGTGGTAGTAATTACCGCTTGATCCCTGCCTACTTTTACGAGGATTTCTGGAACTATAAATGTTCTAGACAGCCTCCACCAGTGCCACAAAACTAAGATACTAGCAATAATTCTAAGTTTTAAGCAAAGTGCAGCACCAGCAGCCCACACTTGACATCATCTGTTGAAGACAGAAACTGCTGAAAGATGTGAACGATAACCTGTGAAAATTTGCTATGCTGTATCATGCCTCCACAGAATGATTTGTGCTTTGGTAGTGTGCCTGAAATGTATACTATAAGACCTGACTGTGACTATTTTAAACCTTAAGGGACGAAAGTTTTTTCATACAGCATAGTATATTGCATATGTGATTTGAACATATTCTTGACAGTAATATTCACCTGGTATAAAAGACTTTTAAATTAAATATACCCACAATGCATGCAGTATACATCACATTTTCTTTATGCCTCTTTTATTATTCTGTGATAACTGTATGTATTGTTGAAAATGCAATTTCTTTGCGTATCCAAAAGAGCAGTCCTTAAAAAAGCTTTAAAAATAGTGTTTGCACTGTTGCATTACATAACATCTTAGACTTAAAAAATTACACCACAATCGCTTGCTCTATTGAACATTAAACAACATTACTTATACAGCTACTCACAATACTTTAAAGGCAAATTGATGTGTCTGTCTATCTATCTAGCTTGTATATATTAAAATTTCAGTGAACACTGAGTCATACACAACTTTTTATCTCTTCTTATGTTTTTTTATTTCTTTTTCACATTCTTCTAGTATAGAAACAGCTGCCATCTGGAAGAAACATGTATACCCTCTGCCTTATAGACAAAGGATTGTATTCAAATTAACCTAACCTTTCTTGTATTTTTGTGATGGTGTATGGTGCTGTCTGTTTTGTCTCCATCTTCCAATTGTCAGTGTAAATACAGTAAATTAAGAAAACTGGTTCAAGGTTTACAAGTGTATCACTGTTCTTCAATGGGAGTCATCTTTTTCCAGGTCATTTTTGCAAATTAGGACTAATTGAATACAGTTTTATTACTGAATACAGAACATAGTGCCCCTGCTCAGACTGCACCTTTTGACAACAGAAGGTAAAAAAAATATCATGTTCTCCTAGATTAAACTCTCTTTCTTCAATGTGGAAGTGTTCGAATTAGTTGCAAAATGTTTCAACACAGCTTGCCTTAGAAACATTTAAACCTGCTATTCTATCATTTGAGAGTGTACATTTACCTGTTTACCCACTAAGCATGAGGATGTGTTTTTGGATAACTTGTGGGCATACTGTACAAGAGTCCTCCCTCCTCCCAAAAGTTTTGCATACAATAAAAAAAATTAAATATTAGGTAGAGCCTAAGGAGAATACAAAAAAAATGATAGTACTGTGGTATCACATCATCCGTAGTTTCTATCTCAAATTAACATCCTAATTCATTCTTTGTTCCCCTATGGTATACATGATTAAGAAACTGACAATAAAAAAGATAATTGAGCTATGCTGTGAGAGATTTCTTGGCAATTATGAAAAATGATGGCAAGTATATAAAATGTCAAGAAGATTTACTGTCTAAAGGTGGAAAGAATGCTTACCTTTATCTTCTGCTCATACCAACATGCAAAGCTACAGAGTCAGTGATGGTGTAAATATCTCCAAGTAGGTCAAAACTATTTCTGGTTCATAGTCATATGCTAAAAGGAGCTAGGCTCTGCACTTGCATAAACAGTGGCAGGGAATCAATTTATTGCTCTGCTACCCAGCTGGCTTTTTATAAACAAAAAATCCCAGTCTACTCAGGGTCTAATGAGTAGTCCAGAAGCCAGAATCACCTTAAACCTGATTGGTTTTGACTAAACGTGTGGGTGACATAAGAATTTTTAGACTATTTGAAGTATCCCCTTGAGTTCTACGTACTGCTGGAGTCGCCTACAGTAGAAAATCTAATAATTTTGCCAGAAAAAAACAGTTTGATCATTTATTGAATGTTTGAGAAGCCATTGGATTTTTGGGTAACTGGGAGTTTATTCTTTTATATAAGGTAGACAAAGGTGATGTCCAAAGTAGATGTCCAATTGCTTTCAACTGTATATACCAGCTCCTGGTTGATATGTTTAATAATTACTACTGTTCAATTAAAAGTAATTATTTAAATGGAAAACCATGATTTTCAGGGTACTCTCTTGAGTTAATAATGAAAATTCTCATTTGGGCCACACTTTCTCAAAGTAGAAATCTGCTGTTATGACCAGAGATGATAATGACAAACCTCCTTATTTTATTTTTTTAATAGAGGTCAAGATCTCATGTTCTTCTTGCTCCAAAACAATCCCAACAATGCATACTGTTGTGTGCCTCTGGCCCTGCCAAAGTGTGGGAGATAAAATCCACAGTACATGCCTTGATCTTTCCACATTCTTCAGAACAATATCTGTCAATGAACTGGGCAAAAGAAATCGCATCAGAACATCAGAAGAATCACCATTTATTCCACATTCCTGCAACTAAAAGGTGGGCATTTTAAAGACATTAAACAAAGTAATGCCAATTGTTAAAGAAAATCAAAGGACTGCAATCACTCTGTAAAAAGATTTTGTACTTCTTGTGCTGATTTCTACAGATATCAATATACTTCAAAGGTTTTATGATACACATATAGTGACCCAAACCTATTTTCCTGCAATTTGCCATTAACTGGACAAGACGGAATCAACCAACAATGAGACAGTCTGATTTCTCAAGATACCTCCTGTGTAACCTTCTTATACAAGATGAGCTAAAAGCCAATAATACTGCACATGGAATGAAAGCAACTCTTTAAAAAAAATATACGGGCAAATGTCAAGCCCCGATTAGCTCCGTTGGTAGAGCATGAGACTCATACTCTCAGGGTAGTGGGTTCATGTCCCACGTCGGGCACAATGTTCTTTAATAACTCATACTGGGCAGCAGCAGTGAAGAGCAGTATTGGATCACGTTTCTGTATCAAAAGCAACAACACTAACACTATCTGTGTGGAAGAAAAGCCTGGCTGGTGATGGGGAAACTACCCATAGGGTCGCCATGAGTTGACACTGCCTCGAAGGCACTCCCGCACCCCACCCCATCCTTGCATGTACCTGTAGCATCGATAAAGTGAAGAGGGCTGGTTATGAGTAAATAGGAGTGTGTTGGCTGCTACAGTACATTTCCCTTGTCCTGTTCTGTACCCTGTCTGGGACTGTAGCAGGCACTGTGCAGTCATGGACTCAGACTCTGTGGGTATGACTGTTGACCCAGAGAATGGAACTGGCAGGGAAAGGGGAATCTGCTTAGAATTAATTTACTGGACTCGGTCTGGCAGTGAATGGCAAATGAGTTCAGCTCCCACCATTGGAAAAAAAGCCATTCTCCCACAAAAATCATAGTCATGTAAAGAAACAAACATTAGGGGCTTTCATCCATCTGGGGAGTGTTGAGGATGCTACAGTGTACATTATATTGGATACTCAATGTATCAGCTGAATGCACTGTTCTCAGTTACTTGCTGTTTTTGTGAAAAGAAAGGGCTCTTGAGTTGACTCCTGACATGTAATTATCCCTTGCTTTCCAAGGGGTGAGATTTTCAGATGAGTTGGCTGGAAAACATGATGAAATATCCACATTGATTGTCCATGGTGGCACGAATTATAAGAAAAAGTGTCAAAAGGCAAAGAAATCTCCATCCCTCTACATGTTATTAACAGGGTATACAGTATGCAGCCTTTGCAGGCTGTCTTCCCTACATCCCTGGTTAGCCAGTTCATGTGCATCGGAGTATCAGAGGTTTGTGGATAACTGTGATAGGTTTTTGGAAAGACCTGGCACCTCCAAAAAACGGTCACCACCTAAATCAATGGGTAACACTTAGAGTAACAGTCAATATACAGCACCTTTCAAAAGTATTGATGCCTGTTGTGCTGTATGATGTTCCATTTTGTGAAAGTACAAAATACATACACATTCTTTAAAACTTAATATTTTAAATTTTAAGCTTAATGCTAAATCTGAAAGCCTCCAAAGATAAAAGCTTTGTGCAATTTTTGCTTATTCAGCTTGGCAGATTTGCTCAAGCTCTCTCACGTTACTTGTCAGTAATGGCCAGTAGTTGTTTTCAGGTTTTTCTAAATAATCACAATAAGATTCAAGTCAGGACTTTGACTGGGCCGCTCAAGGGCACTCACTTTCTTATTTTTAAGCCATAGTAGCTTTGGCCTTGGGCTTTGGATCATTGTCAGCAGTGATAAAACTGCTTCAGTTTTAGGAAAACATTTTTTCAGTTAAATACAGGACACATCCACTTTGTGGAGTGACCAGGATACTGTTAGCACCTGACGTTATCTCCATTCGCAACCACTGAAGTCTGTGACGCTTTCAAAGCTGCCAATGGCCTCACGGTCGAAACCCTAACCAGTTTCCTGAAAGCTCCTTGGCTTCATGGTTGTATCTTTACTTGAAATTTGCTATCTGACTAAGGACGTTTTCAGTGGTAAATTTATTTATTCTGAAATCTTATGGGCAGAAGCCACTCAACTTACTGTAGCAAATTGAAGTAATTTTAAGGTACACCTAAATTAATTAAGGGTTTAAGTGTTTATGGAAGTATTTACTTTTCTTTTTATTTTGTTTTTTGCTTTTTAAAGTAGATTGTATACTGTATAACAGATATTATTTGCTACTTCAAAGTGGAATGACTTCAAGCTTCGTAGCAAAAACTGAAAACTCCACAAGGGTCTGAATAAAAGGCACTGTAGTAACCCATTGCAATAATTTGTGCTTAGTGGTGTGACCCTCAGGCCACAACTATGAAGTCCAATTCACCAAACTGTTTATCCTATTAAGACTGTAACTGTTTGTCACACAATGGCCTGAGCAAGGCCAAAGTAGGTCCATTTTATTTCAAACTGGCTCCACCACAAAAGCACCCAAGCAAACAAATGCAGTCTATTTACAGTGTTCCCAGTCCCCCACACCAGAAAACAAACCCCACCCCCCAAAAAAAATCTAATTATTCAAATAAAGATAAACCTTCTCTATACCCACACCCCACTTAGGCTGAGGAGCCAGGTTAAATAGCTTGTAAGCCCCTCCCCCTCTGGAACAAACCATTTCTTTAATTCAAAGTGGTTTTTCCCCTTTCCATAAATACCCCTTGAGAACAAGGGTTATGTTTGGCATTCTAAGGCCACCATTGGTTGACTCACTCTGGAAGTATCAACACCAAACAAACTGTGAGTAACATCTATTTTGAGAGCACTCTCCATTCACACCACAATGCTCACTCATACCTGTGTTTAAGTATTTGAATGTTTGTGAAATTAGGTATGTTTATGTATGTGAATGTATATGAAATTTAGTAATAGCAGTTACTAGTCAAGCCCTTGAGTGTCCACCCTCAGGAACATATCTAGCAACCACTCAATGGAAGGTGTATGAATGTTATATTTTCTGTGCTATCTGTTCCCTGTGACAGACTCCTCTGTCACACTGTTCTTCGCTGTAACACTCTGCTCCCTATCCAGGATCCATGTGTTAGAAATCAGAATAAAAACTTAAGCTGGGGGGTATGCTTTATGGCATTAGGACAGCCTCAGCTGGCATGACTTTATTAAATACTTGATAATTTTCAAACAGATCTTTGTTAATTAATGATTTTATTTTGGACTGTACACCAGATTCTGTACTTTGACCTTAGTTGAGTCTTGGCTGTGACCAGAGAACATGATGAATTCCCTGATCATCAGAAGCCATGTCCCATAATTCAGAGTGATGGTCTTGCTAAAATTTTTGGAACAGTCTCTGAAGTTGCTTTAAAACCATAGCCAGATATTTAATTAGCTCCTTATCAGCCTCTAGGTCCCGTATTCTCTATTTTTGTCACTTTGGTGAATTCCTGTCTAGTCTTGCAATCAAATATCTTAAAATTGGGTTAAGCATCAGTACATGGGTAAAATTCCTATAACCTGGAAAACATGGAGAGAGAGAGTTAATACAAAGTCAACAACATGACTGTAAATTTACTAATGATTAGTTACATTTTGAGCTAAGATAGCTCAATAAGCTAAACCACCATGTCTTGCATGCATGAATGCTTCTAGACATACAGATTCAAATTCCAGCTCCAGTTTCGGGAGGTGCTGTGGCACAGTGAATAGCATTGCTGCCTTGCAGTGCTTGGGTTCTGGGTTCATTTCTGGACCTGGGGGGCTATCTGTGTGCAGTCTGTATGCTTTCCTTGTGTTTTTCCGAGCATTTTGTCCAGCTGCTCTGGTTTCCTCTCATAGCCAAAAGTTATAATGGTACAGTAAGCAAATTGTCTTCTGGTAAAATGGACTGGTGTCACCTCCAGGTTGGATTTTGCCTTGCGCCTATTGCTTTCCAAGAGGGCTCTGACCCCCCTACGACAGAGTGGACAAATGGTTGGTTTGAAAAATAAATGGAAGGATACTGCAGTTATTTTTTTAACTGAAGTCAGATACTTGTGATTTATAAACCCTCTACAAATTCCTACTTAAGTTATTCATTTATAAACCATGATTTTCACCCCTTCAGTTGTCCTGGGAAATTTTAATATACTGATCTGTACATGTCTTGCCCCCAGAGAGGGATATTCCCTTGGAATGAATATTCTGTCTTTACCTGAGTCTGTATGCTTCATTCAGCAACTGTAATGCTAATGTACATAAGTAATAGCTCTATCTAACTATTACTTATGGTCTTGGCATTCAGGACTTAATCCCGTTGCCTTGCGATCCTATAATATAAGATCATTCTCTTATTATCTTATTACTACCCAGTAACCCCCCCAGGAACACCATTTAAATCTCTGTGACTAAACTCTTTAATCACCAATACATTTTTGGATGCTTTGTCCTCATCAGCATTATCAACTCAGGTCCAGTTGATGTCTCATTACAGTACATAACTTTAACACTACCTTAAGCAATATCCTGAATGCTAGCACCTCTAAAATCTAAAATGTTCCTTTGTGTTTGTGCAAACAAACAAGTCAAACTAGAATGTGGATGGAAAGCTACAAGCCTGGACATGCTGTGTTTGAAAAGATTGTGTCTTAAATTACAAGGATGCAATGCCCTCTGCTAAGTCAGTTTATCGCTCAAACTTAGTAGAGACAATAACAATCCTCCATTTGTTTTTAGTGCCTATGCTCCACTCACCAACCAGCAACACAAGGCTTCTACAGAAATATGCCAACTGTTAGCAGCTATGATTTTCTGAATCCATTTAATTAAAAAAATGTAGACAAAAAAACATATCAACTGCTGTGGCCAAATCTGTTTAGCCATTTTGAAGTACAGTATATACAGTACTATGCTTAGGAAAGCTACTATTGTTTAGATCCTGCTGTTCTCAGTAACTTTAGGCTAATTTCTAATCTTTCCAGTTTATCAACAAATGTTAGAGATAATGGTGAAAAATCAATTGTTCTTTTTCCTTGCCACACACAATATGTATGACATATTTCAATCACATGATACATGTTACAGCCACTATATTGAAATAGCCTTATCAAAGTGGTAAAAGGTGTGTTATGATTTTGGGATTCAGGTTTATCTCTGTTCTTATTTTTATAGACCTATACAGTATGATGATTTGACACCACAGACCATTCAATTGTAATTGACTACCCTGAAAATGTCTGTTGTTGAAGATTGTTGGGGCGTTGGTTTAAATCTTATTTTTTTGGATTGCTTGCAATATGCTCAAATTGTAGATTATTCAGTAGAAGTTACAAGTGGTGTTCCACAAGGTTCTGTCTGTGGACATCGTGTTTTCATTGCATATTGTTCTTCTGGTTGATGTCATCTATAGACCTAGTGTAAACCTGCCTTTGTCTACATATAACTTGATATAACATAATAACTTGTCATTATTTGTCGACATGAAACCAGTGGGTTTCACATTTATAATTAGTCCTTCCAAATGTCTCTCTAATGTTAAGAATTGGACGTTGGATGTCTCTCTAATGTTTTAGTTTTCTGCAGTTAAATTCATATTAATAAGAAATGTTATATTGGGGACAATAAATCAATTAGACCATTATTCAATCTTGGAAAAGGCTATAACGTTCACTCAAAGTTAACTGCATTAGAAATCTGAGACCATGGTCTGTCATTTGGAACCCACTTCAGATATAAGCCAGCCATGAAGTATTATTAATTTGAATTTAAATTGTTATTTTCACTGACTTCCCTTTAGTGGGCGCTATTAGAAAATCAAGTTTTTCCTCCCCATGAAAGGTTCACTTGAAAATTGCTCGGCTTTCAAGCTAAATCACCTTTACTATCAGATCCATCTTCTGGGCATCATACAAGCAAAATGGGAAAAAATGTATTATTCATAGTCATTAGTTAAGGAAAAGGTATGGGGGGATGAGTATTTTACTTTTCTGCCATTTCTGTGCAAATGACACTCTAAAATGATGACCAGTCATACCTTCGGAATCTATTAAGAACTTGAAAATAAGAGTGAAGGGGAGACAGAAACCCAGTGGAGTCTTAAACTGGCATTTATCAGGCATGTCACATCATTGCTAGTGGTAATGAAAGCCTTTTTGTTTTATGCTGCAGTGTCCATAGAGAATAATATTTTGCGCTGAACATAAATAAAAATGATATTGCTACATTTATCATGTTGCTTGATGTAAAATATCAGCTGCTAAAAGCACAAAGAATTGAATTTTTTCTTTTTTCAGTGTGCCATTTTTAATATGTGAAAGCAGAATGTTTAGCTTATTGGAAGTTGTGATTTTAATTAAACTGAATAAATGTTATAGGAGGTGAGCTGACTGGAAAAGTACAGCAAACTGCAATGATAAGAGAGAAAAATATACTGTAATATATAATATATACTGTAAGAAATGCTTTTAGCATATCTGCTAATATATGTAAAATTATACAAAGTGGAGAAATAATATTGAAGTCATATTGAAAAAAGAATCCAAGTTCAAAAATGCAACTACCACAGAAGACTTCTAGAAGAAGAAGTAGCTGAGTAGACATCCTGACTTCAGAAGCACTGCAAAGTCAAGTGGATTCACTTCAATTCAGTCAACAGCAGAGGGCTGATGGGTGCCAGGGAAGTAAAAACTGGTTTCCAGTAAGGATATGCATTATATTGAGAAAAGATAAGCTTGTATCTCTGCCTTTTTAAAGCTTTTCAAAGAATGTAATTCAACCATTTGCATTTATTTTCATTATCTATTATTATATTTTAAAAATTAAAATAAAATAGATTTGTACAATGAAAAAATATGGATTAATATTCCCCCAAAAAGTATTTCTTTAAAAAGATCTGTACTGTAGCAGGTTGATGATAAACCATTAATAAAGAAAAAGCAGTTTACTTACCATTTGTCCTCAAATCTCTTAGAACTGTTTGGACATTCAGAGAAAAGTTTTTATTGCATTCACAACCTTGAAAGGCATTTGGCCTAGAAGGTACCATGACAATCCACATTTAAAAATTCTTGAGTAACTATTGTCACGAATCAGACACCTTGAGCCACCCACGATGTTATCCTTTGATAACACACTCCTTGGAGTATAACATTATTGATTGCAAATTATTGTGATTTGTACAGTGTTTTTTACTGAATGCACAGGCTTTACAGCCTTTTTTAATCTCCGGCATTACTTTTTTTTCCCTCTCTTCTGAAATGAAAAGGACACAACAAATTATTGCCATGAAGTGACCTTTTTGGAGATATGGAGATTTTCATTCAAACAGCAAAAATGAGGAAATATGAATCTCTGTCTGGCCTGATAGCAAGAGGTAGCGCTAGCACAAATTGTTGTGTGTTGAATGCATTAGATGTTTGGTGTCTGGAAGCACTGAAAGAAATAGGTTCCATTAAAAAGCCTGCCAATGCTCCAGACCTGTTTGCTGAGCTCAGGCAGAGAAGAAAGGGAAACGATGGTAGAGACACTGATATTCTCTGTTCTCCCTATATGATACAGCTGCTTAGGGGGCTATGTGTTTATGTATTGTGTTGCCAAAATATATTTCTAGAAGCTAGTTCAATAATACATTTTTGAATTCATTTTACTGTACATAATACCTGACTAGATTTTGGGCTGTGTTTTTATTCTTGTCTCTTTATCGGGCAGGATCTATCCAATTTATGGCACCATTTTGAGCCGTTTGTAAAAAGGGAATGTGTTATTGGAACGTGTTGTATAAAATAGCTAGATTTGCTGCTAAGCTTTATCCACGGTATATAATGACGTAAAAGTGTCATGTGCAGTTCATTCCAATTAGGCATTCTTTTTCTATTTGTAGCTAGTGCATGACCAGTAGAAAAAAAAGGAATAATGTGAGTATACAGTACTGTATATTGAGTGCATGTATTCTAGGTTACAGCTATGGATGACAGGATAGTATATGTTTTACATTTATTCTCATTCACATATAACTTTAAATAGCAAAACAGCCAACAAAGACATACTGTAACCACTACACCATGAGCTAGCATCTTGCAGGCAATCCTGTTTACCAAAGAGGAGCGTGCTAATTAATTAAGATCAGTATCAGGAGACATAAACAGTATTAGAATTTCCACATCCTAAAACGTTCACAACCTTTTTAACTCCTACCCTTCACATGATCAGAGATAAAGCCTCATACTCATTGCAACTCTTTGGTCTGCCCTTTTCTAAAATGGTATTATATCTTTTTAATTAGCAAATTGAAATGTCAAGTGATGGATATAATGGCTGCAGTATTCAGACTAAGTATTCAGAATAAGAGGCCAGGTTCTGTAGCTATCAAACATAAATAGCCAGTTCAATCCTCACATCCAAAGATCACCCTGAAAAAGTAAAATTCTGAGGCCAGTCTTATTATTCATTCACTTATTCCTGGTAAGCGTTGTGGTGACCCACAGTATATTCTGGAAGCACAGAGCCCAAGGCAAGGCTGTAGTCCTGAGGCACACACATAGGGAAAAACTGGAAACATTAAGTAGGCCATTACCATATAAGAAAAAACAGCAAAAATGCACAGACACTGGGAGAGCATGCAAACTCCAAATAGCTCCCTATTCTGTAATTTAACTCAGGATCCAAAAACTGTGAGGCAGCAGTGTTAACTTCTACAATCTCTTATTGTTCATAGTGGCAAAGGCACAATAATAATAATTATAATTATAATCGCTTACACTTACTGTATATAGCGCTTTTCTGGACATTCCACTCAAAGTGCTTTTCAGGTAATGGGGATTCCCTCTACCACCACCAATGTGCAGCATCCACCTGGATGATGTGACGGCAGCCATAGTGCACCAGAATGCTCACCACACATCAGCTATCAGTGGGGAGGAGAGCAGAGTAATGTAGCCAGTTCATAGATGGGGATTATTAGGAGGCCATGATTGGTAAGGGCCAATGGGAAATTTGGCCAGGATGCCGGGGTTACACCCCTACTCTTTTCGAAAAACGCCCTGGGATTTTTTTAACGACCACAGAGTCAGGACCTCGGTTTTATATCTCATGTCTGTGAATATATACTGTAATATCGTAATTCTTTTTATAGCTCATCTTATGTTGGCAAGATGTGACAGAATTGCATCCAGTTGTCCTGGAAGAGAACAGCAAGCCAAAAAGTAAAAACAATCAATTTTACCCTTTCTTTTCCTTAGAGGAAAACAATTTAAGGGAAATGACATTTCTTTCTGATCTATAAGCATGAAATGTAGAGATTGCCATATGCTGGCCATCATGCATTTGATTGAGACAAGTCATTGTTATGCAGTAAAGTGTTGTTTTGATCTTTTAAGCATTCTTTAAGCAATAATTAGAAATAAAGTAAGAGATCATTTGTAACACTGCAGGATTCTAGGGCATAGTCAACATGGATTTGGCAGATCTACTGTATCTAGCTACCATAGTTCTTTGAACAAAGGCAACAATAGAAGTTGATACAAAAAGAACTGTATGATATAGTATATTTAGATTTCCAGAATGCTTTTGATAAAATTCCTCATAAAAGATTAATACTTAAATGGCTGGCAGTAGGCATTCAAAGTAATGTCTTTGGACTAAGAACTAGATAATTGATAGGAAATAGAGTACAGATAAGGGTGAATGCTCAAATTGGGCTGATGTCAGTAATGGAGTATCACAGGGATCTGATTAGAACCACCACTCCTCCAAATTGGCATCAGTGGCCTAGATTCTGGTACTGTACGTGAACTAGTCAGATTGACAAATGACTCCAAACTGCAAGGATTAACTAACATTGTTGAAGCTGCAAAGAAAATTCAAAATTGCTATACCGAAATTCAGTACTGGGCAAACATCTTGCAGAGAACATTTAATGTAGAGTATAATATGCAGGGTAGCAAAAACACTAGATATTTTTCAAACTGGAAAATCTATCAAAAACCTTTTAGTCCATCCATTCATTTTCTCGCTGCTCTTTCCAATATGGGATTGGGAAGGATCTACCAGTCCTGTCCAGGTGCCGTTATTTGTTTGTTAAAGTATCTCTGTGAGGCTAACATGTGAAGTGCACACCTATCTGGAGAGAAAACTTTAAAAGTAATATAAACCTTTTAACATTCTTCACATACTGTATAGATGTATAGATAAAATGTCAAAGACATCCAGAAGCAGGAGAAACAATACATTTAGTTTATCACTGATTTACTGTAGGCTGCTTGACTGGAGCTACAAATAAGGAAAAGCTGCTGAAAACAACTGTACACTCTGCTTATCACACCACACTTTTAAATGTTTATGGTAGTCAATCACATTACAGAACAATCACCATATTTTATTAAGTCATTCTATTTCAGTAAGTACTAATTATTTAGCAATGTGATTTGAACATACCCTAGCAACGTAAATAACGTACTGTATATGCGATCAAAATGGAAAGGCCTTGAGACAATTCAACATTTTGGAAGACAACTAATTCTCCTGGTTGAGATTAGATTGAACCATGCATTCTAACTGAGACGTGTCATTCCAGCACATACAACTGACGATCCAGGAAGAAAATAATGAAACAACACCCACAAAAGCCAAATATGTGAAAACAATATTTGTTCTTTCAATTCAGCTTATGGCAACGCCTCAAGTACTGTATGTTTGTCTCTGGTGTAATTAAATTGAATTTTTATGGATCATATACAGTACTGTACTGTACAGTATGTTACACATTAGACAAAGCAAATATTGATGGCTGCCTGTAAAATCATGGGACTTGTGTGCTATCTTTGAAAATGTAACTGTTAAACAGATTCTTGAAAAAAGGAAAAGTACAGTCCTTTCTTGTTTAACAATGCATAAACAGCTTTGACAGAGCAAATAAGATATATTTACAGTATACAGTATGGTTCTGTTTTTAGGACGTAGCCTGATTATATGTAAAATTCAACATAGAACTAATATTTCTCCTCTAACCTCTAAAAAATATTCAATTTTCCTTAGTGCTATTTTAAGATAGAAGCATTAACATACTGCCATGGATTCATAAAATAAAACAAATTACCAGTTTCTTGAATATTCCAGAAATTTCACTGTTTCAGATAAACTGATACTTGTTTCAAGTATCAGTTTACTGAGTTTCCTACCTTTGTCAGGTTTGAGATGAGAGTTTTATGTCACACCGTGTGACAGTGGAGCACACCTCCCACTGCACTTCCTACTCTGCGCCTCCACACCTGAGACTCATCAGGTTTTCTATTTGAGATACCCACGCGGTCGCAGACATCGTTCAAGCTTAGAACCAGAGCACTTGCGAAACAGCTTCAGAAGGATTAGCCTTTTCTTTAGTGAAAAATCCCCGTCTTGTATAACGAAGAAGGATCGCGCTACCAGACGACTGCACACCGGCACACCGCTCACTCCCTGACCCAGGGTAAGAAGTGCTCTGCCAGTGTTCAGGCAGTAACCTTTCGAACCCGACACTATTACAACTGTAATAGAGAATGTAAGACCTTAAATTTAATTTCAACACAATTTAATTTCAACACAACTTAGTCTTAGAAATCTATATAAAGAATATGAATTTGCCGTGAAAATCACATTCATTTACAGTACACCTAAATCATGATAAGAACATTCTAGAAGCTATAAATTTAATGAATCCTATTTTGCAGAGTTATATTATGCTTTTTTGTTCTATTAAATGTATTATAATAAGAGGATAATAAGGATATTAAGTAACTATAAAAGACCATTATATGAGTTAGACATATGTAAATGTTGTTTTATCCTTTATGACAATGACAGACTTAAAAAATTAACATTTCAAAGAAATTGAGCTGGCAGCATTTTCCCTTAGACATTATTCTGTATAGGCAGGTTGATGCAGCATTTCCGATCAGTAATATGAACTACTGCACAATGCAATGAGCAGCAATATTTCTTTTTCTAATAGGCCCTTACAGCCTCAACAATATTTAACTGTAGGCCTGTCCTAGTTACAAATTCACAAATATTTTGGGAAGAAGACACTTATTTAGTTTAGAAATAATGCCACAATATATATATATTTAACCTGTCATGGTTTTGGTAACAGTGATTTCAATGCAGGTTTGTAAATTCAGTCCCTAAAAGGAATTATTTCTTTCTAGAGGACATCACATTGAATATGGCAGGAATATAGTCAGAAACATTTCCACAATATCCAGGGGGGGTCATTCTCAGATCAGATCTTTTGTATTCCCAAGACAGATTGATATAACCTTCTCCAGCACGTTGCTAGAGGCCTCACTATTCAAACAAGAAAACATCATCGAGATGTTAGGCCATTTCTCTATTTAATGGAAATGTCAATTCTCTGTCGCCTTTACATTGTGTCCACTTTCTAGATTGGGCTTAAGGGGCTTTACAGCCACAGAAACACTTTTAGTTTTGAAATTGGCTATTTTATTGTCAACCATCACTAATAAGCACTGTGGTGATCAGAATTTGAATTGAATTTATTTTTTATTTCCAGAAAAAGAAAAACAATGCAGTAGCATTATGGTTGGAGAGAGAAAAAAAAAAGTTGTTTCAGTATCTGAGATAAAACTACAGTATATTAACCCCATAACCTCTGGAATTACCTGTTGTGAGTGCATTTCATTTGTCTCCCTGCTTGCAGAGTGTTTTCAATCAATGGAGTTTTATCTGTGTAGCATGATTCCAAGCAGGCGGAAAATGGCTTTAGGGTGAAGGAGTAAATGTAGAAATCGGGGCAAGTGCAGTTCCCTGCATCCAGGATCCTCAAACTCAGTAAATGTGTTACAGTTGACACCTAATCAACACCTTTCATGTTCACAAAGAAGTACTGTGCTTCTTCTGTTAAAATAAAGAATCGATACAGATTTTGGAAGTTTGGAGAGTTTGATTTTTGAAGTGCGAGAGGGAAAATGCAGTTCCCTCTGCTTGAAAATTCTGATAATTGATATAGATTTGCCTTGTATTGTTCACAATACCTCTCAAGATCTAGTCATAGATCTGTTTACTTTTGAACATTCAATTAATTCATTTTAGTAACACCATTATGAAAAGTTAGTATTTTTCTCAGATCATACCGACGATTTAAAAAACAAGTACCTCTCATTTTAGAAATCAATTGCCATATTTGCAAACTTTGGAAAAAGCAATCTGATATGCTGGAGCAAAAAAAGTTAGCAAATTAAAATGCACTTTGAATATATACTGTATTATACTAACTGCATATTTGAAACTACAATAGTCCAAATATATACTTTGCTGTTATATTTTTAGTCATGAAAAGAATCCAATCCTAGAAGCAGTAAGAATACTTTCTAAATAACGTTTTTGTAAAGATGAATGAATTTGGACAGGTGCACGTCATGTGAATGCATATTATAAGACTGTAAGATTCAACTGAATTATTTAAAAAAAATGTATTTGTAAATATTTTCATCAACAAAAGTTGCTTAATAAATTGTAATGTTTTTTTTTCTTTACAAGGTCATTATATTGGCATGCTTTTGTCTTGTGCACATTTTGGCGGAGTAAGCTTCTGGTCTGATTTTCTTTTTGTTTTGTTGGGCTTATAAGGTGATAATGTTTTAGACTGTGCTACAATTCAAGTACTAAACATCCAACCATGTTCTGTCAAGAATCTTACTCCCGCATGCACCTCCCGGCATGCACACCTGCGCTGCTTTTAGCAATCAGTCCATCACTCCCCGCTCTCTCATACTGTATATACCGTACACCTTCACTCCGTTTACTCCTCACTCACTGTTGAGATAGCCTTCACTTTCTTTACTGGATACTGACCCTGCTTGCCTTTGACCACGATTCCGTCTCTACTCGCGTTATTTGGATTTGGATACCTCGCTGCCTCTGGATACCAGACCTTACTCTGCCTCCGACCCCGACAACGTCTCTCCCTCACGTCTTCCGGATTTGGATACCCCGCTGCCTGACCACTAGTTTACCGACCTCGCCTGGCTACCCCGACCTCTTACCTTGTACCACAACCTTTGTTAGTCTGACATTACTCCTATTAGCTCCGCATAGGGTTCGTTATTTTCCACCGGTTCATACATTTGAGTGTGACATGTTCTGACTGCTATCTCCAATACAGGGTCACAGTGGAACTGGAGCCTTTTCTGGCAGACCACAAGAGCAAGGCAGGATAAACCCTGGACAGGACACCGGTCCATCAGGGTCAATTTACTCAGAAGCCAAGTAACCTACCAGCATGTCTTTGGACTGTGGGAAGAAACCTGAGCACCCAGAGGAAACCCAGGTGATCACAGGAAGAACATACAAACCAAGCAGATAGCACCCCAGAAATTGGCTCCAGCACTGAGAAACAGCAATGCTAACCACTGTGCCACCTGGTACTAAACATGAAAATGCAAATACTGAAACAAATCATTCTGGAGCATGCATTACTGCCTACAATGTGTGAATAGGTATTTAAAGTTTCAGTGTAAACAATTAAGACAATATCTGAATTTTCAAACCAAGTGGCCTGTACATAATTGCACATCACAAGTGAAAGTAAGTAAAATTACTTAAGTGTTTCCTTAGAACAAAAAGATAGTCTTAGCTAAACCACTAAAGCATTCAAAGGTGACATTTTGATCATGATCCAGGAGCAGGTGCATTAATTTAAAAGCTTGCAACTTTCCCACTTAAGTTAATAAAGCAACAGTAATCTTCTAACGATTATTTGTCTAGCAGGAAACAATTGCAGTAAAAGGCTTTAGTGTTGCTTTAAATTTTAAAACCACTTAAACTGTTAAAGACTTAGAGTAACTCATTCCATTAAAGCCCAAGTGTCAAATAAATGTACTTCTTAATGTGTTGGTCAGGAAACAAGACTTAATGAGAGATTGAAAGTGATTTTTCTTTGTCTTGTTCATTTGTGGCAAATCTAGGGACCATGAACAAACATTTGTATACCTGTCAAGGTGGAGCTGCACGTATGGGAAATCTCTTGGGTAATCTAATGCAACATCAGGTTTAAAGTCTGCCTGCACTTTGGAAATTTTGAATTTCATTTCCACTCAACAATTGAGTGAAAATTGAGTTTAACCCCTAATCCCTGAACATCATGCTGAAGTTTGACAAGAAAGAGAAATGTTTTCTTTTTTTGAAATACTGCCTTCTAACAATAGATATCTGATCTCATCAAAAGTAGGACTAGCCATTTGGCAGAATTAAGGGCCTTGTTTGTCATCTTCGGGTTCTAAGTTCAAGTCATAACAATCTCTCCTTGTGCCCTGTCCCAGGAGTCTTCCTTGGTGACACTCCACTTCAATCTTTGAGTTCCCACAATGGAACAGGAAGGTTCAGGGTTCATGTCTGCTTCTCTTCTCTACACATTTCAAGTGTAATTTAGGAAGCTTTTTCTACCTGAGAAATATTGAGAGCTGGCTCAGCGTGTGGCTCTTTCAATCCTCTTTTCAGTCTAGGGCTCTCGCCATTCCATCATCCCTGCTAAACATCAATTAAATCCTGAAGCAGCAGGTTTTAGCACAATTCTGTAATGGGATGGATTGGAAGGGTTGCAGGTGGAGCACCTCTGATTTAGCGACATAACTCAGAACAACAATGAAAAACATGCATTTAATGCCAAGGAAAAAAAGGTATTATGAAGAGAGTACTAACCATATGTTCAGACAGATGCCAGCAACTCTATCATGGAAGAAGATATCAGGAGTCGTGTACTCTTAGAAACACAGTACATTAATCATGAAACAGAGTTCTCAGTATTAGTCTACATTTCAAGCATACATTTAACATTGTCAAAAAGATTGTCTTAATTTAGTCTTTATTCTCTAAAGAGAAATGTATTTATTCCTTAATTAATTAGAATAAAGTATTGACCTCTCTTTGTCCTTTTAAAAAATGCATTATAAAACCATTAAATGTACATGGCTTTGATAGAAACATTGTCCTCTGCTCTCTTATTCACAGGAACTGAAAAAGATGTATTCTTTGCATGAAAACTGTAGACTTCCAGCATTGCTATTCTTCTAAGATTTCAAGCCACTCCAGGCTTTAATTGGAACATTCATAACTTAATCTTCCTCAGTTGAAACATGAGCACTAACTAACTCTATTTCAAGCTTCAAATAGCAGAAAATTGGGAAGAAAAGAACTCGTTTGTTGGAGCCAGTCTAATGGTCCTGTTCAACAAACTGGTCAGGTATCTCCCATTAATGATCCCAAGACATTAAAAACACAAAGTAAATTAAATACTCACTCTCTCATTTCAGAAGATTCAGCAGTCATTTAAAGAATTTTAACCATAATTCTTTTTAATGACATGATGCTTTTAGTCATCGGCACCAGATACATTAGGTTTTCAAAGAATAAACAGACGTAAGGCAGTTAACTTATACTGTACGTTCATTATTGTAGGCGCCACATTGCTACTGCCATAATATAGTTAAGGTTTATTTTTGTCATGTGACTTTTATTAATTGACCTTTCATTACTTAAAATAGCACTGCAAAATTGTTTCTTTTCTACTTGAAAGTAAACTATTGATTTAATCTTTCTTCAGTACTCAGATTTAAAAGCTTTGCAGTGATTCAGTTGGTTTAAAGGCAGATTTAATTGAAAATAAACATGCAATGAAAAATGGTTTAAGTTTTAAAGTCTTACAAACATTGTGCTAGTGAATATGAGGGAGCAGTGACGTTTTGGCACAGCAAATAACAGTATAAATAGTAATATCGAGCAAAAATGCAGTTATGATTTATGTACATTTAACTCAAGAAAAAATATTAAATATATTTTACATTTAAAGGAAATAAATACCAGCACAAAATTTAGACAAGGAAGATTAAAAAAAATCATGGAATTAGTGGAATAATCACCAGTTACTGTTGGAGGGCTGTCTTTTTATCTGTTTTATTCCCTCCCATTCCCTCTTTCTCTTTCACCAGTATCAAGTATTGATTCTTCCATGGCTGAGACCATAGCTGATTGGGAGCTGTGACATTGCTCTTAACCTGTGAATCAAGGAAATCACCTTCTCCAATATTCACTTCATAACTCCCTTAATCCATTCACACAGCTCTGTGCAAGCGCATTCCTATTCAGGTTTTGTATTCACTGATTAGACCTAATAAATTTAAAACTTTGCATCTCAAATCTGAACTGTGTGTATCTGTGGCCGGAGGCAACTTCTGTGTCCCAGCGATAAAACAAGACATAAAACAGCCCCTTGCCAGAGCACTCCCTGTCTGTCACTGAATCAAATTTAATAGCCTCACCACTGCAGTTTTGGCCAATTTACTTGCAATGGCATCTTTTTCCACAAGCTCAGTGCACTGCAAGCCCTACAGCAATCTATGAATAACTTCCCAACAGATGCTGCCTACAAAGTAAGGGAAATGGCTTCTTTGGCTCTCTTTTTCTCCCCTCGATAACTTTCAGTTACAATGAATATTTATAGTCCTATAGAAGCACATGAAATTGGGTACAAGCCCGTCCATACATTGTTTCATACGTGAGCATAGTCCTAATGGGTTCTGGCTCACTGGATTTAATAATGTCCTGCTGATGGACTAAGAGCTGGATGCAAATTGTCAATCAGTCTTTTCATGGCATGATTTAACAGTTCAGCCAGCATCCACAGAGTACAGCTTTCCCAAAGCAGAGGAAAACAGGCCAGAAATAAGCATTTGCCATAGTCCTGCCGAAATTACTTTTCTAGGAAGAAGGATTTACGCACAGCTCGTCAGCATTACATACAGAAAAGGTAAAGCATATACCGTATTAGTTTCTTATGTCTCTCGTGTCATATAAATTTAGTGAAGCAATATGCTTTTCAAGTTATGCACAACGATATTCTACAGAGGAGGGAAAAAAAATCACTCTACCACGACTGGAATACTGACACTACCACGCACATTAACTTCTGGAGAGAGATTTACACACAAAACGAAAGTCAATATTTTTAACATTCTCTGACAGTTATTACAAACAGCAAGGCAAGAAAACATGTTTGGCTTTGTGAAACACTGTAAACAACAGCTTGGAGAGCTAAACATTGCAAAAGGTTAATGTATTTATGGAGTTTTCGTTTATCTAACTAACACCTGTGTTTCCATTCATTATGTGCCATACTGTACATAGTCTGGCAGTGGATATTTCTGGTTGATATGCACACCTTCCAGGTCTAATTTAAAGATTAGTCTACTTGGTAATAGCAAATATTGGTGTACAGGTATATATACTGTACGTAGTACTGTGGATCTCCAATGTCATTAAAAATTACTGTAGGGTGTACTGTACATTACAGTTACAGTATACACTGTACACTACCTGTACATGTAGAACCAATTTAGTATGTTTTTTAATGAAACTTGTCAATTTATGGAAAGCCCATGAATTTTGAAAGAAAGAAAAATGTACATTAGGCAAATGTTTTAGGCTTTTAAATAAAAATACTACATAAAAAAGTCTCCACAGCACCTGTGGAATTTTCTAAGATGGTATTTGGGCATTGACTCTGGGCACTCCACAGTCAAGAAGTGGGTTATAATCTTGAAAGAAGCCCTTCTAATAGAGCTGAATTTTTATTTTTCTAAGTAATGAACTTATATCTTCTCCTTCAAACTTTGCAAGTAGTGGAATAGAAGCTGCCTTTGTAAAAAAGAGATACATAAATTGAGATATGTGGAGGACATTACAAAACAATGTTCAAATAAATGAATTAAAGTATAATGATAGAGTTTTCCACCTAGGATATAAAATAATTTACTTATGTTCCAAAAACTAACTACTTTTTTGGACTAAAACAGAACATAGTAGTGAAACAATCGATGAATGTTACAATTAGGGATGATAAATGGACAGCTTCCTAGATTAATCTTAAATAATTGATTTTAAAAAAGAACCTCTGATGTAGCCATCTAAATACCAGACCATCAGTGTCAGGAGGGGATGTATTGAAAAGCAACTAAGAGTCAATTTCCCTGTGATTCCTCTGGGATCCTAGCAGAGCATTGTAAATTTCTTGGAGATAGTGAAGAGCTGAGAGGTCTGAGTCTCAGTATATTTCTTTTGCTCTGTTCCTCTGCACTCCGTGCTCCTTTCTCTTCCAAAATATGGTATCTCTTGATTAAAAAAAAAACTCATATATACCTCAAATGTTTTTGTGAAAAGAAAATAGTAATATAGAAGTAACCTTATCTGAAAGCAAAACATATTCTTGGATGTTGGACAGAATATGAATATGTAGGATGATTATGCTTATTGTCATTCTGGCTGATGGACAGGATACTGTAACGGAGCCAGTTCTGGCTCCCAAATGTGTTGTCTAGGACCCTATGCAGACAGTAAAATCTGGAAGTGACCACAGTAGGACATCAGGGGAAACAGGAACAGGATGGGATGACAGACAGGGGGGAGTGACAGCTGTGATCCAGTGCTCTGGGGGTGCGGCGCAGGTGAGCAAGTCCAACACAGTCCAGAAAGGGAAACCAGGGCACAGCCCAGAATCCAAAATGGGGAGGTAAATCCAAGACAAGGACGATTAAAATCCCCCAGAAGGGGGAACACAATCAGGAACAAAGAGGTTAAAAAGATAACGAGGCATGGCGCTCCGAGCCCCGGACACAGATGGTCAGGACGCCGTTCTGAAGCCTATGCTGTCAGTTCACTCCTGGACCCACTGGTAGGTGAGCTTCAGGGTGTCCATCTTCCAGAGGCTGAGCCAAGAGCTACGGAAGCGCCACACTTAAATAGTAATCAGCAAACGGGGCAGTTGCACGTCATAACGAAACTAAAATACAAAAAGGTAGGAGCACCCTCTAGAGGAGCGATGATGATCGTGACAGATACCGATTGAGTGTGATAGGCCTGGAAACTCAGGGGTATCTACTGCAGCTACTGTAGATAAGTAGAACCCAGCTGAGTGGAGACCAGATGGCCCAACAATGTACAAGGCTGAAATTGATAGATTCACAGTAGCTCAATTGTCCATGGTATATTTACAATTGTCAAATCCAAAGTAAAAAGGAAGATGGGAGTAAAAACAATAGAAGACAATATAGAAGGAGAGGAGAAGTGACTAGGCAGAAGAGAGAGTTTTATAATCTTCACCTCTTGTTTCCTCTTTGACAAATCAAAACCAATCAAGTACTGAGCCCTGAAGTGTCTGTATTTAGTTTTTAAACACATTTTTCATAGAAAACAAAATATTTTCTCCTTGTTAGCATCAGTTTAAAGGCCAGGTTCACCAGTGGAAGATTAGATATCTAATGAAAGCTGTCTCACTTTCCCTTATAATGAATTATGTCTATTTCTGATTGTGAAATGGTTGTCAGTATTAGAGATTTAGTGAGGAGGGCTTAAAGTAATGTGCCAGGCTCTAGATCTCATCCAGTTGTAAATAGTAGTTTGTGTGCTTTGGGGTTTTGTCTATAGCTTTTTTGTAATAAATTTTTGTCTTTTAAACAATTGTCAGTTTATTTCTCCAACATGACATTTTTTTATGGAATATTAAGACAGGACACATTGTCTTGGTCAGCATTCTTTGACCTGCAGTGTGTGTTTTAGTTTAATTTAATTTTAGAAATGCTTAGTGTCTGGACAAATATTTCAGGACAAGTCAGTGTCAGGACAAATATTTCATATAATACTCTACTTTTACCTACTGTGATTTCTTCTCTGTCAGTAATAGCCTCCTTCAGCCTTAACATGACAATACTAAAATGTTTTGATAATTTCTTTAACATTTATGCCAGTGTTTTCTGACAGCACACTGAGACAGTGAAGCTTTAATTGCATTTAATGGCATATACAGTATGTGACAGACAAGAATAAAATAATTTCAATACCATTGCCTGGACACAATCATTGCATACTTTTCTAAGATTCTTTAAACCAATTTCTTTTTGCTAAACAACCTGGTAGAGCAATTTCCACACAGTATTTACAACATTCATAAACACACACATATACAGTATGAGTGATATACAGTAGGAATGAGTGAAGGTAAATTCTATGGTGAAAAATAAAGGAGAAGCACAATGTTTCAACTGTTGAGCCTTCTCCAGGTTGAGCTTCACACTCAAATGTCTTATAAGTGATTTGTTTACTGTATGTACTGTAAGTATCAAATTATAAACATGTTACAATGCAGCTTGCTTATGAAGACAGGCTAGACAGAGAGTCAGGACCTCGGTTTTACATCTCATCCGAAGGACGGCGCCTGTTTACAGTATAGTGTCCCCGTCTCTATACTGGGGCATTAGGACCCACACGGACTGCAGGGTGAGCACCCCCTGCTGGCCCCACTAACACCTCTTCCAGTAGCAACCTTAGTTTTTCCCAGGAGGTCTCCCATCCGGGTACCAACCAGGCTCACACCTGCTTAGCTTCAGTGGGTTGCCAGTTACGAGTTGCAGGGTGATATGGCTGCTGGCTTAAGGGTGGATTATCGCAGAGTTTCCTTTGGTGACACATGTTAATATTGCTGAGCGCAGTACTATGGTCTACCGGTATTCAATGACAGAGTTCCAAATCAGTGGCAGAGCAGTGTTTAAGTATATTGGACTGATGATTGAAACACTCAATTGGATGAAAGAGGGGTAATTGGGATAATTGGCTTGAGAGAGTCCATATAACCCCAGTTGGAATTTGACTCCTCATGGGATTGCACCCTCTTTTCTAGGGATGAGAGCTCTGGTTTGTGGGCCATAAAAATTAGTGTAACACATTTCCAAAAAAGTTATCATCAGAAAAAACATTTTTTTGTAAGAGGTGAACTGTCCTGTTAATGACAGATGTGACATATGAGTGAACATTCATTATGCTGATTACATTTTCAAGTGATTAGGATTGATAAACATGGGGTCTTATGTGCCTGGGGTCTAAGCCTGGACAAGTATTTGCTCAGTCCTAGATACCCCATAACATCTCATCCACCAAATAAACATTCAATGTGCTGCAAGAAAGCCAGCAAGTAAGTTCCCAGGACATGATCAAAGTAGCATTGTGAATCAGGTAGACATCAATCACTAAAGGTCTGTAGCCACTAGGCACTCCTATCCATACCAACGCAATTGGACCTCTCCATTGATCTTTGTGAAATGCCAACGACTTGTGATCTCCCAGACCATGACCTCTCATTGATAATCAGTTTATTTGACATCTTGGAAGGTTAGAATCTGCTGACTGTAAATTTCGCATATGGCAGTCAACAGTACATTGACTTAGACCTAGACTTAGGCTCTAAAGTATTGTTCTCTGGATAAGTCATGTATATTTCCTCTTTTCTGTGGTTTTTTTTCAACAAGTTAAATAACCTTATCACCCATTTTAAAGCATTTGTTTCACTAATGAAGGAATTTCATTTATTGGCCATATGATAAGTCAAAAACACTTGAATATCTATATAGTACTTTTCTAATACTTTGTGGGTGTTTTTGAGGATTTTTTAAATACTTGTATCTGGATCCCCCTTAAAGCAATATCTTTTTTTCTGTATTTAGGTAACCAGCATTTTAAATGAAGTTTTATTAGTGTGTTGTACAATTTTAACATCACTTGATTTGCATTTCTAACTTTTCTTTAGGACCCACACAGTTTAGAAGATGATGCGTCAACATAAACATCTTAGTCCTTTTCATATAGTAAGTATCCTGTTCCACAGTAAAAAAGTAATTTGGGGTGTTTCTCATTTTGTATTTATAGTTTATTTTTTGTTGTATGTAAAACATTGCACTTGTCTAAATGGAAGGTTCTCCGTCAGGTATTTGCACAATATTGATTTTAGCATAAACTAATATTTTTAGCTAACCTTTTAGATTTTGAATTTGATCTGCTCCTTCCACAGTGTTACTGTAGGTGCCAATCCTCCTAATTTGGGTTTGGGTTCATCTGCAAACTTGGCTAGTTTACTAACTTCAACAGAATCTCATTGGTATAAATTAAGAAGATGAGTTGTGTTAGAAAACAATCCTTTTTTATTTCACTTATTATATCAGTTATACCACCTTGTTGAGTAATCATTCCTTATTTTTATGTTCTTTTTTCTTCTTATTAACCAGTTTTCCAACCAAATACTCAAATACCAAATACTCAAATACAAAAACAGTTCCTACACACCCAAGGAAAGCTCAGAAACAGAAACATTTCATTTCTTCTTTCCGTGTTTCAGCATGGAATTAATCTTTTTTTTCCCCCTTACCAGTAAGTACTGTATGTGATTTCCATATACAAATCACATACCATGCAAAATAAGTCAGACTTTCTTGTTAATTAATTTCTTGTTAATTGCTAATGTACTGGGTGGATGGGCAGTACATTAGCAATTCTCCAGTACATGGGTTAAGCAACTGTTGAAAGAGTTGTGTCAATGGCTTCTGAATAACATCTTATTTTCTTGAGTACATCTGGTAAGATACCAGCAGGCCCTGGGGAGTTTTTAATACTGAGTGATTGCTGAGTAGGCTGGATTACTTTCCCCTCGTCTATGCTAATACTACTTAATACAGAACTTTGTCCTTCCACTGCTTGAGATATGTTTTTGACTTCTTCCCTAGTGAACACCTGAGTGAAATACTCATTTGGTATATCAGCCACTTCCCTGTCATTGTTAAGTTTCTTAGGGTTCAGATACATTATATTTTGCTTCATGTTCTGTTGTAGTTCTGAAGAACATTTTATTTATTTTATCCTCTTCTGCAATACTC